>NC_139614.1:38142959-38742959 GCF_964270895.1 Podarcis filfolensis | reverse complement strand
GAAAAAAAATATTCTGAATCTCAGAAGCCAGAACAGCAAGTACTTGTCCTAGACAAAATGTTAGGGTGGCTATATTCCATCTGACTACATTATTTTTCTATCACAGTGTTCTTCAATCTTGGGTCCCCAGATGATATTGAACTACAACTCCCATAAACCCTTATCATTGACTAAGCTGGTAGGAATGGTGAAAGTTGTAACCTCTTGACTTAGTGTAGGATAAGCCATTGTGGTACCTGACACATGTTGTGGGCTACAATTTTCATCATCCCTGACCATTGGCCACTCTGACTTGAGTTGGTGGCTCCATAACATGTAGAGGGTACCACGTTGGTTACTTCTGACTTACAGTTAGTATTGCTGGATGGCTGGGATTACTTTCTTGTCAGTGAGCCAAGTAATAATACCACGGACTGGCTCATCTTTGCTCACCTATTCTTGAAATGGTTTACTGGTAATTCCTTAGAAGATGCTACACAAGAACCATTATAAGCTGAACATACCATATTAGGTTTTCTTTATTCTTCAAGGAAGGGATGTGGGAAGAGGACACAAATTATTGGTAAGAATTGGCCCATGTTGGGGTATAAAATGGGGTAGGATAGGGAAGGAGGTTGAGATCCTGGTGATGCAGGAACTACTCAGGGTAAATCAGCAGCACAAGAGTAGGTGGAAACTAATTGAGGGCATGCTACATAATTTATTAATATATCCATGTCACATGTTTTATTAAAGGGGAAGGTGACACTGCAGACAGGTAGACTGGTAGAGAAGCTTGTCTGTAACCATGCTTCCAGATAGATTTTAGAAGCTGTTCACT
The DNA here is from genome assembly GCF_964270895.1 of Podarcis filfolensis. Classification (NCBI taxonomy): domain Eukaryota; kingdom Metazoa; phylum Chordata; class Lepidosauria; order Squamata; family Lacertidae; genus Podarcis; species Podarcis filfolensis. Next base: position 38,742,139 of record NC_139614.1, on the reverse strand, counting down.
AAACCTGTATGCCTGACATTTGCATGCCACAGGAGGCCTACCAATCCAAACAGAATAGCTTTCACTGTTAAAGCCCTTCATGATTTGGGACCTCAGTAGCTGAATGATATTTTCTTCCCACTTACATTTATCTGTGCCTTGAAATACAGTGGTACCTCTGGTTACGTACTTAATTCGTTCCGGAGGTCCGTTCTTAACCTGAAACTGTTCTTAACCTGAAGCACCACTTTAGCTAATGGGGCCTCCTGCTGCTGCACCGCCGCCATTGTGCAATTTCTGTTGCTCATCCTGAAGCAAAGTTCTTAACCCGAGGTACTATTTCTGGGTTAGCGGAGTCTGTAATCTGAAGCGTATGTAACCTGAAACGTATGTAACCCGAGGTACCACTGTAATCATCTGAAACTCTTCTCCTAGTACCCCTTGCATACTGAGGTGCGGAGAGAATAGTCACAAGGGAAAAGGCCTTCTGGTTGTGGAATGCCAGAGAGGCCCACCTGACACGCATTTTAATGCCTTTCTGGTGCCAGGCAAAGAACTTTTTTTATTTTCCAGACATTTTAAAATTGATTCCATTTATTAATTGAAATAATTAATTCTTTAATCTTTGCATGCTGCTGTGATTTTAGCATGGTCATTTTAGTTCTGTGAAATTCATTTTGGGACCTCTGTCTTACTGATTATTGCTGTGATTTCTAATCTTGAGGTCTGTGTTTTATGGTTGTTTTATTTACTTTAATGATTTCTTGTTTTGTTTAAATAGTTTGTGATCACTGACATCACTCAGGGAACTGCTGTTGGGAGACTGATGAATAATAGCAGTTCCACTGATGACATTCAAATTAGCAACTTTAGTTGATCTCTTCTGTTGAAATATATATTTTCTTTAACTTAGTAGAATTGAGTAGGATGGATTATCAACCTTAACTCACACTTTTTGTCATACAGAATAAAAATGCATAACTAGGCAGTTATCATAAGATTATTCTGAGTAGTTAATGGGATGTGTGGAGATACGCCATAATTCATAGATAATGAGAGGGGGAGAAAACTCCATTACTACCTTTGCCTTCCTCCTACATACCTCTACCAGCAGGGCTCTATGAGCCTCCATGTAGGTGATACTTACATACCCTGAGGTATCTGCAGTCAGCCTGTTCAGTTTGGTATCACTCTTGGCCCAGTATGTCCACTGATCTCCACTGTTCCAACCAGGATCTGAAGCAGGTTAGCAAGCGTTAGTTTAGAAGGGAACCTTGAGAGTGCCAATGCAGATGCACTCTAAGCTAAGGTTTGGAAGGAAACTTTTCCTGGAAAGTTGGAGGAAGAAGGGGAGACCATTGGGTCACTCCCAGTTTCTTAACTGTGGATACAGGGTGGAAGTGTTATAGCTTCATTCGGTTTTCATGAAATGTTATTTCTGGGATTCATAATGTGAAACCACAGTGGTATCAGACATACAGAATAAAAACTATTTAAAAGCCCTAGTCATATGTCAGGAATTGGGTGTACTGTTATAAGGTGGCCTCAGAAATGAACTTCCTACAGACTGGAGTTGTCCAGAAATAATTAACAATGTTTTTACTGTGCTAGTCAATGATATGGTGCTGGTTTAACAGAGAACTTGCTATTTGTCTATAATGTATGTCAAACTGTATTAAATTTGACACACAAAGCATGTATATCATTGTAGATTGTGAGCCTGTGGGCAGGGCTTTACCATTTATGTCTAAATGATACCTACTTTTTGTGAGATGTTTGCTGTTGATACTTATTGGAAACAATGGCTTGTCTTTTTCTCTATATACATTGAAGACAAAGGGTTGTCTTCAATGTATATAGATAAAAAAGTGCATACAATTTTGAAAAACAGTGATTGGTATTAAATGGGCAGCAGTGAAGGACAGAAATTGAACTAATTTTCATGTAGTTTAATGGTTCGAACCATATAGTTAAACTGTTTTGTTGGTAGTAAACTGTTTGCATACTATTAAAAACAATAATTGGTTTCACCCTTTTGGAGAAAACTATTTAAATAGCTATTTATCAACATACTTAAAAACTCAATAAACTCAATATAAATACTGGTTTTAGACTCCAAGAAGAATGGTGTGAGCCATTACCAGAAGAGGGGGTGTTGCTCCCTTTTGTTTCTACAGCTAGTTGCTAGAAACATGTTCAGTGTGTAGCATTTCTAAAGTGGTTGATTGCACTTGGAATAGTCTAACACTTTAACCTGACCAGGAAGAGGGGATTAGCATTAGGGGGTGGGAAGTCCTGTTCAGTGTTTGCTAATTTGTTACAATCTAGTTTGACCATGAAATGGGATCAATGCAAAGGGTTCTGCACCCAGGAGCTGGCTTAATTTTCAGTGCCTTTCACTGATGATCTGTGGAACAAAACAGAGGAAAGTTTTTGCTTTCCCTCAAGTATGTACTTCTAGAGGGGAGCCTAAACCTTTTGAGCAGCAGCTATTCTTTTGTAGAGTAAGGAGGGCATTCAGATACCCTCCAGGAGTGCCTCTCCCACCAGCAGGAAACAGGGTTAGCTTGCAAAGTTGACTCCACTATTGGAAGGAGCTACCAGGCTGCCATAAGCACCATGGAACCAGTGAAGGCCTTATTTGGTGCCCCCAGCTTTCATTTTTCAAAAGTACATGTCTCTACCCCTCCTAGGAAAAAATTATAATCAAAGTGTGCAGGTACCCTTCTAAGCACCAGGGATTTCTGTGAAATGATTAGCCAGTGAGTGAAGTGAGAGCTGTGATTGATAAGTGAGCTGTTTAGACACCAGGCAGTGGGAAAACTTGGGGCTCCACATAGCTGCTGTCCCCCTTTAGTGCCCTTTTCCTGCTTCTGTCTTATATCCTAGTCCTTGGATCCACCCAGTTGCTGCTCTGTTTGTTTCACTTTGCTTTCCGCCGTCCATATAGAGCAGCTGCTTCAGAAACTCTTTGAAAATGTGGGAGATGAAATCTGGGGGTCCTTCCCATTGCTGCTTTGTTTTGCTGCCTATTGGAATGTAGAGTGGGTAGCTGCTTGAGAGATGCCTCAGTAGAATACTGGGGGGTGGGGGGAGGTTATGACAACCATTTGTTGTTTCTGCTGCATACTCTGCAATGGGGATTATTCCAAAGTTGTTTGGGTGAGGGCAGTGCAGAGGCTTCATATTGATGGTGATAATAATTATCACATTTTTCCTGGTTCTTTTTTATGAGTGAGCAGGTGCATAAGTCTTACTACTACTACCACCACCACCACCATCACCTTTCTCCTGCTTGTTCTCAAGTGTTGTTGTTTTGCCAGGGGTGGGACATTTCCAAAGAATCATTCTCAGCATCACCTTTTCCTCTTGCCTGGCACACATCAAGGGTTGTTCCCAAGTTGTTTGGGAAAGGGAGTGCTCAGTGCAAAGGCAGAAACACTATTACTGACATCTCTTCATACACCCCTTATTTCAACATCTACTCTGATGAGTTTTTTAAATGACTTTCCTTTGCATTTTCCTTCCATTTCTATTTGTTGTTGTTTATTAAATTTGTATACCACCCTCCATCTGACAATCACAGCTTTCAATTTTTGCCTATTCAGGTGTACGGCTGGCTGTAGTGATTCAGAATTATTCCTGCATTCAGTTATCTTTTAATTTCTAGCTCTGATCTACAGCAGCACGTCAGAAGTATTGTATTCTCTGGCAGATCAGCATGCTGGGATGCAGTTGTGATGGGAGTTCAGGGTGGGAGTGATAGAATTCTTAGATGTTTATCTGTGTAACTCATTCATTTAAGGGACAAGACATTCCTGTGGCTCTATTAAAAGGAGTCACTATTGACTCTGAGCACTACCATTTTGTCTCACTGCTGCTCCCATGGTGTTTATGAAGGTTCTGGTCATACCAATAGTGCACCAGAGGATGCAAAGTATTGAAACGTAAAGAAGTATCAAGTGGCTTGAATTAAAGGTGATCATACTGATACGTTGGGCTTTTCTAGGCAACATAAAAGGCAAGCAGATCTTGGTAAGGACAAGCAACAACTCAGTGAAGATCTGTCTCAGCAGGCAAGGAGGCATGACATCTATTTCCCATCATAAGAAGCCTGTCCTCGATTGCTCAGAGTAGAACATCTGATTCAAGTGACAAACACGACTGTAGACTGGATGAGCTATGTCGTCTAATATATTGACTGTTTCTCCCCTTAATTATATTTTATCTTGTGCCCCATTTAATGATGTATGTGTTATCAGAACAAAGCATATTGGTGTTGCAATGATTAAAATGGATTTTTAATGTAATTCAAGACTGTGAAGCTACTAATGGGCATAGCTGTCAACGTTTCCCTTTTTTAAAAGGGAAATTCACTTATTCTGAATAGGATTCCTTGCAAGAAAAGGGAAAAGTTGACAGCTATGACTAATAGGTTTTTAGAAACATTCATCGCTGTTGTTGACTTTCTTTGAACCAGTGTGGATGTCAAATATATGATCTCAGCTGGGAACGTATGTAGATAAAGAATGAGTGTCTTCTGTTGATTCTGCAAGCACTTATTAAAATATCAGTATCTGGGAGTTGGGGTAATTATCAGTATTTTGCAAGTCTGTATTACAAATGTGACATTTCCCCATATTTCTGTTCTCAGTGCTTAACAGAGATCTAGCCTGCTATACCAATATGATGTTGTTGTTTTTTAAAAAAATACATCATTCCTAATTTTCACCAGCAACCCATACACTTTGAAATTGGCACCTTTTGAATAAAAATAATTTGGTAATGTGATTAGGCCACAATCCTATCTAAAAATATAGGGGGACTTCAAAAGTAAACACAAAACAATGGAGATTAAAAAGACGTCAAATTTCACCCCATGTGGCTCCCATATGCCCTTGCATGAGCCTAATCAAATATATATGGAAAACAATTTGGACTTTGAATTTGGTCCTTTAAGATATAAGGAAGAAAAACTACTAAGTAACAAAAGTAACAAATGCCCATATGAAGGAGTGTTTGTTACAGATGGGCTACTGGCTAGGCTGATGACAGTAACCCTTGCTTCTGCTTCTTTTTTTAAATCTCGTAACTACAGCTGGTTTCAGGAGGAGTTTCCGTCTCAGCAGAAAAGATAGAAAAACAAACAAGACTATGTATGAATGCAAGAAGAGTGATCAGTACGATACAGCAGATGTCCCAACTTACGAAGAAGTAGCAAAGTATAGACGACAGCCCAATGAGAAATACAGACTTGTTGTCTTGGTTGGTAAGTTTTAATTATTTGAATTAGGAACCTAGGTTGTTTAAATAAAGACTAAACTGTTTTGTTTCATGTTATCTTTTTGAACTTTAAAAATCATATGCCAAAGCAACCTGAAATGCTCAAAAGTCTCAAGAGGCTCATGTGGAAGCAGATGTTTCCTGAGGTCCATATATTCAAGTATATTTATAAGGAACCACAAGGGCAGGCAGGTACTGTACAAAGATAAAAATGTACATTAGTTGCTCTTTTGCCTCTGGCCTCATCCACCACTGGCGTGTAACCCTCAGAAAGCTGATAGCTGAAAGATTCAGAGGTGCCCCAGCACAATGGCAGCTAGAGCATGTGTCTATATGCATATCTGAGAACAGTAAGCATCCAGCATAAAAGTCTCATGGACTTGTTTCATGTCCACCTAGCCATATTGGCCAGATTGCATGAATATTCATCATATTTATCCTGGGCCTGAAAGCAAAAAGGATATGAGAAGGCTCTCCTCAGTATGTGAGGCCCAGAAGCAGAGAGAGTGAACTTCTGTCTTTACAGCTTCCATCATTCTTTTTCCTGGCCTGACAGCCTGTGCATTCACCTGCTGAAAAGATGATTTTCATCCCTTTTCAGTCACATACATTGTTTTCCCACATGGAAAAGGAGTAGCTGGATGTTTAGCTTATAGCCTTTCTGTAAAGTTTCTCTCCCTATCATGCAGATGTAATGTGTTTCAGTTCTTAGTTAAGGATTGTGAGCTCCTCTTTGCCGAGCAGTTAAAACTTGATTCAGAATCTTGCCCGGTTGGGTGAATTACACTGCAGAGGGGGAGGCGTTATAAGCTTTATTCAGCTTTATTTTACCTGTCTCAAAAAGACAACATAAGACGAAACCTCCTGATTCAGGCCAAGGCTCACCTAGTCTAGCATCTTGTTCTCACAGTGGCCAACCACATACCTATGGGAAGCCCACAAGCAGGACATGAGTGCAATAGCACTCTCCCAAGTTGTAACTCCTGCCAACTGGTATTCAGGTCATAGTCAACAAATAGTCAACTTGTATTCATAGTCAACAAATGCCTTGAGATGGTTCACAAGACATTTATTTAGCTAGCTAGCTAGCTAGCTCGCTCGCTCCCCTTTTCCTGTGCTCTTAAATCTCATCACACTGTAGGGATAGCTAATCACAAGCAGATCTGCAGTCATGGTGCAAGACTCTTTATTATTATTATTATTAAGTGTTTGACACATAGCCACAGCAGATTTCATCAGTTTTGCTTCCGTTTGCTTTAGAGTGCCATTCTATTTGACTCCAGGGTAAACTTGTCAGAGTTTTATTATTTGCCAGTAGCCAATAAAAAAATACCCACTATTGCATCAATTATGAAGCTAAGGAACATAACTATGAAGCAATCAATATACCAAACACTATTTGCTAATGTGTTACATAAACAAGCTACCCTTTTCTTCCAAACAGATTCCTAGTCTACCTTAACTGTGTTTTATCAAAAATAAGTGGGGCCAATGTGGACTAGTAGCTGACTATAGTTGCAGGGTAGCCCAATCAGTGTTCTGTTCTGTTCTGTTCTTGTGTTGGGTGATTCCTATATTACCTCAGCAGTTAATTCCATCATATGCTCAGGACTGGTCACTTGCAGAAACTTAAGATATGGTCCAGAACATAAAATAGGATGGGGTTATGGTCTGTGAATCTAGTCAGCAATCTCAACACTTGATAACCAATTTAGAGATCTTACAAAAGCCTTTTAGAAATATTTTCCAATATACTCCATTTACAATCCAACAATTGTAAATTGTTCTTGTACTTGTTGCACTACATTTTAGTTTCTTTTGCAGTAGTGTATAGGCCAATGTTTCATTAGCGGAATTTCTTCCATTATAAAAAGTTGCAGACCAGAAGAAATATGACCCTCTATCAGGGACTGTTACGAACTGTAGAACTGCTGTTTTTATATAGCTCATATCCAAGGGAACACTTAAAATCAGTTTTTAATAAACAGCTTTGTCATTCTCTAACGCACAAGTTCAGGCACCTACTACTGTGAGCGAGAGATTGTGGGTTCTACACAGCAAGTAATAACATGCTTGAGTTGATTTTACACCTATATCAACAGAGTTCTGTGAAATGTGTGATAAGTAGACTTTTTATAACAAATCACATATGCTGGCTCTGAGGGATATCTAGAAATTTCGTTTTATTTTGGTGGTACTAAATCAAGTGAAGAAAGTGTGCTTTTACAGTAACAAAAGCAGCTCACAAATTTATTGCAGACTTCAGTAATTTTGATGTTTTTCTCTTGGTATTAGAAGCAGCATAAGTCTGGCCAATATCATAAAAATGTCTTGGGTAAAATGTGGAAAAACTGGCACTGTTAATATAGGTACAGTAGAAATGATCAGATTTAAAAGCTTTGGACATGCTAGTAGCTGCATCCAATACGATGTGTGAAATACAATTTTGATGTTAGTGCCAGGAAATACAAGGACAAATAATTAAATTTTCACATAATTGGTTGTGGCAAAAATGTTCAGCTATAGGAGCTGAAAACACAATTTATTATTGGAGTCTATTTAAAAAATAATTGGCTGCCAAGTAGATGTTTCACTTAAACTTACTTTAAATAAATGAATTCTAATTCACAGAATATAAACTCGATGTAGAGTTTAGACTATCACTGGGATGCGATTCTCCTTTCTATCTAATCCCAGCTCCCGCACATTTGCTGCCATCTGCCTTTTTTCTCTCTCTTCTACCTAACAGGCCGAGATGGAGGCTCTAACCAGGTTTGGTTCACCCCAGTAGATAATTTGGATAGTGAATGCTTATTTAGCTGCATTCTAGTCCCTAAAATAAAAGTAGCCATTGTTTTTAGGTAAGTGGGCCCTGAGCTATGGGGTGGTATGTTAACCCACTGGAGAAAGCACAAGTCTTGAGCTTGAGACTCTTAATCTCAAAGGTTGTGGGTTTGAGCCCCATGTTGGAGCAAAGATTCCTGCATTGCTGGGGGTTGGGCTAGGTGACCCTTGTGGGCCCCTTCCAACTCTAGAAGTCTGTGATTCTATGATTGATTAACTGTTAGGAATATTGATATTCAGAAGGGCATTAGAACTGATCAGCTGACAAAATAAAGCGAATGCTAGCAGGAATGGTGCTTTGTCTAAGAGACAATCAGAACTCCAAATGCTGCAGGTCTGAATTTAACATTACTGTACATATCCTGACTGACATTTGCTCCAGCACATAATGATGAGCTGTGATCTCCCCTCCTCATTGCAGGGAATCAGGGAATCAGAAGGAGTATGGTGGCAGATTAGGCAGAATATGGATCACCAGCATTGGATTTACAGCAAGAGGGTTTCCCCCAGCTTGCAAACATCTTGCTCTAGTTGCACCTTGGATATAAACCTTAAAATGATATTTCCTCAACAAGTATGGAATAAAAGGGGCAAAAGTAATTATTTGAACCTAGTAATGGTGTTTGTGGTAGGCAGCTGGAGATTTTTAATACACAAGTGGGGTACACAGGGAAGGCTGAAATTAACCCCTTAACACTCATTTCCTTTCTGGGAAACGTGTCGATTGATACTTCAGTGCAAAGGTTTAATCTTGGCATGTTAGGAAAGATGACCAGTTTGTACAAGAAAAGCATCCATTTGGGTAAGACATTCTGCAGAATGTCAGGGGGAAAAGCAGATGAATTTATTTGGGTTATTTTAAATTCTAATACCATAGTCCTGTGGTCCCTGTATGTCACTTTATCCTTAGGTAAGGGAGAAGTAGGAAATTGTGTAGAATACCTCAATAGAGGATCTTGATTCAGAGTAGTGGCGGGAGGAGTCTGAAGTGGACCTTTACATGAAAAGTTAAAATGATTGAACCAACTAGTTGTTTAAATATTATGGCTTGGATCCTAATTTTGGGGTCTGTGAATGGAAGGAAAGTTGGAATCATGGGAGCAGTTCTTCTGTATGCTCAACTCTTTCTGTGAAGCTAAAAGTGAAGCAAAAAAGTTTGGATCCAAGCCAATAAATTTTACTGAGCTTTATTTCAGATACAGCTGTTCAAACCAAAAATAAAATTAGATGAAGTAAGCTGTTACAGATGCCTTGCCATGGTTGCTGATCATCTAGATACTCAAAGCGCTGAAGACTGTTCATATAGCGTTGATTCAGTTAAAATTTCTGAAATGGTTGGATTTCAAGGCAAAACAATACAGCAGAGCAACAAAACAAGACAACCTTGAATGTTTCACAAACCTTGTGAGGAAGACCATGAATAAGTGGAAATCAGATATGTTTTCATAGCTGTGCAGAGCTTTGATACTACCTTTATAGAAGGCTTTATTCCTAGTGCTCATGAAAAATCAGTTTTCAACCTACCAGTAACCATTCCATTTCCATAGAGATAAGATTGTAATTTACTTTCATATAAGTCACTGTTGTCTGGAGATGCATAATTGTAAGAATGGTAATACAAGAACAAAAATCTAATGCTGATAGTTTCACAGTCATTTTTAATTTTCAGACTGCGCCAACAAATTTTGTTTACATTTTAGACGTTCATCTACAGTAATAAATTATAGTTCATGCAAAACAAAGATGAAACTTACCATGCCATTTCTTGCTTAAGTGCACTTGGTGTAAATTCAGCAACAGCTTGGCCTTTCTGGAGAATCTATAGTTTGGAAATAATGAAAAGTATTTGGCCTTCATTAGTACTTCTTTACTGCACATATGGGTTGGGGTGCAACTAGTCAAATCTGAATATTTAATAACTGTGATGGGTCTGAATATATTAAACTATTCAGAAAATTTATAAATGGCTCACACCCTGCCCTGGCCCCATCTATATCAAATTATATAATCTGGAGCTGAGAAGAGAAACGCTAATCACCTAAGTGTCTCTTTCAGCTTTTTCATCTAAGCAGAAGATGGGCTGAACATAATACACCAGGCTTCCTCAACCTCGGCCCTCCAGATGTTTTTTGGCCTACAACTCCCATGATCCCTAGCTAGCAGGACCCAGTGGTCAGGGATTATGGGAATTGTAGTCTCAAAACATATGGAGGGTCGAGTTTGAGGAAGCCTGAAATACACCTTTCAATTTTGTGTGTCTTGTCTTGAGAAAGCTAAGAAGATGAAACAAAGTCACATGAAATTGCTGCCTGTATTCAAAGGACAGTGGATCCTAAATATGTTGGTGGGAAGATGGATATCCAGTCATGATTCTTGGGTATCTCCAATAATCTCTGCTCTGTCAGATTCGTATTTTTGTATATTTAGTAACTCTGTGTGTATATCATTCTTTGACAAAACTGGCAGCGGGTTGTTCATTTTCCAGGTAATGTAGAACTGCAGTTCCTGAAGCCCACAGGTCACAAGAATGAACAACCTGCTGCCTATTTTGCCAGATAATGATATACACAGAGAGTTACTTGATGTAAGGACAATCTCTTTATCTCTGCCTAGAGAATGCGGATGGTGCTGAAGTTACACATCTTGTTCTGGCCTTGTGTCTTTTAAATTTCACATCATAACGTGCTGCATGATTGAAATAGTAATCAAAGGATAATTGATTACAATGCATTTTAACTTTCAGGGCCTGTGGGTGTAGGATTAAATGAACTTAAACGGAAATTGTTGATCAGTGATACTCAGCATTATGGTGTAACCGTGCCACGTAAGTGACAATCAGTTCTGTATGAAGTTCAGTTTTACTTAATCTGGCATAAGGTGAACATGTTTGAACATATAGGGTATGCCTTTTAGGAGTGCTCACCTTGAATAAGAATGTAAAGGCTGTGCTTTTTTCTTGCTGTCGCTAAACACTTTAGAAAATAAGAGCTCTCAGTTAAAATCTCTGTGAGAGATGGGGTGGGTACTCTTCCAGCATTGTGGAGCTTTGTCCAACCTGTAGAAGTTGTGCCACAAATGGCACAGAGAGTAGGAATTTGTGGCCCTACAGGACAGAATTGGAGTGGCCCAGGGGCCTGTTACGCCATAGTCAGGTTTGCACTCCCATCTGCACCTTTAATGCTGACTTGGTGCTTCCACATCACTTTCCAATTTGCTAGAGTAGAGGCAAAACCATTCTAAGGGATGACTAGAACTGATCCATATTTGATATCCTTGCTGTGTTAACAAATTTTAGCAAGCCACCCATTTGCTGAGTGTTGGTGCAGCTGACTGACAGGAATGAGTACTTTAATTATTTTAGGGGTAGGGAGGGGAGCATGCAGGCTTAAGGCTCAAAACAAGCCTTGCTGCATCTGAGCAAGTCCTGAATCTGCTCTAACTGTTGAGAAAATCTATAGTTATCTATAGTGACAAATGAAACACCCTGAATTCAGTAGTGCAGGAAGTAAATAAGGAACTATTGAAGCAGGGATTAAATCACTTGTTTTCAATATAACTTGAAAGCTTATTGAAACGCTCACAAAAATTTATAAATGAAATGTGTGTGGTACAGCACATGTGTAATATCAATGCTTTAATGTGACTGTTTATATTGGGTATATTGCTCAGATGTTACAAAAAAGAATAAGCAGTATTGGCATGAAGTCTTGCAAGCATTCTAATTTTTAGGATAATGTATTTTCAGGAATTGCAACAAAGATAATATCATATCAACTTGAAGGATGTCCAAAAACTGAATTAATTCTGTGCCATAAGATCAATAACGGTTCTTGGACACACATGCTTTCTCATAAGTCCTTTTGAATATTGAAACCACTAGAGAAAGGTGATTTGATATCCTGGGTTGCTTTCAAAAACTTTGGGAACACTTCTGTATGTTATGAAGGGAACATGAATGAGGAGAGAATGCATGGAACCTAAGCCAATTCCTGATCTTGGTTAGAGGAGGGAGGAGCTTTTGTGTTTAATCCACCACCACCACCACTCACATTGCAACAATGTCTTGGTAATTAACATCAAGCTGATAGCATGAGACTCTTAATCTCAGGGTCATGGGTTTGAGTTCCACGTTGTGCAAAAAATTCTTGTATTGCAGGGGGTTGGACTAGATGACCCTCGTGGTTCCTTCCATCTCTACAATTCTGTGATTCTATGATCAAACAGAAAAGACTTCTGTTGGTTTTCTGGTTTTGTTTGTTCATTTGTAAACTATTTCTTATTTCTTTCTCAATAAAACCAGACACAACAAGACCAAGAAGAAGCCAAGAAAGTGATGGTGTTGAGTACATCTTTATTTCCAAGCACTTATTTGAGACAGATGTACAGAACAACAAGTATGTGGGAAAGCAAGAACTTTTGTCATATCAATGGTTTTTTGTCATTTTGTGGCTAGACATCAGTTTATAAATGGAAGGTGCTTCCTCTTCTAAATATTCAGATTAGAATAAACTTGATTTGAATGGGGGGGCGGCAATGTGTATTCAGTTTCTCTTAAATATCTGCTTACTTCCCTACCTGTGATCTGTTGGCTTGCCTGAACCACTTATTTGCACATTAACTGACAACTGCTGACCACTAATGGAAAAAATTAATTACCACTAATGGGAATAATACAATTACATATACTGTTGCCCTCAACTATGATTATAATCCATATGGACACAGTAGCAGTTCTAGACAGCAGATCTCCTGTTCTGCGTTTGAGACCTCTTCTGAAATGTCCAGGACAGATGTCAGAAGTTTTAACTCTTTTTATTAACTTCAAAAGTGACTTCTCTATACAGCACCAGCAAAGTCCTGCTCCTGTGCTGAGGGTATGGGTGGGAGGAAGAGGGAAGGGCCTCACTGACTCAAGTTTGCAAACTTGTTCAGTATTATGCTGATGCAGTGTTACATATGATAATGTTACATTCCTCCCAAAAAAAAATTTGTAGTCTTTCTATATAAGAAGTTACATTGAACAATTGGACTAGATGACACTCATGGTCCCTTCCAACTCTATAATTCTATAATTCTGTGATAAAACAGGTCAGATGTGGAGACAGATGTGGAAACAGCGTTCAATAATCTATTGTTTAGATTATGCACGTTTTTACTTCATTAGTTTCAAATGAGGATAAAAAAAACTTTAGCGGGCTATTTGTTTTTGCTCTGTGTCAGTGAAATAAAAAGCAGGTTTACTGTGCGTGTGTGTGTATATGTGCAGTGGTACCTTGGTTTACGAACTTAATCCGTTCTGGAAGTTTGTTCTTAAACCAAAACGTTCTTATACCAAGGTGTGCTTTCCCATAGCAGCAGGGGCTCAATTTACAAATGAAACACACTCAACCGGAAGCAGAACATGTTCTGCTTCCAAGGCAAAGTTCACAAACCAAAGCACCTCCTTCTGGATTTGCAGCATTCTTAATCCAAGTTGTTCATAAACTAAGCTGTTCTTAAACCAAGGTACTACTGTATATATGTAATCTCAAAGCAAAAAAATCTGTAATAGACTCTCACATAGAAGTGAAAAGAACTGGATTGTGTGAATCATCTCTGTATAATGCTATGTTTGGGGAGTCTTTAAAGGAAACATTCAATAATGTTTTTCAATTACAGGTTTATTGAATATGGGGAATATAAAAACAATTACTATGGAACCAGCATAGATTCGGTTAGATCTGTTCTGGCTAAAAATAAAGTTTGTTTGTTAGATGTACAACCTCATGTAAGTAAACTACAACATTTTGTTTTTCTGTTGGTAACCGAATGCTGATTTGCATTGCTTTGTAGAAACAAATAAGATACCTTAGGCGGGTAAGAGCTGAAATGTGAAATCTTATGTTCTACCGGCCACCTTGGGACTGAACTGCTAGTAGAGGAGCATATAGACCTGGGTGCAAAAGACTAGCTGCTTACCCCATTAACTATGAAAACAGATTTATTTTTGCTAAATTATTCTAACTTGAGAACTTTTACCTGCCTGTTCAGAACTGGACTCATTCACATACACTCCTATATAATGGAACTAGAATACATGACCAACATGACTGGTACTTCAGGAAATACTATGGAGGATCTTTCTGAATGAACGATTGTAAATTACTCTGCACAATTAAAATGCTATATAAATTATGCTTAATAGCAGTAGCTCTGGGGGATGAGGGAGAAAAATATAGAGAAGTGCCAGATGGAAACTGGAGAGTGCCAGGTGACTTGCCTTGCTCAAAGTAAATAAATTTTGAAACAAGCTGCTCATAACTTAGCATTTTCTTCCCTCCAGACAGTAAAGCATTTAAGGACATTAGAATTTAAACCGTTTGTCATCTTTATAAAACCTCCTTCAATTGAGCGTTTGCGAGAAACGAGAAAAAATGCCAAGATAATTTCAAGCAAGGATGAAAAAGGTGCTGCCAAGCCTTTTCAAGTAAGTAACTTCTGCGTTCCTGCAAATATGACAAGGTGCCAGGGGGGCTGTGTCTGTCAGTGAAGGTGACTACACACCCTTGTTCACAGTGCACATAATATTTTTTCAGCATAACATTTTTTTTAAGTATTGGAAACAGAATCAGAGAGGCCGATCACTTCCAGAACCACCACCTCCCTCTCGCTTCTCCCTTCATTTCATGCTCTTATTGCCTGTCCTTTAGGCAGTGACAGAAACAGTATTACACCTAACATGTTAGGGATGGAGGCAGTTACCGTATTTTTCCATGTATAAGACTAGGGTTTTTTTAATCCCCCCCCAAAAATGTTTAAAATTGGGGCTCATCTTATGCACGGTTAGTGCTGAGGGGTGTTTTCTTAATTTGGATTCCCCCCAAATAGGGGTGTCTTATACATGGGGGGGTTTATACACAGGAAAATACGGTATGTCCCCTCCCAACATTCTTTTCAGCTGCCACTGCAAGATGAGTGAGTCACAAGTCTGGCCAATAATAATTGTATCAGGTTTCGGTAGATTTAGCTCTAGTTTTGCTCCAGATATGCACCTAAACTATAGGAATAAGTATGGGTGACAAGAAAAGGCAAAGGTGGTTTAATAAATGTATTGATTCACAGCCTCCGTGTCCGGCAATATCATGTGAACGCAAGCAAGAATGTCTCTCAGGATTGAATTCTGTGGAGGTTGTTGGAAAGGAGTATGTGTAACAGTGTGAATACCTAGCAAGGATACCAACTGTAGATATTGTCAATTTGTTTCTGACAAAATTGTTGTAAATGTTGGTTTTTGTAAAAATACATGAATTTGGAATAATCAGGCTAGTGAGACTTCACAAGACTATTAAATACAAAAATACTTTCTTAATTTGTAAAAGTATAACACAGTCCTGGGGACTTGCTCTTCTTAGGATTTTCTGTCTTAATTTTATGTAGTTACATTCTATGTTTCCAAAAACACGAGCAAAAACCTACTGAATGAGCCCTAGTAAGACCCAGGAATCTGAAAGGAACGATTCTTTTGGATTTTTACCAAACTTTCAAAAATACAGACTGTGTTCTAGTAAATCCCTTGCTAATAGCAGGCAGAGTCTTAGGTAATGTAGTTGGTCAGTACATCATTAATTTAAATAGCTTAAAAACATTTTTCCAGTGCTTTTTCTAGCACAGAGACATTTCTTTAATTATCAGTTAGTGACAAATAATGCTGATATGCGGATAAAGAGGAAGGATTTGTAAATTGCCGGGCAAAATAGAGTTTTTAAAACAATAACAAAATAGTTTGAAACGAAGACTTGTGTTAATTTTGTAATAAAGAACATACAATTTTTATTCACTGTTTTATGAACTATTAGCTAAGCATAGGCTTTGATCCAAAATGTATGCTAGCATGTCTACTTACGCAGGAGGGGCACAGATCCACACGCACACACACACACACACACACACACACACACACACATGGTGGCTGCTGAGGGTCAGGGGACTCTTCAGAATAGTTTTGCGGGGGGATTCAGGAAATTGGCAGCTTCCCCCCCCCCCCCGCACAAATGGAAATGCCTTCTACTCACACAGCAAGATCATTGGAACCAGGCCATAAAACCTGATTCCTTGTTAACTCCGAGTTCGGCAGATTTGTAACTTGTTTTGCTTTTGCTTTTGAATGACTACTTCTCTTTCTTTTAGGAGGAAGACTTTCAAGAAATGCTTAAATCAGCACAAATTATGGAAAGCCAATACAGCCACCTTTTTGACAAAGTTATAGTAAATGATGATCTTACTACAGCTTACAATGAGCTGAAAACAACCTTTGACAGACTGGAGCGAGACACCTTTTGGGTTCCAGTCAGTTGGGTGCATTCATAACACTAAACAAACAAAATGTTTCATAATATTTTAATAAGGTACTCAGTTGGATCTAAATGGACATTTTGTTGGTGGGAAGCTTTTCGAGCTTTGGCAAACTGGTGCATTTACAAACTTGGTGCAGTGGAATGTTGATCTTATTTTTCTGTGTGTAAACCTTCCTGTTTGGAATAGGGGTTCGGAGGCAGAATATCACAGTGAAGCCTTATTTTTTACCAGATTCAATTTTACTGGTTTTTGAAGTGAATCTTCAGCTATTATGATACCACATTTCATCAATCCAGTATGAGATATCCTTTAAGCTGAGCACTGATATTAAAAAGTCTTAAGGTCTGATATCAGTGTTTAAGTGGCTTCCAATTTTGCTACTTCGAGACCTGGATAATAGTTAGCACTTGAAATTTTTAAAACTGGGGATGCAAAAGTGGCTACTACTTCTTTAACTAAAATACAAATATTTGAACTTGCTTACGCTCAATCCGAATTTTGTGTGTGTGCTGAGTATTGTCTTCCACATCCAGACTGACTTTTACCACAACAGCAAATTTTATTTATGTTGGTGGAAAAACTTTCTTGGATCTTTTCAATAAGCAATAATATTGCTCTGCATCTTGAGTATTTGTAGATTACCCTTGGGGAGTATTCAAAGCAGTGCATCAAAGCTTAGATTGGGGTAATTCTAACAAAGATAACAGGGTGGAGGGTTAGTCTTTGGGAAAGAGGCAGTTGGGTAAATGGATTTTATTTATATAAGTGTTTCATTGTTTTAATTATAAACCTTTCTAAAACAGCCTTTGAGAAAACCCAGAACCTATTTTTTTATTTGAAAATTTGTAATTAAAACTAGTGGATCATTCTCATTTTACACTGACCCAGAACTGTGTTTTCTGGAATGGAGAAAGTATTTTTTTTTTGCTTCTTCTTGATTTCCTCTTGACACAAAGTTTATTAGTAGATGAAAAGAGAAATACTTGTTGTGTTCAAGCGAATTTGCCTTTCCAATTTATACGTGACAGTGATGTATCAGAGACTTAGTATGCAAACAGGAAGTTCAGTTATTTTATGTTAATGTATAAAAGGGTTAGCTGTCTTACTTAAAGGCAAAAGAATTTAGTGAGACTATATATATTTATGAAAAGGGGTGAGAAGGGATATATTAATTTTTTGCATTTCTTGTCAATGTGATCATTTATTAAACAGATCCCTAGGTGTCTGTGATTTGAAACACTGGCTTTATAAACTCAACATTCCATGTAAATGTTTTAGTTTCGATACAGATAAACCACCAGGTCTTTGCAAATGTAGTCTAAATAGATGGTTGGTTTTTTTGGTTCATTGCATTCATGTTTTAAAATTGTGTAATACAAGGGAAGTGCCAACAACCAAAATATCGTCTTTTGGAAACATTTGTGCTAGAGTGACGCATGTAGCCTGGCCCTGAACATCCATCATGTAATGTTGAGTGTCTCAGGTTTTACTGTTTTTGGTGATCTATGGTTGTACTTCAGCACCAATTAATTGCATGAAAAATACTGAACTGGATCCCCTCCCTCCCGGCTGTGTTTCAGTACTGCTTTAAATAAATCACTGTGGTTGTTTGTTTGTTTGGCAGGCATTATGTGTCTTTGACATTCAGTGCATACTGCAAGAGCCAGTGCCAAGAATGCGGGTATCAATATCTACATTTTGTATATGAGAGGATCAAAACACTTGTTTAGAAATACATTTGTCCTGTTTGTCAGTTATAGTTTGTGAGACTATTCTTACCATAGATTTTTCTTGAAAACAAGGGAAAATTGGGCATATAGGTTTCCAATGTTGTGACATCCCAGAATGCTATTTGGGAGGAAACTCTCTCCTTTTCATCCTGATTGTCGCTCCAAAGACAGCATTTCGGCACTGTGCTCTTACTGGAAATAATTGAGACTATTAATCTTTGTAAGCTTCCCATGTTCTTTTTGTCAAGGGAGAATTTACTATCCTTTGAGTTTACTAGCTTTGAAGCAGCAACTGAGTCTGCAGTGACCTTGGACACCTTTGTTTTAATAAGAGCATGATCCAAAAAGCTCTGGAGCTTTGCATAAGTAGGAGCTGCCTGTCCTCTCCAATGCTGCGGCATGTTCTATGTGTGCACACTGAAACTGTGTGGAGCCTTGGATCATACACATAGCATGGGTATATAGTTCAGAAAAACTTAAGTCATTTTTTGGCTCAAAGTGAAACTGACTTTTTTCAGCCTTTTAAAATTGTACTGCATGGGTTTGAGTACAATGGTTTTATGGTTTTAAATATGAATATCCTTATTGTATTTTTTGCTGTTTTGTCATTGTAAAGCAAATGTTAAAAGTTTTTATACTATTGGATTCAGAGCAATACTTGAAGTTGTCATCAGTTCACTTACAGATGATGTGCCTGAATTGCAACTTTATCAATCTTAAATCAATAAATTATTGACAAAATGTACTGTGGGAAAGCTTCTTTTTTTAGAATAAGGAACTAAAATCTATCATCTTTAAAAAAAGTTGAATTGTGCTTGCAATATCTGTTACCATTATCACATTCAAACAAGTAGCATAACTGAATGAACTAACTTAACAAGCTAACTTAAGCCATGATTTTGCTGTCGAAAACAATTATTTTGTTGAAACATACTAGTCAATGCAGCAGAGCCATTTCTGAAATGCTTGGGGCCTGTACCCCAGTATATATTTTTATATTAGGACCCAAATATTTAACTTGTCCAGAGATTTAACATTTTCTTCTGTGTCTTGTAATTGCCCGCATCTGCACATAGAGCAAATATTAAGAATGCAAATGACCCCTGATTCAGATGTGACTGTGTAAACAAATTGCACAAGGTTCTGTCCTCATTTTACAAGTGATGAAATTATTATAATGACAAAATAAAAGCAACATATTACAACATGTGAGTTTAACAGCAAACCAACAAGTTTCTCCTTGCATAGTGCATATTCTGGGGAGCTTTCCATAATAATGGTGTCACCACACACCCTATGATGGTATATTCACAATCAGCTCTAAACATCTGCACCTTAGAAGCCTTCACTTGATTTAGAGTAGACTTTTCTTCTGGAAAACCTCCAGGAGTTTAAAGATGAACCCTAAAGTCCATTTTTTCTCTACCACTTCCTGAAAGCCCATAGCTTGTCTTGCATGCATTGGATTCATGCGCCATTGGTGCAAAGTATTTCTCCTTGTTGCATGCTACTGTGTTTTGAATAATTTGAATTGCATACTTGAATAAGTTGATTAATCGGCTAAAGATAGAAAACATAAAGGCAGATTTTCATAATTAAGGCAGCAATGTCTATGTTCTAATGAGAGAGCCTTGAAATTAATTGAAAATCTTTGAATAAATTTTCCTTTACAATAAGGTGTCTAGAGATTCTAGAATAGGTGACAGTTTTGTGATTTCTTTTTTAAAAAACAAGAACAACATTTTTATTGGTTTTTAAACAAATACGATAATTATTTCTGTCATCCTAGAAGGGGACATAAAATGTATTTGGATAACTGACTAAAACTGGGTACATGTTGATAATGATCACATTTTCTTGTGAAGGTGTTTAGTTAAGTCAGCATGTTGTCTTCTTAGGATGGATTTACTGAGCTAATCCACATACGTTTTTTTAAAAATTTGCGACATAGAAACAAAACTTTTACTATGTCACAATGACTCTAACTTAACAAGTGTGTTACTCCAAGTAAATACTTTACTGCTTAGTCAATTGCATGCATGTGGGCACCCACAAAACTTTTTTCCAACTGCAGTTAGGACTGTAGATATTTTTGTTTCCTTGGAAAAGCATGCCTACAAGAGTTCCTTTCTTGCCTAATTGAATGAGTATAGCATTTTCCTGTGCAGTGTAGCAGTGAAGTTATAGGTGGAGAAAGATATATGTCCTACACAAGTGGAACATTCACACATCTCGGGAAGCTTAGAACTGTGTATTTCCAAACACTGCCTTTCCTTATGTTGCTGGAGCTAGGAGTCTGACGGAACCCAGGTTGCAAAACATCTTTACAAATTCAGGTTTAGATTATATCCCCCCCCCAAGAGATTAATCCAATTGTTCACCTAAAAAGGTTTCTTTGCCCACTTGGTAATACTTTATGTAGGCCAGATACAAAGGAATGTGAACCTGCCAAGAATTGAAATTCTTTTGCCTGTGTGACAGCCAAGCTACCAGCATGCTAATTTTTACTCACACAAAAGGGATAAAGGACTCCAAGAGGCACCAAATTATCTTTTAATTTCCTGCCCAGGTTGAGCTGGTCTGACATGAGTAAGAAATAGATGGTAGTATTTACACCATATTCATGAGAACTAGTATCTTTGGAGATGGCCTGGAATCTTCAGATGAATATATAAATTTAATAAATAATAACACCAATAATGTTATTAGTATGAGGCCACTCATATCATGAAACTCACTGGGTGACCTTTAGCCATTATTAGGTAAGGTAAAAAAAAAAACAAAGGTAAAGGACCCCTGTATGGTTAAGTTCAGTCAAAGGCAACTGGACCCCAGAGTCGTCCACGACTGGACCTAATGTTCAGGGGTCCCTTTACCTTTACGGGCAGTGAAAGGTGGGATATCAAGTCCAAACTCCTCTTCTTTTTCTTCTTCTACAATATAAGGAAGAGCCTTATATACTGCCATGAGGGACTTGGAGAAGGGCCAAGGCATAAATCTAATAAGCAAATGACCTTCAGGTCCACTTCTAACATCTAACTCAGAGAGATGGTTGGTCCTGGATGCTTTGGAAGACCTTGAAAGTGCAGATAAACCATTCTGCCAGTAGAGGATGATGCATCCAAATCAAATTCTGTGTGTGTTCATATTTAATTGCTTTATAGGTATCTCTAACACCCAAATGGAGCTCTTTCCTAGTCTGGATCTCTTTTGGAATTGTTCTTACATGTTTTTAGCTGTTTTGTTTTACCTTTGGCCTATTTGCTGCCCCAGGTCCCTTCATCTACCTGGCGAGGCTACGGATTGGATCCTTGGGCTTTTGCATGCAAAGCAGGTGCTCTTTAGTCAATGACCTTTGGACTGTTTTTTGTTTCACGTATTTTAGTTTTCAAAAAGAAATATAAGTTATGTTAAAAATAAAAAACTGGTTATTTTCAAAGAGTTTATTCTGTGGCCTCATCACCAACCAGTTAAGAGGCAAAAAATGAAATGAAATGCTTCAATTTTTAAATTTAGCTTCAGAATCCTTACATTTTAGAACACATTCTAACTCGAATAGAATGACGTTTTGAAATTACATGTAGCCAGTGTTATTTTTCTTTTAAAAAAGGTTTAGGGGTACTCATTTTCCTACTCATATTGAAATACTGCCCCTCAATGAGGCCAAACTTAGATTCACAAAATGTTTAGGGGTATGCATACCCCTGCGTCCCCCCCATGAAAAAAGCACTGCATGTAGCTGGTGTGTGTGGTGTATATGTATTTGGGGGGGGGGGAGACAAAGCAGGCCAGGCTGATTTTATGGGCTTTCCCACCCATGCTTTCAAATAAAACACAATTTTTCTCCCCCCCCTTTTTTAAGATTACTTCTCCTACTGTACCTCTCAATTTGTTTGCTTATTACTTACACTTCTCTAAACCCAGCCCTTTATTGTATTCTAGTTTAAAAACCACCTGGATATTCTTTTTCTTTGTTAAATTCCCCCTAAGCCTCTTTTATATGCTTGTCTGATGTATAAGACAGACTCCTGCGACATGAAAGCTTCAGAACTCTTGTGCAGCTGGCAAGTTTTTCATTTTTATTTTTGTTAAAAAATGCAGTTCTTCTATATAAGTGTAGATATTAACTCTGAGTAAAATGGCCGTTGTCCTAAATGTTAGCAATCTGCTTTTTTCAAATGTGGCATTAACAGTTTCAGTGGCATGCTTACACCTGTAAGCTTGTTATATCACACCTTGTTATATTGAAGAACAGCAGAGTGTAGCAGACACATGTAGGCATAAGACGGGAGAAGGAACGTGAAGGTGGCCTTGTAAATCTTTGGTATTGGAGTGTGGTGTGATAGCTTCAAAGAACAGCAGATGAAAAGATCATCAGGTGTTCTTTAGATATTTATGTCAAAATTTTATACTGGATTCTTTAAAAATGTGAAACCCTTAAAACACACAGTTATGGCTAGCAAATGTTAAGAAGGGAAAACTCTTCTTTAAGATAGCAAACTTCAGCTGAGACCAATATTTTTTCCTTCTTGAACACTGGTGGCTTTTCCCACTCTTGGCATTGCAAATGATGAGAAGGCTTTAATCTGGGGAACTAACTGCTGAAAACTGACATCTCCTTCAGGCTGGTGCTTTTATTGCAGTGGTTTATTCTGCAACATGTTCTTAACACAATAATCTGCTTCAGTTTGGGCTCACCCACACTTCCACTTGCCGTGGAACTTCCACTTGATTTCTAGGTGCAGGTCTGAGACGTTTTTCTTTTGTCCCATTACTTTCCTTGAGAAAACCCACTGTTTACTGCTGAATTGGAGCAAATGTCAATCTGCAGAAAACCCAATTGACATTTGTTCCAACTCAGCAGTATACAAGACAGAGAAAGCAGCAAGGCAAAAGAGAGGGGAAAAACACGCTTGAACCCATACCTAGAAATCGCAGGACAAATGTGGACGAGCCCTTTGTTTTGTGATGTTTCCCCAATGCTACTGCATTATTGCTCTCTCGAAGGGCTATAGTTCAAAGAAAGCAGGGCAAAACTAAATGAGAGCATTTGTGGTGTTAAAAAGTGATGGGCTTTCAGCAGGAAGTTCTGGGATATGCACTGGTTGGAAGGGAAGCAATGTGCCTGCCCCAAAACTTGCAGACATAAACAGAATTGGAAGCAGGCTCTACCTGTGACCATCCTAATAATAATAATAATAATAATAATAATAATAATAATAATAATTTTTATTTATACCCCGCCCTCCCCAGCCAAGGCCGGGCTCAATAGCATCAAATCATCATGAATCTGCAATAAACAGAATATATGGAGAGGCCAACAGTCTCCTTTAAATGCAGGATTTCTTACCAATGATCCCCTCCTATAGTATTCCCCCTAGGAGGGAGAGAGGAAGGGGGTGCATCCCCACTTATCTTTTCTTCCTTCTCCTGAGGTAGCTTTCCGCTTTAAAAAGGAACACTGGCTTGATGTTACCTGTAGAAGAAGTTTGTGGCATCTAGTTTAGTCTTAAGGCTTTGTACCATACAGGTGTCTGCCAAAGTCCAAAGAGAATAAACCAACTGTCCTTCCTAGGGAGCAGTTGCCTCTAATGGAGTTAAAGGACAGTGAGAAGAACCATTTCCTATCCCACATCTTAGTCCTAATGCAAGATGGCAGCTCTGGCCCAGCAGTTTTGTAATGTTCCCTTAAAAAGTGAGAGGGGGGGAGCATTTTCACAAATCTAAGAGACCACAACAAGACCATCTGACAATACTCCCAAAATAACATAGCACATGCTTTCTGAATATCCACAGCAAGGCTGACATAATTCTGGCCCAAGGCAGGCTTCTCCTCGCTGTATCGGTGTCACTGTTTAAAAATAGGTCTCTTTTGTCATCTGTGGCACTGGTGGCCAGGTTGAGTCATGATTGATGTCACCAGAAAGAACACTCTGAGCCTGCAAAACGGACAGCAGGCTCCTCTGAACGCGGTAAGATTTACACAGCTCTTAGAAGTTGTGTCTGGATCTGCGTCTTGTTGTAAATCCTAAAAGCTACTTTGTGGACGAGGGACAATATGCTGTCAGAACAGGAAGGCACGCTTCACCCAGAGTAGAATTGCAAATGTCCAGGCTCCTTTTGAACAAAGCATTAAAATAGATATTTCCTCCGTATTCGCAGACATTTTCTCTTTTGAAGCTAAGGCTGGCTACTTATGCGTGACCAAAAAAGTAGAGGGAAAACATCTCTGCATAAAAATGCCAATGGATGTGTGCAATTGCAGATTTAGAAATAATTGGTAGAATTTACATACCATTTTCTATACCACACATCTCGCCATAGTGGGGAAGACTGGGGCCAGCTGGCCTGTGTGCCTATTCAGTCTGGAACCTCAAGGCCCCGCTCTCTCTTCTTAAGAGTTATTTATCTTCAAAGCGGTCATAGACTGGGGAGCCCTGCAAGCAGTGGGTTCCTTCAAACAGCAGAATGTCCTATGATAGCCCTTCAAACAGAGGACTGCCCTTTGTAAAATAGGAGGCATGGTCATCCTATTCAAAGGTAGAATTACGTATTAGCTGACTAAAAGGGTATCCCTTGAGCCTTTTGACGCTGCTCATTCCCTCAATTCCTATCCTCCTTACCCTTGACATAAAGTAAATCAAATGACTGTATTCTCAGGCAAATGATTATGCACAAGATCATTTAACTGCTGGATGAATATTTCTCATAATGTGACCCTTTCTCATAGCTCCTTAATGGAAGCATCAACATCATCGTTGGGAAATTTGACTGGCACTGAATTCATGTATTATTACTTTTTAAAGCAATTGATTGAGAGCATTTTTTTTTTAACATTTCATATGAGCATACAACACAGTAAAGTGGTATAGAATGTGTAGAATGGACTTGCCCCACTTCAGCCATAAGTTGGGAAAGATATAGAGTGGTACATTGGTTTTCGAACGTAATCCGTTCTGGAAGACCGTTCGACTTCCGAAACATTCGAAAACTGAGGCACAATGGGCAGTTGGCAAATTCAATTAGAAAATAGAGAAATGTGCCTTGGAAGTCGAACGGCTTCTGAGGCGCTTTCAAAAACGGAAACATTTACTTCTGGGTTTTCGGCGTTGGAAAACCGAAACGTTCGGCAACAGAGACATCCAAAAACATATATATACAGTATATACACATATATGCAGTATTATATAACACTGTGTATAATATTTTTAATACCACCTGTTATTTAATTTCAAATATTTCCCAGGCGGCAGGCTGAGCTATAATCTTTCTCCCTGAAGGGTGAGCTGTTCCACTTGCAGGAACATTTTGTGGAGAAATATTAAAAATGCCTCCCCTCTCCCGCCCTGCCCACCACAAAATGCTGCCAGTAGTGTCACAGTCCACTCAGACTCCCTCATTCTGCTGCAGGCCTAAGCCAGCACCTCATTTTCAGAACCATCTCAGTAAGAGCGGCAGGGGGAGGAGAGACCCGGTGCTGTGGAAAAGATGGCTTTATGTAGTAGGAGCAAGAGAAGTGAGACTGAGAGAATGGAAAATCCCAGGTGAGGAGTGGGTAAGGGTGGGATTACGCGATGGCTGCCTAAAGTCCTAGACTTCCCAGTTCCTGAAGATGTGTCTGACTGTTCTGCCATATGTTGTTATTAGTGCTACAATCAGATGACAAAGGGCAGGTTGTGACTGAAAGTGTATTCAGAGGCACACACAGAAAGAAGAAGCCAAAAAACAGCTAATCATAAAAATGGTAAATATGTGGAACAGTTTGCCATGCACAGCTGTAATACTGCAAGCTCTCTGGGCGATGCCAAGGTTTTGAAATTAGCAAAATCCCCAACCTTCATTTGATTTGAAGATGGAAAATATTAACAATTTTATTACATTTGTTTAGCATTCATTTTGCCTTTATTGCATGTTGAAGGTATTGCCAAGCCATTATTTATTTGATTCAGAAATAGCTTCCCATAAAGCACAAATAAACAATAAAAACCAAATAAAAAAGCAACAACAAGTACAGTGCAGATACAGACTGGGATAAAAATCTACACTTACTTAACTAAGCAGTTAACTTCCTCCTGTACCACCTTCACAAATAGATCTCTCTGTCTTTATCTGATGCAATAGGCAATAGTGTCACAGTCTTAAATTGTGTTACTGTCCTCAAAACAAGAATACATTTATGATCATGTATGAACAGGATGAACAGTTCCTTCAAATACTTGTAAAATCAGCTGGGGATGCAGGGAAATAAGAAGTAACAGCAAGAATGTTTGTGTATATCCAATGTGAGAGAGAGAGAGAGAGAGAGAGTGTGTGTGTGTGTGTGTGTGAGAGAGAGAGAGAGAGAGAGAGAGAGAGAGAGAGAGAGAGTGTTCTGTTGAGCACACAAGGGGTGGAATTAAGCCCATAACCACTTAGACTGAAGATACTGAGGGGAAACCATGGCTTGCTATCATACACTGTATTTCATTCTTTAAAATGTACTGCAAAGGCTCCTGGGAATGCACTGCCAAAGCTTGTGGGATTACTAGACACTGTTTTTGCACATTTTTTTGCCAATTTTGCATTCTTTTCGTCCCTTTTTGGGTTCGTGGCAATGCGCACATGCGCATGCCTTGAACTCACATAAATGGGGAGCTGCCTGCAATGTACTTGGTTAACTATGCAATAAATAAAATAAAATAATCCAAATAGTGCATTTGGAAGCTGAACTTTCATCCATGGTACAAACCCAGACAAAGCACACTCCTAATTCTTTTTAGTAGCCAATGCCAGCGGTGGGAGCTGGTGGGGCACCAATTGCCAAGCCTGCTGGGCTTGTACAGACAGGAAAGAAGGTGAGAAAAAGTCTGTTTCCTTTCATTTGGCCTTAAAAAAAGAGATTTTGTTTCCCATTGGTCCCAGTATGCCAGGAAGATCAGTCTATCAGCCTCTGTGTACTGTTTCCTCTCGTCTGAGCCATGTCAGGGAGATGGAAGATCTTTGCTATTGGATCTGTGATGGCTCATTCAACTCCAGTAACTGCTTGATGTGGTAACATTCAGTAAACGCCATCACAATGCGCACCATAATGGGAAATTAGCCTGGAGCAACTATATATTTCTTTTACTACACATTGCATAAGGTCCTTGTACTTTTTCAGTTGCTTTCTATAAAGTACCAACAATGGGAATCAAACCTGATGTTACGCATATAAAAAGAATACTGTTACTATCTGGCAAAAACATATGTAATCCAGTTTTACTATTAAGCTTCTAATGCCACCATTTCAAACAAATCGGAGTAAATAACTTTCTGGAACTGATCACGTGACTTTTTGGAAAAGCAGCATTCAGAAATAAAGAACTTTAAAATAAATGCATCTCCAATTCTTCAATACATTACTGGGCGTCCAATGAAAGAGTCTGGGAGTAAATCTCTAGTGCTACATAAAGTCCTAATTGAAGAAAAAGGAAACCATTCGATTTGTTTCTTCCAACAATAAAATATGTAATTACCAAACCTGGAAGGCCTTGGTTCCTTCAGCATGGCTAGAATGGCTCCAGTTTTTTCAACGAAAAAGCTTGATTTAGAATAGTTATTACCAGAAAAGGAAATGGAAAAAAAACGAAGAGTAAATGTACCCATATGGACGATTGGAATATCCATGGCAGAGACTTTGAGAAAAATACCAGAAAATTGGCTGAATGAAGAGTATCAGAATGTACACTATGCAGGAAGACACGTATTGTAACACATACTTCTGCTCTGGTTAAACAATATAAACCGCGTTGATAAAAGGGCATCTTTTGTTCTGCAATTTGGCCACCTAATTGAGATGGATGTAGAATGAAACCTGTAACCCCATTTTAACTTCCTTCTTCAACAGCATCCATATGTCATCCAAGTGAGAGGGTTAGTATTGGGGGAAGTGTTCCTTGGCTTTAACATAATATTTCTTTATATTTCACTTGACTGCTGACATAATATGATCAGTATGGTGACGGAAACCAGATACAACTGCAAAGGATCCCCCACCCCTTAGCAGCTCTTATTTAACAAAGCTGCATCCAGTCCAGTTTATTTTAGAACCTGCTTTCTTAG
Source organism: Podarcis filfolensis (assembly GCF_964270895.1). NCBI lineage: Eukaryota > Metazoa > Chordata > Lepidosauria > Squamata > Lacertidae > Podarcis > Podarcis filfolensis. Next base: position 38,713,889 of record NC_139614.1, on the reverse strand, counting down.
TGGAAATAAAGACTGATTTTTGTCACCACCAAAATCTTGCAGTTGCAAAATGTTACAGTCTGCTTTGCAATTGTACATTTGCCTCGAGCTCCTTGAAGGAAAACTGGGAAGGCAACATTGCAGCTACACATTTTTATTGTGCCTGAGAATATTTCTGCATATTTATTTCTGTTTAACAGGGCAGCCTTCCCTAACCTGGTGCCTTCCGGATGGTTTAAACTACAACTACAACTCCCATCAGCCTGAGGTTTTGTACACAGTACACATTTCAAAGCATGTTTGAAGCACATTCTTTCCCTCAAAAGAATTATGGGTGGCGCTGTGGGTTAAACCACTGAGCCTAGGACTTGCCAATCAGAAGGTCGGCGGTTCGAATCCCCGCGATGGGGTGAACTCCCGTTGCTCAGTCCCTGCTCCTGCCAACCTAGCAGTTCAAAAGCACGTCAAAGTGCAAGTAGATAAATAGGTACCGCTCTGGCGGGAAGGTAAACTGCATTTCCGTGCGCTGCCCTGGTTTGCCAGAAGCAGCTTAGTCATGCTGTACGCCAGCTCCCTCGGCCAGTAAAGCGAGATGAGCGCCGCAACCCCAGAGTCGGTCACGACTGGATCTAATGGTCAGGGGTCCCTTTACCTCTACCTAGTTTACTCCTCACAGAGCTACAATTCCCAGCCAGCCTTAGCAAACTACAGTGCCCAGAATTTTTTGAGGGGAATAGTATGCTTTGAATGTGTTTTGAACATTTAATGAGCATGCAGCCCAGTCAGCATGGCTGTGCTGATACAGGGTGATAGATATCTGTTGAGAGTCAAGACTTTGGCGCAATCGGAAGCGGCAACATTTTGCAGAGCAAGCTGCTGTCCCAGGGCCTCCTCAGAAACTCAGAGCATAACTGCAGCTTCCCAGTGGTAAGGGAGACATGCTCTGCAATTGTTGAGAGGCACTTCCATGCTATCATTTTCTCTTCTTTCAGGCTGAGCCCCAGTCCAAAATAAATCTGTTTGATGTATCTATCTCTACCTCTGCCGTGTTGCGGGGATGGGAAGACGCTGGACCAGAGCCTGCAATTTGACTATATTTTGAATATATAATTGACATTGCATGTTAACAAGATACCCCAAGAGATCATATGAAAAACAGGTTTTGCATGTCAATTATGTTGGTTTTAGCTCATATGCTTAACCAAAGGTCTCTGGGAGCTCCTGATTTTCTCCTTGTTCAATCCCTTGTTTCATTCCACTCCAAGAGAAGCAATGTAACTCTTAAGAACAGCCACAAACCAGAATACTGAAAGGGGAGATTCACAGATTGTTTATATTGAGATGATCACATAGGTTCCAATAAGACCATAAAAGGATATGTTTCTGTTAATCACTCCATTAAGAATGAAAACTAATCCCATTTTGGTCATTTTTTTCCACCTAATCTCTCTAGCCACTCTCCTTTTTTGAAATATGTACCAAAGCAGTAGATTGCATAATGCCAAAGCAAATAAAGCCACAGAAGGAGGAAGGTAGAAAACAAGAGCACAATATTATTCTGATTTTGAAACGTGCATCATCCCTCCTTTTTTTATTGGTTAAGCTCTCCCTAAATCACATTAAGTCTTGGATAGTGTGCCCTGCATTCCCATCTGGAAGCCATTTCAAGAAGTGTCCTGCAAAATCTCATTCCCTGTCATTGTGAAGAAAAGCAACTGCCTGAATATTATTAATCCTCAATTTATTATCCCAAATATCTTGTCTCACTTTAGGCAGCCTTTATTCTTCTTGAAGATTGCTGAAAGCATCATCTCTTGGCCAGACAGCCTCTTCTGAAAATCACATACTTTCTCCCCATCATGTTGAATCCCATCGGAAAAGACTTCATTCCCCCCTCCCTTGAATTCACAACTGATACCTTCAGCTGTCTGCTGTACAGCCCTTAAACCTTGTTCCAGTCCAGGTCATCTGACCTGTAGCATGTGTTCACCTAATCAAAAAGTAAACAGGGATTTACTTATTTATTCCAAATGCCATAATGGTCAAGGATGCAGTTGCTAAAGACTGCTTGGATAGTTCTGAAAGATGCTGGTTTTGGAAGTAATCTTGACTGTTCCTAATAAATAACTTACAAAGTCAAAAACTGGAAATAAGTCAATTTTCAAGGAACAGAAAATACTGTCTCTATCTGGAAAATATCAGCTGAAGCTTGTAAATACATGCTTTCCCAGTCTCATAGTCAATCTCATGACATGTGCTCAGTTGACACTTTTTTCTTGTTATGAGGAATGTCCCATGCCTGATTATATTTTTAAATAGCTGTTCCACCTTTCTTCATCAGCTTTGCAAAATGACAGCATTACCTTGGTATCTTCATACAGAAAAAAAGGCAAATCAGAGTTTGTCTAATGACTGTGGTGAAACTTACCAAAAGAATCAGAAATCAAGACAACAAACTTTTTAGAAAGGAATGGAAATGTTTTCTTGAGTATTTACAAACAAATTTTAAACAGATCAAGACATTGGCAGGATTATTGTAAAAACCTGCAGTTTTAAAAGAAATGTATATGAGATGTACATGAGAATAGATGAAGAAAAGGATAAGTTAAGATAATTTGGAGTATGCAGGAAATGATGAAAGTACCGTAAATGTAAAGAACCGCAGAAAGAGTGGGAAGGGAGTCAAAATTTGAAATGTTAGAATGTTTGTTGAATAATTGTTGTAAATGAAAATTATAAATAAAATTATATTTTAAAAAATGACTGTGGCTACTAAGGTGGTATCCCATTGATTATTTCTGTTGCCTAGATGAGTGGCCATTGTAGTAACACCCAAAACTTCAGAGTGTTGCAGCACTTCAGAGACTTGCTAGTCTATTGTGGCATGAGTTTTCAGAGACATTTGCTTTCGCAAAGTAGACATTATGAATGCATGCACAAATTGCCAATTAAGCGTGTGTGTAAATAGAATTCAAGTGGGACCTACAACAAAGTCTTGCAGTGTGGGGCGAGTGATCCCGTTCAGCATTCCTGACAGCCATTTCAGCCCCCCATATTTCCCCATCCCCACCCAGCACTCAGCATTCTGTGACCACTTAGCATGCTGAGTTTTCCGTGGGCATATTTCCCCTAAATATTTTTTTGTAGTTCTGCAAACCTTGAGCTTCCCCTAAGCCTGCCGATAACCTGCTTCTTCTTATGTGTGGATGTTGCTGCTTTGGCTACACAAGGACCCATACCTATTAGTTTGCTATTAGTATACAAGAAAGCTTTCCATGCCAGTCTCTGTCTACCTCGCATTTAATGAAAAAGACAGTTGATTGACCAATTTATTGTGGTGTGAACTTGCAATAGTCTCTGAGGTGCATCCAGATGTTGAAACTTGTTTTCAAGTTCTGGAAATACTATATTTGAATACATGAGAAATGCTTTTATACTTTCCCTCTCTTATACTATTGAAGCAGGATCTTGGATTCTTCTTTTTTTGTAGCGTTTTAATGTTTACCTGCTAAATTTGGCACAACTGGCCAAGAATACTTTGTTTTTCATAATACTTGATATTGTGGTGTAAGATCCTGGTGGTACTTGGAACACAAGACCTAATGGCTAAAGTGTTTGTGGCTTTTAAGAAAAGGATGACTAAGGGGGAAAACATGAATAAGGTTTATGAAAGTATGTATGGTGTAGAGAAAGTGGGGAGAGAGAGAATTTTTTTAAAAATTATTTCCTGCAATATTAAAATCTGGGGTTCACCAAATGAAGCTGATTGCTGTAGATTAAGGACAGACAAGAGACAATCCAACTTATGTATATAATTCACTGCCACAGGATATGGTGCTGACTCCTTTAAAGGAGATTTAAGCAAGTCCATGGATAACAAGTCTATTTGTTATTTAGTAATGAAAACAAAATGGAGCCTTCATGTTCAGAGGCAATGCAAAGCTTGCTAGAAAGCCACATCATAGGAGAGCATCCAACCTTATGCCCTGCTTGGGGGGTTTCCAGAACCATACAGCTACCCACTTTGGAAAACAAAATACCTGGACCTTTGGTCTGATCCAGCATTACTCTAGTTCTGTTCTTATGTTATAGCTGGGATGTTTAGAGCCTCCTCAGCAGCCCCTTCTCCCAGTCTTGCTTCCTTCCCCATTCTTCTCTCAAGCAGTGTTTTTAAAGCGCTACAGTTATTTGCATATTGGCAAGGGAAGTGGTGGAAGTTGTGTAATTAACTACATCACCTAGTCTCTCCCTAAAATCTATGTGCACAGTTGCTCTGATTTGTGCATAACACTGCTACCTATATGCCATGTTAATGATGAAAAATGAGCTCAAAAATACCTGTTCAATCCAATCTGGCTTCCATGATGATTTATTGGTGTAGCTCACTTTATTAAAGAAACAATCTATTTATACACACACACACCAACACACACATGCACCAGTGGCTATGCTTCATCACTGACTGATAAAGGTGACTGAGAAAAAATGAATGAGTAGTGTTGCCATTGTGAAAAGAATGTGTCTGTGTGTGTTTTAAAAAGACTCTGATTCTAATAATGTCGGTAGAAACATCTCAGGTGCTTAAAATCAACAGACCGTATTTATATGACAGTTACATCAAGGATAGATATTACCTGTTTTATTGCAGTGAACAAGGAATTTATAGGCATAATGTTCCAGATTTGAGGCTCTCTCTATTTCATAGTGGTAAGTTGTTGACACTGGCTGAACGTTTGATTTGAAATAGTGTTTTAACATCTACTCCCCATTCACTGGTATGTTCAAACTCAACCAGCTTTTCCATTCAGCCACCCTATTTATGTGTCCCTCCCTCTCCCCATTCATGTACTAATCTCTTCCAAGTCACACAACCCAGTCATACACTGTACAGTCATGCATCTAATCACCTTAGCCAATCTAACACTGCCCTGTCTACTGTCCTGGGGGAAAGATCCTGTGTTATATATTTGTATTGTTGGCCCATGGATTTTAAAATGCTGTGGGTTTTTTTGTAACTTGTAAGCTGCCTTGAAAGAACTGGTACCCTGAAAGGTGGGATATATCAGGGTTGTTGTTTTTTAATTGGCGGTTGTTTTTTTTAGGTGGGCTGTAGTGTAATTGCAATAAGTAAGTAAGAAGTACCTACCAATTTGCTGCCATCCTTTTGTGGTGATGAAATTACCGTATTTTTCCATGTATAACACGCCCCCATGTACAAGACGCCCCCTTTTGGGGGGACTCCAAATTAATAAAATGCCTGACCTACGCTGCCACTAGCGTTGCAAAAGCCATCTATCGACTGTCCCCCTACTGGCAGAAGCCGCCGATTGCCTGCCTAATTGCTGCAGCGACAGCCAATCAAGCCCAGCCCTTTCCGCAACCACCAATAACACGCCCAATAGCCACTGACAATCTCCGGCTCCCGGCAGCAACCAATAACACGTCCCCACTATGCACTATCCATGTATAAGACGACCCACATATTTTAACATGAAATTCTAAGAAAAAAAGCCTTGTCTTATACATGGAAAAATACGGTACTTGAAAATTGCTTTAAAATGGGACTGGATAAATTCCTTGAGGACAGAATGACTAGCAGTCAGGATGTGTATAGGGAATATCCAGATTCAAATGCAGCATGCCAATGGATCCCTGTTAGTGGGTGAGGACTACTGTCTTCCTGCCCAGCTTGTTGGCTTTCTAGGGGCAGGTGGTTCAGAGAACAAAAATGCTGGGCTGGATGGAGATTTGATCCAGCAAGGCTCTTTCCTATGTTAATTCTCACCACCAACAGCCCCATCTGGCTCAAGGTCTTCAACACGGGCGATTATTTTTTTAATGCAGCAACCGGAATGGTCACAAACCATTCCACAGCATGTAAGCAGTTAAGCGAGGCAAAAGGGATGAGTTGAGTGTTCAACAATCTCAAAGTTTCAAACAATGTAGTTTGCATCTACTCCATTTTTTTGTCATATTTATCTGATTGGGGCAAATTGGCAAGCCACTATCTTCTGTCTGTGTTCTTTAATTTGATATGGTTTCCGTAAAACCATAGCCTCGACCTAGCCAATTATACAAAGTTGGCTTTGATTTCAAAAACAGATAACTATTTTCACTGCTGGCTTCTTGAAGGTCAACAATATAGAATATTTCTTGGCATTATAGTGCTTTCAATACATGCAGTATACAGACTGGGGGCGGGGGAAGAATGTCTAGCAAAAAGACATATTGCTGGTTCTCTGACAGACAGTAATTTGCCGCTGATTAACTCGGTGTAACAGTTTGGCTTCAAGACGAGCTCTTGAGAATCGGTGAGAGTGTGGGGCCCTCCATGAGGTCAGTAATCAGCTTTTCTAATTGACCACAGCTGGAGCAAAAGATAGGGGGAGATGAGACACAAGGTCCACACTGTTATATGGGGGGAAACCCATGAGGATTTTAGGGATAAAAAAGGAGAATCTCTTCCTGGAGAATATGCTCCTTGCCAACTCAAAGGCCAAAATTAGGGCCGGAGGTGAATGATGCTGTAAGGAATGAGCATTTGGAAGCCTGAAATATCCCATGAGGGTTTTATTTCCACGCAATACGCTGGAGTTTTAAGTTGCTTTGAGAGGCAATGCTTAATCACTTATTTCCTGCATTTGTGTAATGATGAATGTTGAGATGTTAATATTTCTTAGAAATATTACCCAACTATTTCCTAGTCAAGAGGCCATGTTTCCGTAGAGGAAAATATGGGTGTTCTTGTTTCTCTATAAATGGCAGTGGGTACAAAAAATGGGCACCTTGAATGGTCAGCTCCTGCAGCCAATGGTCTTTATTCCTCTGGGAAAAGGCAGAGGTATGATGGGCTCAGGTGGTGGGGTCATGTGGCTGCTGCTATTGGTGTTATGTACTGAAGTTCTTACCCTGGGCCAGCGGGGGGATACTGTAGATAGTTATGCAAATAAGGGGTCGAAAGTGATGTTCAGTGATTGGATAGTTTTAGAAAATTGTTACAGTTACGTTGTTCTGGAGCTCTATATAAGCAGGCTGACTGAACCCTTCAGTTCTGTTCTGGCCTGTGAATAAACAAGAGCTGTTTGAAGAATCGCTGTGTCGTGTGATATGTTCACCCACAACTTAACACTTTGTGTGATCATGTCAGGTGCCAGTTCACACAATCAATGCTTCCGCATGTCCCCAAAATCCACAAAACCCATTTCTCTGGTGGAATATCTTAAAAACATTGTGGCTGTCTCTGAAAATAATTGACCTCAACCAAGCATAAGCTTGGATAAAGTATGTCATATTATTACATTCATGCAGCATTTGAATTGTTAATGTGTTCTAAGAATGTTTCCTTTTTGGTTTAGGAAACCTTTTAAAAAGTTTTCATTTGCATTTGCCAGGTGTGGGGAATTTTGCCTGAAAGACCATAACTTGTGCAGTGACTGTAGGGCTGTGAAGATCTGCGCAGACTGAAGTCAGTGGACCACACCAGTTGACCTACAACATCTGAGGTTTATGGCTCCATGCGAGCTGTTTTAAAAACAGGTTATAACTTGTGGTGTTCCACTGCCTGGATGCCTCAAAGAAAAATATACAAACTTGCCTCTGGTTCTAAGTTAAGAGCCTCCAAGCACAACTTGACTCATAAACAGATTATGAGCCAGCAAGAAGTTGTTTACTTAAGCCCCATGATGCTAATTGATATTTTTTAACCTAGTAGGGAAAAGAGCTGCCTTCTCTTCACTTTTTAATAATGTTAAGTCTAGCATTCCTGTGAATTCAGCCATGCCCTATATACTGGTAAATTAAATGCCAATAACCGTGTCATCTTCAGAGCATAGTGAGTAGTATAACAGATTTCATTAGAAAAAGCACTGTGGCACTTTAGAGGCTGACTGATTTATTGTCGTATTAAGGTGTATTTGGTTAAAAAGCAAATAAACTACTCTCGGAAAACCAAAGAATTCATATTTTACCTTCTGAAAATGTCAGATAATACTAAATAATAAGAATAAGAATAAGAATAATAAACAATAATAATATAGAATGTTTCAACTTTAAAAAATGAAGGATGCTAAAAAGTTGTAACATGACTTAGGAATTCAAAAGATATTTGGGTTAAATTAATATAATTTTGTTTTGCTTGGTAAGTAAAATGTGTGTAAAATTGCTTGGAAACCATCAAAAATGATTCCCAAGTACTTGAAATTTTGTTGTTGGTGGTGGTGTTGTTGTTTAGTGTTATTTAGTATTACCTGACATGTTCAGAAGCTAAATTAAAATTCTTTGGTTTTCCGAGAGTAGTTAATGTGCTTTTTAACCAAACGTAGTTTTACCAAGCTAAATGCTGTCCAATCACAAAAATAATGGCAATTTTGAATTCCTTACACCTGAAACACATTTTTAAGACTCCTCCCTGAAGAAATTTGCAAAAATTAAATTTCACCTTCTGAAATGACACACCCTATATTGCCAATGGTCTTTCATAGCACATTTCTCCATGGATAATGAAAGGTGACCAGCTGAGGCAGTGAACAGAAAAGAACTGACAACTTGGCTACAGAACAAAATGAATGTGCTGCTGTGATTATTGTATACTTATCTCTGGCTATTTTAAAATCTGGACAACAGACATAAATCAGGGGATAGGGTTACCATACCCAATGGAAACAGGGGAACTGGCAAGCCAATTATTCATGCGACTATATCAAGGCAAATTTTCTCTGTGTGAACACTCATACTGACAAGCACTGAAGGGATTTTGAGGGAAATAAAGAACAACTCTCGCTATGTTTGCTCATACAGAGAAAAGATACAAGCTTATATCATCAGCTTGTGGATATAAACAAAATATGCCTAGGGGGCAAATCTATGTAGGTGTCCAGAATTTCTCAAGAAAGAATTTTTACAAGTTTTGGAACAGATGTGGGTTAGATACATTTTGATATATTATCAATCGATTTAGAATATATGAGAAATAATCATGTATGGTAAAACATATCAAGCTTCATTTTCCCACTGCCTGCCAGTGAAGAAGCACTTTGTAAAAATGAAGTCAAGTAGATATTTGACTAGGTCTGAGCACTTGTTGGGGGCTGCTAAGTAGATTTGAAGGGTTTGGTTTCAGAATTGAACAAGTGTTTTTTTGCAAAGCACTTTAAAAAAGAAAAGAAAACAACATATGTTAAGCTTGGAGAAGGGTTTGGAGATGGAAATAACTGAGGAGGATTGGGCAGATATATGGTACAAAAACAAACCCATTTAAGTGCTTCTCTGAGGGAAGTTAATTTATAAGATTTTGAGCAGGTGGTATGTAACATCTGTGCACATTCAATACATATGTAAAAAGAGTAATAGGGTCTGTTGGAAATAATGTGGGAAGGGAGGCTCCTTTAAGCATATATGGTGGTCTTTTAAATAAATTCAAGGATTTTGGCAAAAAAAAATATAGGAGTGGATTAAAAATATCAAAGGCCATGATATTCCCCTAGGCCCCACATCTTTTTGAATAGGGTTCGAAAGATACTGAATGTTATACTTTTAAAGAACTTTTAATTTTGTTAATAGCACCAAAGTTACATATAGTCCAAACTGGAAAATTACTCAGGCATCTACATTTATACACCTGGTATACAACTATTGGGATATTTCAGTCATTCATTAGGTAATGGATCTTATGCAGACAGTACAATCTCTTCAGATGGAAAGTGCATTTCTTGAAAATTGGAAACCCTGAGGCTTGCATATATTGACAAATTGCTTAGCCATTAGAACATAGCCTCCATGACGTTACAAAGAATGTAGTAAAAGGTATAAGCAGATAAGAAATCGTTTCATGCCTGGCGGGAGTATCCAGTGGCATAAGGTAATATAAATTTAATTTCATATAAATGTAGTGAAAAGGTCCTGCGCTGGTCTTATTACACTAAATTGGTCAAAACAATCCCTTGGTCTCCTACAATGCCTGTATCTTCCATTTGCATCTCGCAGCAAACATTACATGGGCAAAATTATGCAAACAGCTCAGAGATGGATGGGTATGATTCTGCAGCAGCTTTCCTGCCAAGTCTAAGCAACTCAAAGTGAAGAGAAGCAATTTTCTATTATTACCATTTGGTTTCCATTCCTTCTCTATACTGTATTAAATCTCCAAATGAAAGAGAGATAATGCACAATACAAATTAGTCTTTTTTATTAAGTTTTTGTGTTTTATTAATGGCTACTTTTTGTTTTTTGTGCTCACACAGGTAATCAGTCTCACAATATGTAAATAGATTGCTTCTCTTACACTATCATGTGTTTGTTCTGTTGTGTCGTTTCCCCCTTGTTACACACTCCTGAGCAGTGTGAAGTTTCAGCGATCCCAGCACATACCTTGCGGTTGGTTCTCTTGGAATGAAGATAAATGAGACTGGTAGTATTTTTATGACATAATGTTTATTTACACACATATACAGGCTGAGCACATTAGCTTTCTAGGAGAACCACCCCTCCCATGCCCTAGCATTGGATTTTTATGCAGAGCAAGTCAGGTCTCTGTGCCCAGTTTCAAGACAGCCTGGCTGACACATTGATCACATCACATCCAGACAAGGGAAGGATAAAGAAACCCCATCCAGAAAGGTCTCTGTCCATTTGCTTCTGAGGCAACAAATCATTTGCACAAGATCCAACTCTTTACTTATGCAAAGGCCCATTTCCCCAACAAAACAGAGTATGTCAGGCTAAGCTTCTTCACTTAGCTTGACTTGTTTAAACATCCCTCGTTCTGCAAAACTGAACGTCACAGCTCTATAACAGTATTGGAGAGGATCCCCAAAATCCATTTTGTCTAATCCCAATTTCACTGTCGCTTTTGTATACTTGAAAAGAACAATACATGCATTGATGTTTTCCCCACCCAAATATGGATAGCCTGAATCTGAATACTAAAAAAGCATTTAAATGTTATAAAGGGGAAATATTCTTATTGTGACAATGCATGGTGAAATATATCCCTGCTGTTGTCCTTCTATCTTTGAAACACTGGGACTTGTGAGTTAATTTTATGGTTGCTGTTGCTGTAACTTTTATAGTTCCATTTCGGTTTGTAATTATGTTCACCTTTTTTGGCAGGGGGTGCTGAAGAGAATAAAATTATGTATTCAAAAACGAACCACCAGTGATGATTGACTTTTTAAGCAAGCATTTTAGGTGTTGGCTAAGGTGTTCATCCTTACAGTTATTTAGGCAAAAGAAAGATCAAGCATGCCCTGGCAGATCTCGGAGGACCTGCGGCAAGGGCTTCTGAATGATCCCCAGTCATTTAACAACAGCAACAAGAAAAAAGGCGGCCACCCTCTCAAAACAAAAATAAAACACGGCCTCGAGATTCCCTGCAGTACAGTGTGTGTGTGTGTGCGCGCTCGCGGCACGTGGTTGGCGGAGAGGGTGGTCGGCGAGACGATTGACGTCTCGGGCAGCCAGTCGAGGAAAGGGACCCCCACGTTGCCGCAGATGCGTCCCTTCCCTTCGGGAGGGCGGTGCTTTTAGGAGGAACCCGCCCCCCCCGCCGAGGAATGGCGGTGAAGGAGGCGCCTGCCTCTGTTTACGGGAGTCTCCTAGCAACCGCAGTGCTCTGGTCCCTCCGGTCTCCATGGCAACCACGCTGCGCTTGTTCTCCGGTGGCGGCGGCGGCACCTGCGAGGGTCGCGGAGGAAGAATCCGGTCGGGGAACGAGGGGCGGCGAGGGAGCCTCGGGCTTGGTGCCCCCGCCTTGTTTCTGGTCCAGGTCGCCCGACTGCTGTCCCCGAAGGGCCTCCGCGGATCCAGCTCAGCCCGGGATAAGGAGGACCGGGACTGTGTGGCCATAGATACTTGTGTGTGTGCATTTCTACAGCTGTCCCTCATCTTCCTGAAGGTATCCAAGCGGGGGCCTGCTCAGCACCCCTTTTTCCTCAGCCAGTGACGGGTGGGTGTTTGGGTGGGTGGGGGGGATGCTTAGGGGGCGCCCGTCTGGCAACTGGGCTCTTGCACCCATCATCATCCCCTGTCCTTTTAGCTAAACCAGAAAACCGTAGCCATGAAATTGCCAGCAACTGCATCGTGCTATGAAGCAACAGGTGTAGAGAACGAAACTCTAGGTTACTGCTAGTGATTTTGTTGTTACTAGTCCACTCTCTTGTCTTGCTCATTATGGTTTTATATATATCTTTACAAAGCTGCTTTTCTGAATGCTGATCCTTGACTGTCCTAAAGAGATTGGCTGGTATTTAGAGCAGTGGTCGTCTTCAGCCTTTTCAGACCCAGGAGAGAGCTTTTGCCCCAATGCAACATGTGTTTGGGGATCCACTTCTTAATCACACTAGATTTGCTATTTATTCTGGAGGGGTGGTGTGCTTGTTATGAGCCAGCCTTGTGACCAAGCAGGAGGTCCTGACTCACCACTTGAAGATTAAGTTTTTGGATAATTTGGAGAAGGAACCCCCTACAAATGGTTTTTTTGTGTGGTGGTGACTTACATTTTGCCCACTTTCATTATTAGTTCCCAAGTCCATGGCTGAATTTAATGCTTGATTGTACTTTGCTATAACAAGTGCTGGGTTTTCTTACCTTTTTAAAAAAGCTTTAGAATGGGAAGACCCGGGTTCAGTACCCAGCTCAACCTGAAGTTCAGTAACTTGGGTTGCCATATTTTAAAAAGTAAAATTCCTGACGCCTGCAAAGTTGCTCCCCCCAAAATTGGGGAGGTTTTGGAGCTGTTTCCACTGCTTTTTCCATTGCATTGCCATACATCCGGGATTTTCTCTGACATTTTGCAGATTTGGTAATGTTCCTTCCTGACGCCATTTTTACACCTGAAAGCTGGGACTTGTCAGGAATTTTCCTGACATATGGCAAGCCTATCAGAAACCAACCTCACTGCTTTTGTGTGGTAATGGCATCCTGTGCATTAGGTGCAAAAGAGAGCAGACCTGTGTGTTTAAAAACTGCGGAGAAGAGGAAATTGAGCCAGGTAAAATGTGTACAAGTGCAGCTGAGAAAAGCTGTACGGGCTAAAATTCTCTTGTACAGCTATCAATACCGTTTACAGATTGTGCTGGGATTCTGCAAGACTAGGGATTACTGCATTTATAAAATCTAGTAGTAAGCAGTTTTGAGAGGATTGCATGACAGGAGATCTGCATGGCTTTGTCCCTCCTGCCTTTAGACTTGCCACCTTACCTTGCATTTTTGCTGCAACAGCAAAATCTGTCTTCATTGGACCCTGGTGTAGTTCTACATACAAAATATATTGCTAAGTTTTTGTTTTCTATATTCCTTTCGTGAAGGGAAAGGACACTGGGATGAGCCTACACCATGGGAGTAGCATTGACAAGAGCAGCTCAGTGGACTGCCGCTGGTTCTGGAAAAGGAACACTGGAAATCACACCACTGAATGAATCACTTTTGAATGAAATCATTAAGTTTACAGAAAGCTTTAGCAACAAACATCCTCAAGAAGCTGCCTTTGTTTTTAAGGAACCACTTGAATGGCAGACAAAACTAGAGCCTTCAATGTTTGAGTCAGGCTATGAAGTCAGGTAAGACCAAGGTCGTTGACCATTTCTGAAATAATATAATTATAAAAAGTGAAGCCTGCCCATTAAGGTTATTGTTCTTTATCACTCCTTTATCACATATCAATATTTCTTGCTTTCTATGTATAGATGCTGTAGGAAGCAGGCAGAATGGAAAACATTATGTTGTGATTTGTAGCTTCCCATTCCACCCCTTTGGGGCCTCCTTCTATTGCTTTGCACTTACATTTTCACACCATCCGGAATTCAGTAGATTTCACAAGCCTGTGCATAGATTCATGGTGACGAAAGCTCACCAATTCTTGTAGTAATTGCAAAGGGGATATTCCAACCCAAGTTAAGCACTTTGTCATTGATGCAATGGAACATAAATCTTATCTTTGGCTCTGTTGTACCCATAGGTATCTGTGTTTACTGAAGCTCTGACCAGGCATGCATATTAAAGAGGTCCTGAAGAAGAATGACTGTTGAAGGGTAGAAAGCCTTGTGAGATAGGTTAGTTAGGCCAAGAGGCAGTGACTGGCCCCAGGTCACCCAGTGGCCAAGTGGTGTTTGAAACCTGGTCTCACTCCCATGGGAAAAGTGAAGTGTTGTTGTGCATTTGAGACTCCTGAGATGAGGACAGAGCATGTCCCTGGGAGGCCTCCATATAACCCTCTTCAGATAATATGCCAGACACAGATACATTGTGCTTCCAAGTGTCAATACATGAGTCCTCTCTTATGTTTCCCCTTCCCCACAATCATAATGGTGAGTATTTTACTAGCAATTGCTGTATTACAACTGCTAAGTGAATACCTGTAACATCTCAGTGATTTACAAACATATGATTAAAGCTGACATTGTCTCTGGAAATATTCTCATAGACTGGAAGGAGAAGAGCATGTACTATCACATAGGAAGCCCACCTTCAACCTACATGGCTTGTATGAAGGTGAACTGGGGTGGGCATAAGTTTAAATCTTTTCAATGTCCCTTTTCCCCGTTGTTCATATCACAACTTTAGGTCTCTCTCGCAATTTTTTCCAATGCTATGTTTGCTTTATTATAAAATTGTTTTCATAGGTGTGGTCTGTTAAAAAAAAAATCCAGTTGTTGTGAATTCTTGCATATTAAGTTGTTGTTTTATTCTACCAGTGAAAAAACAGCTAAGTCTCAAGAATTAGACAAAGATGGGCAGCCACTGCTCCTGCTCAAAGGATCAACTATCAGCGTTCGCAGTTTTGCACAACTGTCTCGTTTGCTACATGTCGCTGGAGAAAAATGCCTAAAAGAAACTCGTGCATGCCTTGAAGGTATTCAAGACTTATTTGCCCACACAACTGGAAGCTTCTCAACCATACAGGGATGCAGCTTTTTTGACCCCATCCATGTTTTGCCTTTTTCCTGGCTTAAAAAGAATATAAAGTATGACAAGGACTAACTGTGAGGGGAATCCCATAGTTATCTTTGTGTAAAGTCAAAAACTATTTTAAAATTGAGTAACCTTTAGGCCTATTTAAAACATTACCCTGTGGTATTCATGCAAAGTTATTTCATGTGAACTTTGCCTGTTAACTACCTGGTGTGATGTTTATCTGAGTTTCTTACACTACTATGAATTCTTTACAGCCAATAGAGATCCCATTGTGAAAATTCTTGGCCCCGGTTATGGGACAATTGAAGGAGAGGATATGTCCATGCTTCGTTTACTAGACAAAATGAAAAAAGAAGAGGCTTCTGATAATGAAATGAAAATGAAGATTTCCTTACTTCTCCAGCAACTGGATATGCAACTACTTAATAGCTCTTTAAAACAGATTTCACAGTGAGTGTATTTCAGATAGTATTTGTTACTATATATATATATATATATTCCACTTTATCATGCCAAAACCTAAACATCTCATGCAGGCTTACTTTATGTAAGATGTTACAGTAAGTGTCACACTTTTAACATGGGGGGGAGGGGGGAGGTGCCAGTACTGCGTTCCCTTGCGTACCCTCAGAAAAAAACACACTAGTTTTAGCAAAGAAGGTTTTATACTTAACTTTATTCATTTGAAACCCAAGTGATTTGAAAGGCATTTTTTCAGGTTTGCAAAAATAAAAGGTATGAAAATATCTTTAATGTTTTCTATAATCTTGCAGTACAAATATGTGCAATATGATCTTAAGATAAGTTCAGGACAGACAAAACGAATTATTTCTAAACAACTGAATCCACTCCCACATGATATAGTAGTGGCCTTGGACAGCTTTAGAAAGGGATCTGACAAATTCATGTATGATTAGGCTATCAATGGCTACTAATGCTGGTTGTATATTACCTACAGTTTGAGGAACAATATGACTCTGAATGCCAGCAGTAGAGATCCACAGAACTGAGAGAGCAGTATATAGTGCCCAAGGCCACTATACAATTTCAAACTTTTCATTCAATCCAGATTTGCCCTTTCCGAGAAAAATGTGATTAAATTTAAGAACAACCACACTGTCGCTAGTGACCTGGTTGCATCATCTGAATGGCCTTTTTTGGTATATCAAGTGTCCATTTGGAAGCCTTGGTTTAAGAAAGACCCAGCATTCCTTTCTTCCCCATTAAAACTATAAATATCTGCTTGACAATTAGAATATAACTCATTTATTCTAATTACAGAGAAGTGAGGTTAACTCCAGCTGTTGTGAAAAATGAAATAGAACTCCTTAAACGTTTCTCGGGAGCAAAAGAAGATGCAGTCCTTGAATCACTGGAATATACATCAGGTCCAAACTCTACTTTTTATCCATATCATGTTTTGTAATTGCACAGTCATTGAAAATATAGGCTAGTATATTAGCACCTACATTGTCGGATGGCTTATCAGCATCCATTCAGCAGGAATTTCACTCTGCCTTTGCCCTCATGTCCTTCTTTAAGAGCTCCAAAGTGACTGATGAAATATCTCAGGATTTCACTCTTCATTTGTATTAATACTAACAATATTTACTATTTTAATAAAATGATTTCATGCCTCTATGCTAGTCATATACATCACAGCTATGGGCCAAACATTGCTGTTGTTTGATTACAGACTATGAATTTTCAAATGGATGCCGTGCCCCACCTTGGAGACAAGTCCATGGTGAAATTTGCTATTTGGCCATTAAACCAGTTGACACAGATCTTATGTACGTCACTTGCAGCACGGCAGGAGTATTTTTAAATGGAGTAAGTAATACTTATATTCAAGAGTAAACCTTGATGACATTTATAGTTAAGAACATGCCAAAACTTCAGATAAGTTGCATTTGTCTATGAGCAGCCAGTTCTGAACCAAACATGGGAACAGGTCAATTAACCTAGATCAGTGTTTCTCAACCAGGGGGCATATGACAAACTTGGGAGAGGTGGAATGTTTCCAAAGAATATGTATATGAATATAAGTAAAAAAAAAAAGTCACAAAATTTCAATAAAATAATTAGGGGAGCCATGTTTGAAGGCGTGAGGCTTGGGATTTTTATGTTAGCTAAAGTGGGGGACATAGATTTTAAAAAGATTGAGAAACCCTAATTTAGATGCTAGTACTTCTGCTTAGCGGGTGGCGCTGTGGGTTAAACCACAGAGCCTAGGACTTGCCGATCACAAGGTCGGCGGTTCGAATCCCCGCAACGTGGTGAGCTCCTGTTGCTCGGTCCCTGCTCCTGCCAACCTAGCAGTTTGAAAGCACGTCAAAGTACAAGCAGATAAATAGGTACCGCTCTGGGGGGAAGGTAAATGGCTTTTCCGTGCGCTGCTCTGGTTTGCCAGAAGCGGCTTAGTCCTGCTGGCCACATGACCCGGAAGCTGTACGCCGGCTCCCTCGGCCAATAAAGCGAGATGAGCACCACAACCCCAGAGTCGGTCACGACTGGACCTAATGGTCAGGGGTCCCTTTACCTTTACCTTTACTTCTGCTTAACCCTTTACACAGGTTGAAAAGGGACTGTACCAAAGAAAGTGCTCAGTGACTCATCTATTTAGCCTTATATTTCCAAACAGTTGAGCATGTGTATGTCAAACTAATGCTCCCCTGTGTTTAAAGGTCCACGTCATGCTATCCAACATGAGTAATTCCCACCTTTTTTAAAATTAGGGAGGCTTTCAAATACCAAATTAACTCAGCACACAGATGTTTTAATGCTTATTTCACCTCCTGCATGCTTTACATTTTTGTTGTTCTTAATGTTACGCTTTTTATACCTTAGTTTATAAATTAGAAAACAAATTGCTCTCTGATTACAATAATGATTTATCAAGAAGATACATGTAAACTCTCAGAAATCGTTGTATAAATAAATAAATTAAATAAATGATACTGCTGAGAGAAGCTGTGACAAAAGGAGAGAAAAGAGTGGACTAATGTTGCACTGAGTGTAGTGTTGAGCAACTTGCACTCACCTTCAGCCTCATGAGCAATTTCAAGGCAGAGTGGACTGAACCACAGTGAATTATTTCAAGACAAGGACTAGAATCCTGAGCACCTATATTAGGGAGTCCTGTTGAACTCAACAGAGCTTACGTCTCAGATATACATAGGATTTCACTGTAAGTCTATGATTCTGATGACTGAAACCTTTTGGTTGTGAGATTATGCAAGACTGGGAAGTAAGTAAACTACTCCTTTTTTTACAGGGAAGGGAAAAAGAGAAGAATGAAATCAATTACGAGAGAATGAGTGACATATACAAAGATCTTGTCACATTTTTAAGGGAAAGATCAGCAACATTTGTAGAAAACATGGCTAAACAGGTATGCATTTCAGACTTACTCCCCAATAACCTGTCATAACAGTTTGCAGAGATACACAGCTGAATTGTTTTTATGTTTAGGATGGTATTTATTTATTTTTCCAAAAAAATTATGCACTGATTGTAAAACAACAGCAGCAGCAACAACAACAACCCGAGGTGGTAGCAGCACATACACAGAAACACAAAGTATTAGAAATGATTGGCTTACAGGGATATGGAAATAAGTTTTACCATACAATCATATATTTCATAGTTGTTCATTGGGGTTTGCTTCAAGGTACATGGATATAGGATCGAAGTCATAGTGACTTACCTGTTTCTATATACCTTTTTGCAGAATTGAGCTGGTTTTATTTTGCATTATGAATGAAATCTGAGTTTCCACAAGCGTAGGATAAAAACACAGTGTTCAAAATAGTAGAACTGCAAGTTATGCAAACAATTCTAAAAACTAATTGTTACCTAAGTGTGTAATATAGTCCCTTGACTTCCAACTAAAGAAGGTGAGAGCAGGAAAAAAGCTCTTTAGATTGAATATACTTAGCTTTAGTCAAAGGCATGGGTAGGCAAATTTACGCCTGGACACTGGATCTGGCCCAATCACCATCTAAATCCGGCCTGCGGACGGTCCGGGAATCAGCGTGTTTTTACATGAGTAGAATGTGTGCTTTTATTTAAAATGCATCTCTGGGTTATTTGTGGGGCATAGGAATTCATTCATCCCCCCCCAAAAAAAATATAGTTTGGCCCCCCACAAGGTCTGAGGGACAGTGAACCCAGCCCACTGCTGAAAAGGTTTGCTGATCCCTGGTCAAAGGCTTATTGTGGCTTATTGGAAAAAATTGCTGGGATTTTGTGCACTGAAAAATGTTTGTTTATCCTTATTACAATTATTTACATCCCATATTTCAGAAGACAAGTCTTTCTGAGGCAGCCTACAAGTAACATTTAATTCCTTTAAAAAAAAAACAAATAAAGCAAAATAAACACTATCAAGTTAAGAAAAAGACTCTTCTCACAGGGCAGTTTTGGGCAGAAACTTTGGCTGCCTCTCACTGTAAGTCTTCCTAAAGATGTTGCCAGGTCTACAATTTTTGCCTTCGAGTCTGCACTGCCACTCCCCTCTCCCTGACTTCCACACCTGGGGGGGGTCTCTCACCTTTGGGGGCCACCCCAGCCCAGGAAGCAAGAAGTGGCAAATGAGGTGTCTGGCTCCAAGCATTGGGGGCCTTTGCTGCTCATGGGGTGAGT
Organism: Podarcis filfolensis; assembly: GCF_964270895.1. Classification (NCBI taxonomy): domain Eukaryota; kingdom Metazoa; phylum Chordata; class Lepidosauria; order Squamata; family Lacertidae; genus Podarcis; species Podarcis filfolensis. The sequence continues at coordinate 38,694,356 of NC_139614.1, read as the reverse complement.
GGGGAGCTGTTGCTCCAAGAGAGGCCAAGCAGCCTTTCACCAGCTTGGTTCATGCCACATGGGACACCTAACTCACAGGCACACGCAAGGCTGGCTGGGGAGAGGCTGAACCTTCTCCACCAGAGCTCCAGATAGAGCGAGACAGGGACAGGTGTCAGCAGGGACACTTGGTGGGCATGTCTCAGTCTCCAGTGATGGTGGCTTTTCTTCCACCAGTTTCCCCTAAATTGACAAAGGCAGTGTGTGCATGTGTAGGTCAGATAAACAAATTGTTGAAGAGGGTCTCTCTTTTGTAAGCCTGGACTTCTGCCAATATACATTGCATTGGTTCTGGACTTTTCACCCAGGTCCTAAGCACATTTCTTTGGAAGCTATATCAACTTATTTCCATGGATTGCCTAGGATTGCAGCAATTGGCAAATAGCTGCTGCTCTTCCTTTAGAGTCCTACACATGGTTTCTCTTTGAGCAGACATCCAATTCTTAAAGCAGGAAAATATCGTATTTTAATGAAAAAGGTCAACTGTCTTTGACAGTGCATTCAATGATCAAAACCATTCCTCTTTTTAGCTATGCCCCTTATGATTTGAATAAAAGGAATATTTCTCCTTTTACAAGAATTGTCTTTGGTTTAAACGTCAGACACAGTCGGGGTGTTTCCAGCTCACACAGCATGTGTTGCCACCGTGCGAAGTAGTTCTAAAATCTAAGTATTCCTGGCTACTCTGGATAAGAAACACATTTTATTCCTTAGAGTAAAATTCACACAGTGGTTATAATTAACAGTGTCACATAGTTCTTATAGCAGACTACTGTCTTCAGGTTTTCAGTGACTGCGGTTTGGCGGGGGACACACGACCATTTTAAGGTTTTTTTTTTTTAATGGCCAGCTTCAACAGGGTGTTATGCTCATGAACACCGGTCTCCTAGCTGTCATTCCCTCCATAGTTCCACCCCACCCCCAAAAGCTGCTGTTGTATTTGGGGACATCATTCAGTGCAGCACAAAGCTGCAGTAAACAGATACATATTAAAGAATCCTGAAACATTGTACTCAGTGGTTTATGGCAGGATATGAAAACCGCAAATTTGCTTTAAAGATGGAGCCTATTTAAATTGACACTTAGTTCCTGAAAACTGTATTTTTCAATATTTAATCAGAGGAGAAATTTAAGATTTGGACTCTCCGTTTTACCAGAGACAATATTGTTTCCTTATTAAATTGGGAGCTCCCAAATATAATCCAGGGGCATTTTTAAAGTAAAGAAAATGCAGGCTGCAACTTGTTGCCTAGATAATTCATTCAGAATTGCCTTGGCTTTCCAATAGCACTTGACAGTTTTTGTAAGATAAGAAATATTCTGCTAAATACTCTGCCAAATCTAGCATACGCTGAATGTTTGGTAAGCAACTGGCAATCCTGTTTGCTTTCATTAGAGCTATATATTTTTAAAAAACTCAAAACTAGAGTCCCATCTTCTCTTTTTCCTGAACAGAGACTCAGGTTCTCAGTATATCCACAGTGTCAACTTAAAAGTAATTCAAAAGTTATGCTTTCTCTTCGGGAAGCTGTAGGTGTTTGAGGAGATGCTGGGGATTCTCATCAGTATCGTAAAATTAGAATTCAGCCTCGAGATTCTTTGCAGACTGTTAACCTGGTATAAATGGAATATATGTGTGTGCTATAGGTATATCCAGAAACACTAGCCATTATACTTTCAGGCACTGGGAGGCTGGTGCTTGGATTACTGGTGAGAAAAGACAGAGAAGCTAATGCTTCTGCTAGGTCTGCTTTAAATTCCTATCGAACGTTAAAAAAAAAAAATTAAGAAGAAGATAGTATTACAGTGGGAAAGAGCTGTTTATTGTTGAAGTCCAACACATTTAAGAGTTATATATGGTGTCGACCAGAAATACAGAGAGTCACTCCACCATGTGAGGTCTGGAATAATTTTGCTTTACAGCATATGGTAAGAAAACTGCCTCCTGTTTGCACATTTCATGCAATTTAAGAGGAACAGGAAGAAGAGAGACCTTTTGGAGTCTTAAAAATCTCATCTTCTGTGCTGTAGATTTTCTTAGTCTGAGATTTTCCATGCTCTGGATAATATCTATTACCTTTCTGAGTGTTGGGAGGACTCCGTTTCAAGATTTATTGATCCTGATGTTAAAAACTGCAGCTGTTTGCCCAGTTACATATGCATCAGACTAATCCGAGTTGATCCAGTGAGTGTGATTTGTTCGTGCATTCAGATTGCCTCTCCTACGTTGTGCCTTAAGTGTACAAGAGTACTCGAAGGAACAAACTGGTATACTGCACTGTGCAGTCTTGGGAGGATGGGGAAAACTAAATTTTGATGCCTCCTTTGCCCTCTACAAGAAATAGGAACTGTAATAAGGGGGCATGACTGGAAAGTATGACTGTAGAACCTTAGAGTACTGAGGTTCTCTCTCTGTCCCTGCCCCCAGCCGCATCATTCAGTTTTGAAATGCATGAAAACCGAAGGGCTCCCATACTTAACCAAAGATTTGATTGGAATAAATCTTGCAAGACATGTATTTGGCCCTGCTTGCAGAGAAACAACCAGGGGCCCACTGGAATGCTTCTGATAGTTCCTTTGCCCCCCTGATATCATTTGTGAGGCAGGTGGGTGTTGCTTAGAGAAAACAGTCTTGTGGGCCAAACTGGGACCCCTAAAGGTAAGGTACCCCTGACCATTAGGTCGAGTTGCGGACAACTCTGGGGTTGTGGCACTCATCTCACTCTATAGGCCGAGGGAGCCGGGGTTTGTCCGCAGACAGCTTCTGGGTCATGTGGGCCGCAAGACTAAGCCGCTTCTGGCGAACCAGAGCAGCACACGGAAACGCCGTTTACCTTCCCGCCAGAGCAGTACCTATTTATCTACTTGCACTTTGACGTGCTTTCAAACTGCTAGGTGGGCAGGAGCAGGGACTGAACAATGGGAGCTCACCCCGTCGCGGGGATTTGAACCGCTGACCTTCTGATCGGCAAGCCCTAGGCTCTGTGGTTTAGACCACAGCGCCACCCGCGTCCAATTGGGACCCCTAGGACAAGGTTAAAATAGGTCTTCCATGAGCACAGTATGCCTGTCACTTACAGGTGTAAGGACACCTTTGACTTCAACCGTGTACAAACTTGAAAAAAATAAAGTGCAGGGTTATCATCAAGCTACACCTCCCCTGGCTGAGCAAATAAAACTTGCAGAAACCAGAGCAAAAATATAATGTAACCATTCAGTGGGTCTCTTGCTTTATTTCCTAGGGGGAAAGATGACAAGGGATCTGGCTGGAAATGAAATTAATTACTGTAATTGAACACATTAATTGCAAACAAGAGCAGCTCAAAAATGGCTGGATATTTCCAGAATAATCCTACTTGTTGATAAGGATGTACGAGCATGCCTCAGTCCACTCTGACATTAATTTTCTCATTCATCTGGTATTTTCCATTTTGCTGCAGTTGTTTTATTTTGCACAAGTATTTATTCTGTTTTGTCATCTACCAGTGTAGAAATATGCGTAGTGTATCTCGGACATCAACAGTTATTTACAAATTAAACACTTTCCCTGTGTGTTCCTTTTCAAAGTTAATGAATTTCCAGAGGTGCAGTAGCCCTGTTTTGCAGCAGAACCGACAAAGACTCTTGTGGCAACTTAGAGACAAAGTTAATGAAGTAGCTAACGGTCAATTGCAAAGCCATCTGTGCCTGGGATCCTAAAAAATATATACTAAAAAATATGCCCCATTGAATTCAGTTGGGTTTTATCCTGGATAAGTGAGATTAGGATTGCAGCTTCACTATCTTGATTTTACAGTACATGATAAACTTATTTCTGTCCCATTTTTGTACACTCCGGTCTCAGGAATGGATAGTTTGCCACCCTTCTATGCTGCCACTTATGTCCTGGGTTGTATGGTTTCTTTGGGGCATATTAAACATTTCACAAGAACTCTTAATGCCTTTTATAGAAGTACTTTTTGTACTTTTGTAGTGCAACATTTTATTTCTTAAATCTGTATTTTATACAGCAAATAGCCATGTGTGTGCATCTGCTGAAAAAGTGCTTTAAATGTTTTCAGTAAACAAGTTTTACTGTTGGACAGCTTGATATCCTCAGGCTTTAATTAAAGAGCACATATAAAGTCAATGGATAACAAGAGATCACTTCTTTCTATGTGAGAAGAACAATAATGAATAATGCAAACAGAAGCAAATTTTCTTGATGGTGTGTTGTCTATGCCTTCTTCTAACATACCTGCTTACTGAGTTCCTTTTGAAACAGTATGTGATGCATTCATTTCAGTCCTCACAGGTTAAATGGAATATAGTACTAATATATAAAACAAAGTGAAAAAGATGAGATGTTATTAACAAAATAAAAGTGTACGTTAAACATAAATGAAATTGCAGTGAGAAAACGGTAAAAAAAGGGGGAATTAGATCTAACTGAAATTAACAAATCCGCAGAAAGCATAAGGCTACCATAAGAAAGACACAAGAGCCATCCATCGTTTTCCACCAGTCCTCCTTTGAGGAAGCATCCAGAAGACATAATTATCAGCTGATGTATTTCTGTGTTTTGTATATTGTCACCCCATATTTATTCATATCTGATTTGTGGCTTTTGGGAACAATGAAACACAGTTGCAGATGTGGATGGGTGGATGTGCTTTTGTGGTTTATAAATGTGCCTTTACCTAAGAACTTCCTGTGTTCAGGTTCTACCTATATTGTATTCTGATGAATGTGGATGGAATATGAGTAATTGACCCTAGAATAGGTTCTCTTAATTGTCTCAGTGTTGGTTTCTATACTGGCAGAGGTAGGAGGTGCTTTGATTTTTTTCTTGAAAAGAACCCCCTCACACCCAATTTTTTATAGTAAAATAGCACTTCTGCACACAAAAAGAGAAGAAAAATATAATGAGAGGAAGCCAGTAATTGAAGCCTGTCCCCTTCTTTACTTTATTGACAGATCTTTTCTTGGTTTTTTTCTAGCTGTCACTGCAAGAGATGGATATACCTGGTTTATTTTTCTCCATTTTTTCTTTGTATTCTCTTTTTTCTTTTATGTCGCATGTTAGAATCTAAATTTCTGTATGTCTACATGTTTTCTTTTTCTGTTTTTAATTTTAAAAAATGGAGACTACAGTAGTGCCTGTCTGCTCAGTAGTCAAAATCCATGCAAAGGATTGTTATTGTTATTGTAAATTCATGTTTTTTACTTAGACTCTGAGGGAAAGATGGTGGATTCAGTTCCCAGACAAGGTCATTTTCCAGAAAGGCAGGTCCATGCAGCCCAGTAACTCAACATTAGGAAATATTTAAGCATCTCCTTACAGATATATAATGGCATATTAGATGGGATAGGAAATCCAATAAAACACAATAAATAGTATAATGTAGTATTGGGGGGAAACGGTTTGAAAACTAAATACAGGCAGAGTATTTTATAGATTTTCAGAATTATTATTATTATTTAATTAGTTTTCCAGTGCCAGGAAATATGGTTCCTTTTGCCAATATCAGAAGACTCCCCAGAAGTAGTCAACGTGGAGAGGAAACCATTTGGCTGCTGGTAGATATGGTAGCACATGTGTCTCACATCACATTTTACTTAGTCCTCAGTCACTGCATTTTACAGAGTTCCCACGACCTCGTTTGTGAAGATGCCACCGCTTTGCATCTTTCTTGCTGTGCCGAAGTTAAACCAGGAAGCCTTCAGTTACACTTAGTTTCCCATTACATCCAAGCTGGGAGAATATCATCACCAAGTTTGGAACAAGCCAAGTCCCTAAACCAACTTCAAAATATGGTTTAAAATCCTGGCTTTCCCCCCCCGAACTTGGTTTCTGATGTGATGGGAGATTATGGCTAATTGAAGACACCCTACCATAAGTGAAGCATGCTGAGAAGTGAGGAGGGAAAGGGCTGTGAGCACAAGCATAAGACTTGTTTATATACATTAAAAATATTATTAATGCTTATTGTGGGTACTTTTTTTAAAAGTAGTTTAATGCTACTTGCAAACAGTCTTGGGAAGATTTGTGTCCTGAAAGGCGTGCTGTGACTAGGCTGCTGTTGCTGTGATTGTTGTGGTTTATTGTGGTTTTTTGACTTATTAAGCCAATGTACGGTCATCCAAGTGCAACTACTGTGTAGGCCAGGCACAGGCAAATTCGGCCCTCCAGATGTTTTGGGGCTACAGCTCCCATCATCCCTGACCACTGGTCCTGTTAGCTAGGGATGATGGGAGTTGTAGTCCCAAAACATCTGGAGGGCCAAGTTTTCCTATGCCTGGTGATCTTCCAGATGTTGAACTACAGCTACCATCAAACCTGACCATTGGCCATGCTGCCTGAGGCTGATGGGGGCTGATCAACATCTGGCAGGCCAAACACTTCCCAAATCTAGTATAGGCTAGAGAGAGGGGTGGTATAATCCAAGTCCCTCCCCTATATGGAGACTCTAACTTGCTAGGTCCCGTTGTGTTTTTAGTACAAGTGTATTAGGAATAATAATAATACAGCCGTACCTTGGAAGTCGAACAGAATCCGTTCCGGAAGTCCATTCGACTTTTGAAACGTTCGGAGACCAAGGTGTGGCTTCCGATTGGTTCATGACTGTGCAGGCGCACCAGAAACAATAGCAGAAGCCACGCCAGACATTCGGCATCCCAAAAAAACGTTCAAAAACCAGAACAGTCATTTCTGGTTTTCGATTGTCAGGAGCTGAGGTACGACTGTGATAATATCATCATCAATAAACCGCACTTCATCAATAGACCCCGGGCAGCCTACAGCATAGATCACAAAATATGTAATATATAACATGCGCGAGCTTTCTTTACTAGAGGTTTTCCACTTTTTACATTTTTCACTGTCCATTCCGATGGCAATGCACTATAGATTGTTTAATAGTTAATGCCCCCTTAAGAATTTACCATATTTTTCGCTCTATAAGACGCACCAGACCACAAGACGCACCTAGTTTTTGGAGGAGGAAAACAAGAAAAAAAATATTCTGAATCTCAGAAGCCAGAACAGCAAGAGGGATCGCTGTGCAGTGAAAGCAGCAATCCCTCTTGCTGTTCTGGCTTCTGTTGATAGCTGCGCAGCCTGCATTCGCTCCATAAGACGCAATACACATTTCCCCTTGCTTTTTAGGAGGGAAAAAGTGAGTCTTATAGAGCAAAAAATACGGTAATTTCTTTTAAACCTTTCAGTAACGTTTCTTCCGAGTTGCATTTGATAAATTTCCCATGCCTCCTAGGCTTGTTCACTAGGAGGAAAAATTATCAGTGTTCTCAAGAACCTTGCAAGGCAGTTCTCTGACACCAGCTGCATTAGGCTTCTACTTCTGCTCCAGCTGAATCCTCTGCTGTTTTTGTTTTGCTTTGTTTCAAGTGCATTGTTTTGAATGTATTCCTTATATTTTCCTCACGTGAGCCACTTTGCATTGTAAAACTGGATATTAATCTACGTAAATTCTTAATAACTTGTGATATTTGTATCACAAGCTTATTTAGTAAGTCAATATTAGATCCATTTTGGGTTGTCGCCATTTTGAGATTTTGCCAATCATAATCTTTTCTTTTTAAAAATGTTAAATTTTTAATTTTTAATCTTGTGTTGATTAATAGGGAGGTTGTATTCCCCCCCCCCCTTTTGTAAACCAGGAGGAATGCTGGAATTTTTCATATGCCAACAGAAAAAAAACCCCTATAAAACCAATCTTCCTAGATTTCCTTTAGCTTGCAAATTTTTCAGCATGTTTTATTCATGTGGAAATGTGATGTTCTCCCCCCCCTCCCCTCAAATATTTTCATCTCTTATTAGAAGTATACTTTTTTTGATGAACCAAAGTATGAAAAACATTATCAACATATGGAAGCGGTTGAGGCAGATGATTATGGCCAAGCCCAAAAGTTTTACGACTATGCAGAAAAGAATGTATATGACAAGCCTAAGAGTCCTCATGTAAAAACCAAGCCTACTGAGAGCAAGAAATTAGAACCATCTCTTAAGTGGAAGAGCATGCCTGGCTCCCGAGAGTATGTAATTCTTTTGACAGATATTGCCAATTAAAATTAATGGTTTAAAAGAAATAATTAGCACTATGTGGTTTTAAACGCCCTCCCCAAAGTTCAAGTATTATTTTTAAAAGATCTGGGCAACACCCATATACATATAAGGAGATAAATATATATTAAGGAAATAATTTAGTATTTTAAGGAAATACTACCGGTACTCCCCAGTAATGCAGTATCTGTGGTCCTTTTCTCAGAATTTTATTGTTCTCTTTCCAAATGATTCAGTACAATCAGCTTGCTTCTGTGGTCAGTAGTACTGCCACAGGGAGACTTCTCTCACTTGCCCAGCCAGAAGGAAAATGCTGTGCGTAGTATTAAATAGTCCTACATTTTTGTTTTGCTTTTATTTTAAAAAACATATTTTATTCCAGGAGGTTTACTGTGTGTGGTTTTCCACCGTGCTGTGATAGTGTGTGTGTACACACACACACACACACACACAAATGGTCCAGCCACCAAGGCCAAACCAAGTCATGGTCAGAACAGAACGTCTTAGGCTCATTGCTGGATGCTGTTATTGTCCGTATCTGCAGGTTCCCAATAGTTCAGTAGGTTTGTGGACTGCACTCTCTCCTTGATGTCCAAATCTTTATTTAAGTTCTTGCCCCACCCTCACACTGCATTTGTATTAATGGGGGGGGGGCTTTAAAGAATTTTGAGGTTTTAAAAACTAATTGGTTTTTCTAAATGGGCAATGTTTTGTATTTTTCTTAACAAGTGTAATACAAGAGCGGGTCATTGGTTAAAAAAATTCCAAGAGACGACAAAACATCATATATATATATATATATATATATATATATGGCCTGCATTGTTGTGAAAACTGCTGGAAAAAAAGAAGAAAAAGTGCAACTGAGTGTTTTCATGCTAAATATCATGACCATGGGCCAATAAAGAATTAAGTGTGATCAGGTCCATTGAAATCATTAGGCTCAGTGCACATTTAAATGTGCATTAAATTGTGGGCAACGTTTTAAAATTCAGCAGCCCTTCTTGCTAATTTGTAAAGACATCCTGAGGCAGGGAGCATTATATCCTTAAAAACAGGTTATCTTTTGGCCTTTTTGGTGGCATTAAGCAATTTAAATCTATCTGATTGATCAAATAAATTTCCCAGATATAAATGTACACACACGTTTATGGTGCATTCACAATAAAGTTGAATGTCATATTAACAAACAAAAATTAAATATTTAGGGGCAAAGCAAGGAAAGAAAGCAAGGATGAAAAGGAAATGAAACTGACACCTCCAGAAGGGAAGAAAAGAACCGGAGCAACATCCCCCGGTTCTGGTAAAGGGTATGTAATCTCTATGTGTAATAATAATAATAATAATCATAACAAATAATAATAATTTATTATTTATACCCCGCCCATCTGGCTGGGATTCCCCAGCCACTCTGGGCGGCTTCCAAAAAAATACTAAAACACTGCAATACATCAAACATTAAAAGCTTCCCTAAACAGGGCTGCCTTCAGATGTCTTCTAAACGTCTGGTAGTTGTTGTTCTCTTTGATATCTGGTGGGAGGGTGTTCCACAGGGAGGGCACCACTGCCGAGAAGGCCCTCTGCCTGGTTCCCTGTAACTTGGCTTCTCGCAGTGAGGGAACCGCCAGAAGGCCCTCGGTGCTGGACCTCAGTGTCCGGGTAGAACGATGGGGGTGGAGACGCTCCTTCAGGTATACTGGACCGAGGCCGTTTAGGGCTTTAAAGGTCAGCACCAACACTTTGAATTGTGCTCGGAAACGTAATAATAATAATAATAATAATAATAATAATAATAATAATAATAATTCATTATTTATACCCCACCCATCTGGCTGTGTTTCCCCAGCCACTCTGGGCGGCTCCCAATCGAATGTTATATGCCTCTTCCTTGAATGGAAAAAAAAAACCCCAGGAAGCTAACTATGTGATATCAGCACCTCAAATTAGCAAAAAATCTAATCAAATAGTCTAAACTAGACTGTGCTATCATCAACTGAGACTCTTCGGTTGTTTTTGAAATGGAAAGTTCTTTGGTTATTCCCACTCCTGTGCATGACCGAAGAGGGAACTCCCAAGCTGAAAATATAAACCTGTTGGTTCTGGCAGGATTGTCTCATACTTGCATCTGCTACCATTTTTCCAATCATGGTCAGAGAGGAGATGATTGCTTGGCTTACTGTACCAGTAACTTGGCTCTGAACAGACAGTTCCTTAGCTCACATTTCTTAACCAGGGTACAGGGACAGATTGATTTTTTAAAAAGCCTTTGCTCTTGGAATTGAAGTATCCCTTCCAGGCGAGTTTTTATTTTAATTTTTTTTGTAATCTCTTCCCCGTGTCTCTATTTTATTTAATGTTGTGGGACTGATCTGGTATCAAAATCTGAAAAGCAAATGAATGCCTCTCTTCCAAGAGTTGTCATAGTCAGTCACATTCTTTCTCTGATTTCAGAGAGTTCATCAACATGAAATAATAATATGGGTCGAAACAAATAATTTTGATGTTAAATAAATAGATATCCCCTACCCTGTGTGGGACACAACAGTGGATTGTGTAAACGTAACATAATGATGTTAGTTATTGAAACTAGCCAACTTGATTATAAAACAGCTATAACATAATATTAGTGGAGCAGATGGGTGGGGAAGAGTGTACTTAACATTTTGTTTTCTCAGGAAAGATTCTGCCCACCTCAGTGAGCTGTTCTAAATGCACACAAAAAAATGATACTGTGTCCATGTATTTCCCCCCCTCTATGTAAGAGAGAAGCTGCTTGGGTAGGGAAAGTTGACTGGGAAAAAATGGCACGTGGGAACCTTCTAATGCTGCAATGAAGTAAAAACAAAAATTGTGAGGAGACACTCCGTGTGTCCCCAACCTACGTCTAGTTTGTCTTTCAGAGCATGAGCTCAGATGCTAAGCCAGTCTGTCTCAGCTTCAGCTTGGTATATGGAGTATACCTTACTGTTAAGTGTTGCAGAGATTATGCATGTTTAAGTGTTTTGGTTATGTGGTACTTAAGTCCTCAGAAAGAAATGTGTGTGTGTTCCTGGTTAGCTTCTGTTTTGATTAGGTATTTTGTGTTTTATTAGCTTGTATTTTTTATGTTGTGAACCGCCCTGAGATTTATGGATAGAGGCGGTATACAAATTTAATAAATCATAATAATAACAAGTGTTCCATCTACACTAGGTTTTATGATTATAATAAACAGTGCCTGTATGACTACATGAAAGGTTGCTAATATGCATTATATGCAGATTACCATTTCAGTGTGGCATGTATAAGGGCTCTCTGTAAACCATATTAGAATGAAGTGGCACACCAGAACTGTCTGATAGATTTCATCTTTCTGTCCATAATATCTAATGTAAGTGGTTTTATTTATTTTTTTGTTTAGTAAGCTTCCAGCAAAGAGTGAAGATGTTAGTGAAAGTTCCTCAGAGAGTGAAGAGGAAGATGAACAACCTGAACGCCACCAGGAGATTAACACTGATTTGCCATCGGAATATTGGCAAATTCAAAAATTAGTGAAATATATAAAGGTAAACAAACTTTAACTTTTATTTAGAAGGGTGCGAATAATAAAATTATGTTTGTGTTCTAACTGAATACGAAACTTCATTCCAGTTTGTTTCTTTTCTCCCATGTTGCTATTCAAATTGCACCATTTTTCTCTTTTGGAAGCTTTAACTTATTTATTTTTTAGGAGTACCTGCAATTCTATTTTTACTCCAAACAAATGCCTATGATCGCAGCATCAGTCATGCTCCACTGCTATGCATGTTGAATCTGAGTGGAATAGCAAGGCTGTTTCAGTCCAGCAGACTGAGGATTGCGTCCACAGTTTGCTAATCCAGAGAGAGAGAAAATGCATTGACTTCGACATCAAAATATACCAGTGGGATCAGCAACAAATTTCTAGTCAGAATGCCAGCCAGCCAGCCATGCCGTTTCCCAGGATACTCAATTACCCTCTCACCTCCCAGTTTTCTTACCTCTGCCCAGCTGTCTGCTAGCATTCCATGGCCACTGAGCATGCTCAGTGTTTATTGGGCTGTTTGGGGTTTCCCCCACTAAGTATTTGGAGTTCTGGAAAACTTGAATTTTTCCCCAGGTTTGCAGGTAACATCTCTGTTGCGCACGGATGGTGCTGTTTTCTCTACATAAGTATCTACATTTGGAGAAGGAGTGATAAATAGGACTGTATGCAGCTTTGTATAAGATTCACTCAGATCGAAGCTCTTTATCCTCATGGGTTTGTTTTCTTACATGACAGTTATACAAACTTGAGATTCAGGTTTCTGATTTGCAGCAACGGGCAAAAATAAATACTGTCATGTGGAGCTGTATTTATTTTTGTCTCTGAAAATGAAAGAAAATGCAGAGATACAGGAGCAGACATGCAATCTTTGTACAAGCAAGGATCTAAACAAGAGCAAAACAACAACAGCATAAATCTCTTTTCTGTAAAAGTAAACCAGTGACCCACAGTATCAGTTTTGTAGCTATAATGAAAAACAAAATTATTTATTGTGCTTTGTTTTAAAACGGAAGACGCTCAATTTCTTTTCACTTTCCTATGTTATCTATGACATACATATGAAAACGCCATGTAAAAATTTCTATTAAATTTAAAGAGCATGGCATGTTATCTCCCATTTCTTGTCTAGAAGACTAGGAAGAACAGCAGACTTGGTCTATACAGATAAAGCATATATAATTAATTCCAGAACACGTCTGCTTGACTATGACAGAAGTATGAAGAAACATAAACTAGCATTAGATGATTATTGCAAATTTGTGTTCTTAAACTATCAGGTAACACACAGGAGTACTATTATTGTGCCATACACACACTTGCTAGTTGCAGGAAACATGATACAAGCATGCCATGAGGCGTTCATAGGCTCATGATGTGAGGATGATGGGAGACCAAGGGTTCTCCAGAGGCCTCTAGGACACCACCTAGGGGGATATCATTATGCTTCCACTTGCTTGAAAGGTAGAAAAGTGCCATCACTCTCTGAGGCTTCTGAGTTGCCTCTTGTCTTCAGCGACAGTTCATTTTTTCTGCCCTTTCTTGAAGAAGAGATTTTAATCACTTGGTCAGTTCTGGCCTTATTTTACTGTTTTTTTATGTGAAGTTCCAGGATTGTTGTTGTTGTTGTGTGTCTTTTACTCAATAGTTTTCATTGCCATTTGTAGTTCAGAATATACTCTTGTGTTAATTCCAACCCTTCCACCTCAGACTTCTTGTCTGCTTTCTTCCCTTACTTTCCCTGCAGCGTTTAAACACCTGCTCCCTCTGGAATTAATTCTTCTTTGCTAATTGATTTCATAATTGATTAGTTATTTCTTCCAGCGATGCTTACTCTAATTAACTGCTGTGATGGATTACTCTACACTTCTGTTTGATTTCCCCTCTCACTATTGCATGTGTGTTAAAAAACAACAACCATGCATACACCTGTTGGCAGGCAGATGTATTAATTTTTAGCTGATCTTTCCTCTAATTTCTCTTTAATTTGGTGAACTTACCTTGAGCATGGTCATTCATAGGGCTCATGGCATGAAAGACAATGGGATCTCCAAAACCCTGGCACATCTGATGAGTCTCTGCCTGCCTAAAATGACATATTGGGTTCCATTACCCCCTTCCCTGTTTCCTGGCCACTGCCATTGCTGACAAATGGGACACCTGAGCCAGGGCCTTAAACTGAGTGTTGAGAAATCTCATAGAATCAATGAATCATCGAATTGTAGAGTTGGAAGGGACCTTGAAAATCATCTTGTCCAAACCTCTGTATGCAGCTGTCCCATACGGGAATCGAACCCTCAACCTTGGTATTATCAGTGCCACACTCTAACCAACTGAGCTATCCAGGCTGGTCCAATCTGTTCTTTTAGGCAAGAGGTAAAAAGTTAGCTAGTCATTCCAATTAGACCTATCTCTTTGTTCCTCCAGCTCCCCTGCCAGATCTGCTAACGTACCTTGCATGTACTACTGTATTTTTCGCTCCATAAGATACACCTGACCATAATACGCACCTAGTTTTTAGAGGAGGAAAGGGGGAAAGCCCTGGTTTTTTGGGGATCAGCTCAAAGTTGTGCAGCTTCTTTTGCAAAGGGGAAAAGCTCCCTTTTTTGAGGATCAGCTCAAAGTTGTTGAGCTTACTTTGCAAAGGGAAAAAATCCTGTTTTTATGGGGTTCAACTCACAGTTCTGCAGCTTCTTTAGGAAAGGAAAGGGAGCCGTTTCTACAGTTTCCAGACAGATAATCTAATCAGCCAGTCACATGTTGCTGGGGAAACAAACAGCCTCCATCTGCAGAACATTCAACAGTGGAGGCCTGGGCAAGGGGGCGGGGCCAGAAAGGGAGCCAGCGATCGACCACACATTCACTCCATAAGACGCACAGACATTTCCCCTTACTTTTTAGGAGGAAAAAAAGTGTGTCTTATGGAGCGAAAAATACGGTACTTTTCATGTATAGTTTGGCACAGGCTGTGTTTCATAGGCAACACTATCAATTCCATAAATAATAGAACATTTGTATTTAATGTCTTCATTACTAAAGGCTGGGGGAAGACAATAGTCAATAGTCGAGCCAATTCACGATATACATATAAATAAAGACTATCAACAGTTGCAAATCAATTTTCAGTTACAAAAAAAAGACTTCAAACCTTGTGACAAATTAATGTTCTGCAGATGACAGAGGGGAAAATAGCTGCTAAAAGACCATTGTAGATTGCAAAAGAGAAGGGTGAATGATAAACAGTGACTCGCAGGCTCCCTACATGAAAGGGAAGTGTGGTGACAGTCCTGTTGCATTGTGCTTTGCTGTGCTTCTAATTAGGCCATATATCCATCATAGTAGCTTTCCAAAATAAATGTTTATTTGCCTCTTGTTATCTGCTTGGATTTAGATGCTCATAATCATAGAGTGGAAAGTTGAATTGCTTAAGATTGGCTTAGGGAAAAAATCGAGAAACTGCTTTTCTCTAGACCCTTCCATAAATGTCAAAAGTTATACAAGCCTTTTAATTTGTTTCATTCTTTTTTGCTGGATGGATTGTTTTAAGCACTGTATGATGTTGCTGGATCAAATTAGCTGCACAGATAGCAGCTGGAAAATGAGTTATGAACTAGTTATACTCGATTTTTTTTCCTTCACGATCCATTAAGTGTAGATGGTAATGTAATTGCTCATGCAAATAGCACTCGAAAGGAAAGAAGGGAACTCTCCAAGAAGAAGAAAAGGCCGAAAGGGGAGGAAGGAAAGAAAAGATAATGCTGGCTCTTCAAAACTCTGTTGGTTGATAAAGGAAAATTTATGACTGTAGTAGTCACAAAAGTTAAAGATTGAAGCATATAGAGTCAACCTTTTGTCAGGAAAAAACCCAGATAATTAAATAATGTAATCAATAATTGGCCAGTAAAATTGAATGCCTAAAGAAGGGCATTCATAAATGTAGAGGTTTAAAATTACTTTGCTTTTTAAGTACTGTGTTGTATACTTTCTCAGTTCTGTTCTTCCACATTACTATATTCTAGCAGAGTTTGGAAACAAGTATTCACTGCAGTTTAAGTGGTCAAGGACCACCACTGGATTCCTGTAGGACACAGTGTAATTCATGTTATGTACATAAGGCAGCATTGTGCGTGGACTAGAGCTTGTTGCTGAGGGGCACCTGCAGTTGTTTTACCTGATCTAATGTCTCATGTGATAGACCACTTGTGTTTGACTTGGAAACCCAAAATATTCTGCCACCTGGATTGTATCACAAATTATATTGGCCTGAAATGATGGACAATGAAAGCATTGTTCCCTTTGTAGTTAAATACTCTGTTCATATGGTTTGTGCCACAATTGTGCCACAATTGGCATCCATTCCTTGCACCACCTCTTAAAACCACAAGGGCTTTTAAGCAGAGCAGCTAAATAGAAATCTCATTTCGAGAGGCTATATGGATATGCTCCTGAATTCATGGTTCTGGGGCGGGGGGCGAAATGGGGAGGACTTATTATGGGCTTCCTAGAATTACCTGGTCAGCCATTATGTGAAACATGATGCTGGATTAGACTGATTTTTGGACCAATCCAACAAGGCTAAATGTACTCAGATGTTCTACGTTCAGAGGCTGAAATGGGTGTCCACCTGGCAACTGAAAATTCAGGGTTTTTTGCAGGGTGAGACGTTGCGGGTAGAATTGTCCTTAAATTGTTTTCTTATTCTTTATATCACTTTTTAAAAAACAAAACAAAATTCTTTAAACTGATCAAAACTAGGTAATATTCCAGATGCTATCATATGGCATGCAGGCCCATGTATGTTTGAATCAGATGCCACAGCCTGAGAGATTACATTTTTCAGACTTGCCCCGAGATCTCAGTCGTCTTCTTCAGTGAGTTTAAGACGTATGCTTGCTGAGCCAGTGAATTGTTTATTCCCTGAAAGCATTGTTCCCCTTGTAGTTAAATACTCTGTTCATATGGTTTAGTTTTCCCTTGGAAAATCCATTGGCTCCCTTGCAGCTAAATTGCCCAACTTTTTATTCAGGCTCAGCTGCTTGTTGTTTCCTTGACAGCCTGAAGAAGCAATGGTTCTTCCCAGATTAGTCTTGTTAAATTTCTTTCGCAGACACTGTTGCAGGCCCAGCCATGACCCCACACCCACTTGTGGCAGCTGCAACTCTTGCCAGATGCGGAGAGCAGTTCATCCTCAGCTTCCTCCCCTATTATCAGCCCCACTTTGAGAAGTGTGCAGTGCTTTCTCTGGCATTTGACATCAGACAGAAGCACCAGTTTCCAAAGTGATGTCCTTGCCATGTGCCCTCTGATTGGTCCATGGGAGCATCGTAGAAGCTTGGTGATGAAACAGTGAAAGTTGATCAGCATCTGTTGCTTTATCTCTGAATAATTTATATTAGGCCAGCAGAATTTTCACCTTCCATTGGTTTAATGATAGTGACAACTACAACCACCACAATTTTCTCTCTCCTAAATTAGGCTGCAGATATCATGAAAGCTTAGTGTGTGCTCAGAGTTCCTTGTTGCACCTTTCTGAGCCACTATTTTGTACCTGGCTCCACTTGGTGGACCTCAGGGTTTAAGTGAAAAACGGAGTAGACTTGCACAAACCTTCAGAGTCCCTAGGTAAAGGTAAAGGGACCCCTGACCATTAGGTCCAGTTGTGGCCGACTCTGGGGTTGTGGCGCTCATCTTGCTTTACTGGCCGAGGGAGCCGGCATACAGCTTCCGGGTCATGTGGCCAGCATGACTAAGCCGCTTCTGGCGAACCAGAGCACCGCACGGAAACGCTGTTTACCTTCCCGCCCGAGCAGTACCTATTTATCTACTCGCACTTTGACGTGCTTTTGAACTGCTAGGTTGGCAGGAGCTGGGACCGAGCAACAGGCGCTCACCCTGTTGCAGGGATTCAAACTGCCGACCTTCTGATCGGCAAGCCCTAGGCTCTGTGGTTTAACCCACAGCACCACCCGAGTCCCGACTTCAGAGTCCCTACCTTTCATTTAAAAGGCTTTTGTGCACTGCAGCACCAGCAGTGACACCAAATGCCCATGTGAGCTGGCAAAAAAAGCATACAAAAAAAGTACACTCTCATAACCTGCAAATGTCCCAGAAAAACTGAGACACCTCATCCCCCCCCCCCCACGAGAGCATGGTTGCCGTTTTGGTCGCTGTGATCTTGTGCAATTTTGCACCAAGATCTCGCCCTAAAAAGCAGTGCCCCGAAGCATACGTTTTTGTGTGCCATTAGACCATGGCCATGAGAAAAGCGGCTCTGTGATCTCGTGCGGGTCACGTGACTCACACAGGAGATGTGCATCCTGGTTTTGGGACTCAACGTGTTGGAGGGTATGCACTCTTCTATAGACTTTCAAAAAGTGCACTTAACAATATTGCTGTAAAACACTGAGCCAGTCTCGGCACCCACCCCTTTTCCCAATGCCCTGATTCTCATTGCTGAAACAAAAGGGAAAGCATATCATTTAATTTTCCTCCAAATTTGTTTCCTATACATGTTGACTGCATAAACCAGCTTATGGAGAGGTTTTAGATGCATGTGTGGAAGCCCCGGTGGTGGTGGTTCATCTCCTGCTGTGTGTCTGCGAGTTGAGCTTGGAGAAGGGGTTCAGTGATGCCTTGCACCTCCTGCTCCTTCTCTATTCCCAGTTTCCACCCACAGAAGGGACTTTTTAATCACTTAGGTGCCATCAGGCTGCAGTTAAAATGTGCAGTGTGCAATTTAGGCCTCAGAAATATGAACTTAAGATATCAGTGTTGCTATTTCTTACAGGTGCAAAATCCAGTATGTGTTTGCTAGCCGCTGGTGCTTACCGTATTTTTCACTCTATAAGACACACTTTTTCCCCTCCAAAAATTAAGGGGAAATGTGTGTGCGTCTTATGGAGCGAATGCAGGCTCCATGGCTTCAGCGATAGCAACACGAAGCCTCCGAAGCGCAGTGGGAGCGCTCCCGCCTCACTCCGGAGGCTTCAGGGATAGTTGCTTTCGCTGAAGCCTGGAGAGCAAGAGGGGTCGGTGTGAACCGATCCCTCTTGTTCTCCTGGCTTTGCTTCGCTGGAGAGTCTTCGCAGCTTTCCCTCTCTGTGCAGCGCCCCTTCAGCGAAGCGGGAGGAGAAATGGAAGGGGCTCCGTTTCTCCTGCCACTTCGCTGAAGGGGCGCTGCACAGAGAGGGAGAGAATTTTTTTTCTTGTTCTCCCCCACTAAAACAAGGTGCGTCCTATGGTCGGGTGCATCCTATAGAGCGAAAAATACGGTACATCACATAATGGTCAAGTTCCTCACCATATCAGAACAAAATGAACGATGAAGTGTCCCAATTTATTGCTGTTTGTGGAGTGTTTAGGAGGAACTCGCCACGCTCTAGAGCAGCCTTCCAGACGTTTTGGACTACGCATCACACGTTGATTGGGAGTGATGAGAGTTGTAGTGCGAAATGTCTGGAAGGCAGCAGTTTGGGCGAGACTGCTCTACAGTCTTCACTGGGAACCAGTGATATGAGTGACAGGCCCAGTGCCTCTGCCAGTCTGCTTCATCTTTCCCATTTCTGCCCTTCTCCTTTTGCCAAGTGCAAATCTTGGCTACTAGCAGCGAGAGACAAGCCACAGTCCAGATTATGTTTAGTCTCCCTCAGTGTACGTTGTGTACGCTTTGCAAGATGAAGAGGTCAGGGAGTCATGTAGCTGAGAGGTATAAGCAATGGCCCAGAACCACCCTTTGATTCCCATATGGAAAGAATGGTTCTTTCTGTGTCTTGTGATTATTATTTTTTATTCTGTTTTGTTAGCAGAAAACCTGGTAATAGTTTTAATCTGAATTTTACTGCATGCACTCCCTTGTTATTGAGACATACCAGGCCCGACGGTGTCAGTCCTTAATTAGCTCTTAAACAATAGTCATTTTCCACGCGCTACAGACATGTAATGTGAACATTATGGAATCTGTGATTTTTATCATGGTTATGATTTTCCACTGGCCCTGGTTATTTTAATCTGTATGTTTTATTCACTGCCAGGCTATAGCCCAAGAACTCCAGAGGATTCAGGAAATGGGGCAAGGAATTATTCCATAACTCAGTTATACTTGTCCATAACTCATCTCTAACAAGTTGCAGCTTGACCTGTGTTCTGTAAAATAGAATGAAAAGTTGGAGCAGAAAAATGAACATTTAGAAACACGCTTGTGTTTTTCTTTGAAACAAAAAACAAAAACCCTGTGCTAAGACCGTACTGGGATACTTACACCTTCATTCCAACAAGCAGTGCAACCACATAATACCTTAGGTTTTCATTTTGCAATGTTTCTCTCTCTCATATATATATATAGATATGCTTTTTTAGTTCTTTTTATGGTATGTTTGTAAATCACCTTCAGCCAATAAAAGGATATTTCTAAATAAATAGTAGTATTAGTAATACACCTGCTTAAGTAAAAGTTGTGCATAAACTAAATAACTTTTCAAATTAAAAAGCTGAACTTTGCATCACAGTTTCATTTAATTAGCAATATACTTTGCTGTGATGCCGTAAGCTTAGCCCTCATGGAACCTGAGATGTAATCAGAGCATAGACTTTTAAGAGTCAAACTTCCCAGCTCCTTCGTTAGTTAATTAAGATAACGGCTGCTAAATCTATACTGCTCGATTCACCTCTCCCCCCCCAAAAAAACCCCCAAGAACCTGACAATACTGCTCTAGATCGACATTTAAAGTCTTGTAAGCCAAGCTTTTAAAATTGTGCTTACAAACTTTAACATGTTTTAAAGCATGTTCAATAACAACGGTGCTTTGGAGGATATAATATTAATGGGTGCATATAGAGGAACATCTTTTTTTCTCTCTTGCATTTTCAAAAGGTGGCAGGTATAGTCAAGCAGATATGACAGCAGTCTGAAATATATTCCCGTATCCATCCATGTGTGCTGGAGTCCTTTTTATAATCTCTCTGTCAAAAGGTCTCCTTTGGTTGACAACAGAGCTCCTTTTGTCCCACAGAGTAGTTGAAATAGGAATATATGCAGGGAAATGAGACATTTGCTTCTCTTTTGGATGTGATCTGTGTAGAAGAGAATGCTCAGAATCGAATTCTACAAGAGCCATATGGACTCCAAGGAGCCTGTGGAGTTTGTGAACCAGACCCATTGTGCTAACCAAGTGAGAAATTTCTATAAGGAGTAACAGAGACATCTTTTCCATTATTTCCCCTTACTTTGGCTTACTCACAAGAAAAGTCATTAGGCAGACAAAGTTTCATATTTGTAATTGTTTTATATTAACTAATGTATGCGGTTTGGTATTCACCTCTCTACATTTTTTTGCATTGTGTAATACTGTAATTGTTATTGTTCCTTTAAACCACTGAGTTAAATGGGCTATTTCTTATATTTTCAGAAAGATGGCTTTCTTTATTTACAGCTGTCATTTGCCTTGATGCTGAAATTCAGCTGCCGCCCAGAGATTGGTTAGAAAACGTTTTCTCTGTGAGCATGGTACACATTCTTTTTAGAATTCACATTATATTTTCATTTAAATTTGTGGATATTTATGCTGAACCATCCTATAAGAAGGGCTAGACTTTCTGAAATGAAATCTGCCTTTAATTTAAAGCTTTAAAAGTGATTGTTGCAATGCCAGTAGAATTTATTTTGCATCCAACGTACTGTATCCGATTTCAATGGCTGTAACAACATGATGCAGCTTTTGTGTACACTTAATAGAAAACTAACCATTTCCATGTTTGTTAAGACTTGCCCTTGAAAGCGTTCTGTAAGAACTACTAGACAGAAAAAAATAATTGTTGTGGCAACCAGTAGTAATGGTTATGCTACAGAACTAATGTGTCAGAGCATATGAAAAATATTTTATTGTGGTTTTGCTTTAAAAAAATCTATATTAAACGGTGTAAGCAATCCTGAAAAGCAGAGGAAAAAAGATATTTTTTACTTGAGATTTATTGTGAGTGAATAAATACTTGCTTTAGCATTTTTGCAAAGAATGGAGTGACAGATCCACCACCCAATCGAATGCCAGGGCAAAAAGAGGGGGAGGTTTTTTGCTGCAGCAGCTCCAGGCTACGTCTCCTGAGAGCTCCTAGAATCATATCTTTCTTGGGATTGTTGGGGCTCCAAAGCACCCAATGTCACACTGAAACACCTCATTTCTGGGCTTTCTTTTGTTGGTACTCTCCACTAGCAGAGGCCAGCTTAGAGATGTCTGCATTATTTTACCTGCCACTCCACCGTCAAGATGGGGTGGGATTAAAATTGCATCCTTATTGAATCATCGTCACTCATCATCACTTTTAATTTGTATACAGTGGTACCTTAGGTTAAGTACTTAATTCGTTCTGGAGGTCCGTTCTTAACCTGAAACTGTTCTTAACCTGAAGCACCACTTTAGCTAATGGTGCCTCCTGCTGCCACCGTGCCGCCGGAGCACAAGTTCTGTTCTCATCCTGAAGCAAAGTTCTTAACCCGAGGTACTATTTCTGGGTTAGCGGAGTCTGTAACCTGAAGCGTATGTAACCCAAGGTACCACTGTACTGTCTTTCTATCTTACAATACCCAAGGCGGTTTACAAGCTGATAAAATGTGATAATAAAACATAACTTTAAAATAAGCAGCCTACATGAAATAAAGTAACATTCAACAATCATTAGAATAGTACAGAATAATATTAAGTATCAGCATATAAAAAATTAAACAGAAATCCGCTTTTAACAATTACAATAAATAATTTCTAAACTACAATCAGTAAAACAACGGCAAGCCACAGTGCATAAAATAATACAATACAAATTGAGAAGCAGAGACTGGAGGGTGGAGCAAGGCAGGTGGAAGGAGGCTACTGAATGCCATTGTTGTATGTCAGCCACGATATAATAGATAAATATATACCCAGTGCTAGGAAGAGTATAGTTCAGATTTAGATATACCTTTGATTGAACAGACTTGGAAATATTTATACTTCACTGGTGCTGTCCAAATAAAGGAATAAAGAAATAAAATGACAATCTTTTTGGTGCCAGTCTCGCAGAACTTTTAATTTCAAATGTTCTAATGCTTTTAGATTGGACAAATTGGTTTCTTCTTACTGGTTTCAGGCTGGTCTTCATTTAATTTTATGCTGATTTGTTTTTATGGTAGTTTTTGGTAAAATGTTTTGATCTTTATGTTGCTTTCATGGGGATTGTTATATGGTTTTGTAGGATAGTGTATGTATGATACTGACTTTTGTAAACCACCCAGAGGGCTTTCTTCAATGGGTGCTGTAGTAATAAAATAAATAATAAAAAGTAATCAGAAATAAATAAACAAATAGACTCTAACAAAAAGGATACAATATGGCTATTGTCCTGTTTCATTTTGTTTGTGTTTATTACTCTGTCCTCTTTCTAGCTATGCCTTTTCTGTGTCAGAATATTTTTTAGAATCATAGAGTCGGAAGGGACCCCGTGGGTCATCTAGTCCAGGCATAGGCAAACTTGGCCCTCCAGATGTTTTGGGACTACAACTCCCATCATCCCTGACCACTTGTCCTGTTAGGTAGGGATAATGGGAGTTGTAGTCCCAAAATATCTGGAGGGCCGAGTTTGCCTATGCCTGATCTAGTCCAACCAGTGTTATAAACTGAGATATGAAAACTAGAGCTAGATGGCACCTAGGTTGTTGGCGCAACAACGGAATGTCTAGGTGCGCTTTTTTATAACAAGAATGCAAAGCTTCAGCTAAAATATTACGTTCATTTTTCACATGGTCTAGTAGTCCTTCCCCTGCCCACCCCCCTAATATTCTTAAGAGGGTCTCTTCTCCAGTCTTAAGAGAGTAGCTGGAAGTGGGGAGGCAGAAAAAGGTCCTCCTTTCCTTCCATTCTGCAGTTTTAATCTGAAATCTTAGGTGCACTACTGCACCCACGGCTCAGAAAGTGTTTGCACTAATGACATTCCCTGTTGCAAAATGCACCTAGAATAATGGGAGTTTTGAACAGGGAGTCCAACCCCCTGCAGTCAGGAATCTCAACTAATAGCATCCATTAAGGTGGCCATTGAACCTCTGCTTAAAAA
Source organism: Podarcis filfolensis (assembly GCF_964270895.1). NCBI lineage: Eukaryota > Metazoa > Chordata > Lepidosauria > Squamata > Lacertidae > Podarcis > Podarcis filfolensis. The sequence goes on along the minus strand of NC_139614.1, from coordinate 38,670,639 downwards.
CCTCCAAGGAAGGAGAGTCTACCACCTTCCGAGGGAGTTCATTCCACCATCGAACAGCTCTTGCCATCAAAATGTTCTTGCTCATGTTTAGTCAAAATCTCCTTTCTTGTAACTTGAATCCATTGGTTCGAGTCCTACTCTACAAGCTTGCGCCATCTTCCATGTGACGGCCCTTGAGATAGATGAAGATGGCTATCATATCGTCTCTCAATCTCCTCTTTTCCAGGCTAAACATATCCAACTCCCTCAACTGTATAGTACAAAGTTGTATTTAATTGTACATTTTAAATTTCTCTGTTTTGTAGGCTGGCAACCAGACAGCTACTGTAATTGCGCTGTGTTCAATGAGAGATTTCAACTTGTCTCAAGAAACTTGTCAGTTGGCAATCAGAGATGTTGGCGGCCTTGAAGTGCTGATTAATTTGCTTGATACCGAAGAAATCAAATGTAAGGTGAGTTAAATTGTCGTATTGAATTGTGCTTTATATGGATTCTAGAAGCTGTCATCCAGCAATTATATATTTACTTCCAGGACAGATACTTCCCAGTTAGCACTGGGTCTCCTACTCCTTAATGCAACTACAGCTTAGTATTGTCTATAATATAATACGAAAATAAAACAGCTCTGAACTTCAGAGCTGTTCTCAGTCTCCCTCAAAATGCTTTCTAGCGTTTATGAAGTTGCTCTGCTAAGGCACTTGTTTAGTGAGTGTTCATTCTGGTTTTGTTTGCAGCAAGGTTAGATGACATTGTGTCAAAGGAAGTGTTATCCCACACTTTCTAGTGCCTTTTTCCTGTTACTTTCCTTATCCTGAGTCAGAAGGCAGTTGCTGCTTAGCCCTGCTTTCCCCATCCATTCTGGGGACAATCTCATAAGAGAGCAGTCTCACAATGCCACATGATTTTACCTTCTTTGCATTCAACTGTCTACCCTCCCGCATCACGACATTCTACATCAAGATGTAGAACAGCCCGTACAGTATTTTAGCGTATGTTACTTGAATAATCAAACTCTATATCCACGTTAAATAATCTTGTGTAATTTCTTCTCTGATTAGATTGGCTCATTAAAAATCCTGAAGGAAATTAGCCAAAATCCACAAATCAGACGTACAATTGCTGATCTTGGAGGATTACAGATCATGGTTAAGATACTTGATTCTCTAGACCAAGATCTGAAATGTTTGGCAGCTGAAACCATAGCCAATGTGGCCAGATTCAAGAGGGCCCGAAGAACAGTCCGGCAGCATGGTGGAATCAAGAGACTAGTAAGTAGACCTGATAAACAACAATCAATCTTGGCATCACAGTTTTCATCTTCACTTTATCTTCTTTTGTTGTTTTGATAGCAGGTAGTCATTTCTGCAACATCATCTTTGCTTCAGTTGCTCCAACCCAGAAATCAATGTTGTGGTAGCTTCTATTCCTTTGCTCATGCCAATCCTTTCATTGGAAAGTTTATAGTATAACTTATAACCTGCCTTATTTAAAGAAAAAAAATACTCAAGGCAGTGTCTTCAGCAAACACTCTGAAACAACACACTAAAATTGTAATCACAGCATGATTTTAAAATTCAAAAATAAAAAACCCAATTTAAACTAACAGGAAAGGATGGTCAGAATTTATATAAGTTCAAATGTACCAATGAATGTCAAATGCCTTACAAGCTAAAGTTATCATTATTTGCACCACAAAGCTAAGATATGGACAAAGTTTCTTAGGGAAGGAATTCCAGAGGCTTGGACTAAACATTTTAAAGGCCATGTTGGCCACAGGCAGCCATGAAACACACCTCTCAGAAGATGCATGCAAAAAAGGCTTTGCCACAGAATCTCAGTAGGGATTCATGGTAGTGGAAGTATGGCAGTCTTCAGATGCTTTAATGTTTTAGACAACTCCTTGAATTGGGCCCAGAAGCTAACGTCAGTGTGAGAACAGGTGTAATCTCTTTCTTTCACTCACCTTCAGTACATCAGTTACAGGCAGATGCGTCTTATGCACAATGCTGCTCTCTGGTATGGGCACACTACAGTCGCCTTCATTGCTGACATTCACTAAAGACAATAAGCGATCTGTCTTTTTCTATCAGGTTGGGCTATTGGACTGCTCATCAATGGGATCGTCAAGTCTCACTCCACTCCAGGGAAAAGAGATTGAAGTGGCACGATGTGGAGCTTTGGCACTCTGGAGCTGTAGCAAAAGTTCCAGGAATAAAGAAGCAATACGTAAAGCCGGAGGCATCCCTCTGCTGGCTCAGTTACTGAAGTCCCCCCATTCAAATATGTTAATACCCGTAGTAGGAACTTTGCAAGAGTGTGCATCTGAGGTAAGCATCTGAGCTTTTCTGCAGGTGGAAATAGAGCAGAATCTAAGATCCAGCAAAAAGTGTACAAATGCTTTAAAACTGTGGTTTTTTAAAAAGCACTACGAATGATATGTAACAAATATCCCACCAAATATTGAATGAATTCAGTTAATAAAATAGCTCTTATCTCAGGTTCATTCAGTAATATTTTTTAACATCTTAATGAATAAAAATGTGACTCCATTGATGGCTACAATTAAACATTACACAATACAAAATGAAAATAGCATCTTCTGCCAATAGTCAAAGGGACACCTTATCTTATATCCTATACTGAGTTGGACATTTGGTCCACCTAGCTCAGTAGTATCTACATTAATGACAGCACGTCTCTGGGATTTCAGACAAGACTCTTCTAGCTTTACCTAGAGACTGAGCATTGGACCTTTGGCATGTAAAACATGTGCTCCAACACTGACCTATGGCAAAAGCTCAAATTACAATGAAAAAAACCCTTATACACTTTTGAGTATGCCTGCATTTTTTATATTTAGCAACAGGCTGTATAACCATGCAAAAGTCCCCTGTTACCTGTTGCTAGATCAAGCACTCTTAACACACCAGCTTCTAGATCCATCTTCCCTACTAAGAAGCACCATTCCGGTGCTGAACAGGTAGATTGATGTTACTTGCTTGCAGTGACAGAATAATTCATCTGCAACAAAAGTTAAGTACTTTTCTAACTGGTTTAAATGGGAGTGCTAAACAGCATAATGAAATGTATCCCATTGACCGTCATAAAATGACTTGACTTGAGTGAGACTTAAAAGTACTTAATCTTGGAAGCATGTCCAAGGTATGAAATACTGTACTGAAGTAGTTTCTTATAGTTTTCATCTTAATTATTTGTTTTCTTCTACGACAAATGTTAAGATCAAACAAGGAGAAAACAGTGTTTAACATTTTTATCTAGAGAAGCATAACCTAGAATTATAATATCACAGGACAAATTATCTTCTGGTTATGAAGCTTAGGATCTTTGCTATAGAACTATGTGGTGGATTGTTCTAATCGGAGTCTCAGGACCACTTAGTATCTTAGTATATTTATGCCCATGGTGTGTGCTGCCATACTTGAAGCAACAATTTTATTGTAAACAAGCTAGAGAGCGTTCCTTGTAAAGGTTCTGCATAAATATGGTTTGGGTCATCAAGGTTCTACTATCGTGTTTTGCATTTTGAATAATAGCAATTTATCTGTTAATACATCTCTTAACTTAATACATAAAACTTGCCTTTGTAGCCAAGCTACAGGCTCGCAATTAAAAATGAGAAGATGATAGAGAATCTTGTGAAAAATCTGAACAGTGACAATGAAGAACTTCAAATGCATTGTGCCAGTGCTATTTTTAAGGTAAGGGATTCTTCCAGGCCAGTTGAGGTTTCCTGCATATTATTTCATCTAGTAATATTGCACAGGTTGGGCAATATTGGAAAGCGAGTTGTATCCTCCTACCCTACCAAGAGGACTGAAAAACTCCATAGTTAACTTGAGTTTATAAGTATGATTGTGGTGAAGTAGGCAGACGAGTACTTCAACTAGAGCAAAAAGTTCCGTAAGGAATAGGAAGCAACCCAGTTCGCGACATGTCCATGCCTTGCTTTGTAAGATCCTGCCAACTGTATTGGATGCCCTAGTCAAAATGGCTACAAAGCATATAAAATAAGTACAGCCTTGCAATTTCAACGGTACAGCTAGGAAGGTTACAAAGTCATCCAACCCCCCTTTGTGCCGGGCTGGGGCAGGGTTGGCTGGTGTGGAGCTTCCCTTTCTGTCTACCTGACGTGCAGGCTGGCGGAGGTACCCAAACATGTCAAACATGCCGGTAGAAGTGCTGAAATGGGACTTTTTGGCAGGAGAGAGGGGCAGGACTGAGCTGTTGGTTGTTGTGGTAGCCCTGTTGCTGTCACATGACGCCATCGGGTTCTAGTCAGCCCCAGCTGCTGCACCAGTTCCAGACGGGCGCAACAACCAGCCAGCCTCCCATCCTGTCCTCTGCGTGCAGCAGGATTGGGACTGCTGTAGTGGTTCCACTGCTATGTAAAAACCCTCTGGCGCAGCCTGTCTCAATCTGTGGACCCCCAGATGTTGTTGAACTACAACTCCCATCACCCCTAGCTAGCATGGGAGTTGTAGTCCAACAGCATCTGGGAACCCACAGGTTGAGAACCGTTGCTCTCTAGGGTGTGTGTGTGTGTGTGTGTGTGTGTGTGTGTGTGTGTGTTGTTCCCTAATCTGGGACCCTGACGTTTAATGTGTTCAACCTGATTGAAGATCCTGAAATCCTGCTCCATAAAGTGTCTGCTTCGAAGGGGATTCCTCGTTGACTTTGTTATCGGAGACAGATCCATCATGGATGCAGGAGCCACCTTTAACAATGAAGTTAGTGGAGAAGTCTTCTGGCACAGGAGCAGCATATTTACACTAGATTGCAAATGAAGCTTTTGACTGGAAAAGGCTTTTGATTACATACTAGAGACAAGGCTAAATGGGCCCAAGTTCCATTTAACTTATTATGACTTCAGCACGCAGCATTGCTCTGGATTGCTCTCATTACTTTCATTGTGTAAGCTTGTTTTATAGGCCTCAGCTATGTATGCTCATACTTTTTCTGGCTTTTTTCCCTTTTACATAGTGTGCTGAAGACCAGGAAACACGTGAGCTCGTTAGGCAGCATGGAGGCCTAAAACCTCTTGCTACATTGCTTGGTAATTCTGGAAACAAAGAACTTCTGGCAGCAGTGACCGGAGCAATCTGGAAATGTGCAATCAGCAAAGAAAATGTGACAAAGTATGGATAACATTTTCACCTTGTCAGCTATATGTATTTAGCATCTTTTCATGTAGAGACAAAGCAAACATCCAAGGAAGAGAGATTTAACAGCTCTACGCATGATTAAAAGTCACCTTTTAGATGTTGCAAATGGGCATTCGTGTTCAGAGGTGTACCCTATCTTGCGCCCTTGGCAAGAAGCTGTATTGGCACCCCCCCAAAAAAAAACCCTTTCACCCTTGGCACGGTGAAATATACTCAGAGTCGAGAGTGGATTTCATGCTCTTTATTCAGCTCATAGTGGTGAGGAGGAATGAAAGTCCCCCCAAAGTATCTGCTTTATATACATTATTTACACAATGGGCTGCACGTGATTGGCTAATTCTGGAATTCTCCTGTAGGCCAATCAGGTTGTGGATTCACTTCTATCTGGAGCTGGATTGGGTGGCTCCTGCAGACCAATCATACCGCTGCATTGTTCTAGGACCAATCAGACTGCTGCATTTTGGATCCTATTCAACTCAGTACATAACACAAGGTGTATCAGCACCTCCAAAGCTGGGAGAGACCATAGACAAGAAACTCAAAAAGATTGCTTTTCGTTGCCTTTCATGCTCTGCCAGTGACTTCCTCTGCTCTGCTCCACTGCCCCACCTCCGCTTCCGTTGGTCTGCCTGCCTGCCTGCCTGCCTTTCTGCTTGCTGCTTTTCCTTCTGTCTCCTTCCTCCATCCCTTCCTTTATCCCCCCCCCCCGCCACTCTTGCCCACTCTCTCTGCCTTTCTTCCCTCCGAACCCCTCTGCACGCTCCACTCACCACCAGCCAACTAGGGAGGGTTCTTTCAGTGACCAAATGCTTCCACCAAGGTGCCCAGGGGAGCCTGCATGCCTTGCCTGGCTGCCCAGAGCAGCAGAGGAGCTATCCTATTATGTTAAGAGGTGCTGCTAGCTCTCATGAATATAGACATGTATTTTAAAGAATTGTGACAGTGATTTTTGTATTTTATTTAAGGATATTTTTAGCATCCTCTTTTGGTCCCATGGCAGGGTACAAGAGCAAGTAAAAAAAAAAGCCAACCCATTTTGAAAACTGTCATCCTAAAGAGGCCACACATGGAACCACCCAGCCACTCATTACTATTTATTAAATTTGTATATTGCCCTATACCCACAGGTCCTTAATTGCAGCAGCGCACTACTAATACTGGCCAAAATGACAGTTGCCAGTTCGAGAGAGAGAGAGAGGTTTCCATATTTGTAGTGCCACCATACAACATACCCTATCCCATGTACCTCCTCCGGAGATGGGAGAACCTTTTCCTATATCTGTATTATATATAATTCAGCTTCAAATCTCTTTAAGAACTATTTAAAGGATTGTGAGAACTGTAAAAAAGGCTAAGGAATTTCTACTGGAGTTTTCAACACCTTCATCAAACTCAACAGTTCCCTGTGGTTTTGAAGTTAACAATTACAGCTAAACTGATTTCGAATTACCGTATTGGCCTGAATATAAGCCTCACTTTTCCCCCCAAATTCCGACTGTGAAAAGTTAAAGTGCGGCTTAAATTCATGACCTTACAAAAATAGGCTTTTATGATCTCGCTGGTGAAACAGACATACGGTAAAGCAGAACAGGTGTTAGTTCCTGCGGAATTTTAAGGGAGCGGCTTATATTCGGGTATTGTCTTTTTTCTCCCCCCCCCCCCGATTTTTAAAGGTGCGGCTTATATTCAGACCAATACGGTACTTTAAACGTGTAGTGCAGATATGCCCTTAAAGCCTAATACATGCACCACGTAAAAAGCCAATGCTTTTTAAAGAGTTCCTGAAATATTGTGTCCAATTTGTGATTTCGGAAGGATTAGCTCCATAAATGTTTTCAGGATAATATTGTCCTGGTGAAGTTAACTCTGATATTTTATTTTACTTTATTTTGTTTTAGATTCCGGGAGTACAAAGCTATAGAAACTTTGGTTGGCCTACTAACAGATCAGCCAGAAGAAGTCCTTGTGAATGTTGTTGGAGCGCTAGGTGAATGTTGCCAAGAACAAGCAAATCGGAGCATTATCCGCAGATGTGGTGGAATCCCGTCCCTTGTCGCTTTACTCACTGGAACCAATCAGGCTCTCCTCGTAAATGTCAACAAAGCAGTGGGATCCTGTGCAACAGAACCTGAAAATATGATGTAAGTAGTAGTAGTAGTAGTGGTAGTAGTAGTGGTAGTAGTAGTAGTGGTAGTTATAGTGGTTGTTGTTGTTGCTGTTCATTAAATTTATATACCACCATTCATCTGAAGATCTCAGGGCGGTTCCCAAGATAAGAACACAAAAGCACAAAATAAAAGCACAAAAACAAATGGTTAAAACAAAAACAAAATGAAGCAATAACTCCCCTCATCCACAAACACATCTAAAAGACTGTAGAATATTAATCATCCAAAGGCCTGGTTGAAGAGGATCTTTTTGCCTGGAGACTAAAGATGTATAATGAAGGCACCAAACAAGAAAAAGTTCCTCATTTTTTTTTTTTATAAACAAAATGTTATGCATACATTGGAACAGAGGCACCGAGTTGTGTCCAACATTGGGCAGGGGGCATGTGTGTGTTTGTGTGATATGTCACGTGCATCACAACATCATGCGACTGTCACAGATGCTATGCAGCATCTCCCAAGGCGGCTGAGCACAGCAGACAAAAAGGGAGGAGGGGCGGGCAAGGAAGGACTCAGCCTCTTCTGCCCCCTCAAGATTGGAGGGGCTCAGCCCCATCCCAGCAGACTTAGGGGGGCTGAAGATGCCTCAGCCCTATAGAGCTGGCATCTATGCAATGGAATATCCTGGTTTATCATATTTATTACAGAAATAAAATAATTGGCTGTGAATGAGGCTCCAGTTGTTCAACAATATACCGTATTTTTCGCCCTATAGGACGCACCGTCCCATAAGGCGCACCTAGTTTTTTTGGGGGGAAATAAAGGGGGAAAAATTATTTTCCCCCCCCAGGCGTGGGGCTGGGGCGGGGGAGGCCCAAGCTTCCCCCGACCTCAGCCCCCAAACAGGCAGCTCTCTGCAAGCCGTGGGAGCCGAGCGCTGGCTCCCGCTGCTTGCGGAGAGGTCCGCGAAGCCTGGACGCGCTGATCTCAGCGCGCGCAGGCTTCGGCATCCAGGCAACTCTCCGCAAGCAGCGGGAGTGCTCCCGCTGCTTGCGGAGAGGTCCGTGAAGCCTGGACGCGCAGATCTCAGCGCGCGCAGGCTTCAGCATCCAGGCAACTCTCCGCAAGCAGCGGGAGTGCTCCCGCTGCTTGCGGAGAGGTCCGCGAAGCCTGGACGCGCTGATCTCAGCACGCGCAGGCTTCGGCATCCAGGCAACTCTCCGCAAGCAGCGGGAGCGCTCCCGCTGCTTGCGGAGAGGTCCGCGAAGCCTGGAGAGCGAGAGGGGTCGGTGTGCACCGACCCCTCTCGCTCTCCAGGCTTCAGTGAAAGCCTGCATTCACCCCATAGGACGCACACACATTTCCCCTTCATTTTTGGAGGGGAAAAAGTGTGTCCTATAGGGCGAAAAATACGGTAGATTCTTTTTTTGTGAAGTCAGTGAAATGTCAGTGAAGACATGAAATATACTTACAAATACTACAAGCATAGAATATGTAATATAGTATTTGTAATATTTGGCCCAAATCCAAACAACTTCTTTAGCTTAACCCAGTGTAATAAAAAAAATGTTGTTTAAATGGAACTCCTAGATGTCATATTACAAACTGCTTTGTAAACTCCCAGTGGAAGAAAGGAGACAACAGCTGTTCAGAGCTGTGACCCACATTTGATGAATCTTTGGGTCTTTGGCCCCTGTGTCCAAACATGCAGTAATGTAACATGGAAGCCAGATTATGTAGAGAGGGACTCTTTTATTGGGAAAGTAATTTTTTCTGAGCTTCAATAGTCCACTTTGTAAATCAGAAGAATTCACTTGCATTCTAATAGTATTTTATATATACATACACCCACATTGTACGAAGATATGTAGGAGAACTAAAGAATAATAGTACCTTCCAAGGTTTGGAAAATTGAAGCCCAATAAGCCTACAAAGCTACCTTATAGTGACTCAGACCACTGGTCCATTTAGTGTAGTACAGTCTTCTTCAGTAAGCAGCAGTCCATTTCACCTGAAGATGCCAGAATTTACTGCCTCCAGGCCCTATGCTCTACCACCAAGCTGTGGCCTCTGCCCAGGTAATATCTGAATCCTAGCCACCTAAAACTGGACTATAAATTTATGTTTAGAGGTGCTTTTGGGTGAAGCATGTTTGCCAACTTTTCTGCACATCTAGGCTTGAAAAAATAATTTGCATACTTGGAGCTCTAAGAGTGCTTTCCTGAAGTGCTATTTAAACTGAATATTTCAGTAGCTGTACATGGAAACTAAACAAATACCAAACTAATTTTTCTTCCCCCACCCCCCTGCATTGCACACTATGATCGTGAACTGAAGAGGGCTGGTATTTTATAAAGAGAACTGTTGATATTTGACTTGCATAATGTAAAGCTTGTACAGTTTGAGGCTCCAGCATTAAAATTTCATGAGAAATGTTCCAGTAAAATGTTCAGGTCGGCCTTTGCTTTTACTCTATATGAGGAAAGTCACAGTTCTCTGCTTATATATCAACACGGTTGCAAGGAGATAGCTATCTTCTGCTCCTCCTGTTCTGTTTTGCCTAAATCACTTGATATTCACGGAGCGGTGCAGTGATTCTGATTGCCTGAAAGGGGCATTTGTTTCCATGCTTTGGCTGTCACCCAGTGGCAAGATAGTGCAGAAGTGTAAACATGCCATATGTACATGAACAGGGCTAGTCAAGTGGTAGAAAGGGGTGCATAGATTGAATCACTTGCACATCGTGTCTCACAAAGAATTGCAGATGATCGTAGATGATTATTTTTTTAATTAACCTAATAGAGGCAATGCCATAAATCAGCAAATAAATCCAAACAACCAATCGGCAGAAGCAAAACCCCAGGACTGCTCTGCTGCTCAGAGCCTATTGCTCTTCTGACCAGTACGGAGAAGCTTCATGCTGAAATGCAGTCAACAAAAGAAACCAAATCAACCTAAATTGATGCCTAAAATTGTGGTCTTTCAAAGCTCGACCTGTTTAAGAGAGAGGAAATCTACTGATAGTTTAGGCAAAAATAAAACTTGGGCCATTTTCCTCTAACTGAATTATGGTTCTGATCTCTCTTCTTTTCACTACAGGAAGCATTCACTGTATTAGCTTGCAGTCCTGAGCCAGAATTTGCTCTTTTCAATAAAATGCAGGTGCTATGTATTAGAAGATTTGATTTATGATCGAGAAAATGAATTTCTTCTGATTCTATCCCTTTTTTCAGTGCCTTAAAAGGTGTCCCATTTTTAACGTAAACAGGAAGAAAAGCTGCTCAGCCCCAGTATTAACTATGATGCATTAGAAAACGTTAAGGATTTTCAAAAGGTGTTAACATGAGCACTAATGTTTATCTAGTTATCTTCAGATGTCTTATTTGTAGATACTGGTAACTATAAAACTGAGGGCAATAAAGTCATGTTTCACATTTCAAATTTCAAATTAAATGGTTGTGCCTCCAAACCTTGCTGTATATTCCCTCCCCAATAACACACAAGTGGAAAGGGGGAATTAATAAGAAAAAGCAGAGCAGACAAGATAAGGAAGATAAAACAGGCTCAGTGAACAGGCAGTCTGCAGCATTCTGTAAGGCTTTACCCAGTTTTTGGAATGCAGCAAACTGGAGTGGAGTAAATTTTCTCTTGTGTCAGTTGACTCAATCATGTGTTTTCAGTATAGTAACAGCCTGTGTCCTCTGATGCCCAAAGTTTCAGGGCAAACAGCAAAGGTGAAGTGTGTCACACAGATCACTCCGATTTTACTAAATCATGCTATATAGGCCATCCACAGGGCAATGAAACTAGTTCTGTCATAAATAGTTCTTTGTAGATTAATTTGAATCTGTTCTTGGAAAATTGTTTCCAACTGTAGTTGTGTTGGTGATGTTAGTGATCCTGTACAGTCGCCTTTAATTCTATCGTCCATTTACATTTTTTGTTAGGTTTTGTATTGCCTTTTATTCAACATCAAACCTAACTATTGGTGTTAGGATTTTGAATCTTATGCACTAAAATGAAAGACCTTTTCTAACCAGCTTGAGCCCCTGATTTACCATACTATTTATCAAAGCCGTTTGTAACCATTTTTTTGTTTTGTTTTATGTTTAAAAGAGTTGCATTGTGGTTTTCAAAAAGATGAGATTGTGCTTTGTAAGACTTGGAACCTGTAATCTTACCAAGGAGCACTATATACCATATATATATATATATATATATATATATATATATATATAGTCAGTATAACACTGTTTACATTTGTGTATGTGGTCTCAGTTGGCAGGAGATGCAGTCAGACTTCTCAAGAGCCCTGGCATAGAATGGCGTAAGAAAGAAGAATGATAGATATAAGAAACAGATGTTGAGGGTGTGTGCATGTGTCTTTGAGTAAGTCTGGGGCTTGTTTATCCTGGAAATATTCAATATCAAATTATTAGAGCACAGAAATGGCTTGCTGTAGAATAAGATTGTTAACATGTAGAAAGAGAGACTTCATTTAGAACTGCTCTCTTGGCAGTAAAACTGATTTAACCCTGGCAATTCAGGAGATCTTCAAATGGCTTTTTGGTTAAACAAGCAACTGCCCAAACAATAATCAAGGTCTAGCCAATATGTTCCAATATAAATTACACAAGTAATCAATTCTGCTGTGTAGCCAAGATTGGCTTATGTACAGCAGTATTTTAAGAAACCATTAGACGTGCTGTGTTGAATCATATCCTGTCAGGGGCGTTTGGATGAGCCTCAGCCACAGCTAGTCTGCAAAACACAGCAGAAGGCAAAGTCAAATGGAATAATGTCCCCAGGACCTCTAGGTAAACATGTGGTGCCGGAAGACTCCTGAGGAGAATTGTGATCGGAATAGATCCAGCTCTTAAGAAGTACAAATGGCAGGTAAGGAGGTCAGATGATTCAGATTGACAAATAGATCAGAAGCAGACAAACAGCTTGAACAGGTTTCCAGGAAGCAGGCAGGCAGGTAGAGAAACTCCCCCCCCCCCCATAAAAATCACCCCATCCCTATTAAATATATTACATCAAATATTTGTTTGTTCAAGATGTTAAATCCTGCCTAACCAGTTGGACATGATATATGTCTCCATCTTGGAGACTCAAACCAACAGCCCCACAGAAGTAGCAGCTTGGACATGCGATGCAAACTCTTCCTACGTTTCCCAAGAGTCTTGCTAAGTAGTCCAAGTTATCAACTATAGTAACAACAGCCAGTCAAGCTGATCAGCAGGAAGCAAGGCTGCCCACACCCAGCCACCCCTAAGGCTTCTCAGAGCCCAGTGAGAGAAGCTTTCATGAGACCCACCTTCATGTGGACCCAGTGAGTTGGTTGCCCTTTCCTACTATCCCCTGTGAATCACAGACTCAAGCGAGTTCATTTAATTACAGCCTTCTTAACAGACAGTTCTCCGGATGCCATAGAAGTGGAAGCCTCCTGCCACTGGAGAGAAGATGTCTAGGCTGAAGCAATTTCACCAGAAGCTGTGGAGAGAGCCTCTCAGTCTGTATTGGTCAAAACTTGTTCCTGCCAAAAATGAAGGCAAGAAGCATTCTACCTCAAAACAATTCCTCCCATCTCTCTTTTCCTATGTTGACTATAGCAGGAGAAGTAAAACTGCCATTCTTCCAAGGTTGAAGAGCAGTTCCAGAATTCAGCAGCTCTCTGGGAAGAAGCTTTCTTCCTTCTCTCAATGCCCCCCCCCCCAATACCAGCAAAAGAAACCTTTCAGAGTTTGCAGAGATCTGAAGCAAAAGAGATGTGGACATAATTGAGAAATGATTACTGAATGGTGGCATAACAAAGCATATTTTTCACATGATCCAAAATACTTATTTGAAATTATGTAAGACATACCAAATTATGAATGTTACGCTTTCAATTTATCCTTTTTTTTGTTAATTTGCTTTGCAAATATATGTAATTTTTGTTAAACTGAATAAAAATTTAAAAATAAACAAAGCGAGAATGAGAGGCAGAGGTGCACGCATGAGCTCTGCAAATGATGACAGAATGCTAATCCCCAGAATTATCTTTTATCTCCTTGGATTGGCTTCTCCTTTCCGTCAAGCAAACCAAAGAAACAATGAAGAATCAAAAAAGCTCTCCAATATCTCATTCATGTTAAGGCCACAGAACCAGTTCCAAGTTGGAAGCTCTTCCTAGGAGTGTGTTTTGGTTTTGTGCATTTACTTTTATAAAGCTTCTTTTTTCATTTTACGGCTAATTGACTTAGCCCTGGAGACACGAGAGCACAGAAGAAGAAGAAGAGTAGTTTGGATTTGATATCCCGCTTTATCACTACCCCAAGGAGCCTCAAAGCAGCTAAGAATCTTCTTTTCCTTTCCTCCCCCACAACAAACACTCTGTGAGGTGAGTGGGGCTGAGAGACTTCAAAGAAGTGTGACTAGCCCAAGGTCACCCAGCAGTTGCATGTGGAGGAGCGGAGACACGAACCCGGCTCACCTTTCAGCACCATTGCAAGGGAATGCTTTGTCCCCTGATGCTTGTACTGCTATGAGTTAGTGTGACAATGTGTGATACCTTTGTTGCAGGATCAAACAGTCTAGTACATGGGGGTCTGGAGCTATCAAGGCCAACCAAGTATAGATAGACGAGTTCAGATGATGGAGGCAGAAAATGTGTGCAGAAAGGAAGACAAGTTCAAGGCAGTATAACGTTACAGCAGCCATAGCAATGGTGTTAACTGGTATTTTGAAGGCAAGCAGAGTGCCCCAGATGGTGTTTCAAAAGATAATGCTCTTGACTCCATAGTAAAGCATGGATTCATTGGGTGGTCTTGATCCTTTTACTATTATGGTTTGTCAAGCTAAAGTTTTCTAACTGTTAATCTGTGATTTCTAATGGCCAGCTTCTTGGGGATTGATATGAGAAGCAGTAAGAGGCACTGTTTTTAAGTGTTCTACAGATGATGATAAAATACTGGTTTCCTTCAATACTCTGATTATAGTTCTAAAATCAATAGAGGTAAGTTTGATTTTAAAGTTACCTAGATATACAATGGAACCTCGGTTTTTGAACGTAATCTGTTCTGGAAGACCGTTCGAGTTGTGAAATGTTTGAAAACCGAAAACTCAGACTGGAAGCCTCAAAACAGAAAACTCAATATGGAAAACTCAGTATGGAAGCCACATTTCCTGTTCGACACATGGATGAAGACACATGCTTTGGGGTTAATGGGCCACAGCTTTATAAATATCAGATCTTCAACAGGCAGAAAACAGCACGTTAGAAAAGCAGGTGATGGAAATCTAGCCAACTAGTAGAAACTGCCAACTGGCTACGTGAAGGCAAGTGTACCTGGTATAGGCCAAGAAGCAGGCAGTTCTGAGAAGACAGACAGACAGGTGAAGAGGGGGTGGCAGCACCTATTATAGTGGGTGGAGCCTCCTCCCAACCTGATGCCCCAAACATTTGTGCCCTGGTGTTTTCCCTCTGCATAGGCATCTCCATTCCACAGTCATATGAGGAGGAGAAATCCACCCCTTGCTAAACATGTCAGAGGACAGTGGTGGACTTTGGGCTCTCAAATTTCAGTAATGCCCTGTATAATGCTGAAATTTAGCACTCCTCTCGCGATCTGTTCTACAGCATTGTTGTGGTGCAACTGCACTGGTTGTGGTACCCTAAAACCGCCTCTGCAGAGAAGGATTAGCATAACCCTTTTATATGTTCTTGTGTGTACTGTATTGTCATTTTATCACCGCTTTGTGGTCTAAACTTGGATTTCCTCTGTGTTTTTTGAAGTTGCTGTTCTTTGTACTGGCCATGTAAATCGGCCTGCCTTGTTTTAACATTTCACATTGTCCTTGCTCCTCTCCAAAATACCTGGATGCTGGAAGCAAAATTATATAACCAGGTTGCATCAATTTAAATAAAGCTGTACTTACTTTAGACAGAGAGTTCGTGTCCTAAATCATTCTGTCTGAATCAAAATAATTGTATGATTACGTACTGGCCTGATTTTCTACTTACTTTTCATTCCTGGCAAACTCATTTTACATAATGAACAGAAATTAGATGTTCTTGCTTGATTTTTTTACATGGGTAAAAATCTGTATTTTATTTTATTTCCAAAATAATGTATTCACAATTAAAGATGTGGACAAACTGTGTAGAATTAAACATTTGAGGTTATAAATCAAAGTATGCCTGATTGTCTTTATCTTCACTTCATCTGCTTTGAGTTTTACATATCTTCCTGAACAAAGCCATGTTTGTAAAGGATATTAAGTTTTGTTTGGTCTTCCTCTTCGTTTTAAAGTACTCGGTGGACTTTAATATGAAGTTATGATCCCCTAGACTGATTGATATATAAACATAAGACAGATGGTTTAAAGATGACTCTGATGATAATTCATTTTTCAGCTAGACATGAAGATACTTTGATTACAGTATGTTTAAGCAATTATAACACGGTATTCAGTGTTAGTCTCGTCGGTAGGGAGCACATAGGAAACAAGTTGCACGTTATTCATGCCCAACAAAGGGTGCACTGTGGTGTGACCCATTTTAATTCCAAATGTTAGGTTAGCAACATAGAAATTTAAAATATGTCATACAGCAAGGTAAATAAATTAAACATAGACTCAATATAGAGTTAAGTACATAGTTTTTTGGCATAAATATTTGTTTTGGAAAGTATTTGTTGCTATATGAAAGAAACTAGTATGTTTGAATTTTGGTTCGACTTTGCATGCAGCTTGTTAAAAAAGTCATGTGGCTCATTTTTAAAGTTTACAAGGGTCCTAGCTATATAATGCCGTTTATTTTATTTTATACTTTTTAGAAAAGAATTTTAAGGTAAAGTGCTGGGGGCGGGGCGGGGGAATGTAGAGGATTCAATGAGAAAGTGTATCTTGTTCAAAACCACATTTCTACAGATACGCTTTATAAACGATGTTGGCATGTTTCAATGATAAAAGTGACACATGGGTCTTGAGCAATAACCATCTAATAAATAGAATATTAAGTATTATTTCAGTTGATATTTTCAATGCCTCTCTTTACTAGGATAATTGATCGTTTGGATGGTGTTCGTTTGTTATGGTCTTTACTGAAAAACCCTCATCCAGATGTTCAGGCGAGTGCAGCCTGGGCTATTTGTCCTTGCATTGAAAATGCAAAGGTGAGAAAATATTTTCTAAGTATTTTACTAAGTTGATTGTTAGTAGGAATTGGTGGGATGGCTGCTGATTGTACAAAGCCACTGGCAGTTCCCTCAAATAAGGGAAAGCAATGATCTTTCCCTATGCATTTTACAGGGGGGAAGGGGATCTAGCAGGGTACAATTGGATCCTGAACGCCTTGTGAATTGAACGCTTTGGCTCCCGAACGCCACAAACCCAGAAGTGAGTGTTCCAGTTTGCGAACGTTCTTTGGAACCTGAATGTCTGACAGGGCTTCTGTGGCTTCTGATTGGCTACAGGACCTTCCTGCAGCTAATCAGAAGCCGCGCTTTGGTTTCTGAATGTTTTGGAAGTTGAACAGACTTCCGGAATGGATTCCGTTCAACTTCTAGAAACAAGCCCAGAAAAGAACAAGACCTGGAAAGTTTATGTGTATACACACACACACCATCAGCGGCTGAAACTAAGATCAAAGAGAGTTTCCTAAATAAGTAAATAACAGAAAGTTGTTCCACAAATTAAACAAGTTAATATATTTGTTCATCAGTTACAGCAATACCAAAACCAGAAACAGGCTTTCTCGGTAGTGGCGCCCACCCTGTGGCATGCCCTCCCAACGGATGCTAAGGAGAGGAGTAATTGTATAGCATTTAGGAAACATCTGAAGGCAGCCCTGTTTAGGGAAGTTTTTAATGTTTGATGTTTTATTGTGGTTTTACTATTCTGCTGGGAGGGGAGATGGGCTGGGTATAAATAATAAAATTATTATTATTAAAATACTACTAAACACCAAACTCAACAGTACTTGAATAGGTAAAGCATTTTTAATAATAATAATAATAATAATAATAATAATAATAATAATAATAAAATTTATTTATACCCCGCCAATCTGGCTGGGTTTTCTCAGCCACTCTGAGTGGTTCCCAACAGAATAATAGAATATCAAACATTAAAAACTTTCTCTAAACAGGGCTGCCTTCAGATGTCTTCTAAAAGTCAGTTAGTTGTCTATTTCCTTGACATCTGATGGGATGGCGTTCCACAGGGCGGGTGCCCCTACCAAGATAGCCCTCTGCCTGGTTTTGTTTGCATCATAAGCCATTGGCAGAGACTACAGTTTGATCAACGAGATACAGGCTATAAAAAGCTACATAGTTGTTGGTCATTAATCTGCCACACATGTATGAAAAGCCTTTGATACACATCACTTGTGGCCCATGGGCCAAATCATACCCATCAAGCCATTTCAAGAGGTCATCCAGCCCCCATCTTTCTTTTTGTGCATGTAGTGTATTATGATGTAGTCTGCCAGTGTGATTGCGCGGGGCACGTGTGTATGCAAAAGAGGCAGTGGGTCCACTGGTGTATGACTCTTGGAGAACTTGCCAGTGGTGAATGTGGCCCCTGGTATACATACCTGGCTATGAAGACCTATAAAGCCATCCTTTTTCATATGTATCCATTGCTGTTAAAATATATATTTATTTTTTAAATGACTTAAAACCAGTCGCAGCAAGAAACTTTTATGGATATCTTTGCATGAGCAAATGGAACATTATTATGTTATGGATTTTGTGCTTTTATGTTGTAAACCTCCCTGCGATCTTTGGAAGATGACCAGTATATAAATTCAACAAATAACAACAACAACATCCATATAGGCAGCATAGTCGCCTGGAACTAAGTTCCAATGCTCCTAATAGGACAAACTTCTGCAAAAGATTGTACTGATAATTGCAATTAAGACTTGCAGAGAGCATCTCTTTTAACCTACCCAAAAGGATACTTCTTCTGTTAAGTTGTCATCTTTTTGAAATACCATCTCCTAGCTCCTGTAAGAGCCCCTGTTATTTTAAAAGCCACTGCTTTCTGAAACTTTGGAATCCTTCCATTGCCTATCAAAATTTTAGCCATGGTAAACAAGGCAGCCAAAGTTTACGCTGCTAAAATGGGGGTTTCTTAAAACATATATTAAAGCTAGAGATTAATACCATATTGATCTTAATTCCACGATGTTACTAAATTGCTTTGATAGCAAACTTCCAACAACATTGGATTACATTATATACACTATCGTAACTTGCAGCATATCAAGACTTGCCTACAGCCCTTCCCACATTTTGGATCAGAGATGTTATTCAATTTGTATAACCTAGCTAGCATTATATGCCAGCAACTCAAAACTTTGCATTAAGCTTCTCTCATACCAGGAGAAGCAATAACCACCCAATGCCCAAATACCTCTCCTCCAAGAGACAAGTGTATCATCCCCAAGCAAGAGCAATATTTTAAAAATTCACACCAAACATATAGTTCAGTAAAAAGGGTGGTAGTATTGAACTATAGATGCAAAAAGCTGTGATTGTCAATTGCAAAATAGACTCTCAGACTATGAAATGCTGGATTTAGATGTACTGATAACGAAAGGGGGAAAACGAAGCTCTTCTTTACACTTCATAATTTAACTGGGATTGAAACAAAACATGATTCTTTGAAAACAAGAATAGCCTATAAATTCTGGTTTTCATCCAAATTCTAAACAATGCAACAGATCAGAGGTGTTAAACCACTGGAGTCAGTGAAGAGCAAGCTGAGACATTCTATTCCTTCCTCTTACACTAGGTAGTCAAAATGCTTTTGATCCTTATGGGAGAATGTGTTGACTCTGGTAGGCTATATTTATGATTTTGTAGGACACTATCGAATGGATAATCCCCAAAACCTTGAATGTACAGGGCTGCAGGATTAAACAGAAAGCAAGGATGTTGCAGGATGGAGTTGAAAATTTCTGAATACTAAAGCTAAGGCAGATGATTTAGTTTTATGCTATGGTACAGGTCACAAAAGTATGTGACCTGTACCCTATATGTGAAAATCTTCCCTCCCTTCCTCATTAGAAGCAGTTAAGTCCTGATATACCTGAGCTGCTTATATTGGTGCATAGAGGGAGGGAGGGTTGTGTTAGCCCAGCAGAGCATTTCTGTGTATTATGGCAAGCAATGTTACTTTGCTTGGTGGTGACTAATGTTATTTTGTAGTGGTAGGGTATATATATAAAATTGAAACATTTATTTTAATATGTTTTATTAAAGAGAGAGAGAGAGAAGAGCGGCCAAGCAGGCAACAGAATCACCATAACAGAAGTAGATTTAGATTAATTAGCTGGTTAATTCAATAGCTACAAACCATAACGGTAGAAGTAATTGCTGTGACAGAGTGGAAGTGCATTAGCCAATCAAAGCAAATAATTATGAAGAATTGCAGTGAAAAGTGTTCTGAGCTCTGTTGATATTGGAAAGTCATTTTGTAGTCAAGATACTCCTTTATTCCCTATGCTGAATAATGTAAACATAAGAAACATTCAGAAATTACAAAGTTTTCCTTGTTTCAAGCATGGTTGCTCTGTTGATCCTAAACAAAGACAGATAGGATCAAAAAATGATTTAGACACTTTTAATTGTGGGTAACGGTCTCTTGAGCCGACCTCAACTTCTACATGCAAAAACTTTTCTTCATATTACCATTATTATTTTCCGTATTTCAGTGAGAAAGTTAGTGTGATTTCCCCCTTAATGTTGAGTATTTTTCTTACAAAAGAATGAAAAACAATTGTTTCTGAGGCTATGCTTGTTTACCGCTATGTTTCTCCCAGTCCATTCATATTTCAGCACATAGAACTGTGAATAAAATAGGAATGGGAAGAGAAGTTCTGCACTGTGCTCTGAGCACACATAGGAGACAGACAATGTGCTACCTTCTCCATATTACTTGAAGGCATTTAACCATGCAGCATCTCTATATAGCATGAATGATGCCATTGGCCTTGCCGGGGAGGGGGCAGTTTTGCCAGAGTGCCAGCCAACCAGGAGTGCCTGTTTTCCCTAGTGTGCGTCTCTGAGTGACACCCTGCTCAGTTCCCCAGTAGTCTGCAGCATGGGATTAGCCCAGGGATTAGTCAGCAAACTTTTTCAGCAGGGGGCCGGTCCACTGTCCCTCAGACCTTGGGGGGGCTATATTTTTTTTGGGGGGGTGAACAAATTCCTAGGCCCCACAAGTAACCCAGAGATGCATTTTAAATAAAAGCACACATTCTACTTGTTGAATAGTGGGTAGACATAGCAGACGACACAGCGATTTCTCCAAAGCAGCTCTTTATTTGTAAGCTGTCACAGAACTGAACAGCAAACAGCTCAGCCGGCCTGCTTTGATAGGCAGCCGGCTGTCAACATTGTAGCAACAACAACCCAGGGTTTCCCGCCTAAAATAACTGACGTGGACCTGAGTGAAAACTACATACACAATACTCCTGGTGGCCAGGGTGAGAACTTCAATACATAACACTACTCATGTAAAAACACACTGATTCCCGGACCATCCGCGGACCAGATTTAGAAGGCGATTGGGCCAGATCCAGTCCCCGGGCCTTAGTTTGCCTACCCATGGATTATCGAGTTACCTTTGCAAAGCCGTTTAGGGTGTTTCAGTGTGTTCCCATAGCCAGCAAAGCCAAGAAGGCATGCTTTCCTTCTTCATGTTGCAAAACCTCAGGTTAATTTGGCTGAATGAGATAGCAGTACCGATTTGATAAGTTTGGAAGGTGCATTGAGTTGGCAAGGAGAATAGCAATCTGAGGCATCTTTATGGCAAGAGGATCTTTACAGATAGCCACTAAACTTCATTATGGAGCTGGACCACTCATGAAGGGGTCACCTAATATGGCAGAAAACACTTCTGGCCCACCAGACTCCTGTCTGTAGAACTGTGTGCCCCACTCCCCGCAGTAATCAAAGTTGGCCATCCTTATATAGTTATTTGCCAAGACGCTTGCCTCATGTGTTTATCTCTTACGTTATGCCGTTAGTTTTCCTTTCTCATATAATGATACTTTATGAAATGCAAAAGAGGCAAACTGAACCTTCTCCTCCTTCCTGCCCTCCGGTAAAGTTGGGTGTGCTGCAAAATGGCAAACCATGGAACGGGACAGGGACAGGTCTCCAGAAGGAAATGGAGTCCACAGAGGACTCTTGGTAACTCAAGTTTATTTGCTCAACCACACCATCACATTTTTGGGCAAAAGTAGCCAGAGTTGATAAATTGGCTTTGACATCTTAAGCTTTCTAAGATATTCTAAAAGGAAAATACTACTGTGTTGTTTTTTTATTGGGAAGCTTTTATCTATGAGGGTAGAATATTTATAAACACGGTGCCTTTTCAAAGCAGCATTTAGTTTACAGTACTTCAAACTCAGAAGAGAGTCTCGTTCCGAGAACTGAAAGAGGTCTCAAACTTCAGTATTTTGGCAGACCAATATATATGTCAAGGAATGTTGATATTAAAATCAACAAGCAATGATGATCTGGTCCTGCAAATCACATGGTCCACAGCACCCCAAAGATTCCAGTGCATAGGGCTCTAGTATCTCTGGGACTCACTCAAAAACTGACTTTTGATGTGACCTTGGGAAAGTTTGTTTATTCTTCACTGTTGCTCTTGTACACATCTGTAATGAGGGGTTTTCCCCCCAGCCTAGACTGTGAAGGGGTGCGGGGAGAAACCTGATTTAGGATTATTATGAGAATAGTTCTGAGAAATGAAGAAATGTAATATGTAACTGAGGGACCTCTCCACAAATATACTCTGCAGTTATTCATGAGGTTACAGTGACTAGAGAAATTGCTACCATGATCATGGGATAAGAATAGATGCTAAATATATTTATTCTCCTCTAGTACATTCACATTTTACATTTCTCTGTAGGAGGGCATGTCTCAAGTAGGCTGCTCAATATTCACATAATTCCTGACACAACACAGACAACATCTCAGGATTCACGTTACTTTACAATGCAGCTCATATTGATTAATTGTGGTTTGGATTTGTATAGTGAAAGGTGCATAGGAACACATTTGATATTCAACCAACCATCAGGTTTGGACCACTGCAGGCTGTGCTTGGATTAAGTCCTTAATCATGGTAACAACAGGTCCATTGAAATCAACGTGATTTAGCTTTAAATCCTAGCTTTAATTTCCGTTGTCTACTCTCAGCATGACTAAGCCTGGATCCAACCCATAATGGACAATCACATTTGGAAACTGAGAGAAAGAACGGGCAGTGAAATTAGCTCTAAAATGGAAAAACAAGAGCAAAAGCAACTTGCGTTTTCATAGAACCATTGTTTACATTAAGTGGAGATTTAGCCAATTAAGTAAATTGTTTTGTTTCGTTTTTCACTCAGGATGCTGGTGAAATGGTTCGTTCCTTTGTTGGTGGCTTAGAGCTGATAGTCAACTTATTAAAATCAGAGAATAAAGAAGTTCTGGCAAGTGTGTGTGCTGCTATAACCAACATAGCAAAAGATCAAGAGAATCTAGCTGTTATAACAGATCATGGTGTTGTCCCTTTGTTGTCCAAACTAGCAAATACAGTAAGTAATGCATTTTTCGTAATATGTTTTAACAATTGCTAGCTTACTGAAACCTGCTGCATGATGGCATCCTAAGTGTGGCTGCTGAAAGTACTCACTTTATCACAGAATGGAAGAAAGGGGAAACAAAGAAAACCAGGAGATTCTGTTAAAAGTGAAAACTTTGAGAGGGCCAGAATTAAAGCCTTTGGTATGGGCTTTTCTGTGAAGCAGCTGAGAAGACCAGGACCTTGTGTCTTTAAACTACAAAGAAACATAGGATGACTAGAGACTAGACATAGAAATGCAATTACTTTATGTGCTGCATTTTGTTCTTGAAATGATGTATTTACCTAGCCTTCATTTTATTTTTTTTAAATGATACTTCCTTGTTTACTCACTTTAATACATGGTTTAAAAATCCGTTTATAAGGCTCATGTGCACAGAACACTTAACCACAGTTTAGCACTATGTGGATAAGCCTCAGTGAGCCTTAGCTAAGCATTTGGCTCACACACTGCCCCTTTCACTCTCATCCTCCTGCAAAACCAAGAGGAGGACTTTTGCCAAGTTTACTTCCATTTTCAAAAAAAAATATTGGTTTAGCATTTTTTGTGAACCAGGGTTAAAACAAACTATGGGTAGTGAAGCCAGCTTCATAACCTATGAAGTTGGCTTGTTGAGCAACTAACCATTCTCGAATTTATACAAGAATTCCTGGTTTACATGTAGTATAAAGCATATATGATTTGAAACTAGAAGTAAACTTGACTAAAGTCCCGACTGTGTGGGAGAAGGAGAAAGGGTGTGACTGAGTCTGATGCTTTGCTTGGATTTGCTGGGGCTTGTCTATTAAGCCCTTAACAAGGGGTAGCCAATATGGTGATCTCCGCCAAGCTGGCTATGCCTACGCTAATTCATGGTTTGTAGATTATGTATAAGTAGCCCATAGTGTACACACCAGCCTGCACATGTGTGTGTATTGATACTGATTTGAAACTGAAAGAGTGCATATTAACATAACAGATCCACTATTTACCATGTTACAAGTCAGTTTAAGGAAGCTATTGCTTTAAGATAAGAAAATAGACACCTCAACAGAGCGGCCATATGGCTTTGCAAGGGAGCATGGCTTGTATTTCATGTAAACAGTATTTTCCTGGAAGCAGAAGTTCCCATGATTGGCCCTGCCTAATCTGGTTCCACTGTGCAGATAGCTACCGCCCGGCGGCGAAGTTGCATGCTCTGGCACCGGGGGCAGAGAGTAGGCGGGGGCGTGGCTGGCACACGTCCCAGGGGGTGTGGCATGTGTCCTGGGGGTGTGGCACACCACCCGCGGGGACGTGCCACCCGGCGCGGTGGGGTGCGTGGCACGTGTTTGGGGGGGCGGCCGTGATGGTACCTCTCTCCCCAATGATGCTGTGGGCGGTCCGCTCCCCCCACTCCCATTCCTCCGCCAGTGCTACCGCCACATCAGATTTCATCATACGAAGTAGCTCCCATGTCGCTGTGACAACATCTAATGGGGCCTAGCTTAAAGGGATGGAAATATCCATTCCATTTTTATTCGTTCCTAATGCTGTCATATGACGGTAACATTGATTTAAAAGTCTAGGAATACATTTCCAGGCTAACTAAATAACGGACCTATTTTTCCTCCCTTCTTAGAACAATGACAAACTAAGACGTCATTTAGCGGAGGCCATTTCTCGCTGCTGCATGTGGGGAAGTAACAGGGTCGCCTTTGGGGACACCAAAGCCGTTGCCCCTTTAGTACGTTACCTGAAATCAAGTGACCCAGAAGTTCATCGAGCTACTGCACAAGCCCTCTATCAGCTATCAGAGGATCCCAACAACTGCATCACAATGCATGAAAACGGGGTGGTAAAGGTAAGTGGTGGGGGAATCTCTTCCTCCCCCCCCCCCATAACATGAAGAACAATAAGCCTCATGACCTAATGCCACCCTGCTATGGGTTTCTCCATCCTTGCTTCACACATCATTGTAAGATCATTTGATGATCTCCTTCTACCGGTCAACAATAGAAAGTGTCCTTTCATACTGCATCACGGTGTGGTACGCTGGTTTGACATCATCTGATAGGAAGTGCCTACAGAGGGTGGTGAATACAGCACAAGATATTATGGGCTGTCCCATGAATCCGCTGGGTGAAATAGGGGAAGAACGTTGCCTCAGGAGAGTGAGGAAAATTCTCAGGGATGATTCACACCCTGGTGGGCACTTTCTTGATCTCCTGCCCTCAGGCAGAAGATATAGAAACATGATTAGTCGCACCAACAGGGTAAAGAACAGCTTCTATCCATGGGCTGTTAGGCTGCTGAATGAAAAGATAACAACAGGGCAACTGACTTTCGGGTTTGGTGGGTGTGCATCAGTAAACAAGGGGAACTAAGACTAAGAGAGCTGAGTGGGGGGTGCTCGTGTAATCTCACTGTATACAAGTTGTACAAGTGACAAAGTATTTCAATTTCAAGTAAGTAAATTTTTATTTATACCCCGCCCTCCCCGGCCAAGACTGGGCTCAGGGCGGCTAACATCAAATATCAAATACATTAAAAAACAATTGATTAAAATACAGCTTAAGAATTAGAATCATGATAAAATTAAATGATTACCCACAAATTACAACCATAGGGGCCGGGATCCTCAAGTATTTGGCTGCTGCTGCTTAAGAGGGTGGGGAAATGTGGAGCACAGTAACATCTTGTCACATGCTTTCCCCCCCCTCTCTGTGTTACGGGCAAGAGACAAGAAAAAGAGGTGGGTGTGCCGTGCATCCCTCATATTATCTATTCCCATTCTAAGTTTTCTTTAACTATACAGTAGTTTTCATCCGCAGTGATACTTTTTTCTGCTCCTCTTGAGTGTCTGAATAGCTCTAGATGCCATTGGACAAATGAGAAATGTAACCTTTTCTTATCTGAAAAGTTTAAAACCAAATCTCATAGCCACCCAACATTTTTTCTTGGATGGGGGTGATGAGTAAGGTTGCAATCCTAACTTCACTTTTTTGGGGGAGTAAAACCCATTGAATTTAATAGGACATATGTCTGCGTAGACATGGTTAGGACTGGGCTGTAAGCATCTTTATCTTTCTTCAGGTAAGAAAAGTAAAAAAAAAAAATAATACATGTATTGGTAAGTCTTTGTAGTAACAAATAGATGTTTGACTAAATAGGTAACTGCCAAAAAAATGACTAATTTATTTTAATTGCCCAATTTACTTTTAAAGCTCGCATAAAATTTGCGTTTTCCATCTTTAAAATGCTCGTTTTCATTTACAATCTATGGAGTCATTATAGTACTTAATTACAAATTATTATTCTGGGAACGTAAGAAACGTATATGCAGTTCAAACACACTTCACAAATAATTATTTTGGGACTTTTATTGTTCAGAAAAATTTAAACTCTGTAAAAATATTATTGCTTTGAGCTGATTTATTGCCAAAGCTTTTTGCTCTGAAGTCCTTGTTTCAAAAATTCAATGGTGGATCAAGAAAGCTGTGTTTAACAAAACTTAGAAACTAGGAAACTGCACCTAAATATATATGTTTGAAATGGAGGTAGTATCACCAACATTGATATTCCTGATCCTATTGAAAACTATCTCCAGGATATTCTGCATACTTTTTGAAATATACTCAGAGTCGCAAAGTGATTTCATGCTCTTTATTCAGCTCATAGTGGTGAGGAGGAATGAATGAATGTCCCCTCAAGGTATCTGCTTTATATACATTATTTACACAATGGGCTGCACATGATTGGCTAATTCCGGAATTCTACTGTAAGCCAATCAGGTTGTGGATTCACTTCTATCTGGAGCATGATTGGGTGGTTCCTGCCAACCAATCATATTGCTGCATTGTTCTAGGACCAATCTGACTGCTGCATTCTGAATCCTATTGTTCTAGGACCAATCAGACTGCTGCAGTTTGGATCCTATTCAACTCAGTACATAACACCCCTCCCCTCTAAGTTCCAGTCCTGCCCGGGAGGTCGTATTCATAGTCCTCGAGGTACGCCGGTGGCCTACGTGTGCGTTGCGGCCTGGGGTGTTCCCTGGTCCGGGGTTCAGGTTCTGGCTCATGTTCCAAGGATGCTGGCTGTGATGGGCCTGTCTGGTCTGGTGCAACCGGCTCGCTCAGTCGTGGTTCTGGTTCCGGTGTCCTTTTGGCTTCGCGGGTCCTCTCTGTATTTACTGATTCTGCCTCTCCTGCTGGCCCCTCCTGCTCTATGGGCCTCACTGCCCCTCTGTTCCCTTGGGACTCCTCTGACCTTTCCTCCTCCTGGTTTTCTCCCGGGAATCGTCGCCGTATCTGGTTGCAGTGGCGGCGCCAGCATTGCCCCCCATCCGTTAGCACCTCGTACGACACGGGACCAGTGACCCTGGTGACTGTGGCGGGTACCCATGCTGGGCCTGCCCCAAAATTCTTTGCGTACACTGGGTCCTGGGCCTCGAAGGTCCGGGGGTTCCTGCCTTCCCCCACCACTACCTCATCCTGAGCTCTATCGGGGTGAAGGCGGTCCAATCTGATTGCAAGGCGCCGACCCATTAGTAGTTCAGCGGGGCTCCGGCCAGTCGTTGAGCTGGGGGTGCTGTGTTGTGCTAGGAGGAATGTGGCAAGGCGGTACTCCCAATCCCCTTGCGTCATGCGGCGAAGGGTGTCCTTGGTGGTCCGCACCATGCGTTCTGCTTGGCCATTGGTGGCAGGGTGGAATGGCGCCGAACGGATGTGGCGGATGGCGTTCTGCGCTGTGAAGGTTTGGAATTCTCCTGACGTAAATGCAGTCCCGTTGTCTGAGACGAGAGTGTCAGGGAGCCCGTGGGTTGCAAACAGCCTGCGTAGTACCCGGATGGCTGCGGACGTAGAAGTGGACGGTACCAGTGCGACTTCCAGCCATTTGGTGTAGGAGTCCACCACTATGAAGAATGTTTTCCCCTGAAAGGGGCCAGCGAAGTCCACATGCAGGCGTGACCATGGTGCTCGGGCGGACTCCCAGGACTGGACTGGGGCCCTTGGGGGATCTGGGCGGGATTCTTGGCAGGCCTGGCAGTGTTTGACCCAGGCCTCTATCTCTCCGTCGATCCCCGGCCACCACACATAACTCCTGGCAAGGGCCTTCATTCTTACTACCCCTGGGTGTGTCTCGTGTAGGGCTGTGAGGACCCTTTTGCGGAGGGGCTGGGGAACAACGACCCTGCTTCCCCATAACAGGCACCCCTTGTGGGCTGACAGTTCATGTTTGCGGGTTGTGTAGCCGGCGAATTCTGGCCCGGGGCTGCTGCTGGGCCATCCCCTCCACACCCAGTCCAGGACGCGGGAGATGACCCTATCTTTCTTGGAATGGTGTGCAACTTCTTGTGCCTGAATGGGGCGGTCGGGAAGCAGCTCCAGGCTCATAACCTCTTGTGCAGGTGCTGGGTCGGGGCCTGTTTCCGGTAGTGGTAGCCTGCTGAGGGCGTCCGCATGGCCCATCGCCTTCCCAGGGCGGTGAATCAGTGCATACTGGTAGCTGGCAAGGAAAATTGACCACCTGAGGACACGAGGAGACAGCACTTGGGGGGTCTGCTTTTCGGAGGCAAACAAGCCAAGCAAGGGCTTGTGGTCAGTCACCACGGTGAAGGGCCGCCCGTACAAGAAATCATGGAATTTTTTTACTCCCTTCACGATTGCCAGACCCTCCTTGTCGATTTGCGAGTAGTTCCGCTCGGTTGCGTTGAGTGTCTGGGAAAAGTATGCCACCGGTACCTCTCTTCCATCCGGGAGTTGGTGTCCCAGGACAGCGCCAATGCCATAGGGTGAGGCGTCGCATGCTAGCACCACCGGCAGCCTCTCGTCGAAGTGTGCCAAGACCGAGTTTGAGACAAGCAAGTCCTTGACTGCCTGGAATGCGGCCTCCTGGCGCTGGCCCCACACCCAAGGGGCCCGCTTGTCCAGGAGTCTGTGTAGGGGCTCCGCTACCGCCGCCTTGTGGGGAAGGAAGGAATGGTAAAAGTTCAATAGTCCCAAGAAGGCCTGAAGTTCAGTCTTGTTCTTGGGCGCTGGGGCATCACAAATGGCCCGTACCTTGTCCCCAGTCGGGTGGACCCCTTCTGCGTCCACCATAAATCCCAGAAAGTCCACCTGAGGCACTCCTAGTAGACATTTTTCCCGCTTCACCTTGAGACCCGCCGTCTGGAAACGGTGCAGAACGGTGCGGAGGCGGTCCTCAAACTCCTCTGGTGTGGGCCCGGCAATCAACACATCATTGAAGAAGGGGGTGACGCCAGGAATCCCTTTAAGGAGAGAGTCCATTAGATTCTGGAATATGCCTGGTGCCACGCTGACACCGAATTGCAGCCGCTTTACCCTGAACGCTCCTCTGTGCGTCACAATCGTCTGTGCCTCTGCTGTGGCCTCATCTACTGGCAGTTGTTGATATGCTTGGGCCAAGTCCAGCTTGCCAAAAATTTTCGACCCAGCCAGGGTGGCAAGGACATGGCTGACCACTGGCACTGGGTATGCATGGGCCGTGAGGGCCTTGTTTATGGTACATTTGTAGTCTGCGCAGATGCGGACCGAACCATTCGGCTTGACGGGTGTGACGATTGGGGTTTCCCAGGGGGCATTAGGCACCGGCTCCAGCACGCCTTGCTCCACGAGTCGGTCCAATTCCTCGTCTATACGGGGTTTCAGGGCGAACGGGACCCGGCGGGCCTTGAGCCTGACTGGTCGTACTGCGGGGTCAAGCTGTAGAGCAATGGGGGGGCCCGTATACTGTCCCAATTTCCCATCAAAAACCCCCGGAAATTCCTTGCATATGGCGTCCACGTCCACTTGTAAGCTCGTGTGGTTCACCCCGGTGACGGCTAGCCCCAGTGGTCCAAACCATGCCAATCCCAGTAAGCTAATGTAGGGGCCCTTGACCACAAGCAAGTCCAGTTGCCGCGTCCGCCCTCGGTATTGCACCCTGAAGGTCCCCACCCCCATTGTGGGGACCTTACGTTTCTGGAAGTCCCGGAGGGTGAATGGGGCCGGCCTGAGTTTGGGACCCCCAGTAGGACACAGTTTCCTTAGGGTCCTTGCCGAGATTATGGATAGAGTTGAACCCGTGTCAAGCTCCATGCGGCATGGGGCCCCCTCTATCTGTACCTCTACATAAATTTTCTCTACGTTGGGGTGGGGCAACTGGTATACCTGGAAGTCCGTGAGCTCCGTCGAGTTGCCTTGGTGTGTTGGGCCCCGGGATCTGGGGCTCTTGGATTGGTCATCTGATGCCTGGCGTCAGGTGGGCCGAGCTCGACACACCCGGGCGATGTGTCCCAATTTTCTGCACTGCCTGCACTCTGCGTTGCGGAAACGGCAGGTCCTCCTCTCGTGACTGTCTCCACAGCTTGCGCAGTTCCCTGCTTCTCGTCGAGGCAGCTGTGGTATGTGGGCTGCTTGAGTGCGCTGCTGTACTCGGTGCACCTCCTCCCTGTTGGATCCTGAGTCGTCGGTGAGGTCTTCGTGGTGGACCCTCGGTTGGGACGGCTGGCTCGGCCGTGCCTCTTGCGTCGACCTCTCGGCAGCTTCCGTTGCCAGGGCCTCCTCCAGAGCGACCTGGAACGTTAGGTCCTTCTTAGCGTAGAGGCGTCGTTGCAGCTTCTCATCCTTCAGGCCACCGACGAGGCGGTCACGAAGCATGTTCTCCAGCTCTGAGAAGTTGCAGAACCGGGCAGCTTGGCGGAGAGAGGTCACAAACCCAGTTATGGTTTCCCCAGGGGCTTGCCGCTTTGCATAGAAGGCATTTCGACGAGCCACCACAGAGGGCTGTGGCGAAAAGTGCCCCTTCAGCTGTTCCATTATTGTTTTGTATGGAACAGTAGCGACGTCTTCGGGTGCAAGGAGAGCCCGGGCGATTTCAAACGTCTCCTCTCCGCAGACGCTGAAGAATATCGCCCTCTTCTTGGCGTCTTCTTCATCGGTGACCCCTTTGGCTTCTAGGAGGAAGGTGAAACAGGAGGCATACGCTTCCCAGTCTCCAGATGCTGGGTTGAACGGCGAGAAGCTGCTGTCGGTTGCCATTCTGAGTTCCTTGTGTCCCGGAGCTGAAGCCTGGATACACGGTGCGAGGCAGCGGTGCGGCAGGTGGCGGTGCTGCGGTGCTGTGTGTGGCAGTCAGCTCAGCGGGATCCCATCCTCGTCGCCAGTGAAATATACTCAGAGTCGCAAAGTGATTTCATGCTCTTTATTCAGCTCATAGTGGTGAGGAGGAATGAATGAATGTCCCCTCAAGGTATCTGCTTTATATACATTATTTACACAATGGGCTGCACATGATTGGCTAATTCCGGAATTCTACTGTAAGCCAATCAGGTTGTGGATTCACTTCTATCTGGAGCATGATTGGGTGGTTCCTGCCAACCAATCATATTGCTGCATTGTTCTAGGACCAATCTGACTGCTGCATTCTGAATCCTATTGTTCTAGGACCAATCAGACTGCTGCAGTTTGGATCCTATTCAACTCAGTACATAACACTTTTCTTTCCAGTTTTCAGTAAATTGGTTGTCCTCCCCAGATTTCAGTCTCCTCATAAAATACCTGATCTTTTTTGCCATCACAAGCAGAGGCAGACAAGTACAACCTAGATACCTTCACTTCACTTTTTTGAAAAGGTTGGGATACCCTGCAAAGGTTGTGATAGATGGTTGCTTCACCCTGGCATGTTCATCACTTGATGGTTTGCATGTGTGAATGGGCCATCACAGATATACCGTACTTTTCCGTGTATAAGATTAGGTTTTTTTCTTTAAAAATTATGCTAAAAAGTGGGGGTTGTCTCATATATGGATAGTGCATAGGGTGGACGTTTGATTGGTTGCTGCTGAGGCTGTCAGCGGCTATTGGGCATGTTATTGATTGGCTGATGCTGCGGCAATTGGGCGGGCAATTGGCAGCTTCTGCTGGTGAGGGGACAGACGAGAAGCGGATTTTGTGATGCGCGTGCGGGTGAGCGATATTTGGCAATCCCCCCCCAAATAAAGCTCAACAACTCTGTGCCATCTCCCCCCATTTTCTTAAATTTGAGTCCCCAAAAATATGAAAAATACACAGAAAAATACAGTAATTCCATTTTCGTATTAGCTTGTGTCAGCTCTGAAATCCTGCCTTTCAGTGGTGAAGTCAGTTCACACATTCAGCTGCTAATCATCAAGTGTTCGGCAACCACAGCAACTCGGGCGAAGACCCATTGTCAGTCTAATCCCAGGCAAGAGACGGTAACAACCCCTGAGATGAGCTTATCATTACCTTCTTTAGTCTCTGCTTTGGTACGTTTCTAATTTAGGAACCTTTGGACAACAAATTTGGAAATTGGCACCCTTATCTTGGCATGTTCTGAATATCTTTTAGTCTTATAAAAAGAAGCCTGTCCCACCAAGCTGTAGGTTTATTGGAGCAGTTCAACAGAAGCAGAGCCCTGCAGCCCTTTTGGTGATAAATGAGCCATTTCAAATAAATGGAGCTGTAGCCAATTTGTGCAGAAGGAATCATTAAAACGTTTTTAAATAAGACAGTTTTGAAGGTTCGGAATATATAAACAAGGTAGGCTAAACCCAAATATATACTGCTCATTTTAATGGAAAAGGTTGCTGCTCTCGGCGAGTCTTCCAACTTTAAGAGGATTTGCCAAAAAGCCAAAGAATCTGGCACAGGCCGTAGATAACAGTTCCATCTTTCATCTAGGTTTCTCTTCTGTATTTATCTTGCTTGAGAGAATGCAGGGAATGTCCTTTCCTTCCGACTTGGCATCGTTTCTAAACCACAGAAATACACTGAGCAGCTTCTTGCAATTGTCTTAAGGCAAATTTCGGTTTAGGAGACTTTGTTGAAAAGTCAGGCTGGGATCCAAAGGGCCCTTTGCATGAGTGGAAAGCATTCTTCATGCGTGCACAGAGGGGTCACTGATTTTCCGTCCTATGGATCTCCTTGTGTTGCCTCTCATGCAACTCTGGAAAGTTCCCTGTTCTACATAAGTGGCATTTAGTGAAGGCAGATGACAGAACCCCTGATTTGTACTTGAAATAGCTTTGAATCCTGGCTAGGGTCCCTTTAATTTGAAAAAGCTAGAAGAAGACCTCCTGGGGGAACACTGTTTGTAAATAGTACTATCATATATATATTTTTTAAAAAGTTATATGTACAGTTAATAAAATGAGTTTCTTATAACTGGCAGATACTGGGCTTAGCACACGGAGGCAGGGTGCCAGGTTATTACTTTTGGCATTGAGCGAAGCGAAAATAGTTTCCTTGCAAAAGAAACTATTCACAGAAGCTGAACATAAGAAATAACAATAAAAATGGTATTTCAGACTTCTTGACTAGCCTTTTTGGCATTCGTTGAAAATACGATACATTTCTGCCTGAAAACAGCAAGTTTAATTTTACTAACTAGATAAAATTTGTAACTATTGAACTCGCACGCCGGGGTCACCACATTTGTGTGCATGTATGGATACCCTTTTCTAGAACTTGAGGGTCTTTTCAATTCTTGGGAGCATTTTTGCAGAGTCCAGTAGATAATGGCCACCTCAGTGATGCCATAGCAATGTATTTTTGCGTAACATACCAGGGATTGGTTATTTGTGTGCATTAATATGGAAGCAGCAGCTGTTATACCTATTTATTTTTATGGAAGTAAAACAGGTAGAGGAGGGGAGTCTCATTTTTACAGCAAGGTCTCCATTCATGTCTTTGTAGCTCCAGAGGAGAGGAATGCGCTTCATTCTTTGTTCTTTCTTTGTTGGCTGGTTGCTTGGCAGGCTCCAAGCAAGTGGTGAAGCTTATATATCTATTTGTAGTCTCTAGGTCATGCAGCACCTTTAAAAAATCTTCAGTCTTGTAAAAGTTCTGAAGTCCAGCAGCTGGTGGGACAATTTAGGACTGGATAGGGCCCTAAGGGTGGAAACTGGAAAGCTTCTACTCAGATCTACTCTACAGGTGTGCAAAAATATCAAATAATGTTTTTGATCCTCTTAGGCCTGCAGAAATGTATAGAATATATTAATTTGACATTTACTTCACCCCACTTATTATGCTTCACCTGCAAGTCCTTATGGAATTGCAGCTTTGCATTGATAAATGGTCAGGCACTGAAACTTCTGGATTGAGTCCTGACTCCATCTTCCTGCTTGCCTCTTCCTCCATTCAGGGCTGTCTGCTGTTTTGGGTTTTATTTGCAAACTGTTGGGGTATTATTATTATTATTATTATTATTATTATTATTATTATTACCATCACCATCATTATCAGCAGTCACATTAACAGAAAAACAACAGCAGCAGCAACAGCTGTGATGGTGATGATAGAGCATGATAAATAAATAAATATGTATTTTTTATAATAATTTTTAAAGCCCCCACAATTTTCTAATCACTGTCCAGAGATTTTTTTGGGGGGTGCGGTGGGGAACAGTCATTGCCTACAGGTTCTCAATCCAAAAGAAATGACACAACAGGGAAAAGGGATGGTGAAGAGAGAAAACTCTGGCACCAATTCCAAAAGGTACACAATTGTTACATTTAAAAAATGGTGCTTGATTTTTGAAGGTCTCCCCACCACTGCCCTTTTTATACTTTGAATGAGCTTTGACAAGTAGGGGGCAGTGGCTTTGTGAATAAGAAAGCCGATCAACGATGTGCACAGTTCTGCTTCTTGACTGACACCAGAGCCCGCGAATTTATGCCGTGCAAATTCTGCTTCTCCTCAAGCCACAAGAATGAGTTCTCCTGTGTGTGGTCTTGGTGAGAAGGTTGTACGTGCAGCAGAACTTCAGCCACAACATTTTCATAATAGACTTGTTACTTACATGTTTTTGCCCTGTACACATCCTCAGTCAGTATGGAGACCCACATTGAGCTTGAGCACCTGTGAGGAGCTCACGGCCATGCGGACTGTCACATTCCTTTCACATGGATATGTTTCTTCTTTCATTGAAAGAAATGTGCTTTCCTGCTTTTTAGAGCAGGAAAGCTCCTATTTGGATCTCCCACACTTAAAAACCAACAATTGCTGGATTGAGGGAAATATAAATAAACTTCTGGATTGAGACAAGTACAAGTTTAGAGACTGAAAAGCAGTTAAGAAAATGTAATGTTTAGAGACAAAATGTCTGAAAGAGCTCCAGCTCTAGCAGAACTGTAGCTGCAGATCAGATGAACTAAGCTGATTTCCCCTGGGGCTGAGACTTAGTTATTGGTAAACATTCTTGGGCTTCTGACAATTGCACTTTTATGCCCCAGTACAGAGGTTTTGAAAATCATTTTGGTTTAATACAGTAGACCTCCTCCTATCCTCTTATTAAGCATATCCATTTTAGAGGGATGCATTCTTTTGGGGCACTATAAGCTGCTTTGCTGTTGTTGTTGTTTAGTCGTTTAGTCGTGTCCGAGTCTTCGTGACCCCATGGACCAGAGCACGCCAGGTACTCCTGTTTTCCACTGCCTCCCGCAGTTTAGTCAAACTCACGTTTGTAGCTTCGAGAACACTGTCCAACCATCTCGTCCTCTGTCGTCCCCTTCTCCTTGCGCCCTCCATCTTTCCCAACATCAGGGTCTTTTCCAGGGAGTCTTCTCTTCTCATGTATTGGAGCCTCAGCTTCAGGATCTGTCCTTCCAGTGAGCACTCAGGGCTGATTTCCTTAAGAATGGATACGTTTGATCTTCTTGCAGTCCATGGGACTCTCAAGAGTCTCCTCCAGCACTATAATTCAAAAGAATCAATTCTTTGGCGATCAGCCTTCTTTATGGTCCAGCTCTCACTTCCATACATCACTACTGGGAAAACCATGGCTTTAACTATAAGGACCATTGTCGGCAAGGTGATGTCTCTGCTTTTTAAGATGCTGTCTAGGCCTGTCATTGCCCTTCTCCCAAGAAGCAGGCGTCTTTTAATTTCGTGGCAGCTGTCACCATCTGCAGTGATCATGGAGCCCAAGAAAGTAAAATCTCTCACTGCCTCCATTTCTTCCCCTTCTATTTGCCAGGAGGTGATGGAACCAGTGGCCATGATCTTCATTTTTTTGATGCTGAGCTTCAAACCATATTTTGCGCTCTCCTCTTTCACCCTCATTAAAAGGTTCTTTAATTCCTCCTCACTTTCTGCCATCAATGTTCTGTCATCTGCATATCTGAAGTTGTTGATATTTCTTCCGGCAATCTTAATTCTGGCTAGGGATTCATCCAGCTCAGCCTTTCGCATGATGAATTCTGCATGTAAGTTAAATAAGCAGGGAGACAATATACAGCCTTGTCGTACTCCTTTCCCATAAGCTCCTTATGCTTGAGAGATTATGCCGTGGTCAGGGCTACCCAGTGAACCCAAGGCTGAGCCGAGATTTGAACTTTGGTCTTCCATGTCCAAATGCAGTACTTCATTTGTTTGGACCTGTCGAAACCCTATCCGTAGGGGTCAGAATGCTTGATGCACATTTAGCAGTGCACTGGTATAAAAAGACAATTACACCATGGCATGTAAATTGCAGAGGATAGAAAGAAAATATTGTAGCATCCTAGCTGCTACGAGCAACATAACTTTTTGTAAACACACACCCCACAGAAAAGTAAACTATTGTCAGAAAGTGGATCTGCCTAGATCCTGTGTATAAAGGAGTGTGGGGGACCAAATAACCCTGTTTATTCTTTGACCGTTTATTAGAGCAAATGAAGCTGAACAAGCCTTCTAAACTCAACAGAGAACCAGCAGGATGGGTGTATTTGGGGAAGACATTCCACAGTTGCATTATCACCACTCCACATTCCCATAGAACGAACTTCTTCAGAGTGGCACATTGGATAAAGCTTCCCCAAGTTTAGCTTAACTGGTGATGTTGGAGAGGAAATATCATATAAAATAGGGGCTTGCAGCAGATTTGAATGAAGCCTGAACTAAACCAGAGTGAAGCAGCATCTCTTTGAAGTGCCTTTAACTGAAGTTGGGGACCTTGGAAGCAATTTAAGGGTGATTTGGCTATTTGAACAGTGTCTGCAAAACTGGGTTTTTGAAATCAGGATTCAGATTCTGACCCAGGCTGAATTTGGCAACATCTGAAACACTTCAGATCAAACCAGGCTGTTTTCTTGAGTGCTGAATAGGAGTCCATACTGAATCATGCAGTCATTGCATACCCCTAATATATAACTATGTCAAGTTTTGGTTAACGGAGCTATCTGTTGGGCCACCTTGCCAGGATGCTAGTGAACAACACATATCCATCTGCTTACACTTCTGTTTTTGATTTAAACCCATTGAGAAAGAGTCTTTGTGGTGTTATTGAATATTTTAGCTCTGTACTCTGAACTTTATGCAGTCTTTAGATATCTCTTTTAAATACAGACTGGAAAAGTAGTCAAGGTAATAAAATGCTAGCAGAAAGCTAGGACTTGGAAAAGAAGAACTCCGCTTACCTTACATTAATATATAGGAAAAGGGAAATTCAGGCTGCTAACAATATAAAGCAATTGAAATAAATATAGAAAAGAGAATCTAAGGCAGATAAAAGATAAGCAAAGGGGGATATGGCAATGGTTGAAGAGAGTGAGTCCCATGGGTGAGACTTGTGCAGATGTACACAGTGAGGAGAAAAGCAACAAGTCTGGCAAAATCCATTCCCCCTAATGTCTATTACACATGGTGAGTCACCTGGCTCCTCTTTTAATCTTAGTAAAATGAGTTTCCATTGAATGGAAGCAAGTGTGTGTGTAATATATCTATCACAAAGAACTTTGTCCTGTCTGTCAGTTCAAGTGCCTTCTTTGTATGTTAATCGTCTCTCAAAATACAATAGCATAAACATAAAATTGAAAAAACACTTCAGGTGAAAGTATGCTATAAGACCTTTGGCTTCATATTTTCTGGATTATCAAAACTCCTATTGCTTTTCAAGGGATGAATTTTATATCCCATAAGACTTTCTGTACTCTCTGAATGTTTACAGTGATTTGAGTTTTTCTAAATGTTGAGCCAAAACTCTTAGAGTTGTATATAGACTCCAACATTCTAATTTTAATGATGTAGACTAATGGTTCTCAAAATGGACTTCAGTTGAATACTTAGCCAGGTAACATCTCCCCCCCCCCACTCAATGGGTCTCCAGCCTGACCTTTCCCCTTCTCAATCTAACTAAATAGTGCAGTATTGAAGAAAGGGATAGGCTCTGCAATCCTAGAATCATAGAACTGTAGAGCTGGAAGGGACCCCAAGGGCCATCTACCTCAACCCTCCAATACAGGAGTCTCCAGTAAAGCAGCCATGACAGATGGCCATCCAACCACTACTTTAAAACCTCTGAGGAAGAGAGTCCACTCCCTCTCATGGGAGCCTGTTCCCCTGTTGAACAGCTCCTACTGTCAGGAAGTTACTCCTGAAGTTTAGTTGGAATCTCCTTTCTTTTGACTTGAAGCCATTCAGGTCCTACCTTCCAGGACAGGAGAAAACAAGCTTGCTCCATTTTCCACGTGACAGCCCTCTAGGTATTTGAAGATGGCTATCGTATCTCTTCTTAGTCTCCTCTTACTCAGGCTAAACATACCCAACTCCCTCAACTGTTCCACACAAGGCTTCCAGACGCTTGATAATCTTGGTCACCTTCCTCTGCACACATTCTAGCTTGTCAATACCCTTCTTAAATTGTGGAGCCCAGAACTGGACACAGTACTCCAGGTGTGATCTGACCAAGGCAGAATAGAGTGACAATATTACTTCCCTTGATCAGGACACTATACTTCTGATGATGCAGCCTAAAATAGCATGAGCTCTTTCCCCCCCTGCTGCATCACACTGTTGACTTATGTTAAGCTTGTGGTCTACTGAGACCTCTTGGTCCTGTCTTCAACAACATTGGCTACCCCTTCCGGTTTGATATCATCTGCAAATTTGATGAGCACCCCCTAAATACCTTCATCCAAGTCATTCATAAAGATGTTGAACAACAAAAAACCCTGTGACACCCCACTTGTCACTTTTTTCCAGGATGATGAGGAAACATTAGTGAGTACTCTTTGCATTTGGTCATTCAACCACCTAACAGTTACCTTGTCTAGCCCACATTTTACCAGCTTCTCTGCAAGAATATCATGGGGAACTTTGTCAAGTGTTGATGGGTAATGTATCCCCACCCCATACTTTACTGTTTCCAGAGTCCAAATATGATTCCTTATTAATGTACTACCTATTCATAAGCCTGTCCCTGTTCTCCACAAAAGCTAGTGGAGCAACTGGAGTTCTGTTGACATAAGAGGAAAGGTCTACATTTGGGGAGATCATGTTTGCCTGTTGCATTAGATCCTCTTGCTCCCTGGTCAGAGAGCAGGTGTTCCCCCATTCATTCCCTTTTCTGATTGCAGATTCTTACCCTTCCTTTTTCTCCAAGACTATTCACTTAACCTGTGGAGAAAGAGGAAGGATGTGCAATCATGGAAACCAATGAACAGGATAAAGTTACTGCACACCAAACCCTGTTGTCCTCCACCAACGATTCTGCATCTCCTGCTCTTTCTTGCTTCTCCTGTCCTCTGCTCCTTTTGTTCTTTTCCTACATTTTCTATTCTTCCTTTATTTCTGTCTACCTCCAACCTTGTCCTTCTGTGTGTTGGTGGCCACATCAAAGACTCAAAAATTATTTATACAGCTTACATATGCTTGAATACAGCTGAACTAAGATCATGGCCTGGATTCAAAGAGCCAGAAGCACATGCCCAAATGCTTTGTCATGCACACTAGGACTTCCCTCAAATACCTTGCGTGACCACAAGTTATGCTATTTGGAAGCCCATTCTTAGGACATCCTGATTTTCAATAGCAGTTTTCCAAGGGTGGGGGCAGATTGCAATCAGGAACTCCCTGTTTCTCTCTCTCTCTCTCTCTCTCTCTCTCTCTCTCTCTCTCACACACACACACACACCACTTTGGATTCCAGCCCATATCCATATGTCAGATTATTATAGCATTTGCCACAGGATTAGATCCCCCTACTAATTGCAGTTATCTACAGTTAATTCTTGCCCAGTGGTGTGTTCACAGTTTTGGATAATACCTCACTGTAACCAGTTTGGACTGATCCAAATCCTTTAACTTCTTTCAAAAATAGGTTTCAAAGTCTGCATATCCACTAACTATTGCCTATTTCCATAGGGACCACCCACCATTGCTCTGTCGTTGTTTCTGCCATGTTCCTCGTGCAAACACCATTGTAAAACATCAGCTGAAATTCCAGGCAATGCATAAACATTTATTAATCTTGCATTAAGCTGACAGTTACTGTGTTCACATAGTGATAACAGATGATGTGCTAACAATGGTTTCGTGGAGCCAAGCTGACGCATTGTAATTATCAATGTGGGTCACCCGTAAGAGTAACTTTCAGTTAACTAGCTTTCTTGTTTTCTAGGTTTATACTCTCAGGAACTTTAAAGCATGCTAAGCAACATTTATAAGCTTCCCCCACCATCTTGTAATTTTAATCCCTCTGGTCCTATGCTAAGGATGAAAAAAGGAGTAATTGTTATTCTTTCCTAAGGACAGCACATATTTCTGCTTTTTTAAATTAAAGTGGCTCCCCACACTTAAAAGACGTTCACTAAATACAAATGATATTTTTACCTATGAAGGTTAAAATTATTCTGGTTTTAAATCTGTAGTACACATCTAAAACCTACCTATATGAGGAAGAGGCATTCACAAGTTCCAAGAGTCCCCTTGTAATTGTATGTTTTTACAGATTCTGATACTGTGTGTTTCTGGGTCACTCTGTGCTCTTTCCACTTCAGTCTGTGTTTTGGGTTCTGAACAACTCTGTATAAAAGTTCACTGTAATGGATAATTTAAAATCTGATGTTACTTTCCCCTCTTTTGCCAAAGTGGGTGAAATTTACAGGTATAGGAGCCCCTCCAGATTGGATTAAGCCTGCCAAATTGCAGGCAGATAGAATCCAACAAAAATAGAGTCCAATAAAAAGAGGGCATGGAGTCCAGCAAACTCAAATTAATAAAAGGGGCAGACTCCACCACACGTCTTCACATAATGCATAGTGAAACGGTGGAATTCGCTCCCACAAGGGTCAGTGATAGCCACCAACCGAGATGGCTTTAAGAGAGGATTAGACAATCATGGAGGAAAAGGCCACTATTAGCTGCGAGGGTTATGTTCTGCCTACCAACTGTCAGAGCTGGTATGCTTCTTGAATACAAACTGCTGGAAACCAAAAGAGAGGGAGAGTGGTGTCATGCTCAAGTCCTCCTTTTGGGCTTCCCATAGACATCTGGTTGGCCACTGTCAGAACAGGATGCTGGACTAGATGGGCCATTGGTACACCAGGAGACGCCTTACCATAAGTGTTCCTAAGAAAGAGTTGAAAAGAAGGCAGTCAGCCCCCTGGATCCACCTTCTGACATCTCCTGTTTGTTCTGGGGTAAGGGCTTAGTGAGCATCTTGGCTTAATGCACCCTCTGATGGCATGCCAATAGTTAGGTTTCAGTCCAAAAGGGAATTTCCCAGTGTCCATTTTCAGCTGGAATCTGTTCACTTTCGGCCACAGTATCAGAGGCCAAGTTCTCTTTCGGCAGTGTGTGCGTTCCAAATATTGTGTTACCCTTTCGTTCATCTGGAAGCAGAAAGAAGCTCTGGATTTAAGTAGCAATGAAATGGCAACTGAGTTTTCACCCTAATTATTTTTGGATTGTACCACATGTTGTATTATTTATCATTTAATCAAACAGGAAGCCTTTTTTTCACAGAGGCAAATTACATGTGTAAAACAACACACAAACCTGGGTGCCTCAAATGTTTCCAGTCTCTGATCCAGTGTTGAAAGCAAAACGTTGGCTGCATCTAGACTGATACTTTTTTGGATGTGTTTCCGCCATATGTTTTAGTTCAAGACAATA
This sequence comes from Podarcis filfolensis, assembly GCF_964270895.1. Lineage (NCBI taxonomy): Eukaryota > Metazoa > Chordata > Lepidosauria > Squamata > Lacertidae > Podarcis > Podarcis filfolensis. Next base: position 38,628,848 of record NC_139614.1, on the reverse strand, counting down.
TTTTCTTTTTATGTTGTATTATAAAAATCATGTAAAATATTCTTTTGGAGAGTGGCTACTATTCCTCTCCTTTTGCTAATTAGAAGATCACAGTGCAAGGAATCTGACATTGTTTCATAAAATAGTATGTGGAAGAAGCAAAGCACTAAACTGGAATAGAAAAGTGTCACCAGTAATTTCTAGCATCACGTAGAAACAATAGCCTGCCATTGTGATAGTGAAATGAAGCAGCCATGATGACATTAAGTTAAATAAATATATTGCAAGCTAAGATCAGTATTTATGTTGCTCTCTATTACTAGGTATGATTGCAGTTTATTTCCAAGAAGGGTAAAACACATTTTCCCAAAAACATTCGAAGTTTGATTTTGAAAGCTTCTTTGGCAATGGACCTCTTGAGAAAGTTGGGCCCACATAGACACCTCCCCACATGTGGTTCAGCTACTGCCTTTGCACTTCTGATGTAGGAATGGATCAGTCTTTTTTCAGTGTGTATTTGTAAGTCTGTTCTGCCCTGCCTCAGCCCCAATCTGTTTTAAACACACACACACACACACACACACACACACACACACACTACAATTAACAGTATTTTGGTATGCATTTCCCCCAAAGCACATGAGGTTTGTATGCATTTAAACAAAAATACGCATTCTTGTATGCATGTGTGTGGAGCATGTTTGTAGAATCTAAATGAATCAGCCCAAGATTTATTTATTTTTAATGAAACTCTTGTTTGTTTATTTTGCCAGACTTACAAAAAATGGCAGAGTTGCTCTTATGTTTGCATGGTATTGCCTGTGGCCATACTGTCGCAAACAAACCGAATGCCATCTTGCGGTTTATGTTCTCAGTGAGACTTTTTATGAAATGTCTTTTTAAAACTATCAATTATATGCCAGTATAATGGAACTGATCGTATGATGACTATGCTAGTGGGAATTGTGACTCACAGCCTCATTAGAACAGGAAGCCTGCCAAGTGTAAGGATACACAAATTTGTCATGCCCATGTTTTATATTTTTAGGTGCAGACTTAAAACATCTTAAAGCGCGTGCAGACACACACACACACAGATGTGAAGTGGCTCCAGAAGGTAAAGAATCATGAAAGAAACAAAGGATAAAGCAATAGTTTTAGAGGGACTTCCCTGGGAAGAGGCACTCACAAATGCTGTTTTAGTCATAGGAATCTGGTTTAATGAATTGGTTACCAAGTCAAAATCATCCAAAGGACTTCTACTGTGAAAATTATTTCATCACTGAGGAAGGCAGAAGATCTGCTGTGAACATGCAGGATATAATTGTAAATAGCCTATTTTTCAAAATGCCATACTTAAGGCTTTATTGAAACCACCCTATGTACACTATGTGCATGCATATTTTTGGTTTTGAATCAGGCACATGGAATACTTCTGCCTTTAACTCATCTGCAAGGTTTGCAGGAAAATTGCTGCATGCCTGAGGGAACATGTTGCAATTAGAGTTGATCAGAATTGCAGTTCGTGGAAAGAAACATAAATAGAGGGTGACATTTTAGGAGTTTTGTGGTGGAAAGCACATCAGTAAACACAAAGGATATAGAGAAAGAGAGCTGAGCAATGCAGTCATTTCCTAGGCAAGCGCTATGCCTTTGCTATTAATTGATAAAGCACAGAAACATCAGAGTCTTCTCCCCTGTTCATTGATGTCAGTGACAGAAGTTCCAGTTGTCTACCTGTCATCTAAGTTGGGCCCTAACTTTGGGACTACAGTGGTACCTCGAGTTACAAACGCCTCAGGTTACAAACTCAGCTAACCTGGAAGAGTTACCTTGAGTTGAGAACTTTGCCCCAGGATGAGAACGGAAATCATGTGCTGGCGGTGCAGCGGCAGCAAGAGGACCCATTAGCAAAAGCAGTGGCGTAGCATGGGTTGTCAGCACCCGGGGCAAGGCAAGTAATTTGCGCCCCCTAACCCGTGGATTTGCGCCCCCTAACCCGTGGATTTGCGCCCCCTAACCCATGGATTTGCCCTAACCGCAGATGTTGCGCCCGGTGCGGCCGGCCCCCCCTGCACCCCCCACGCTACGCCACTGAGCAAAAGCACACTTCTAGTTAAGAACAGTTTCAGGTTAAGAACGGACCTCCGGAACGAATTAAATTCGTAACTAGAGGTACCACTGTACGTTAATTTTAATTTTTTATAACTGTTACAGAAATTAGCAGCCCTTTGAATGGGTCCACAGAAGCATGATTTGCAGACTAATTTTCACACCATAGTGTTCATTCGTAAGGTATGCCAACAGTTGTCATACTGTGCAGACATGTCACAGATCACTTTTCAGTCACAGCACTCCATTGTATTTAAGAAGTGCATTTTCCTCTAATGCAAGCCGTGCCCATCAACAGATAATGAAACCCGGCATGTGTTAAATGTGTTGTTGTTTTTGTTTAGTCGTTTAGTCGTGTCCGACTCTTCGTGACCCCATGGATCAGAGCACGCTGGGCACTCCTGTCTTCCACTGCCTCCCGCAGTTTGGTCAAACTCATGCTGGTAGCTTCGAGAACAATGTCCAGCCATCTCGTCCTCTGTCATCCCCTTCTCCTTGTGCCCTCAATCTTTCCCAACATCAGGGTCTTTTCCAGGGAGTCTTCTCTTCTCATGAGGTGGCCAAAGTATTGGAGTCTCAGCTTCACGATCTGTCCTTCCAGTGAGCACTCAGGGCTGATTTCCTTCAGAATGGAGAGGTTTGATCTTCTTGCAGTCCATGGGACTCTCAAGAGTCTCCCCCAGCAGCATAATTCAAAAGCATCAATTCTTCGGCAATCAGCCTTCTCTATGGTCCAGTTCTCACTTCCATACATCACTACTGGGAAAAACCTTAGCTTTAACTATACGGACCTTTGTTGGCAAGGTGATGTCTCTGCTTTTTAAGATGCTGTCTAGGTTTGTCATTGCTTTTCTCCCAAGAAGCAGGCGTTAAATGTATCACTTGGTAATTACCAGGTAAACCGATTGTCTGCCGATGGCCTCCTCTCTGAAAATCAGACACTAGGTATTCTTGCTTTCAGCAAGATATTATTAGCATGTTGTGGATCGGAAAGGAATTCTTGCGTAAACAGATTTCCTAGTGATTATGGGGCATCTGCTTATATAAAAATTCTTTCCCAAGCCACAATGTGGCAGTATTTCCCTTGAGGCTGAGAGCAAGAACGTTCAGTTGGTGTATAAACCAAGTGCACTGGAATAGACAGGGCCAGTTTGTCTATAGAGCAAGTGGAATATTTGATTGAACTCTCGGCCTGTAGGCAGAGCTGTGTGATCATTTGCTGGTGCCCCATGTGCTATAACACTGTCCCCAAGTGCTGCTCTTTTAGTCTCACATTAGCAATATGCAATGACTTCTCTGCTGAGTGTGTTGGCCTTGTCTGTGAACTCACATAGGTGTTGCAATATAGGTGCTACACCCTGGTAACAGACTCTAATTTTATTTTATTTATTAAATTTATATAAATGCACCGTGTCTTTTAATTATATAGGATAGTCTGCAAATGGTGCTTTGGATTAAGGCAAAATCCTGCTTTTGCTCTTCTGAGTTGGTGTAGTCGCTGACCATGTTGCAAAATCATACCTTGGGAGTTATGTGATTCTGTGGATTTTGTGCTCAATATGTAGAAACTTAGTATTTTTTTATTTTATTTTTAAATGGAATTCATGCAAGAAAATGGAATGTTTTTACAAGTTACATTGAGAGGTCAGAGGGTGAGGGGTGACTGGCAAGATGCTTATTCAGTGCATTAGTCTAACACAAATACTTCCTGAAGTATGAAATGCTTTGATCTGCATAAGCATGTACCATATGTGTGCAGCTGTGATCCGTGTTTCCCAACCACTGGAAGGTTAGTGAAAGGTAGAATACAGGTCTTAAGTCTGTGTTCAATTTCTGCTTTTATATTCAGCAGTTCATAATTTTATGTAATACTGGAGCTGTATGAAAACTATGCACAAGGGCTGAGTGATAACAGATTTTTTTGTGGTTTGATTCAGTGTTGTTTGGGTGGATTCAAAATACTCAGGGCTGCAGGCTGAGAAGAAAAAGGGTTTTAATTAAGGCTATGTGACTTCAAAATACCCGAGGCTACATTAAAAGTTTGGGAAGCTTTTCAAAATGTGAAGTTCTGTGTAGCTCCTTTAAGATAAATGTTTAAGCAGTTGTGTCACAGGCTAGCTGCCGCAAAATTGCAACAGAGACCGGGAACAACCTTTTATTGGTGGAGAGCATAGATTTTAAGTAGGCATGCTGCCATGTGGTTGATTCTGTACTAAGAGTATTTCCATGGGCAGCGGGGGGCGGGGAGCTGGATTTGGCTGATCACACCGTAAAAGAAAAATTGGGCTGTTGGTTGTCAGAAAATTGATGACAGGCCACAGTTTTTAAAAGAATTTATCTGAAATCACAACCCTGAATGTTTGCACCTGCAAAACCGACTAATATTTTTTCCATTGACTGTATAACATCAAGTTTTAGGGAAATTCACCAATGCAGTGGTTGGCATTTACTATCCTAAGCATCTATGAGCTTAAAGGTTTTAGGTTTCTGCTGAAAAGAACAATCCCATCTTGAATTCCCACCCCCACCCCCTAACATTTAACATAATGTAACATAATGCGTTATAAGTCACTTGGAGACATTGGGTAGCAAGCAACTAACAAGTCTAATACAATAGTAATAATAATTAAATAATAATTAACAACAGACTTAACCTTCCTGTTTCCTCATATTTCTGCATCCCCACCATCAGCAGCCAGTGATGTGGAGCTGGGGCAGGGCAGCGTTTTAGTGTCAGCCTTTTGTTGAGCATCACATCTCATTTCTACCCTTATGGGCACTCCACATTCTACTGAGCTTTTGCCTACACAGCAGTTAAAGCCCATGCAGACGTGAGTTGTTTTCTGATATGGGTACACAGAATTTGACAGCCCCTTTCTGTACTGGCTACCCCATCTGTGTGCCTTCAGCAGAAAATAACATGTCACGATACATGCATAACAAAATTGTTTTCCTAAGTGAAAATTTATCTCCACTTAGGAAAAAGTGATGCATGGCATGGCAATAAAATTCAGCTGTTGGAAGACTCTGACCCTGGAATCAGTTTTATCTTTGTGAATAATTTTGTGGAACAAACATAAGAGCAGTCACACTGGGTCATGTTAATGGATTATCTCACCCCAAATCCATTCTGTGACCAGTGACAATATCTGGATGCTTCAATCATGACATTTAATGAGGGTGGTCACTCTTTACTTCAAACAACCTTTCTGAGAAATAGCCTGTGTTTTCTGCCTAACAACCATTGATATGCTTATCTTAAATACATCTGTTTAGCCCGTTTTGGAACTCTGTTATCCTTTTGGCCACTTTTCGTTCTGTGGATGGATTCTTTTGAGAATCCAGCCTTGGAAACTCCATTCCAGAGCTGCAGAACATATGGCTATTTTCATTCATTACTGGATATGTTTCTCTAGGCATGTTATTTTAAAATAATTTATTTTCGGTATAATGGTTTTGGTTTGGAGCTCCTTCTCATTTCATTTTTCTTTCTCTTGCATGTTGTTATTTTTTAACAAGCTTCTGCTGGGTATGGCAGGCTCTACGGACGAAACGCTTCAGGAAGCAGCAGCTGGTTGCATAGCAAACATCCGAAGGCTGGCTCTAGCTACAGAGAAAGCAAAGTACGGCTGAAACTCCAAACACAGTTTTCACCACGTCCTCTGAACTTTCCTTTTTAGTACTGCAGCCTGCAAGCTCAGAGTGGGCAAACACTGGATTAGAATGCCTCAGAAATGTGCATTTGGGTTATTTTTACGGCTGATTTACATCTGATCAGAATTAACACAAGAAGTAGATATGGAACAAAATTTGGAAAAATCCTTCTTTCATTTAATTTACCACACTATTTTTTCAGTCCCTCTTTTAGTCCTTTTTTTTTTTTTTACCTTTTCTAAAGTTGCACCAGAAGTTATCGACAAAATGTAAGTTTAAGAACATTGTCTCTCCACATCTCCGTGTGTGTGCGTGCGTGTGATGGGCATATAATAAAGATGTTTTCCCTTACTGTGTGTGGTTGTAGCCTCATTCCTGGGCGTCTCAAGCAATTCTTTTCTTGCTAAACCTGTCTAATCATTCTGTCATTATGGCTTTGCTTGTTTGAGTACTTACAAATCTCCAGAGAGGACGCCATACACCACATGCCCCCAACTTCACATCTGGAAATGCACAAGTACTTCAAAACAGACGGAATTGTCCGCATGCTTCCAAGACTCCCCCAAATATCACTTGAGTTCTGGCAGCGCTAAAGAAATCACTTAATTGGATTAGAGTCACGTTATGAACATGATTAGAAGATCAAGTGTTAAAACTCCCAACTAGATTCGCTAAATGAGAATAATGCAACAAACAAGTATTTTAGGCTTTCCCATTGGAACTCTCTTGTTGTCATTTCCCTCTTCTGACTCAAAACACATCTACAGGACAAATGCACCCTGTGTTCTTTTACCACTCTATCATGGCTTCCCCCCAAAGTATCATGGGAAGCAGAGAGAATCTTTAGAATTCTTTCTTGAAAATCCCCAGTTCTCCCCACAGTTTCCAGAATTGCTTCAGGTGAGTGGTTGTTAGACACTTTCAGTCTGCGTTGTAGATATGCCCCAAGTCTGTGTTCCTGATATGGCGCCTGTTGGTGTAGGACAGGGACTGTGCTATTTTTATTCATTTGTAAGCCTCTCTGGGAGCAATCTGCATCGCCATGGACACTGAGAGCCCCGGTAGGCAGTAGCTTTATCCTACATATTGCATGGGATAATAAACCAAAAATAACCTTATAAAGCAATCTCTGCTGCTTCCATTTTTATTTTTTTCATAAAATAAAACATTCTTTTTGGATTGTTATCAGAATACTTACAGGATTCTGCACTCCTTTCCAGGGCTGGCCCTACCATTTCATGGGGTGAGGCAGCCCACCTCAGACTGCAGATCTTGGGAGTACCTTTAAGGGGACAGAGTTCATTACTCAGTTTATTATTTGACTATCATCACTGGGGACACAATTTTTATTTTCTGTCTAATAGCATCAAAACGTCTTGGAGCAGTTCTGTCCTCTGATTTTTCTTTAAGTGTATTTTTCAAATCTAAATTCTAGTTGGCAGGTGGTTGGCAACATTCATTTTATTCTCAAGAGTTGAGGCTTTCAGAATGCGTTTGGTATCTTTTCCAATTTGCTTGGGTCAGTTTCTTGGTGAGTGTAAATCAACAAAACCCCAGTAGATGTCAAAACCACTAAGCCTTCTTTCATTAAGAAGCTGGGGGTGGAGGGTGGGATATCTTTACCATTCACAAAACCATTCTCCTAGGGAAATACTATAGCACTTTGGGAAGAGAGTTAACAGAGAGGACTTTCCCTCCTTTGAACTGAAGAGAAATACTTGAGCTTTCACCACAAATGTCTGTCAGCAGACAAGAAAGCCTTTCTTTTATCACTTCCTGCTTGTATGATTTATTACTTGATGACAGACACTCATTATCAACTAATCAATTGTCCCAGGATGCTCAAATAGGCACTGAAATGTGAGCTTTATATTCATTTCCCCTTAAAGTTCAAGCGTATGAAAATATGTTATGACCCACTTACACACTGTTTTATCTTTCTCTTGTTAAGGAAATATCAGATGTGTATGTATACTAACCATTTTAACATTTCATCTTTATCTCAGGAAATATGGTCCTTGAATAGAAATTCAGACATCCTCACAGGCATGTGGTAGGTTTAAAAGCACTAGTATGTGTAGGTGATCTTTTAAAAAAAAATAGAAGCAGCAGTAAACAAACTGGTTTCCTCTTATCTTTTTTTAATGACTGCACAATTATCAAAATGATAGGTATCTGCCAATGGGTATAACAACAATAATGGCTGATTCTCACATGCCTGCACATCACACCTCATTGCTTCATTACTGTATCATGGCTGAGCACGTGAACAGGAGCGGACTTTGGTTTTTCAGATTTCAGTGGCGCCCTACGCGAGGCCAAAATTCCCCAATCCGCCTCTTGATTTCCATTTTGTTCAGTTCACTACCTCATAGTTGCAGTGCCCTGATCCAGTGCAACAGAGCTGGATGGGCTGCCCTAAACTCACTCACCTCTGATGTGAACTGTGTCCATTGATCCTGTGTTTTGGGTGAGGTGAGAGGAAATGAATTAAAAGCTCTGCCTGTGGTGCTTTATATGTGATGCACAAATCAATCTGTGTAATGAGGTCATTTATGGAAGTTTGCCTTAGGGTAGCCCCCATAATCTGATAAGAGGTATGGGAAGACAAGAGAGAGAGAGAGAGAGAGAGAAGGCCTCCTTCGTTGTCCCACCTTTAATATTCCTCTCTCCTGGTGGCTTGTTGTGTTATTCTTCCTGTTCTGACTAAGACACTTTTTGTTTCACAAAGCCTTTTAAAAAGCTGCTACTCAAATGCTGCTCTTAAATTGATGATTCATTATTATTTTGGCAATTAATACTTTCTTTTTTTAATGACATTATGTTTTGTAAACTGCCCTGGGAACTTTATGTTGAAAGTGTGGCATAGATGAGGCAATTCTTGATATTATAATCATTATCAAGTGATGGGCGCACATGTCCAAACTCCGCCTCAGCAAGACAACTAGACCACCGCTTGACATTTCAGTAAGCCAAAATAATAATATATATGTCTATTCCTTGCTTATTCCCCCCTTCCTCTGCCTACACCTTCTGTTCTGTCTGCCTCACTGGCTATTTCTGCTGCTCTTTCTTTCTCGTTCGAGGGTGCTTTCCTACTGCCTTCGCTGTCTGCAGGCATTTCAATTCCCTTGGTTTTCCCACTCCTACCAATATATTCTCCTGAAAAGTGCTCGGCTGGCGCAAACCCTTTTTTCACTTCCATTAAGCTCTTTGTCTTTCAAATAACAGACATAGTAGTTAGGGTGACATCATGTCACATCTCTTGCCAACCGTGGTGGCAATCCTGAAGCCGCTTGCCCCAGCCGAGCTCAACATTTCTGCGCTGGCTGTTTTCATAGTTGACTTCCAAGATTTGGAAAGCAAACTGCTCCCCAGCCGAAAAGCTGCGGTCTCCTTGTCTGTCATCTCTTAAGCTTTTCTGCACACTCCCCTGGATTCGGGAATAGCAGAGCGGGAGAGAGATTGTGTGGCTCAGCCACACTTATGGCTCAGACAGCCCAACCCCACTCTAGGGCTTTGGTGACCTGCCTTTTACCTTTCAAGGGCCAAACCCTAGGTTAGCCTCATTACACACATACACACACTTTAAAAAATAACCCCCCAAAACCCCTTGTGGAATTAGGCCAGGAGAATTTTTTGGCCCAAACCTAGCAGACTAACGGGAATCATTTCTGTTGTCATTCCTCCGGCACTGTATAGAATTTCTCACCAAGAAGAAAGATAAAGACTCACCAATTATATTTTACAGCTCTGGCTAGGCTATAATGTTCTACACCACTCAGCACTGTGCCGTTCTTATCAAGATGCTGAAGGCATCATACTAGCACTTCTCCTGGAAGGAATCTGCCAGCTCCATTTTAATAGGCTACTCTTAACAAGCAGATCCCCCCCCCCCCGGTCACCTTCAATTTTTAATCAAACCCTATCTTAAAGCTTGATGGGTCAGAAGAGATGCCTATTTTATGTAAGCGAGGGAGCCTTGTGGGTTACGCTCTGTGTTAGTATTTGTTCTAGTTTTACTTCTTTGTTCTGTGCCAGACACCCTTTTGCTCGACAGTTCCTTGCCAGCTCCTGCTGTTATTTTTGGCAACGCATATGTTTTATCCAAATTTACATGAAATACAAGTAACTTGTGTGTTTCATCTTTTCTGTGTGTTTTTTTTAAGACAAAAACAAGAGAAAACAAAGACTGTAGTCAATTGTACAAATCTCCTTCTTCTCCAAAGGTCCCAGGAATCCCACACATGAGAGTTCTGCATCAGGTAACAGATTTCTTAATGTTAGGTTGTTCCTAGCAGAGTCTTATGAAGAAAGCTTCGCACTCAAAGGAAGCATAATGGATGCACAGCGAGAGGGGCAGTTAGTCCATGTGACCTTTTTTTGGGATGGAAAAGCCACCACAAGGTGACCCAATATCTGCATTCAAAAGTGGATTTGTGAAAGCATTTTATTAGGCAAGTTTAGTAAGCAAACACTTTCTGCATCGGATCTGCGTGGGGGGTGGGTCACCCAGTGTGGAAAAAGCGTTGGCCTTCTCAGGCAAGGTCTGCTTGGCACACCAGCTCTGGGAGTGCTATGTTAAGAATAATTGCTTAATTGGCAGTGAAATGGAGAATGCCTATGTGTATTGCTGAAAGGGCTTAACTGGGAGATGTCATTGAAGCTAAAGAGGAGTTTGGATTTGATATCCCGCTTTATCACTACCCGAAGGAGTCTCAAAGCGGCTAACATTCTCCTTTCCCTTCCTCCCCCACCACAAACACTCTGTGAGGTGAGTGGGGCTGAGAGACTTCAAAGAAGTGTGACTGGCCCAAGGTCACCCAGCAGCTGCATGTGGAGGAGCAGAGATGCGAACCTGGTTCCCCAGATTACGAGACTACCGCTCTTAACCACTACACCACACTGGCTCTCACCAGTGAGAAAAACAATAGGAGCTCTCTAAACTCCTAGGCAGGTTGATAATCAACTGTTACTGTTCTCTGGTAGCTCTGATGAGGTATTTAACTTTAGATCACATGGGAGGCTATTGAATTGCAAGTTCGCCATCTTGGAAGGGTGGTGGGTTGGAGTCTTTGTTCCCAGGCTCCGTGGAAGTAGGATGTAAATAATGAAGTTCTTCAGGAGCACATGGCCTCAGGCTGTGGAGGAGTCTGGGACAGGGGAGAGATAGAGTTTTGATCTCAATCCTGTTTAAAGTTCTTTTCAAGAATTTGTTGGATGCATCTTTGATGTTTTTGTTCTGTTTTGAAGAAAGTTCTGCCAATTAAGTTGTGAATAAACTGCAGTCAGTAAGCTTTGAATTTGGCCACCGCTGCAATCAGGTAACTCGTGCAAAGGGGGATCCAAGGTATAGATGCGATGGTTGAATCTGCACAGAGTCCTCTGATAGCTGGCTTCTACTGATGTGGTCACTGGCCCATGTGAACCACTAAAGGCATCTTTGCAGGCACCTCATGGCTCCCCTTCAATGGCATAAATTGAGCTCTCATTGCTATGGTGCTGCCCAGCGGTGGTGGCAACCAAGGATCAATGCATAGGCCATCCTGCAGGGTAGCCAGTCCCAGTCCTCTGAGGCCATGAGAGTGAATTCAGCAGTACCTTTCCGGCAATGTGTCTTAATTCAGTTTTCTAGAGGAGAAAGTCTGAAAATTCATGGCAGCATGTGCATGTGAGCATTTTTAATTTCCCATCTAGTTTTCCAACCTTGAAAATGTGGAGTCTGGGTCCTGCCTCCTACCGGCTACCTGCCCACCCCCATTTTACATCAAAAGTCATTTTAATGTTAGAAGTCAGCAAACGGGATGCAAACAACTAGCTCTAAAGTATCGTTCAGCTGGCGTGAAAACGATTCAACTGCAGAAGTGTTACATATATAATGAATGGACCCTCAGGCTGCCACTGCTCCTTCTGCATCTAATAGAAAAATAGTGTACGGCAGAGAATGTGTTCATTGTCCATTTCAATCAGTCCAATATCCTCTTACTTATGAGTTTCCTAAGTTGCTGTTATGGCACTGTTTCCATTTTAATTCCTCAAAGGACAATTCACTTTTGTGTTATCCTCACCCTGTTGGGGAACACAAACATGAGAGGGGAGGGAAATGATGTTTGTAGATATTCTTTCCTAGTATTTACACAGGAACCTGGCCTCAAACACTTAGGCAGCTTTGAATCACAGAATTAAAGAATTGTAGAGTTGGAAGGGACCCTGAGAGTCATCTAGTTCAACCCCCTGCAATGCAGGAATCTCTAGTAAAAGCATCCATGACAGATGGCCATCCAACCACTGCTTTAAAAGCTCCAAGGAAGTTTGTTAGGGGTAAGCTACAGTTCACAATGGATGGAACAAACAATGGATGGATCAAATGAATGGATCAAATGCATCCATTCTTAAGGAAATTAGCCCTGAGTGCTCACTGGAAGGACAGATTGTGAAGCTGAGGCTCCAATACTTTGGCCACCTCATGAGAAGAGAAGACTCCCTGGAAAAGACCCTGATGTTGGGAAGGATTGAGGGCACAAGGAGAAGGGGACGACAGAGGACGAGACGGTTGGACAGTGTTCTCGAGGCTATGAACATGAGTCTGGCCAGGCTGCGAGAGGCAGTGGAAGACAGGCGTGCCTGGCGTGCTCTGGTCCATGGGGTCACGAAGAGTCGGACACGACTAAACGACTAAACAACAACAACAACAACAACAGTTCACAAGATTCTATGGGAGGGTGCTTTAAAGGTGTGCTGTATACCCAGCCTAGTTGAGGGAATTGGGTACAGGAAGTTTAGCCTGGTAAAGAAGAGGCTGAGATGAGATATGATAGTCATCTTCAAATATCTAAAGGCCTGTCATATGGAGGATGGAGTAAGCTTGTTTCCTTCTGCTCTGTAGATTAGGACCAGTACCAACGGCTTCAAATCACAAGAAAGGAGATTCCAACTAAACATCAGGAAGAACTTTCTGACAGTAAGAGCTGTTTGACAGTGGAATGGACTCCTTTGGAAGGTGGTGGACTCTCCTGCCTTGGAGCTTTTTTGGGAGATGCCAGGGATTGAACCCGGAATGTGGGCAAAGCAGATGCCGCAACTGAGTTATGGCTCTTTCCCACTGATGGTGGGGCAATGTTGTCCACCAAACCCGAGGACAGCAGGCTAGCTTAGAGTAGGGTTGCCATATTATTACAGAAAGGTTGGCAAAGTTGTTGAGATATTTTTCAGTTCTGCCCAAAGTTTTTTTTTTGTTTTGTTTTTTTTGCAAAATCGCAAAAATTGAATGTTTTGGAGCTATTTCTGAGGAAACACCATACGTATGGATTTTCCAGGACATTTCCTTCCACCGATTTCTGCCAGGAAGGACACTGCTTGTAGCTGCAGTATTCCGGATATGTCCAGACGCATGGCAACTCTAACCTGAAGGTCACAGGGCTACCTGCTCCCGAGGAGAGCTGTAGCCACTGTCTCTCTGCACCATTCACCACTTGCTGCCCCTGTGTCACTCTAGGCTGTTCTGTTTGTTAGGGGTAAACTACAGTTTCATACCTATGGTATGAATGCAACCTATGTGTAGGTATGGTACTCTTATTTATGGAGTGTCATTGTGTTGAAACATCACATACTCATAGTTCTGTTTCATTTCAAAGCATGTTTTGAAATGGAAAAAAAAGAAGTGTTTTGAAATGGGGGTGGGGGTGGGGAACCTGACCTAAAACTTCTAGGACTGCATAAGGAGCAGGTTAGTTGCCTGTTTCTTGAGTTGACTTCAAGGCTCTCTTAGCTCCATTTGCAATTCCCCAGCATCACCAATAGGTGGCGCTCTCAGTTTCGGTTACCAGGACTGACAAAATATTGCATTTAAATGAAATGCTATGCAGTTCAGCTCAATAACTGCAGCAGATTTTGAGTACTATTTGAAGAGCCACATACTTAAAGTTTGGCATTTTACCTCTTAAGGTTGGTGTTTATGTGCTTTCTACTAGCAAACTGTGTTAGCAGAACACTTCATCAGGTAAGGAGATGGGTCTATCAAATCAGCCAGATTTGACAATTTGCTAATTTAGAGTGGGGGGTGGGGGAGGCCACTGGCTTTCATAAAACAATCTCTCTCACACAACTTTTTAAAGTGCACTTTCTACACTTTCACCCTTTAATTGCATAGATAATTTTCTTGATTTATACACTAGGGAGATTGCAGGGCAAGCATTGCAGTTCCATGATCCCAGAACCTGTCTCATCCCTCTCTTGCACACCTGTTCTTCCTTTCACTTCAACCAGATGAACTATTAGGCAGAGTGAGGTGGCTGACACAGGGGCAGCAAGCAGTGGATGGGGCAGAGAGACAGTAGCTACAGCTCTCCTCGGGAGCAGGTAGCACTGTGACTAGAGTTGCCATACATCTGGACATATCTGGAATACTACAGCTACAAGCAGTGTCCTTGTGAATCTCTGAAAGTCACAAAATATGCACTCTTAATGGATTCTCTTGAAAACCTAAAACCAAATAAACATAAGTCTTATAAGTCTCTTTATTTGGTTTTATGTTTTCAAGAGAATCCATTAAGAGTGCATATTTTGTGACTTTCAGAGATTCACAAGTTTTCTGTTTATGTGATTTCATATATTATAGAAAGAGTGTATATTGATACCGTATCATTGTATTTGGTCATCGTGTTGCCTTGGATATTACTGACTTTTGTTTGCAACACAGGGGTTAAATTGTTTGGTTATAAGCAGTGTCCTGGCAGAAATCGGTGGAAGGAAATGTCCTGGAAAATCCAGGTGTATGGCGTTTCCTCAGAAATTTTTCCAAAACATTCAATTTTTGCGATTTTAGGGGGGGGGGGGAAGCTCAGCAACTTTGGGCAGAACCAAAAATAATCTCAACAACTTTGCCAACTTTTCTGTCCGGATTTTCACTTTCTGAAATATGGCAACCGTACTATAAGCTAGCCTGCTGTCCTCGGGTTTGGTGGACAACATCGCCCCACCATCAGTGGGAAAGAGCCATAACTCAGTTGCGAGCATCTGCTTTGCCCATGTTCCGGGTTCAATCCCTGGTGTCTCCCAAGCAGTGTGGGGAGGGTCCTCTGCCTGAAACCCTGGAGTGCTGCTACCAGTCAGTGTAGACAATACCGAACTATATGGACCAATGGTCTTACTAAGGCAGCTCCCTGTTTTCAGCGTTGAAGTAAGATTAGCTGTCATTCTGGTCAGCTTATGTGTGTGGAATGAGGAAAGGGACGCCATCTTGTTCTTTGCCTCAAGCAGCCAAACATCAGCCTGCATGTTCTGAGGGAATATTTTTTCCCCTGAATTACTGTAAACTCCTCAGTAAAAGTAGAGTTGGGTGTGTGTGAAAGTTATCTCTCATTGGAACAAGTAGACCTTGGCAACTTTTGAATCCAAGTGGTTCATCTTTAGGCATTGATCTACCAAACATGGGGGTTACATAGGTACATCCTTGCACACTAGAGCGGCGCAACCTCATACTTTGGCCTTGACCTGTGTGGCACACTTGCCAAGTGGACTCGCCACCGCTAGGCCACATAATGCCCAATTCATCAGGTGAAAGAGTTCATTAAATATCACCAGTGCTTTATATGGGAAGAGAAGTATGAATGAAAACCAAAGCAAAGAGGAAAGCCAAACAAACCGCAGGAAATGAGGGAAAGATGGCAAGCAGAAGGCAGTATGTCAAAGAGATGGAATACCATGCAACACCAGGAAACTAGTGCCATACATCAATGACATCAGCCGGCAACTGTCTCCAGCACAGCAGCCCTCAACCGAGCCCTTAACAGACTCCTCTCTTCTCTACCAGGATCAGAGCGTTCGTTCGCAAAGCCCTCTCAGAACAAAGTTGAAATATCAAGAAGGAAGTATTGATTTCAGAGTCTCGGCAATTTGGACTTTGTGAGGCATGAACAAGAATGATGCCTAGTTCCTTTCCCCAAAGGGCACCTGAGTGGCTGGGGGAGAGGCAGCGTGGTCTAGTCAATGAGAGTCCTGAGGGCGGTAGAGAGAGGCCTAGAGATTTTGGCCCTGCGAACTGAGGTTCTTCACACCTGCCATACGGGATTTATTTTATTTTTACTTTTAATATCGCTTTCTCACATAAATGTGCCGAAACATTCCACAACAGGGGAAAAAAAGCATATCAACGCATCATTACAGGAAAGATTCTCTGTCTGAAATTCTGGAGAAACTGTGTATTAAAAATAAAGCTAAAGAATGCAGCTTTTTTTGTTAGCTAGATGTTATCTTCAAACTAAGCCGTTCTCACCATTCTGTTAGCATTGTTGTTAAATCTAATTATGGTCCTCCAGTTTATTTTTAAAAATTAGTTGTTGATGTGATGAGGAAAGTATTGACTCCTTTGAGACTTCAGGCTATCCCCACAGTATATTTAGAAGGGAGATACTCTGGAATACCTGCAAGTTAAAATTCTGGACAGAGAAATGTGGGAGATATTGTTCACTATGCAGTGTATTGTTTCATGCCTATTTCCTCTGGGGATAGGTTTCTGGAAGAGATTCTTGAGACGGTTTTATTTTTTAAAAATAATGGGAAGATTTTGTTACTTACTGGATGATGGTTGGTACATCTGTATGTCTGTGGTAACCAATGGCTTGTAGCAAATTAATCTGACTGAATCTGCTGTGAGGCTAATAGCATTATCTCTGTAATAACCAATCTGGCTAGCAACAAGAGGGAAATAAGTACATATTTAAGGATTGCATCACTAATGACAGAATGCTTATAAAACTGATTCATTGCTCTTTTCAGTCAGTAATAGCATTACACAGTTTGCAATGCCCCCCTAACCCCAATAATTGGAAGCATTTACAGATCTTGTCTCTGTTTTAAAGTTTTCCTTAACAGCGAATCCCAAGGAAACACGATCTCGTTTTGAAATATGCTCTATCTGACATCTGAATCCACTCAAATAATAATGTTTCTTGGTAATTCGTTATCTCATCTGATTACAAAATCTCCATCTTCTTTTAGTCTTTAACTCCTTGTTGCACTCATCTTTTTTTCCTCTCCTATAATTTTACATTATCTTTCTGTACTCTGAAATACCTTTCATTCATCCCAACAGGGGCTGTGCAGGTGGATTCATTGTGAACTTTGATTTTGGGTCTATTGCAATATGTTTGACCTCCCTTCCGAAACTTCAGCTTCAACCCTTTCCATTTATACATGACCTCAGCACACACAGCTGATATTTGAGTATGGATTGCTTTCTGCTAACCTCTTGTAGATTCTGAAGAAGCAGCTGCTTGTTGTCATCTTTTCCCCCCGCTTGGAGAGAGGATGCAGCATGGCTGCACCAGAGTTAGGAGCCAGCTCTCTAGCTAAGAGCAGCTGATTTACATTTCAGAAGTTTGGGGTAAGGAGCCTTAATTAAAAACACAAAGCCTTGCATTCTGCATCCCATGCTGAATGTTAAACAAGCTCTGAAAATAGAAACAGGAGTTAACCTTGTTTTCATTAACAACTTTTTTTCCTCCAGATTCTGATCTAAGGAATGGAATATGGAAAGTGTGTTTGTGTGTGTGTGTGTGTGTGTGTGTGTGTGTGTGTGTGTGTAAGAAAGAATGAGATATTTTACATGTGATTCTTTGGTAGACCTCACTACATGAAAGGCATGGATGGTGCTGCTTTGGTGCCAAGATCTCCTGTTCTTCTGTCGGTGTCTTTGGCAGGGCTTTCCCCACAGAGTACATCCCCATCCCCACCCCAAACAGCCTTGCTTTCCAAAAGTTGGATTTTTCTTTTCATTTCTTAGTTTTTCCAGCCAGGCAGTGAGATGGTTCAATTTAATTTGTTCCCCGTCTGTACAGCTTGTCTACCAAGTGTGGCAGCAGGGTTCTATTTCCCAATTCAGTCTCAGAGATGCAATCTAGGTGGCAGGATTTATTTCTTTTGAAACCATGAATAGAGAGACAAAGGCTGCCAGTACATAGAGCTCTGTCTTGGCTTTTATAACGAGGAGACAGTATAGTTTAAGAACGTAACAATTGCCCAATTGGCTCAGTCCAAAGATTGTTCCAGCACAGCACCCTTGCTTTGGCAGAAGCAAGCAACCATGATACCCCACAGATGCTCACAAATTGGGCAAGATGCTGATAGCCATTCCTTGTTCTTTGTCTCCAGCATTTGGTAATCAGAGATACTGCACCTGCTTCTGGAGGTTCCATTCTTGCCTGTTACATTTCATAGTTATTGATCTATTCACTATGAATCTGTCTGATCACAACAAAATTTCACATGAGACAGGATGATTAACTATGCATCACACAAGGAAATTCTACAGCCATAAACCAGCTCTTTGGCCGAGTTCATTCTGGTACTATTCTTGTGGTTTTAGCAGAAGCGATTTTAACCAACAAGGTAGGGAGGTGCAGGTCTGAAGGGCACTTTATGGTCATTTTTGCCTCTGAGAATCCACCCAGTTCATTTACTTAAAAATAGGACAGAACAAAAGAGAACATTTTTTTGTGGTGGCTTTAAATGACTTGTGTGCATCCTCAGGGTAAACCCACTGTTCAGAGCTGGATACTGTTGCAACAAATATGGCTGGCCGTTTGGTGCCTTGGTGGTCAAGGAGGCAACTGTCCATACAGTGTTGTTGTGGATCGCACCCTAGATTAAATACATCATAGAAATGGAGAGCAGAATGACGTAACTCCTTTTACGATGGAGCATCAATGGCTACTGGCTGTGATGGTTGTGTTCCGTCTCCGCTGCCAGAGGCATTATGCTAGTTGCTGGGAATCCCAGGTGGGCAGAGTGCTGCTGGTCTCAGGACCTGCTTACAAGTGTCCCACGGACATCTGGTTGGCCTCTGTGAGAACAGAAGTGCTGGACTTGATGGGCCACTGGCTTGATTCAGGATGTCCTCATGTTCTTCGGAAAACAGTCGTCAAACGTAAAGGCACTAAACTTTTGCATTTGGAAAAGAAATCCATCATTTCCCGCAAGGGAAATGGATCTGTGTGGATAATGTGTTGACTCATATCCTATCCCTTGCCCTCTCGTACCTAGATAGATGGGTCTGGTGCAGATGGGGATGTGCACCCCCAGCCACGGCCACTGCCGCATGCAACAAAGTGCAATTAGATTGAACTGGAACTGGTGTCTGCTGAGAAAGTATTCAAGCAGAGTGTTCCCAAGATGTATAACACCAGGCTTTCAAAGCGGCTGCTAACAAACTGCATAGGTCAGCATTAGCGTGTTCCATAGCATCAATCAGTGGCAAGTTAGACACCTTGTTTAGCTAATGTCACATTCCAGTTGTGCTCCTATCTGTATGTGTTATTTGCCCTTCACTTTGAGCCATGGCCTCAAGCTATAGCCTGTATTTGGCACTCTTGTATCTGACAAGAGTCCTACGATCTTCTGTCCTGGACCTCACTTTCCTAACTTCTGCTTACTTCAGCACATTTGTAAGGTTATAGAACATAGCGTTGAAATACCTGACTACTGCCAATAAGCCCTAAGGTATTAATTAGGATTGAAAGTAATAATAGACCAATAACTGAGATATTGGCAGAGGAGAGACTGTGTGGGAAGAAGAGGCAAATGTACATTATGTACCTTGTTAAATATATTACAGTCAACTTGTGCATAGTGCGGGTTTTTTTTGAATGCGGCATTTGTCCTAAATAAGCCCTTAAAAAGCCAGTTATTGTTTAATGTAATATTTCTCTCTTCGCAACATTTATAGAGTCAGACTTAAAGAGTTTCCTCTCATTTAAAAAAAAAAAAAGGCTTAAAATGTCCAGACTGTGGACTGGACCTTGATGAAGTTAGGTGCACATAATTCCCATTCAGATGGATGGGACATTTTGGTCATGACTAAGTCCCATTGATTTCAATGGGTACTAAATACAACCAACTTAGTTCAGCCTTATATGGTTTTGCATGGGAAATGTTAAACATTTACCAAGTCGCTGAGCACTGTCCAGAGGAGGTTCTCTTCTGCTGACAGAGAATAAATCTGCAATTCTAAATTTAGGCCATATGTACTCATAAGTAAGTTCCATTGAATTCAATGGCGCATACTCCCAGGTAAGTGGCATTAGGATTGCGGCGCAATGACATGAATGTGCATTCAGAAGTGAAACCCCATTGCGTCCAGTATATAGGGTTGAAGCTAAATCTCACTGAACTCAGCAGCACTTATTTCTGAACACGCAGGCTTTAAGATAGTGCTATAAGTTCTGCAACTGGGAAAACTCAGCTTTAAGCCAAAGGAGCAATTCTACACACTCTCTCTCTCTATATATATATATGGTTGCATAATTTGTCAAAAGCACCTATTGGCATGTGTTGATGCCATCACTAGCAAAGAACACACACAATTCCGTTTCCCACTTCCCAGGCTGGCACTACTTTGTGCCATTCCTAGAATTTTTTATTATTTTATTTTTAATCAAAATGTACACTAACAATACTATGTAAATATAAATGGTACTGTATAAATATTTGAGATCACGTAGTTCTCCAGTGAGTACACAATCTATATCACACTGAAATATTTCCCTCTTTTTTTCAGGACAGAGCAAAGTTGGCATAGATGGCTTGGTTAACCTGCTTACAGCCATGTGTTTATTTTACATTTAAACAACAACCACTACCTGCTTTTCAATATTAACTTGCAATCTTATTTACAATACTTAAAACATAAAACAACAACCAAACCCGATAAAACAACAGAATACATGAGGTAAAACCAGTCAGCAACAATTTATCAAATCATGTCTTCCAAAGCATAACAACACAATCCTATCCTATATTTACTCAGATGTAAACCACAAAGAATTCTGTGGTGCTTATTCTTGGTTAAGCTGAGTATACAACTGCAGTTTCAATTAATCATATAAGTGATTCCCACCCCCTTAAGTTTCTGCAAAACTGCTACTGCTGCTGGTGTTGGGGCCATTTTCCAAGATTGCAGACTACTGAGAAAGCTGCATGTGTTAATTGGCTTACTAGGGTTTTCTGGACTGTCAATGACTTTTTTTTGGTAAATGGTCACAGATAATAATGTAATTATCACTATCTGTACTTTTCTGCATTTCATCTTCTTTTGACTCCACTGTTTATGACACCCAAACATACATGCCCAGCTCCTGCAACTCAGCACAGTGCTTCATCATAGCTGTCAACTTTTCCCTTTTCTTGCGAGGAATCCTATTCGGAATAAGGGAATTTCCCTTTAAAAAAGGGAACAGTTCATGCATCAGGTGAAGTGGGCTGCAGTTCATAAAAGTTTGCCATAATAAAGTGATGAAGTATTTAAGGTGACCCAAGAAGTTTTGTTGTTAAAGTATCCAGGCACAGGCTTCAGCAAAATTAGTGCATCGTGTGTCCTCAGCACAGGCCATACCCTGGGGCAATATATCTTATCTTGATGAGGGCAGGAACATATGTGCGCAGTGCTCCTTTGGAGCAGCACTGAATTGTATGTAAGCTTAGAATTTAAATGTGGGAGTGAGGCAATAACTGTGCCTTTGAAATCCACTTGCTGCCTGATCCTGTGGAGCACACGTAAGTCTACACAGAACTGCAACCTGTTGTCTACCTTGCTTTGTTAGGTGGTATGAAGCATGGTGAAATTGTTCTTCAGGTGATAAATGGTTTATTAGCATTCAATTTAGTGTTGATGCAGAGAATGGTCATCCGTTGCTTGGGACTAACAAGTACTTCTAATAAACAGAAACTTTAAAAGCACATTTTGAAATATGCTTAGCATATTTGTGCAGTTAGACTCTTCTCTCTTCCCAAATGCCCTTTTGTGTACCCCCCTTTTGAACCTCAAGTAATTCCTGGTAAGAGGAAGAAACTGCTATATATTGCACATGTATAATAGGCTATGTTGCTGCCTAAAACAACCGTAGTTCAAAATACACATGGACTTGATGGATTCATTTAGAAGTCTGCCCTTCCCTGGGTGTTCTCTGAGCAGGTTACATATCATAAAAACGAAATAAAACAGTAGAGCGTAACAGCAGCATCTAAAACCCTTTAAAATACAAGCCAGCATTAACTTAACAAAATAGTCCTGCTTCAGGCACAAACACAACTGCAGCAATACAGGATATGACTGACATATCGCTTACAAGAGATTAAATACCTTCCAAGCACTTGTCAAAAAGTCTTCAGCTGCCAATGGAAAAGCATCAGTTTCAGGCACACCTGCGGGATGTAGATTGATCTTTGTAGCACAAATAGATGCAATTCATTAGGGTTTACAAAAAAAGAAGAAGTTGTGCATCAAGTTATGTATCAAGAAGTGATTGGCTAATGGGAAAGCAAAAGAGTATGGGGGAAGAAAAGTGCAGAATCGTGTTTATTCTTTTAAGACTTGGGAGTCACCTGCACAGAAGCAGCCATAATTTCCCCAAGCATCTAGAAGTGATTTTCTCTTTCTCCAGCTTCTTCCAAGGCAGTGACAAGACCACGGAGGCTGTGGACCCTATGCAAACATTTAACCGGGAGGAAGTCTCATTGAGCATCCTGGCACTCACTTATGAACATGTTTAGGATGGCGCTGTCGGTGACAAGGGCTTCTCCCTGGCAACGCCATCCCCATCCAGATACTGCATGTGTTTATTCGGAGCTTAGTCCCAGCGTATCCAATGGAACTTTGCTTACACAAATGTGGAGACCTGGGGTAGTCACTTTACAAACCAAAGCATGTTTACTCAGAAATAAATCCGGGTGAGCACAATGGGTTTAGACTGCAATCCTATACATGGGGCATTTAACTTACTTCTCACTGGATCTGCAACCTCTGAGCATCAGACAGGAATAGAGGTCTCCAGGCTCCTTCGAGCCCTCTGGTTTTCCTAGTAGACACTGGTGACCTTAACTTGCTTCTTACGCCCCGGGTTCTTCTCAGGGCCTTCAGGTGCATCTTGGCCTCCACTAAGTAGGAGCAGATGAAGGCAGGCCGAGCCTGGCCCCGCTCCTCCCCCCCCCCTCCCCTCGCCGTCCCCTTGACAGACACCGCCGCGGGCTTTCCAAGCCGGAGCTGCCCGGGAAGCTGGATACGGCAGGGGGAGGATGTTCGCAGGCTGAGCTGGCCAGAGGGGAAACATGAGAAGGCGCGGCTATTCACGTTCCGGGGCCCGGCAGCTCCTGCCTGGGCAATAAAGGCGAGCGGCGGCCGCGGTCAGAGCTTGTGGTTCAGGAGCTCTCAGGGGCTGCTGCGCGCGCTGAAAACGGGCGGCGGGAGCGGGGATGGGAGAAGGAGCGGCCGGGCAAGCGAGGAAGCGAGGAAAGCGGCAGCCCGGACCCACCTCACCACCACCACCAGCAGCGACCCTCAGCCGCAGGCGCAAGGTACGGCCACGGGACCCTGGCATGGGGGGAAGGTGCGCGCGTCATTTGTCTGACTGAACCCGACCAAACCAAAGGACGCCGGAGGCCGGGGGGGGGGGTTGACCTCTCCACCTTCCCACACTCGCTCGCGCAAGGCCAACCACCACCGCCACTGCCCCGGATACAGAGTCGTGCCCTCCTGCCCCCGCTCCTTGGTCGCGCTCCCTTCTACTCCCCTGCGTTTTGGGTCCTTAGTGGTTTTGCCCCTTTGTAAAAAGCGCCGCCGCGAGAGGGCAGCGTGCAGTTGCCCCGCGCAGGGGCGGCGGGAGCGGGCAAAGCGCTGTCGGCGCTGAGGAGCCCAGAGGGAACGCGCGCCCGCGTAACTGCGGCCCGCGACGCCTATGCTGGGCACGCGCGAAGGTAACTAGGGCGTTTTAGTGGCATAATCAGCGGGAAGGAGGAGGTGCGGCCACTTAGAGTGATTTGAAAAGAGAGAGGGACTCTCTCGGTGGTGTGTTTTAAGCGGCCCCGGAATGGTTTTGGTTTTCGTGTGGAGCCCGTTCGAGCGCGCTGGCGTTTCTGTTCCCAGGCGCGCATCCTTCTCATTGGATACCTTGCGGGGTGTCTTGTGAAAAGCGATCTGTGTCATTCGGGGCGAGTCCGCTTTGCGCCGCCCTGGGCTTCCAAGAGAGGCGCTCCGTTGTTGGTCCCCCTTCGTGGCGCGGGCGGAGCTGCGTGGACGGTCGCCTGCTGTCCTGCGGCGCCGGAGGAGCGGATGTGGCCGGCCTGCCGATGGCGCCCCAGAGGCTTCTGCGGAGCGACGACCACTGCGGGAAGCAGGTCTCGCTGCGGGCAGCCCGGGGTCGTGGCGCTCTGCTCCTTTCCGAGTCCCCGGGAATCTGGGGCACTGGAGTTCGAGTTGTGCGCGCCTGTGGGTTTGCAAAAGCCATAAATTAGGACACGCGTTGTAGGCACCGACGTGTTGTGTGTTAAGGAGGAATTGGAGACGTCTGACTGCAGGATTTGCTGGTTCAAGGACCTGCTCCGCTCCCCGTTCCCGCCGCTTTTGGTTCCTATGTTTTTGTAAGAGCTCGTTGAGACGCAGTGTAGTGACTGCTTTCCATCACTCTCCTTTCCTATTATCAGCGTGGTTGAAATAGATTTCTTCCAACATCATCTGTCCAAAGAGTGGGGATTCTCCCTTTTGACAACTGTGGTCCTTGCCTGGGATTCATACGTGGTCTCTGTCTCCACGGCTTGTAACGTGGGAGACCACTTCCCCCCGCCCCCCTCCTGAGCTAAACCTAAGCGACGGTGGCGTTGGACGGGGAGGGGCAGGGCGAGGAGAGAAAAGGGGACCACCTTCCTACAAACGTTAGCAAGGAGCCATCCTTAAATAGGGACAATTTCTGCGGTTGGGTGGGATCCAAAAAGGCGGGCAGAAAACCCTGCGGAGCAGGATAAAGAGGCGCATGTAGTGGGCACGCATTCGTGTACATAAAGTCACACGCTCATAGACACGCGTGTCCAGGGGGAGAGTTGGTCCTCAACACGCGCGGACTTGGACTGGAGCCCCGGCGAATCCGGCGGCGCGCGCGTGTGTGCTTAGGATCTCGGCCCTGCTCGTTTTTCATGCGCACTAGTCAAACAAGAGTCTGAACGACATCCTTGCAAATATTGACAGTGGCCCGTCGAGTTAATTTCTCTGGTTACTCGGACGTTTTCGGCCAAGGAAAAGCGGCTGCGCGCTGGCTGCTTGGCGGAGAAAGTGGTACTTTCTCTCTCGGGGGATGGGGGGGGGGGAGAGGCCGGGAGCAGCCCAAGGAAGAAAAGGGCCCCGATCTTGTTTTTAAAACCGTGCGGAAGGCGGACCCCCCTCCCGGATGGGGAGCCGCTGCTCGTGGTGCAGCTGATGGCTCGGATCCCGCCGGGCTGCGAGGTGGAAAGAAAATCCTCGGCCTAGAGGGAAAGGGAGACGCCGGGGCCAGAGCTGGGCTGCGGGCGGCCGCATTCTGCGCAAGAATCAGACAGCCTGCGGCGTGGATTGTGCTTGGACACAATGGTCTAGGTGTGTCAGGGTGCTATGGACGCCGGGTTGAGACGGGAAGGTAGAGGCGGACGGTCGCCTCTCCAAGTGTAAGCCAGTAGAGGAGATCTGGGAGCCACCCAAATACACCGCCGCGAGAAGGGATGCTTTGGCCCGGGGCAGACGGACTGAGGAGCGGAGCAGAGAGACGCCCCTTCGGGTGGCTGCCGGTCCGGTTCTCAGGAAGATGCCCGCCAACCATCATCTTCAACTCCTGGTCACTGCGCTCTCTCCCGTTTCGGTCTCCACAGCCACCGCAGGCGCTGTAACTCTCCAAGAGTTTGACCCCCCCCCCAAGGCGCACTGCAGACAGACGGATGCCAACAGCCACAATTGTGTGTACACTATATGGTTATTGCACTGTTTTATCCCCCTCCTTTACGTCCCAAGAGCGGGTATCTGTTGGCCCATTTTGACAGGTCCAGTATCTTCCTCGTCTGTACTTGAGAGGGTTGTGCGCACGCCTCCATTCCTATATTTCCTTTCACCTTTGTGCGCTATCCCCCCGTTCAGTTTGATGGCCTTCCATCAAACGGGTCCCTGAAATCTAGAGGATGCTCATTTAAAGCACAAGTTGAATTGGGAGCCCGCTCTTTAAGATGTGGAAGGTGTTTTTTAAGCGTTGGCTCTGCGCGCGCACACGCTTGAATGGTCTCAACGCATTGCAGCCTGGGTCATATGACGGAGGTTTTAGGGTCATCCGCTGGTCTAAAGCTCCGGCACCTCGCAGTTCCTCTAAGCCAGGCATAGGCAAACTCAGCCCTCCATATGTTTTGCGACTACAACTGCCATGATCCCTAGCTAACAGGACCAGTGGTCAGGGATGATGGGAATTGTAGTCCCAAAACATCTGGAGGGCCGAGTTTGCCTATGCCTGCTCTGAGCACCTAACGTGTTTTTCACGAGGACGCCTTTTCACACGTTAGGCTGAAATTATCCCTTGAGCTTCCCCTGTCAAGACGCCTGGACCGGAGGACCTTCAGAGAGAGACAACATTGGAGACCCGTGTCGCTATCCCAGACACGCACTGCCCCTTATCAACACGTGGCGCAAACAGCAGCAGCGAGGCGCATTTGACACCGCAGATAGAAAAAGCCCTTTCGATCTTTACGCATCTGCGGTTTAACAACCCGCTTTCAGACCTCTCGGCTGCTGCTTGTGGCACCTGCTCGTTAATATGGGATTGGATGGGAAAGAAAAGGGATAAAGCAGAGCCTTTTTACACCTCAGTTTTGGAAAAGTCTGAGCGCCTCCACACCTCGCCAAATGTTAAGCGTTTCCATCCTTCACCTGGAACGCCTATTATAAGATACATTCGTTTAATTCCTGGTTTTCCACCCCGCTTTTTGCCCCGTTTCAACAACCCCGTTTCAATGGGTCCAGCGGTTCTGTCTGACTTTCTTCGCCCGAGAATGGCCAGAGGGGAAACGGACCGTGGCCTCTCCTCGTTTCCAGCCCACCTTGAGTTCGCGCAAGGAGAAAGATTGGAAGCCTATGGACGCCTCAAGATCCCCGGGGAGGAAATGTTCTGCCTATGTCCTTTTTGTCGACTTTGACGTGTACGTTTGAGGCTTTGTTATAGCGAATGCTGGTTCCCCTGGGAAAACGGGACACTCCGTCTGCCCTCGCCTCCACCTGCCTCTCTTCCTCCTTAAAACCAGTCTAGAGGGTGACTGGGATGCCAGCTTCCTCCTCTGTCGTCTCAGTGTTGCCCTTCAGTAGGGAAGAGAGAAGATGGAGACAAAGTCACTGCCTGTCATTGGCTCCGCCTCTGGGCACCAGCCATCACTGGGCTTTAAACTTCAAGGGATGCTTTTTGAAAAGAAGATCCCGCCCACCCCTTCTGCATTAAAGGCAAGTGACTGTAGTTCAGTAGTAGAGCATCTGCTTCCCATGCAAAATATCGCAGGTTCAATCTCACGCAGGACTGGAACCCTGGAAACTGGCTGTGTGGGACCATGCAGAAGGAGAGGGGCCAAATGGTCTGATTCGATATAAGGCAGCTTTCTAGGCTGAGAGAGGAGACAACCACGCCAACCCCAAGATCCAGGAACGCTGGAGGGTTGCAGTAAGGGTCGCTCACTCCACACCTGCTAGACCAGGGTCATCACTTAAAAACGAAGTTTAAATGGCACTTTGGACTTGGAATGGAAATGGAGGCTTGGCTTCCCACCCACCTCGCATTGCGTGTGTGCGATACGATTTAAATTTCGTGGGCTAAAGCTCCGTTCAAGAAACGGAGTTCATTTTTTTAAAGAAAGATGTCGTGGTAGTTCAGTGTGTGTGGGCAACCTTTGAGGGTGGATCCTGATACCCCAAGCCATCCACCTGTGGTTCCCAGATGTTGCCGGACTCCAGCTCCCATTTGCCGCAGGCTGCACGGTCCATGGTCAGGCATGATGGGGACGAGTCCAGCAAACATCTGGAGGGCCGCAGGATCCCACCCCACCCCCATCCCTTGATCTGCGGGGACCGAAATGGCTTGGGACCATAGCTGTCAACTTTTCCCTTTTCTTGCGAGCAATCCTATTCGGAATAAGGGAATTTCCTTTTTAAAAAAGGAAAACGTTGACAGCTATGCTTGGGACCCATCGGGCTCTAAAAAGACCTTCCCTTCTTGTAAACGCATCCTCTAAGACCGAGCTCTAACAGCAGCTCTTAGTGGTGGGTCAAAAAGTGGCGCGCTTGGAGTCCTGCTCAGGTGGGGCAGTCAGATGGGGATGCGCCTTACTTCCCTGGGAAGGGTCGAAGGGCGCCCTTGCTCCTTCTGCTGCATGGGACCCTGGGCATCTGCCCCAAAGCCCCCCCCCCCCCCGTGCCTGCTGCGCCCAAACCGTGCGCCCTGGCTCTGGCGCACTGAAAAGGGAAGCACGCTCGTTTCCGCGCCGCCCCAGCGGGCTGCTCCCCCTTCCCTTGCCAAACCCGCCGGCCTCGATCTCCTCGGCTTTGGCGTCTCCGGCGACTTCAGCTGCTTCCCCCACCCCCTCGAGTAACCCGATGCTTCTCCTCCTCCTCCTCTTGCAGCGCCGGTCGAGTCCTCGGCGCCCCTGAAGCGCAAGAGCGCGCGCCTCCTTCGCCCCGGCTGACCAGACTCCCCTCAGCCCCGGCCGCCGGGCTGCCCGCGCGCCCTCCCCGCCACCATGAACACGATCGTCTTCAATAAGCTCAGCAGCCAAGTGCTCTTCGAAGACGCCGCCAAGGAGAGGGAGAGGAGCAGCAGCCGGCCTTACGCCGGGGTCTTGGACGTGTCCGCCCACCCGGAGGTCCTCATTCCTGACAGCCCGTCCATGAAAGACAACCTCAGCCTTCGACATAGGAGAACAGGGTAGGAGCCCCCAGGCCGATGGTTTGGAAAGCGAGGGGTGGGAGAAACGCAACTCTGATCATGTGGGAAGCTTTGCATTGTTGGATTAATCCTAATTATGTTCCGCTTTTCAGCCGGACCTGAAAACAGTTCAGTTTCTCAAGGCAGTTCACAAATAACAATAAGCATAGGCTCTTTTTTGTTTTTTTAACAATAACCAAAAAAATGTTGCCTCGTAGGAATTCAATCAAGCCCTTACTTGCCTGATCTAGTGGCTTTGTAAAACTTCGCCCCACAAACATTCCCTTTCTGAACAGCTAGGGCACTTTAAATAGCTTTAGAGAACCCACCCTTCTTATGACGACTTGAAAACAAATCCCCATGATTTGCATTTGCCTCCATTGATGTTTGTAAGATCCTAGTCCAAAGGTTTATGTGAAATCCCGCTGTGGTGTTCAGTGAAGCTGTCTCCCAGGGGAAAAAAATGTTTATGGTATTGCAGATAGTGGTGTAAAAATATTGGAGGGATTATAGACAAGTGTATCAAATTTAGGGCTTTGCCCAGAAACCGGTTGCTCCCTGCATATGGTGTGAGTGTGAAAGAGAGGCTTAGAGAGGGCGCTGCCTGAAAGCTAAGTAATTTAAGGGTAGATTTAAATCCAAAACATGAAGTCTGGAAGTAAGTAAACTCTAGTGATAAACTTAGAATCTATAGCAAAATATTACCCATTGTAAGAGAGAGGCCATGTGGTAAGCAGCAAACCACCAATGGAAAGTGCAATAGACAGTAACTGAACTAACTAACAAAAGAGTTCATTGGATTGAGGACATACCAACAGTGACTGACAAGATTATTGCTGTCTATAGTTCTTGCTGGGGTTTTTTAAATATAGAAAATGTATTTTGCATTTTCTCGGATCCAACTCCTAGGAGCCGAGGTCCCTTTGCTCCCCCAATAAAATATTGGGGGGGCACCCCACCCCCCAATTGATGGACGTTACCATTCAAATGGTGTGTATGTGCCATGTCTTGTGATTGACGATACAGGGTGGGGCTCAGCTGGGACCGCATCCCCAATTATTTATTCAAGTTGGCAACCCTGTATTTTGCAAAAGCATTGTTTACAGTATATTACAAAAGTTTATTAAAAGCTGCCTTTTTTTCCAAAGAACGGAACACAGGAGTAAGATTGTTTTGTATTAATTGCTACAACACCTACTGCATCCTCCTTCAATGTAATGACCTCGTGTTTTGGATTACAGTTCCCTTCAGTCCCAGCCAGCAAAGACTGACACATTGGGATACAAAGTGCTTTTACCCAAGAATTCATCTGCTACACACTAAGGTTGCAATCCCAACTCCACTTACCTGGGAGTAAGCCACACTGAATTCAGTAGATACAGTTAGGTTAGTGTTGAAAATCACATGCCCCAAGTAACCCAGTTTTACTCTGCTTGCTCAGGGACAGGCAGAAGGGAGAGGGGTGCCCCTATTTCATCTTTCAGCAGCATAATTCTAGACACTCTTGTTTTTGCATGCAAGTTCCACTGAACAAAAGGTGAGAAGCCTGAGGATAAACATGTGTAAGCTCAGGCTGTGCATCTGTAGTCAAGTGATAACTCGATAAATTTAATACGGTGCTTAAGAGGTGTCCAGAATGCTAAAGACTGAAACAATATATTTTATAGCTGAGTTACCAATTTTAAAAGATTGCATCAGCTCATACTTCTAATAGCATTTCAGGTTGGCAAGAGGGTGATTGTGTTTCATCAAGATTTTATTTCCAGCTGATTCAGGCAGAATTAGATTTCAAATAAAGTGTTAGAAGGCAAAAAGCCCAAGAGGCTAAAAAAAAAAAAAAAGGTGAGAACTGGGAATTTTGGGGAGGGGGGGGGACAGATATGGAACAAGCCGCAGAAGTAGCCTGAGAGCAGCACCTTCTGGAAGTGATTTGGTATTACAATCTCAAGCCGCAAGTCATTAGGGTAGCAGAATGGGAGACGGACAGATCCGACCCGTGGAAGCTATCCTGCACAGGTCCTAGTGAAATGAATCAGAGCCATGCTGTTGAGCAGTTTGAAGATATTAAAACAGGGCTTGTGTGCAGCAGAACATCCAGGTGGATTATGCCTCAGCCTAAAGTGTGTGTGTGTGTGTGTGTGTGTGTGTGTGTGTGTGTGTGTAGTTTTTCTACTTTGGCCATCAAAATATCCTTGGTTGGTTCTCAATGTCAGGAACAAACTTCCCATTGTATCTAATCAGGTTGTGATTAGAGATGAACATGTGCATGCGGTTGTTTAGGGCACTATGGCTGAAATCCTATGCAGACTCACGTAGGTGAAAGTCCCATTGAACGATGCTCAAGACCGGGCTTGGCATTTGTTGAGATGTGCAAGAAAAACCAGCAGATGTCTAAAAAGGTTGCTAATACCTGTCACTGGATGGACTTCTGTTGGTGTGGGAATGTGCATTCATTCCATCAAGCAAAACCTTCTCCTTCACCCAGTGAAAAGTTCCAGGTACAGCTCATTATCTGGCAACAGATATCACGTCTTCCATTATGAGTGTTTTATTATCTGGAGCAGAGCTAAAATATTAATGGCCTATCATCACTGGATTGTGAGTGAAGGCCAAATTAATTCCACTTAAGATTGGCTTGATCTTGATGTGCAAATTCCTGACATGTGAGGAAGGGTGGTGCTCTCGTGGCAACTAGACCATAAACAGATGTGTGCTTGGGAGCATTGGAGAGGAGCATGGGAAACGGACTGCTGCAACATGTTGAGTAATCCGATGTTCAGACGGCTTTAATACCAAAACAAGCTGGACTTGGATCTTCCTTTCCTGTTTTTAAAAAGTCTTGTTCTAACAGTCTGTGCTGATATTAATTGTAGATAACGGGGGGGGGGGGGGACTTGAAAGGGACAGTGGCAGAGCTTCTGTCTGGAATTTAGCTCTCTTTTTTTGGTAATTCATAAGCACCCAGCAATTTTTGCAATAAGCAGTCTTCTACGGGAGGAAGGCTATGGTCAGACTGGCCCTATTTTGGCTCCTTGAAGTTTTGCAGGACCCCTGCATTAGTTACAGTTACCCCCTCCATTCCTCTGACGAGGAGTGAACAAGCCCACACCTTGGGAATGATCGAAACCGATCCTGCAGCCCTCACTGCAGGTTTGCTTGTCCAGTCTGATGCCCTCCTGGTGGTGTGGACTGCAACTCCCATCGTGGGACTCCCATCACGGTCCCAATCCTGCTGGCGAGGACTGATGGGAGCCATAGTTCAAAACATGTGGAAGACGCCAGGTTGGGGGAGGCTGCTTTATACATTGCTCTGGAATGCATGCCTTGCTGCACACAGAACCCACCCAAGAACTTGAGCCCTAAGTGGGGTGGTTTGAGGAGAATGCAGAGGACCGAATGCATCCCTGTGATTCCACCTCTGGATTGGCACTTAACCATAACCAGTAATCTGACTTTGCTGCCATTGGTCTACCAGAGCAGTTTGTGTGCAGCAGCCCAGTGCTAGGTGCACATAATGTTGGACTGAAGCCATTTTAACTTGGAGCTGGTATGCCTTTTGGTGTTCTTCCCATGCCTCTGTTGGTACATGCTTTCTTGTGCGCTACTAATGGAGAGCCTTGGGTGACTGGGAGCGGCCGCAGAGACCACATAACACCGGTCTTGAAAGACTTACATTGGCTCCCAGTACGTTTCCGAGCACGATTCAAAGTGTTGGTGCTGATCTTTAAAGCCCTAAACGGCCTCGGCCCAGTATACCTGAAGGAGTGTCTCCACCCCCATCATTCTGCCTGGACACTGAGGTTCAGCGCCGAGCGCCTTCTGGTGATTCCCTCACTGCGAGAAGTCAAGTTACAGGGAACCAGGCAGAGGGCCTTCTCGGTAGTGGTGCCTGCCCTGTGGAACGTCCTCCCATCAGATGTCAAAGAGATAAACAACTATCTGATGTTTAGAAGACATCTGAAGCCAGCCCTGTTTAGGGAAGTTTTTAATGTATTTTTAATATTCTGTTGGGAGCTGCCCAGGGTGCTGGGGAAACCCAGCCAGATGGGCAGGGTATAAATAATAATAAATAATAATAACTAATAAGTTGTTGTTGTTCTTGTTATAAAAGGCAGAGTTGAAGGGATGGCCTGTGTGTGAGAGAGAGAATTCATCAGCTGTGCTGTACTTGCTTGCTCTGACTCCAGACTTACCTTCAACTCTCTCCCCTCCCAAGGCTCACTAGGGGAATCCCCCTCAAAGTCTGCAGGCTCACCCAACATAAAAGAAGAGGCGAAAGAGTTATTTATGTCAAATACCAAGTGTTTTCTGTTAGCAAATACTGTTTTGTCTACCTCTTTAAGAATTATTATTTTAAATTGCTCTTCCAAGGTCAGGCAGCGTTTCAGCAGCTTCCTTACTCGGGGAAGGCTTGTTGTTTTCATAAGATGCTAAGAGACCGTATGCAGGCTCCAGAGCTGCAGTAGCAGAACAGTTCAAGTTACTGAAGCCTTCAGCTTGGCAGGTCCTCCGCCTCTGGCCCCTGAGCGACGGCCTTGAATCTCGCTTGCTTATTGCAAACAAATGCAATGCGAACGTAAATATTCCTTAATGTCATTATGGTGTTCCATTCAGGCTAGGAAAAAGAAATAGAGATGAGGCAAGTCCTTCTCCGCTTATTTGTGACCAATGAGCACCTTTGGTGGAAAAACCTGAAAAATACTTACTTATGTATAATTTGCACATCCAGATTCTCACCTATTCCTTTAATCCATGAAGCAATTTAAAAGTGGGGGTGGCGGTTTCCAGCAGTTTCTTTAGATCCTTGTAGAAAGAACTCTTGTCTGCTTGTGGGCTTCTCAGAGATGTTTGGAGACATCTGGACCAGATGGACTTTTGGTCTGATCGGTCAGGTTCTTTATGTTGCTTCCAACGGTTGCTGGAAATAGCGTATAGTGGTAAGGATATCTGGGAGCTGCAAGTACTAACAGACACTAACTAAAAGGCACTGAAATCCTGGGAGCAAGTCATATTGAACACAGTGGGATTCACTTCTGAATCAACAGGCAGAAGGTTTGAATCAACAGGCAGAGCTATGGAACTGAAGTGGTCCATAACTAAGGGCCCATCTGCACTATGCATTTAAAGCAGTATCATGCCACTTGAAATAGGCCTTCTGGTGCCCTATACAGTACCAGAGTTAAGTAAGCACAGGACTTGTATAGCATTTATCTCTTTTTCTCCAGCATCTTTTTCCATTTGGCATGGAGGATACCCCCTCCCCAAGACATTCCCCTTCACAAATTCCCTGTTTCCCCACCCTACATCTGATTTGGAGTTTGACTGCCTAGTGTTTTTGTGCTATGGTACTGAAAGTAAGGAAGATAGGAGACAACAGGGCATGCTGACAGGCCCACCTGGCTATAATCCTCTCAAACCTACCTCTTTCTCCTTGCACTGTGCAGTACCCGACAGAACAGTGGGAAAGTGAGGCACAAGCGTCAGGCATTGCAGGACATGGCGCGGCCGCTAAAGCAGTGGTTGTACAAGCACCGAGACAACCCATACCCCACTAAGACCGAGAAGATCTTGCTGGCTCTTGGCTCCCAGATGACTTTGGTGCAGGTAAGAATGAGCTATGCCCCGTTACCTGTGTGACTCACACCATCTCTGAAGACTGGCCTGGTTGCCCCACTTGTACGGAGCATCTTCAGGCTAAACTAGTTGTGATTGCAGCAGATCTGCATGTTTTTAAACCAAGGTGTGACATAATCGCATTGGAGGCATCTCCCTATATATCATTGCCCAAACTACATCCTCCTCGGCCAGGCTCAGATTTTGGAAGGGAGCTCAGGTGGGAGAAACATATCTTGGGTGGAGGATCAGGAAAGGTGAGTCACAGCAGCTTTCGGCTCCCTTTGCAGGATGTCGGTTTGCCGGAACAAAGGGATGTCTTGGGAAAGGAGCAGGCTCCTTCTTCCAGTGGTTTGCTTCTTCGCCCACGCCTTTTTCTCCCAACCCAGCTCACTTCTCGTTTCAGATAAGAGAGACTGCAAGAATGCCAGTTATATGAAGGGAAAGGCTTGTTACCCAGAGACAGCCCTACCTTTAAGCAGACCAACTTAGATGGCAGCAAGGCCGTGGGAGGAGAAATTGGTTTGTGTGTATCACGTGGCCTCTCTTCCCTAAACTAACCTGCTGCCTTCAGGTGCACTGGAGGCTGCTCCCTCAACGCCAACGTTGAAGGAAGATTCAACAGAGAGGCTGTAGCTCAGTGGTGGAGCACCTGCTTCGCATGCAGAAGGTCCCAGGCTCAGTCCCCAACATCTCCAGGTCGGGCTGGGAGAGACCCTTGCCTGAAATCCTGGAGAGCTGCTGCCAGTCAGTGTTGACATTACTAGACTAGATGGGCCAGTGTTTTTACTGTGTATAAGACAGCTTATATCACCCATGTAAACCCACTCAACTGCTCCAGTCTGCAGAACTGGCATTGTTACAGGTTCCACGTAAAAACCGCTCTGCATTTGTAAGAAATGGATGTTTTGGTCCTACAGTACCCATACTTTGTGACTCCCTGCTTATTGACATCAAGCCAGCAGCTTCCTCCACTCTTTTCAGTGCCTGCTGAAAACATTTTTGTTTTGGCAAGCCTATCCAGACATGTAAAAGGTTGGCATATGTTTTAATCTGGGTTTTAGCCTATCGTTCGACTGGGTTTTTTATGTTTCAAATAGTTATTTTTATACAAATGTTATGGGTTTCTTCTTTGTGTAAACCACTTTGAGGTTTTATTACAATCAAGCTTCTGTGCATGAAATGGGGAGCACATTTTATCCTTTGCTTCAGGCAGCAAAATTTCTTGGGGGAGTCCTGTCAGTGCCTGGTACCCCCACACCCCTTTTAAAGCCAAAGATTGAGGGGTTCCTGGAGGACAAAGTTGCCTTCCGCAACTAGGTAATTATAGCACAAAGTTCATGGCAGCCTTTCTGGAACACCCTTCACAAAACACTGTCCAGCCTCCATTCATTTTAGGAGAACTTGGGTTAGCGAGCACTTAAGGGCCAAAGTTTTCTGAACTGTGCCTTCTTGACTTCTCAGGGATTATGTTTCTTCAGAAATGAAATGGCATGTTTGGTAAAAGAACACTTCCTTTGTTGTCTGCAGATCTGTCTTGGTTGACATGTAGTCCAAAAGCAAAAAAATAATATCAAAAAAATAATAATCCAGATGCTCCTTCCACACGTTGCCCAGAAATGCTCTCACATCTGCATGAAAACACATCATTCAAGGGAAAGGAAAGAATGAAGTTGTGGTCCAGAGCAGATTACTGCTTACAAAGAACTGATCCTCCGAGACACACAGGCAGGGGCACTATCACAAATCACACCGGAGTGATTGCAGAACAGCCCCACTGCAGTCAAACTGACTCAAATTGACAGTGATGTATCTGTGAGAACTGGGTCATGTTTTCACATCTACTTGGAAAAAATCATTTCTTGTTCCCAAAAGCTGCACACTCCAGATTATCAAATCGTGCTGCATAACTGGCTTTAATCTAGCACCGTAAAGTGCCAGAACATTTCTGGAGGAGACCAAAATAAAATGTGTTTTCCTGATTTGTATTTCCTAGGCTTACATTCCTGAAGCTTAGATTGGCCTCCTCCTCTTCGCATCAATCTGTCCAATTCCTTAACACTTGCTGTGTTCCTTTTATTCAGTCCTGCTGTCCTTGTGTTTGAGCCACAGCTTTATGTTAAGTTGTTCTGTCAAGCCTTCCCTTCATCACAGTATCTTTGTTTGTTCCATGCATACCACTTCAAGAAGTGTTTGCTAACAAGTAAAAGCTGGGCCGCCAACCAGTTACAAAAATCATGTTAGTTTTTAGCTAATTAACTGGTTACACCTGCGCATATTCACATATAAAGAAAAAATATAGTTTTAATATTTAGAGACTGTGAGTGTGGTCTTTGGGACATTTCCACTTCTGCCTTGCGCAGGACAAAATTACTCAGATAATAGGGTGGCTGCTTAGACACTGATAAATGCCACAACAAAAAATTGCAAGAAGATGCAGATTGTGTAACATCTGTATATGGTCATTTATATGGGTGGTGTGCAAATAAATCTACTACTCCAAGGACCTTGGGCTGTGCAAAGGAAATTCCTCTCCTTGTGCCTGGTGACACCTAAATTGGTTACAAGGCACATTTGGGGAGGGCATCTGGAAAGGGAGAAGTTAGGATGTGCAAGCAGAAAGCCCTGGGCTAGCAGATCTATTTAGATACTGCCCTGCGCATAGATCCAAAATTAGAAATAATTACTGTAAATTAAATAGATATGCAATACATCTTCCCATAATGGAGAATCATAGAAATGTAGAATTGGAAGGAACCCCAGGGGTCATCTAATCCAAACCCCTGCAATGCAGGAATCACAGCTAAATTGCATGTGCATGTGTTTGTTTCATGTAATACATGCATGCAGAAAATGAGATTCCCAGTGCGTACTACTGTTGTTCCAGATACAGTGGTACATCGGGTTACATACGCTTCAGGTTACAGACTCCGCTAACCCAGAAATAGTACTTCGGGTTAAGAACTTTGCTTCAGGATGAGAACAGAAATCGTGCTCCGGCGGCACGGCGGCAACGGGAGACCCCATTAGCTAAAATGGTGCTTCAGGTTAACAGTTTCAGCTTAAGAACGGACCTCCGGAACGAATTAAGTACGTAACCAGAGGTACCACTGTACAACATTGTGACTAGGTGACCTGTGCCATCCGGGTGTTAACCGTTGATGGTCAACTTCAAGGCCTTTCCTGCTCTCCCTTCTAGTGTCACTTTATCATTAAAGCAGACCTGGACTGCACAGGCCTTCAAAGTGAGCAAGGCCTTCAAACAGCAAACATTATCTGACAGCCCTTCAGATGGAGGACTTGTCATCCATTAGCTAGGATGCAAGGCCACCCTTTCTTTACAATGTAGCCTGTCTTGTTATTGCATTATGGTGGCTTTTAAAAACTACTTAACTGGGGAAATGTTTCTAGTCAAATCAAGATGTGTTGAATCAATTAAATGTAGTAAGCCTACTTAAAAGATGTGCTCTCCTGCCTGTGGGCCTCTCTCTTCTTCTGTGCTGAGTACTTTTGGCTGTTTCCTCTGTCCCTATCGTCCCTGCATCCCCAAGGTTTTTATTTTGTGTCTTCTGCTTTCTTAACTCTTGTTTCAGTTCTATCTACATTAATTAACACACATACATACAAACCCAGTTCTCATGCACCAAGGAAAATCCTACAGAAAATTAAAATAGTGTTTCGCACTTCCCTGAGTAGAGGAAGTTTTACAGTTAGGGAGGTGTGTGTGTGTTTATGAGGAATCATAGAGTAATACAGTTGGAAGGGACCCTGAGGATCATCTAGCACAGCCTTTCTCAACCTGTGGGTCCCCAGATGTTGAACTACAACTCCCATGACCCCTAGCTAGAAAGGCCAGAGCTCAGGGATGATGGGAGTTGTAGTCCAACAACATCTGGGGACCCACAGGTTGAGAACCCTCTGCAATGCAGCTGTCCCGTGTGGGGATCGATCCTGCAATCTTGACATTATCAGCACCGCACTCCGACCAACTGAGCTATCCAGGCCCCTGAGGAAGTACTGTATTAGAGACGTATGTTTGCATGGCATGTTTGCAGTATTGATTTCTTTTAACTGTACAAGCCCGGAAAGGGGGACTAGGCAAGCACGCAGACAAGTGCTTAGCTGTGAAAATGCCATCAGTTCTCCGAAAACCAACAGTGTGCCTTTTGGAAGACCCCCTGGTTCCTTTTCACCAGCCAAATGTAAAAAATTTTTGGCTCCTGTTGGCTCTCAAATTGTTTCCCTTAGCCCCAGCCAAGTAGATGGAAGGTGTCCAGTGGCCACTAGCCACCAACTGCATGAGTTGGTCCACTTAGCGGGGTGTGGAAGCCTGGCCAGTGGGCGGTCCAAGTCTGGTTTAAAGATGAAGTACTATAAGAAGCTCCTGCCAACCTAGCAGTTCGAAAGCACGTCAAAGTGCAAGTAGATAAATAGGTACCGCTCCAGCGGGAAGGTAAACGGCATTTCCGTGTGCTGCTCTGGTTCGCCAGAAGCGGCTTAGTCATGCTGGCCACATGACCCGGAAGCTGTACGCTGGCTCCCTCGGCCAATAAAGCGAGATGAGCGCCGCAACCCCAGAGTCGTCCGCGACTGGACCTAATGGTCAGGGGTCTCTTTACCTTTACAATAAGAGGAGAGCAAGAGGGCCCTTGAAGTTGCCAATCAGTAGTTAGCACCACCTGGGCAGCAGACTGAGCAGTCACCTGGTCAGTTTTCTCAACTGTAGGGAGGTGTACTGTATTTTTATTTAAATTATAGGAATTTGCACCAACTCAATTGGCATATGCACACAGACGTCATCAATTTTGGTGATGCTCTCATTTATTTATTTTTTGGCAATGTGTTAAGCGGACACTGTAGGTGCAGACCACATGGCAGAGGACAAAACAAAAGGCAAAGGCATTCTGCAGCTTCCTAATTTGTCTTCAGTGCTACAAACCTAGCTGAGAGTAGGAAAAAAACTTTCAAGAGGGGCAAATGGCCTGTACAGAAGAGTTTGGTAGGTCTCGGGGTAGGTGGCCAATAGCACACAGGCTGATGGGATGCCCGATGGATGTTATCTATTCCTGTGGAAGCTGATTCTTTGGTGGAAAGGAAATTTCTAAGGGCCCCAGGCCTCTAGAGAAGACTTGGGAAAAGAACCACTCAGCCTAAACGTAGTAGGCTGAATGCTGATTATATTCAAGCAACCCTAGCAAAGCCAATGGAGCAGTATGTAGTACAAGTTATTAGCCGCCAGCCCTCCCGTTTTGCTTTAGAGTTCGAAACCTTATACTCCTGAAACTAGCAGAACTGGAACAGGAAGCCATATCCGTCTAAAAGCCACAGCCTATATTTATCTCGCCAATTAGCCTCCAATTTCGAGGCTAGCAATTTGTCCTGCTAATTTGCAATGAATATGTCATGTTTTCATTTGCCCTATTCCCGTAGGGGTGGATTTATTTTATTTTAAATTTGGGTTTAGCCATTCCTATGAATTTAAAGGGGGGGGGGGATGAAGGAACATTCTTTCCAGAAGGGGAAATATGAATGGCTTTATTGTTGAATATGAAGTTATTTGCCACAGTATGACTAATGGACTGGTTCTGGCTTGCTAAGGATCTTGCAATATTCAGGTTTTCACATTCATATATAGGATGCAACTTACTCTGAAAGGGGGAGTATTTTAAGTTACAGTCCCCTTCTTGATTATTAACAATGTGTAGTATGGGATGTGGTACAATGATAATAATAATTCAACCGAAGAAGATAAAGATAGGCACATTATATTTGCTGTTTTGGAAAATGGGGCTGCCACTGTTAAATGAAACCAAGCCCAGGAAACAGATTTGCTGAATGGAAACACTTTATAGTAGTAAGTAGCAGGAACTAAGGAGTTGTAAGTAATTTCTTTTATTTCTTTTTTTGCAATTTTTATTAGTTTTTACAATTTACATTTATATTCAAATAGTATTCAGAATAATCATACGCGTAAAAGATTGCCTGAATCCTTGAACTTCCCTCTACCCCTCCATGGGTTCCATTTACATTCCTTTCTCTTTTACTGCATCTTGTAAGTTCTCCATTTTCTTGAAATTCCCTATTTTCCCACAGTTCTTGTTACATGACAAGTGTTGTTACAATCCTGCCAAAGTTTTTAGTTGTTTACAGTGTTCTCCAAGATAAATTATATATATAAAAAATTCCCATTCCTTAGTAAAGTTTCTGTCTTCTTGATTTCTGATCTTCCCGGTCAGGAGTTGTAGGTAATTTCTGTTCCCTTAGTTTAGTCAAGTCTCCCTAACCTGAAAAGCACGACACACAATTCTGTGCACACACCCACTTATTTGTATCCTGCCATTCTTCCATGATGAAACTCTAGTTGGTATTACATTGGATTCTTGGGCAGAGATCTCCCATACAGGCACTAATCGAACCCAGGACTGCTCAGCTTCAGCAAAGTGGCTGCATCACATGCCTTTAGGCTGGGGGTAGCCAATATGGCACCAGACTACAGCTTCCACCAACTTTGACCATTAGCCATTCTGGCTGCAGCTGATGGGCATTTTAGTCCAACAAACATCTGGAGGGCACCATGTTCGCTGCCCCTGCATCTTGGACATATGCTTTGCTGTTTAAGAAACCGTGTGTGAAAATGGCTACTGAGTGTTTGCTTCCCAGGTCTGGAAAGCCCCATTCTGGGAGTGAGGGCTGCATGCCCAATTATTTGTGTGAGAAGAGAGCGGGCAGCTGAATCCATCCCTTTCCTCCCCTTTCCCAAATAGATGATTGGTGCTATAGCCAGCAATCTGACTGTGCTGCTGTGGGGCTGGAACTATATACAACAACCCACTGCTGATTTTGCATGATGTTGGGTTACGGCCAACTAATATGAGACATATTAGTCTGTCACATTATATAATAGGGATATATTTCATGCTTCAGCTGTCCTTGTTGGCCAGGGGGCAGTTGCTTTTTTCTTTGGGGGGTTGTCAAAACGTGGCTGTTTACTAACAGTTGCTACTCTTCAGGAGATAGGTCCCTCCTCAGGGGCTCTGGAACCTATAGAAAAGTTTGATCCCCCAACCTAAAATGATTATGGTTTTATTCCCCCCGTGGGGGCAAGGGAGAATCCAAAATCTGAATCTTTGGGGATTCTTGTTTTTAACAGCTATCTTATTTTATTTGTGAGATTTTTCAGTCTCCTGGAATGCTTCAAAGAGGAGCTGTTCATATTCGCATGAATAATGCTTGCGGTTGACATGGAAATGTTGAGAGTGCGGTGTTTGCTGCTGGCCTTTTCAACCAAATAGTAGCACACGCACATAAATCACACTCATTTTTATTGCTTGTTGTAAAGAGCTCTGTGGATAATACCCTACTTTCTGTTGTTGCACGTGGCAGTCTGATAAGGCCAAGGTATGCTTCCGTGCTGCTCTTTGGCAAGCGAATACATTGCCTTTGACAACTGCTGCAGACATTAAAAGTATCCCACTGGGATGCTGAGCATATGAATGGTCTTAGACAGAGTCGGAAAGCTGGTCAGTCTGCCTAGTGTCAGACTCTGCTTGTGACTCCAGATTATAGGGTCTTGTGCTAGCCTGTCAGACATATGAATTGCATACCCTATGACATTCCTCATATGAAAACAGGGGCATTTCTCACTCGCCCCCCATCCCTCCCCCACGCAGAGCATTTCCTATCAGAAGAAGGGCGAGTTCCACCACTGCTACACCATCATCATCATCATTTTTTATTTATATGCCGCCTTTCCACAGTTAAAGAAACAGTGCGCAAGGCGGTTTACAGCATAACAAGATTTACATAATTACAAAAGTCATAAACAATAAATAAACCACATCAAAAAAATACACAACCAAATGGGAAACAATTTCACATAAATCAACATCTAAAACTAAGAATACAGCATTGATATCACAGTTTAAAATGACATAGGTAAAAAATAACAGCAATTTAAACAAAAACAAAACAATGAGGCACATCCTCCATCGTACTGAGAAAACCCCTTAATTCCAATTTTATTCTATTCTTTGGTGTATGTACAAAAAGAAAAACACACACCAATAAACACATTTTAGAAAGGGGCAAGATCGGAATGGGTGCACAAAGTATTCTTATTTTTATATCGAGACTCTTTGCGCTCCGCTCCTCCTTGCTTGCTCTCCAGCAGCCGCTACAAGCCGCCCAGGGGAGGAGGCCAGCAGCAATGGCCAAGGAGAGGTAACGGGATGCTCCTTCCCCATCGCTCAGGACAAGCGCTGGCTCATCCTCCTTTTGGAGCTTGGCGGCGGCGGCAGCACTGGCAGGCGAAATAGGGACATTCCAGGATCAAATCAGAAGCTGGGGTGACTTTCGTAATCCTAGGACTGTCCCTGGAAAATCAGGACGCTTGGAGGGTATGGCATTGATCAGTAACCACTGCCAGCAGAAGGTCATGACTGCATGGCTGGGCTGCAGAAATTGGAAGTGTTGAACCACCACTCAGAACCCCTGAAATTGCAGCTGTACTTCATGTTTGTATTGTCACAGGAAGTGCAACCTGTTGCATCCTCCTTGCTGAAAGAGGGACAATGCAGTATTTTGTTCTTCCTTGTTCCTCTGAAGCAACAGAAGTGCAAGATGATATAGACGTGGCCTTTGGATGAAGGCTTGTGCATATATTTAAGCTGCTTACCTTAAAACTGTAAAGGTGGCTTCTAATAAAGTTAGATTAAGTACTAAATATTTTCAGTGTTCATACTGCTTTCACTTCGGCTTTTGCTGAAATAAAAATGAGAACAGTCTACTTGTTTCTCTTTCACGCGTCATAAAACACACGCCAATGAGAAAACTCTTCAGTTCTCTCTTGAAGGAGGGAGAAAACTAATGCATTTTGTCTTTTATTTAGGTGTCAAACTGGTTTGCCAATGCAAGACGTCGCCTTAAAAATACTGTCCGGCAACCAGACCTCAGCTGGGCTTTGCGAATCAAGCTGTACAACAAGTATGTTCAAGGAAATGCTGAAAGACTTAGTGTAAGCAGCGATGATTCATGTTCAGAAGGTTTGTTTTCAATATATATTTTTGTAGATGTCCAAGCAAAGCCAGTAAAATTGAAAGTGGCCGACAATTCTCAAGGAGCTGGTGCTCTTGCAAGCTGCAACACATGTGCATGCTAAAATTTAAGAAGCATCTATTCTGGCTTTGAGGAAGATGAAACCCTGGAAGCCATAGGGCTTCGGTGATCCCTGCTTTCTGTACTTTTTATTTCATTTTACAATGTTTTTATGACTGGCTATCCGGGCAGCTGATGGCTGTAGGACTTCTGTGGAAGCACCCGCTAGGCATCAGAGCCTTGGTCCATTTTGTCTCCATTTTGGCCAGATGATGGCAGTTCAAGGAATTCTTTTGCCTTCTGCCTCCACTCCCTCAGAATGAATTTTAGGTAGCCCCTGTGTTTTCTTTTTCAAGGTGGAAATTATCCTTTGTCAGATTGGGCTGCAATTTCTAGGGTTATCTTTGCTGCCACAGACACACCAAAAAGTCAGGTCCATCTAGGCCAGGCATAGGCAAATTCGGCCCTCCAGTTGTTTTGGGACTACAACCC
Organism: Podarcis filfolensis; assembly: GCF_964270895.1. Lineage (NCBI taxonomy): Eukaryota > Metazoa > Chordata > Lepidosauria > Squamata > Lacertidae > Podarcis > Podarcis filfolensis. The sequence goes on along the minus strand of NC_139614.1, from coordinate 38,585,169 downwards.
TAGCTAACAGGACCAGTGTTCAGGGATGATGGAAATTGTAGTCTCAAAACATCTGGAGGGTGAGTTTGCCTATGCCTGATCTAGGCTCTTATGCTACATTACTCCCTAAAATAATGGTGGTGATCACTCTGACAAAACACCAGCAACACTCCTGCATGTCATCAATAGATGTCCATCAACAATTTGATTTCAGCGATTCTCAAATGGTGCACCACACCATTTAATTTCATGACCTGTTCAGTATATAAAACATATGCTGATCATAAATCACTCCATGTAATTCTTATTGAAGATCAAAAGAGTGCTCAGGAAATGCCCTACCCCTTCTTCTAGTTTGAAGAAATAATCTGAAACTGGTTTTAGATGAGGCAGGGGAAGTGACTGGTGGCATCTTAATGGATTTTCAAAACGGCCCTTCTTATAATCTAGTCTGATCTCACTTATCCTCTAAAAGATGAATTATGAATAAAAATATATATTTTTTTAAAGAGACATAGGTAATGGTGTTCTCTGATGGGTCTTCTCTCTTCAGATGGCGAAAACCCTCCCAGAAGCCATATGAATGAAGGGGGATACAACACGCCTGTTCATCACACCGTGATTAAGACTGAAAGCTCAGTAATTAAATCTGGAGTTAGACCAGAAGGAAGTGCCAATGAGGATTATGTATCGCCCCCCAAATACAAAAACAGCTTGTTGAACCGCTACCTGAATGACTCGTTGAGGCATGTCATGGCCACAAATGCAGCCATGATGGAAAAAACAAGGCAAAGGAATCATTCGGGTTCGTTTAGCTCCAATGAATTTGAAGAGGAACTGGTGTCTCCGTCATCCTCCGAGACTGAAGGCAACTTTGTCTATCGGACAGGTAGGGTATAATTTCCAAAGCTGTCGTGTTTTGTTCATTCATTCAACCTGGAAACAAATGTTATGGCTCCTGGTGGTGCTAATTTGTCTTCTCAGAGTGTTTATAATTCATGGCACTTTTAATTATGGCAAGTACCATGAAAGTGCAGCCATCTCATCAGCAACCTAGTGAGGTAGGTCATTGTGGTTTTTCCTGGGTATTTTTGCAGATGGATGTTTTCGGATGAGAGTGAATGACTTGGTTAGCCTCCCAAATGTTCCTATGATAAACTGTGAAAACCAGTCAAAAGTTCCAGCATGAGGACAAAGCTCACCGGTACTAGATTATGAAATACAGGCTTCTTAATTTGTGTATCCAAGCATGTGTACATACACTTGCTGTACTGTTTTTTCCTTCAAGAAAGGCACAAAAGAGTTTGTGTGACCGAAAGTAGGTGCTGGTGGAAGATATCTGAGTTTAGGCCACCAGTACTGAAATGGGTACCACAGATCTTGAAATATTCCTGCACACCTATCGTCAGATAAGTCCATATACAGATTGACAGCAATTACCAGTTAGGAACTTAGCTGGGGTATTAATCATTCCAGCCATGGAAGATAGAAGTGCCTCATTCTTGAAGACCTGTGGGGAATGGGTTGGTAAACTACAGATAACTGAAACTTTCTAAAACTGGATCAGTTCAGGGCATCCTTTGTTTGATCTTATCACATATATGGTATGCTTGGATTAATACAGTCATAACGTGGTTCTCAAACGGAATCCATTCCGGAAGTCTGTTCGACTTCTGAAAATGTTCGAAAACCAAGGCACGGCTTCCGATTGGCTGCAGGAGCTTCCTGCACTCAGTCGGAAGCCAGGTTTGTGGCGTTCAGGAGCCAAAACGTTTGAGTCACAAGGTGTTCGACAATCAAGGTACGACTGTATAGTCATCATCCCTGACCACTGGCCATGATGGTTGGAGCCAACGTCCCACAACATTTGGAGAGCAACAGTTTGGGGAAGGCTGTTCAAGGCTTTTTGTAGGGATTCTGAAGATTGCTTGGCTGGATTTCAGACATGCACGTTCTGTTTGGTTTAATCCTCAGGATTTCCAGAACTTCAGCAGGTCTTCCACTTGAAGAGTAAATGATCACACCTTGAGTTGAGGGGGTTGGCTGGGTGCAGTATAACATAGTGCTCTAAAACATTTTGCGTAGAGTAGGAGCTGTGGTTGCATAGTTAGTGTTTTCCAAGTGAAATCTCTTGGTTTTTCGAAAGCTATTTTTCAACATTCCAAGTGCATTTGGTCTACATTATGTGATAATCGCCTGCCAAATTTTAGTTTTAAAATGAGTGTTGTTCAAATGAGCACACGGTAACTTAAGACAAGTAAACTTCTGGTTTTCTATACTTACACAACTGGAATTTTAAAAACGGGCATAATCTTGAGTAATCAAATTGTTACTGGACTCTGTCTCTTGCCTGCCAGCATTTTAGCTTTGAGTGGGGAAAAAAGGCTCTTTTAATAGGCTGCGGCAGCTGTACGATAACCGCTGCAGCATTAACGGGCTGAGCATTTGGAAAAACAAGCTACAAATTGTTACACGATCGCTCTAATCTCCCTGTTTTTATGTGTGCAGAACCTCTCCTATTTAGCATGCAGTCACACTTACCTTTCACTGCAACACTTTTTTTATTCAAAGCGCAAAGCAACAAAGAGGTAGATTCATAGCATGTTCATAGCTGCAAACAATTCTAGTGGGTTCCCCCCCACCCCGCACATACTAAAACTGAAAGAACAAAATTTATTTTATACATGGAGTGGTGTTGTATTGAGCCCTTGCATCTACTTCTAAAATATATTATATTCCAGAATTTATTTTACTATCTTTTATAAACATCTTGACCATCTTGGATCAGTCTGTTCCGTAAATGCCATGAAGATAACTTGCATCTTCCTTTTTTCTCTCTCTCTTTTTAAATCCTCAGCAATGTATTATCATTTTCTGAGGTCTTCCGAAACGTCTGCATATAAAAACCCTAGTGGAACTTAACAGTGTGTGGCTATTTTGACCTCTTTCCATACATACAGTTTGGATTACAGAACCAAAAACATTTTCCAGAGGGGGAGCCATATAAGCCTGTTGCAGCAAAAAAAGGTCTTGTGGCACCTTTTTAAAGCCTGACACATTTATTATGGCATAAGCTTGAGTGGCCTGAAGCCCACTTCATCAGATGTATGAAATGCAATCCTAAACTGGCAGGCATTTAACGGGATGGGCGGCGGAGTGAGGTCAGAAGGAAATGAAATGCAAAAAGAACAGACAGTGGCAATTATGTAAAAAGCAAAATAGTTAGCGGCCATTAACAAAGCGTATTTTCCAGAGGGCATTTGGAGAAGGAGAGACCTAATTGCCACTTAGTGGCTCCTTGTTGTAAGTTCTAAATGGATTGTGTGTGTTTTTCTGGATTTTGTTGTCTGTTTGTTTCTGTTGCAAACCTCTCCTGTGGCCTGTGCAAAATGGTTCAATAGAAACCAAAGAAAGAAAGAAAGAAAGAAAGAAAGAAAGAAAGAAAGAGAAAGAAAGAGGTGTTGGCAATAACGTAAACTGTCTGGTATTCCAAGTCAGTTTCTGCCACGTTAATTACATCCTGCAGTGTTAGTTTGGAATGTTGGTTTGTGCAAGCTATCTTAAATCACAATTATTAGCATCCATACCAAGTATATATATATATAGAGAGAGAGAGAGAGAGGGAGAGAGAGAGAGAGACATATATTTATTTGTTATACCTTGCTGTTACACGAGACTCCCCACTGTTCTCCGACCATTCATCTTGACCCAAGTATAACATAATTGTTGCGATGAGACTGTATTGTTCGGAGTGATTGCCACTGGGGCCAGCCAATCAACATTCTGCACAGCCAGCTTCTGAACTCAGTTCTCTAAGAGGGTTATGCCATCTCCATCTGACAACTCACCAAACAGTGTGAATATAGAGCTGTAGCACGCTCTCTACTCATCCTAATGTCTGTGTGCAAATCAAAGTGGCAAAATTCTGTGCATCAGCACTGCTTGCTAAGAACCAGACGATTGAAGCTTCTGAACCAACCACACTACCACCCAACATCTCAATTTAGTGTAGTTGTCAGCATGTAATGTGGCACCCCAGGGCTATGCTGCCCATGAGGCAGAGCTAACCAGCCGCCGCTGGCAATGGAATCCTGTGGGGCAGTGCCCCTGCGGGCATCCCACCTGCCACTGCAGTCACATGACATCCCACTGGAAGCTGCCACTGAAGCCACACAATCCCAGTGAGCAAGGCTTCAGTGGGCAAGGAGTGGGGCTGGGTGGCCAGCACTGTTTTGCTTCAGGTGGCAAAACAGGACAGGCCCTCCCGGGTGCACACCCATATCCTAGCTCTTTGCTATGCTGCTTATCCCAAATAGAGTGGTACCTTGGGTTACAGACGCTTCAGGTTACAGACTCCGCTAACCCAGAAATAGTACCTTGGGTTAACAACTTTACCTCAGGATGAGAACAGAAATCACACGGTGGCAGTGGGAGGCCCCATTAGCTAAAGTGGTACCTCAGGTTAAGAACAGTTTCAGGTTAAGAACAGACCTCCAGAACGAATTAAGTTCTTAACCTGAGGTATCACTGTAGTCTCTTGCTGGCCTGTATGCAATAAAAATTGTGTTTGATTGCAATTTAGCGGAGCATCTGTGATTATAACAACCAAGATGGATTGTTTGCTTAACAGCCGATTGGTACATGGAAAGGATATACTCATAAGTTTCAAGTAGTGTTGAGTGGGAAGATTCTGGCTTTTGCCTCACTGGAATACAGAAACCAATTTTCATGTATGAGCTGCGTTACCCAGATTGTGGTAACTATGGAAAATGCATTGTATTTGGGTTTGATTTGTGTTGGATCTCAGGGCCAGCACGGTTTTGATACCAGAGCTTATTCCTGGAACATAGCAAGTAAGAATAGTTGTGAATGCCTCTGTGAAAGCACAGAGTGCGTTGCCACTGAGTAGTCACAGTCTGTCTGAGCTGAATTGAGCTCCTGACGGTATACATTGCCTCCTTAAACCTCATTATTTCCTTCAAAGAATTTTGGGCACTGTAGTTTGTTAACGGTTGCTGCGAATTATTAATTCTGTCAGGAGTGTACACTACAGTGCCATGAATTCTTTGAGGGAAATAATGTGCTTCAAAGATGTAGTGTATACACAGGCTTCGTCTTAACAGAAATTAAACTCTTAAGAACTTCAGTCCAGAGCTTATTTGAAAGCAGCAGCTCCAGATTGTATTGAGAAATTAAGAGCAGTGGACAACAGAACTGTAACAAAGGAGAACTGAAAAGATGGGGCTGTCGTTGATTTTCTTTGCATTTGTGTTGGTAGGGAAGCCAGAGCAATTAAAAATGAAGCAATTTAGATGGGGAGATCTTGAAAAGGCTGTTTTTGAAGACTATTGCTTATTTTAGGTGTTTACATTGAGGGAAATTTGTGGGTTTTGGATCTCTCCTCACTTTCTTATTGACTTCCCTTTTTGCCCCTCTATTTATGGCGCTTGACCTTTAATATGTTCTGTAGCAATAGATGCAGCACCACAATTCCCAGTGGTTCTTCTGAAAAGTCAGAGTGCTCTACATCTTAACTGAAAGACTGTTCAGAAGAGGCCAGATTCATAGGTATACTGTCTTGTCTGCCTTGCCAAATTTTGTTGTTGTTTCCAGTTAACTTTTACAAAACATAACCTGTATTTTATTTTATTTTGGTTTGGTTTTTAAAAGGGCAATAAGTGCTGCTCTTTTTTCCAGGACCATTCAGGGGCTTGCAAAAAACAACAACCCCCAAACCCTCAAGCCACTCCTGAACATCTGAACTGCATTTTTGTGAAATGTGTTGTAGATTTCTCTAAAGGAAAGGGGCCTTGTCGTCAAATGCCCACCCCTACAAAGTGCAAAACCAGACTCATGCAGCAGGAAAATGAGAATATCAAATAAAGCATGAATTCACATTACTGATATGTAAAGGACGTGTAATATTTATGGGATATTTGTAAAAAGAAGAAGAAGAAGAAGACGTTGGCTAAAAGGCATTTTAAAGCATTCTTGTTTTTTAAGTTCTTAGCTTTAATTGCCACTGTAAGATGAATATTACAGGCCCTGAAAACAGGTTGTATTTTGATACTACTTAATGATACAGATGGTGGCTTCTAGGGCAAGTGACAACCAAGTAGTTTCTATTGATTTTTTATTTTTATTTTTTTAAATGCATCTATAGAGTCAGCTAAACCATTTATGACGTTAATCAGATTTATCCATTTTGGGATGGATAGGAATCTACTATCCTTGGTAATATAACCTGCTCCTTGACAATATAAAAGATGATACATGCATGTGCGACTCCTCCCTTTATAAAAAGTATTCTGACCATGCATCCAAGGTAGTGCTGAAATGCACTTATCTTATTTGCATTTCTCTCTTGCCCTGTCGCTGATGCCTGGGTTCGGACGTAACAGATAACATTGGCTTCGTGCTACGTGAATACATGTTCCTCTCTCGTTTTCCTTCCCTGCCTGGGGGGTGGGGGGTGGGATGAGAAGCATCTGCTTCTGGTTTTAAACTAACCACAGTTCCCTGTGATGCTGGAGCTTGGAATTGTGGATTGTTTAAACAATTATTACAGAATCAAACTGAGGTGTCTTTTTTTTTTTTTGGTGAAAGTTATCATTTAAAGTAAAGGGTTTCAACACCACAGGGAAGTGTGGTTGGTTTGAAACAAGAAGCAGATGCTTTTAATCTCTTCCTCCTGGTGTGTGGATGGGGGAAAGCAGCAGCCAGAGGCTTGCAGCTGCTTATTAGTCATCTTATTTATTTTATTTTTATCTTGCACTTATAATCCTGCCTTTCTTCCACCGTGCAATTCAAGGAGATGTACATGTGGCTCTTAGGCAGCCTGCCACCCAGGCACTGGACCCAATGGGGGCCTCTTCTGCCTTCAGACAACACTCTAGGATCATTTTCAGATCCATCCTAAATTATGCCTTGAAGAGTTCACAAGAAATAATAAACACATAGGCTCAATGGACACAATGATATATCAATGCCGTAATACTTCATAATATAGTGTATATATCTACATTAACATGATAACGAACACTACAATTTTTTTTAAGCCCAAATTTTTGCACAGGAGTGGGAAATTTGTGCTCCCCCTTCCCAAGTGTTGTTAAACTTCAACAACTATAGCCTCAGCCAGCAAAGAATTGTATTCCGCAACATCTGGAAGGCTAGATTATCCCCATCCCTGTTTTAGCAGGAAACCATGGTTTCCTGTTACCCCAGAACTGGGATTAAGTCTCAAGGTGAGCAGCTACCACATTATATTCACTTCCTTTTCTGTTTCTTCTCCAAATCTTTTGGACCAACAAGGTAGCACTTAAAATAATTGTCGGGGTGCCTCTAAGAGCAAGTCGGCATTGTCAGCTGGAGTTAAGCTAGAACAGGTTGTACAATTTTACCCCATCATGCCTGCTCCTTGGTCTAGTGATACATTCTTTCTTCCTGCTTAACATAAGACCCGCTGGAAGATAATTTTGCTAGTTTTTAGCTGCTGAATTGCTTCTCACAACCCCACATACGTGCTCAGACTTGGCAAAGCTAAGTATTTTTTCAGAAAAGCCCCCTCAGTTTTTATAATCCTGTGACGTTAAACTTTTGCAGCCTATCACTGAACACACACACCACTGTCTTCCTTACTCACCCCTAGGGACAGAAAATATCAGAGGATCTCATCTCCCAACTTTCAGGATGCTGAGCACTGTGGGAGGTTATATATACCAGTGTGTGTGTGTGTGTGTGTATAAATTTTTTATTTGTTTTTGCACACGTATTCCAAACATAACATCCCATCTTATACAATATAACAAACCTTTGGCTATCACAGCCTAGGACTTCCGTCAACCTCGACTAATGGTTTTCTAACTTTCTTTCTGATTTTGCATTTTATTTTAATAGTTATTGCTATAAAATCCAAACACTAAATAAACTCCTCCTTAGTCCTTTTTTGCAATAATCCACATAGTTCTCCTTACAAAACTTCTTGCAACACTACAAGCGACGTCAGTTGATTACAATTGTCTTTCAAATATATCATAAATTTCTTCCAATCTTTCAGGAAAGTCTGGTCTTGCTGGTTCCGAATTTTCCCAGTTAATTTTGCCAACTCGGCATAGTCCATCAGTTTCATCTGCCAGACTTCTTTTGTTGGTAGTTCTTCTTGCTTCCATCATTGGGCTAATAGTATTCTTGCTGCAGTTGTCACACTGTGGGAGATTTTGTACAGGATGATGATGCAGCGAGAAGTGGCAAGCAAAAGGAGGGACCCCAAAGCCATTTTTCCTCCCCCTGATGGCAACACCTTGTCAAAAATCCAGGTTCATTTGTCTGCAGAAGTGCCTTCCTTTTAGTTGAGCACACTTCTGGCCAGTGGCGTAGCGTGGGGGGTGCAGGGGGGGCCGGCCGCACCGGGCGCAACATCTGGGGGGGTGCGCTCGCACTCGTAGCTCTCTGCCCCTACCTGGCTCACGGGTTAGGGGGCGCAAATTACTTGCCTTGCCTCGGGTGCTGACAACCCACGCTACGCCACTGCTTCTGGCATCAACATTTGGCTAAGGATAGATAGCCTAGATGACTATAATGGAGAAGTGAAGCTACAGGGCGGGGAAGGGATTGACATTCCTTGCTGTGTGACTGGGGTGAGTCCACAAATCTGTCTCCATCTCCTTCTGGTTGGCCCAACACACTTGCTCCAATGGGGCTTAGTCATGACTTCACTCTTCCTGTACTGGGGCCAAGAAACTTTCTAATCTCCATCCAGTTAAAGTGTGTAAGGATCTGGGCGATATTAAAAAAGAAGACTTCTTTTCTGGCTATTCTGGCCTCCATGAAACTCTTCCAGCACCTGGTCCCCATTTAGGATTGTGGCCAACCAAATTTTGTAAGAAAGCCACCATTTTAAAGATAGCATATTTAAAGAGTGTGAAACCTGGAAAAGAAAACGAGATCCCGAAGAAACAATAAATTGCTGATTTAATTTTAAATCTTCTTTAAGGCCAGGTGGGTTAAAATAGTTAATTCATGTCCCACTGGATATATATGGGTTGCATATCGTATTTCTTACTGACATTACACTCACACTCACCTAGCTTGCAAAATTTTGAAAAGTTTCCTCTTAGCTTAGTGGGGGGGGGCCTTTGGTGCAATCCACTTCAGTTTTGTTACAAGCAGATGCCACTAATTTCATAGTTCCATGGGGAGGACAATTTAAAAGCCTGGTGGGCAGCTACTTGGCTACCTCCCTATGAAAGTAAATTGGAACTGAGTGGTTCAAGGGGCAGTATATGCAACCTGCTTGCTCAGTGGAAGTGGCTGCCCCTTGAAGATGCTCAGCAGAGAGGCTTTCTGACCTTGCCATGCGTTGAAGCTGCAATTTATTTCAACAATTTGCATACCACTTCATCACAGTTGTCATTAAGCGGTGAACCAATAAGGCTAAAAATGAGTTTAAACTGTAAAATCAGAGTTCAATCAAAACACCTGCTGGAATAAAACAGTAAGTTCCATTGTGAGGGGCCCAGTTTGACCTCAACTGGAAGGGAGCGCCATAAAATTGGGCCCACAGTACCGAACGAATGGCTCCTGGTAGATACTCTGCATCCAAGTCATGGAGCAGCGCTCCCCTGAAGACGGTAGTGATAGAGCAGGAATATAAGAGATTGGGAGGTCCTCAAAGTATCCTGGACCCAAGTTGTTAAAAGCTTTGTAAATGAAGAAGAAAGGCTTGAACTTGGCCTGTTAATGTATGGGCAGCCAATGCCTGCTTATGAGGACTGGAGTAATTATGTACAGCATCATTCACCCTGGCTGTGCATGGATGTGTAGGAAAACGTATGTGCGCAGAGAAAGCGCCATGATTCTAATTGAAGTGAAAATACAGAAGATGGAGAAAGCCACATTCTGTGGAATCTTTGCACGTGAGGTGTGAAGGGGAGATGTGCAGTCCGCCATTGGCTGGGCCTCCCAAGTGAAAAAAGGTAAAGAGACCCCTGACCATTAGGTCCAGCCGTGGCCAACTCTGGGGTTGCAGCGCTCATCTCACTTTATTGGCCGAGGGAGCAGGCGTACAGCTTCCGGGTCATGTCGCCAGCATGACTAAGCCGCTTCTGGCGAACCAGAGCAGCACACGGAAACGCCATTTACCTTCCCGCCGGAGCGGTACCTATTTATCTACTTGCACTTTGACGTGCTTTCGAACTGCTAGGTTGGCAGGAGCAGAAACCGAGCAACAGGAGCTCATCCCGTCGTGGGGATTTGAACCGCCGACCTTCTGATCAGCAAGTCCTAGGCTCTGTGGTTTAACCCACAGTGCCACCTGCGTCCCTATGGGCCTCCCAAGTATATGCTCCCAAAGTATATGGCTATTGAGTGCATGGGGAATCCATTTCATTTTGCATTGTATTTACTGTGGTGAATACTGTTTTGTTTTGGCTTCTGTGTAAAGTGTCTAGCAGCAGCATGATGGGCAAATGACATGCGATGCTAAGTGCACCACTAGAAACCACATCGGTTTTGAGAAATGTTTAATAGCTTGTGCGCCTCCCAGATTTTCATTGGAACTGACTGCAGCGTGTGGTGCTCTCCCTGTCTGCTGAAGTTCCCCCCAAAATGGAGGCCCCTACACCTGCAGTGAAAGTTTTTAAAAATACTGATGTAGTTGACATGTTCAGGGTCATGCGCAGTTTGACCCTAAGTATATGCAGGAAGGGGTCATGTCTTCACTTTGAAGAACTGCCCTTGAAATTGCACACATTAAATCCTTTCTGAAAGACTATTTGGTTTCTAATATTGCATGCCCAAAGCTTAAATGTTGAAAACGATTAAGCTATTTTTCAATTAGTGCTTTGTGTTGATCATCTACCTTCTGCTGTGCTTGGTTTGAGCATTCCAGTTCCTCCTTGTGACCTCCGGACAGGGGTGTGTGTGTGTGTGTGTGTGTACATTTTAGTACACTAAAGCCTGTGCATATGGCTAAAATATAATTTTCAGGAGCAGAGCTCTCTCTTTTAACAGGGTTTTTTTTCTTGCAGGAGAATGTTGTCACCCGACCATTCGCCACCCACCCTGTGTGAGCACATGTTTGAAGTAAAGCTTTAGTGCTCAGTTGAATGGAAGTGACACGCATACATACTCATGAGGAAGCAAGAGTATGATTAACGGAAAGCCCAAAATGTTAATTCTACAGTAGCGTGGAGGGGGAGTTAGATTTGGGGAGACTGTAGTTCTTGGCAGTAATATGAAGGGAAAGGAGAGCCCGTAAAGACTTCATTTCTTTCTGGAAAAATGTCTGACTTGAAACCTTATACCTGGGAGGTATTTTTGTAGGTTCCAGTCTATTGCTACTGCTTGATGTAAATAAGACAATGGCGACTAACAATTTGTTAAATTCTGCCTGTGCCTCTGTCTGATCAGCCCATGCCCCTTGTGTAAAATTAGGCTATCATGGTGCTGTTCGTACCACTGCGTTTAAAGGTTGTATCAGTATTTCCACAAAACCCTTTTTTAAAATATACATAGCCAAGCTTTTATAATCCAGCTGTAAAAATTCAGTCTGGGTTGAAACTTGGCAAAGCACCGGACTTATTCTCCCATCTGTGCTGAATGGATTTAAGCAGGTACCTCTCAATGATATCTGTCTGTGCATTAATGCACTTGCAAATCTCTTGCTCTTTGAAGGGGGAAATAAAACTGGAGGCAATTTGCAGAGAGTAGACGTACCTGAAAAAGAAATAATAGCTTCCCCAGCAGACCTGGTATAAAATGTGGGGTTTTAAAAGCTTTTTACTTTCTAAAAGTGCAGTGTTTTTCATCCAGTTACATTTCCCCTTATTCTGGTTTCAGTCGGTTTGTAGCTGTTGTCTACATGGGCCATTTCCCATTTCATTGCAGCACCTCACCTTTAGTTGTGATTTCTGCTACCAAATTATCAGACTTACCAGATTTGCTCTTTAAAAATACTAGACAGTGCCTGTGTGTCCCCTCCCTTCTAATAAAGCTCTCACCTGTGTTCCAGTGTCCTACCTGGAGATGATGCCAGGGATTGGACATAAGACTTTCTTCGTGCAAATAGATGCACTATGGCTCTTCCCGCTGTTCAACCAAACAATGGTCGCACATTGATGCAGGGTTTGTACTCCAGGAATAGGAGCACCCGGTCTCTCCTGGGAAGAGTAAGAGGGCATTGGGATTGAGTCCAGATACCTCACCTCTTCTCCAGTGGCAACAAGGGCCAGTACTGATCAGCTGCTGGAAGTGAGACTACATGACTGTTGGCTTTGTCCCTTCATGGGCAGAGAAGCTGTTTGGGCTTCCTGGTGGTATCATTTGTTAAAATAAATTGAATGGGGTGCATTTGGAAATAAACAGCACTTTGTTTTGCAAACGTTTTGGTATCTCTGGACTTCTGCAGTTTCTTTCTAACAGCCATTGTGTCTCATTCCATTTTAAATGATTGTGACTGATGGTTAAAGTGAATTACAAGAGGGCTTTCCCCTAAGAGTACCTTTTGCAATTGGATTTTGAAAAGGGTCAAAAATGTTCTTATAAGCTAATACTCTTCACTCCTAATGGCAGTTTCCTAACTTACCTGTCTGAGTTAGGTTCTTTGTGACTTCATAGACTGTTTCATGCAATGCCAGAGTTGATGAACCAGTATATCCTTATGTTTGAGCAAATCCTGTGTCCCTTTATAGATCTGTGGTTTTGTGTTTTACCTACCATGATTTTAAGAACTGATTTACGTATTCTGCTGAAACTGGCCATTTGGCCATAATTGCAACAGCAGAGAGACTCCATGATGGAAGCGCTTGGCTGCGCGAAACCAGAATTTCTTTAGTATGTATCAGTGGATCTTCCGAGGAGCGCTTAGGGTAGGATCTGCATTCCAGTGAAGCAAAAAGAAAAGAAAATCTCACTGATTTTAACACACCATAAAGCTGCAGGTCGTTTTATCCCAGTCACCTTCAGTTTTATGTTCTAATTGGCAATACTTCACCAGTTCTGTGAAACCTTTCAACAGATTTGTCTTGAAAGGAGATGAGTAAAACAGAATTACCACCACCAACTCCTTGTGCTCCAAAAGGGTATGTTCAGACTCCCAAACAAGTGTGCATAATATTGCAGGTTTTGGGTGGAAGGAGTCCAACGGGTATTCTTGCACTCATGGAAGAATTATTGATCCAGCATAGGTGTCAGCTAACAAAAGCGGGAAGCTGTTTTATTCCCTCTACACACACACCCCCCGCCCAATTCTACCTTCCACTTTGTTTCGGAGGGTCCCCCAGCTCTATAGGACTTATTTTTGGGATGGCAGAAATAGCAAAAATCACTTTCCCTCCTCATCTGTTAATGGACACCTCCACTGGGGTCAACAGCCCTTCCATAAGTGCAAGCACACCAGCTGGGTTCCAGTGAGGTCTGAGAATGTGGATAAGGTGCTAATAATAATAATAATAATAATAATTTATTTATACCCTACCCATCCGGCTGAGTTTCCCCAGCCACTCTGGGTGGCTCCCAATCAAGTGTTAAAAACAGGGCTGCCTTCAGATGTCTTTTAAAAATAAGATAGCTGCTTATTTCCTTGACATCTGATGGGAGGACGTTCCACAGGGTGGGCACCACTACCGAGAAGGCCCTCTGTCTGGTTCCCTGTAACCTCACTTCTCGCACTGAGGGAACCGCCAGAAGGCCCTTGGCGCTGGATCTCAGTGTCCGGGTTGAACGATGGGGGTGGAGATGCTCCTTCAGGTATACAGGACCGAGGCCGTTTAGGGCTTTAAAGGTCAGCACCAACACTTTGAATTGTGCTCGGAAACGTACTGGTAGTGATTTCACCACAATATGTTCTGTTGCTTCTTGACCACCATGGGTGGTGTAGCTAGCCTGGTGTAGCCAGATGGTTCAGGGAGTGGTTGACATGTATCTGCATGAGGTGTTGGTGCCTGATGGTTTGTAGCAGGCGGTAATGTCCCTGGTCACAAATACCCATTTTTTGATAAAGTGTTTAAAAGGGTATCAGTGGTACATCTGCAAACAGTTGAAGGAATTTGATGATACTGATCTCAGTGTAGGCCTGGGCTTGGAGCAGAATCTGTCTTGGTTGCCCAGGTTGATTACCTTTTTTGGGAGAAAGGATGAGTTTGATCCTATTGGTCTCACTTGATCTCTCAGTCATTTTACTGTTGACCACACTACCATCTCGGAACAGCTCTGTGAGTTGGGAGATGGTGGCACCTGCTTACAAAGTTGGGTTCAGAGGATAGCACTGGGGGGTTATGCATCTGCCCTCAGGCAGTTGGGTGCCACAGACAGAGTGTTATTTTGTCTCCAGTGCTCTTCAATGTCACTAGGAGATTTGGGGCATGTTATCATCAGTATTCTCCCAGCTCTGGTCAATTTGGATTGATGTTACACAGTTACATAGTTTGGGTGGGGGGCTGCTCCTAGATGCATCTGTGTCACTGGCAGGCCAGGTAACCTCCTTGACTTAGGTTGATATGCCAAGTAGACCCTTTCCTGAACAGGGATAACTTGGCCACCATGATTCATCCATTGGTAAACTCATGATTAGATAACAGTGGTACCTCGGGTTACATACGCTTCAGGTTACAGACTCCGCTAACCCAGAAATATTACCTCGGGTTAAGAACTTTGCTTCAGGATGAGAACAGAAATCGTGCAGCGGTGGCGCAGAGGCAGCAGGAGGCCCCATTAGCTAAAGTGGTGCTTCAGGTTAAGAACAGTTTCAGGTTAAGAACAGACCTCCAGAATGAATTAAGTTCTTAACCCGAGGTACCACTGTACTTAATGTCCTCTGTGTGGGGCTCCCCTTGAAAGTGGTGTGGAAGCTGCTGATGGTGCAGAATGCTGCTTCTAGGTTGTGGGGTGGAAGTGCAGCAGCTGCCACTGGGCCATATTAAAGGTTTTGTGACTAGCATTTAATGCCCTGAACAACTTGGAACCAGATTAACTAACCCTGTAAGATCACTTAGATCATCAGGAGAGAAAATTAGTTGTGGCACCTGACACTACAGAATGTCACAGCCTGGTGATCCCCTCATGGGTATTTTCTGATATTGCCCTCACTATGGAACACCATATGAAGCATCATCTATCAGTTGCTTCAGACATCTTATGTCTTTTTGTTCAGGTTTTTTCTGACCTGTAAGATTGGACACCGTTGTTGCTTGCTCTCTCTTTATTGTCTCTGTATCTACTTACTTGGGACGCGGGTGGCGCTGTGTGTTAAACCACAGAGCCTAGGACTTGCCGATCAGAAGGTCGGCAGTTCGAATCCCCACGACGGGGTGAGCTCTCGTTGCTTGGTCTCAGCTCCTGCCAACCTAGCAGTTTGAAAGCACCTCAAAGTGCAAGTAGAAAAATAGGTATCTATTCCGGCGGGAAGGTAAACGGTGTTTCCATGTGCTGCTCTGGTTCACCAGAAGTGGCTTATTCATGCTGGCCACATGACCCGGATGCTGTACACCGGCTCCCTTGGCCAATAAAGCGAGATGAGCACCACAACCCCAGAGTCAGTCATGACTGGACCTAATGGTCAGGGGTCCCTTTACCTTTACTTACTTAGTTACCTACTTACTTAATTAAATGCATATCTCACCCTTCCTTCTAAAGGCCTCCATGAAGCTATTTTTGGGGGGGGGGTGGATTGTTTTCATTTTGTAAATGCTAAGAGTTTTTAAATATTAAGAGTTTTGGAAATGCTTTTAAATAAATATATAAACTCCTTGCATAGATGTACTTTTTGGGGTCTTTTCATATAAACTTATATCCCACTTTTCTTTATAAATACATAAAGCTGTTGACAGTGAAAACAAGAAGATGCAGATTATAATAATGAAACACAATAAACAGAACATAATGACAACTGACATCAATCCGCAACAGAGAACCTCATTTCCAGCAGTGATAAAATGAATAGCATCATTTTGAAAACAGAGTTGGCCTGAGTCAGAGCAGCCAAAAGAAATCTAACAACCTCGCCCAAAAGCTTTCCCCAAAAAATAGGTGGTAAAAAGAACCATTTGATGTCAGTTATTTGTGATGATAATTTTTGTAGCAGTCAATTAATCTGTTATTAAAAGGTAGCACAGGTTTTATGAATAGTTACTCAGCTTTTACATTTATTCTCCAAATAATCAAGAAACAGGACAAACCCTCCATATAACTAGGAAGCTAGCTGACCGGTAATCATTTTGGATATCCACATAATATATTCAACTTTCTAGGGGGAAGTGCCAAATGCCTGCAATAATTTTTTTTTTAATGCTTTCCCTCTAAATTCAATACAATGATTTTTTTTTCTAGTCCTTAATTGACGAGGCTCTCATATTTCCCAGCAAAGTGTAAAAGAATTCTTTCTTTCAAATCTTTCATTGTAATGGTAATATTTTTAGGAGCAGGACTTTTGATCCTTAGTACAGTAGTCCTCATTGTTTAGATATGGATGAAGACATTCACTAACCGTTTCTAATTTAAATAGCAAAGCTCCATTACTGATCTTCTCACTGAGGGTTACCTGACAGCCAAAGGTTTCCAGGAAGGAATACAGTTTAGATGTTGCTGTTTTGGTGGATTACGTTATTTCACTCACTGTAAGACACTGGCACCTGGGCCAACTGGTAGGTTATAAGAAAAGTGAGACTGGTACTTCATCATTTGTCTCTGGAGAAGCAAATTGTCTTTTTTTGTGGTGACCATAGGTCACATCCACACCACACATTTAAAGCTCATGGCTTCTCCCAAGGAATCTTGGGAGCTGTAGTTTGCTAAGGTCCTGGGAACTGTAGCTCTATGAGGGAGAAAACTACAGTTCCCAAGATTCCTTGGGGAAAGCAGTGTGCTTTAAATTTATGGTATGGAGGTGACTTATATTGCACTAGTAGTAGTATTCTATATTCTGTACATTCCCTATGCTCCTGTGACCCCACATTAAAATCTGTGCTCAGATGCTGCTATGTTTAGAGGACGAGCTCACTCTGTATATGTGGTTAAGGGGAATTGATAATAATTTGGTGGTTCAGATGTTCTCTGTGTGCTTTTTAACACCACTGTTCTCTTTCCGATTGTCCAGTGATCTAGGTTCTGTTGTAGCAGATTGCAGTAATATTTTGGGTTGATATCAGGAGGTGCCAGGCAATATAGAAAATGTGATGGTCTCTATAGTATAAAGGGCTGTGCTCCAGGATTAAGTGGAAAGGTATGAAAACTTCATATCACATAACTAGATGTTATGTGCTGTAACTCAGATTTATACAACTGGAAGGCTTGGAGTTTATAGTGTGGAAAATTCATTTGTGTAAATTATGTGCAAAATTAGACATTCTATAAAAATGTGAGCTTTATCCAAGTCTTGGGGTGAACATCCTTGCTTGCTTAGACATAACGGGAGGGTTTTTAATCTGTCTTGCTTCTACAAATTCAAAAGAGCACAATCTGTTCTGTGATCTTGTTGTGCTACAATATGCACATGTCAAACCTTTTAGGAATAGTTCCATTTTTCTTTCAGTGACATCACTTCAGTGTAAAAATATGAACTGCAGGTTTTTATGGAAACCAAGAAAAAAGAAAACACCATAGCAGAGTCCTCTGATAAACAAAATGTCATAAATCTTAGAATTGTAGAGTTGGAAGGGAACCCGAGGATCATATAGTACGATCCTATGCCATGCAGTTATAGACAGAAGCACAAGAATTCAATTTGTGAAAATATGTATTTGTTACTTATAACAACATCAGTAATGATAATAACAGTATGATTGGCATCACTGACATCAATCCCATGCTTCTGAAATATGTCTGGAGTGTAACTGTATACTGCTTTTATGTTTTATTTCAGAATGGTAGATACACATTTTCTGTTTTGCCTTTCCAATAGAAACAAAATGTTTTTAGTTTAACTCATTTTAAAAATATTTTCCCTTGAATAAATACAAATAACCCTACACATTTCTGACAATTTATTTACCTTCTTTGAGCCCAAGTAATGCAAACTTGCACAGCAAATTCCATACATGTGTTATCTTTCTCCCTTTTGAACCTAATTTTCTGTCACTCCAACAGTTTCTTTTTTAAACAGCTGTATCAAAAACAGAGGCAAGAGATTGTATACAGGGAGAAAGAGTAATTTTTTTCTAAGTCCTTTGGCATTATGAACATAGATGTCTTTACTGTGAGAAGTAATGAAAGACAAGAGAGTTCTATATTTACTTCTCTCTTCGGCATTAAAAAAAACCCTCCTATCTGCCATTCCTGCCTTCATCACAGACCTCATTCCTTTCTCTTCTCCATTAGCGTTCTCTGTTCCCTTCACCCTATAGTTTTGCCAGCAGCATGGCCCAAAGATCGTTTGGCCCATATTTTTGTCTGGCTCTAGCTAAACAGTGATCTGACATTAGAGTACTTTTCTCTGGGTTTTCCTTCTCCCCCCAGGGAACAATTCTTCAAGGGCAACCTGCTTGTCCAGCATATGAACATGTGGAAAAATCCACTGCTGTGCAGTAATGATTTTCAGATGGCCCATTGTTGCTGAAAATCTTCTCGAGAGCAGCCGCTTCTCCTGCTGTAGCACCTCAGCACCTTGCCAAAGTGGGGCTCTGGAGAAAGCTCCATATTTTCGTTTTGCTCGGTGGTGAAATGTGCTACGTTGCACATACCTGACGGAGAACCATTTGATTCCAGCAAAACGGAGTAAATTTTCCGGCGAGGGGCTTGCGTTTAGCGGAGCGTAATGTGTATCTCTGCCCCACCTTCTCATTCCAGCCTCGCTGCTAAAATTCTGGAAAAAGTCTGGTTGTGCCAAATATCCACAACGGCAATGGCAAAAGCATCCGAAATATTGTTCCACAAATGAATGATTTTCACATATTTTTGCTTTAAAGCATTCAGAGAGAGGGAGGGTGGGTCGGAGAGAGAGAGGGTAGCCTTTCTGTGGAGAGAGCAGCAGATTTCAAAATCCAGCTACTTTCTTTTCACTGTTCTACTTTGTGAGAAAAGCGCGTTCCTTTAAAAAGAACTTTCACTGCTTAATCTTTAATTAAAGGCAACATTTTCTTTTAATTTTAAAAGGCTTGCCTTGGACTAAAATAACATGGAACATTTTTAAAACTTGGATCCAAGCTGCTGTAGATACATTTTCTTTAAACCACGGAGACTGCAGTGAGATTCCTCCCTCTGCCAAACAGACTACAAATTGTTACTGTGGGCAATAGGGACTGACTTTCTGAATGCCAGTCAACCAGACAAGAACGCTTGTTTTTCTAGAGTTGTTCCTCCCCTTGGATCCTGTTCTTGAATGACTTAAACCCTGTATATAACAAAGTGTTGTCGTCTCCATGAGATAATTATGTAGATAGTCTCTCCTCTGTGTTCCTTTCATGTTTCCTTGTCTGAGGTACTGAATAGCAATCGATATGCAAAATACGGAAGCAAAATGGAGTTAAATAAAAAGCAAGAGGAAGAAAATAGAGGAAAGAGATACACTATTCCGAGTAGACCCTGGACAGATTTCACTTGGTTAAGCAATCTTGATTTAAGCTGAAAGGGAGTGAAATATGTGGTAGTAATTCTTAAATGTTTGCCCTATTAAGTTTCCAGTGTTGCATTTGTTCAGTGTGTGGGGTTTATCCTCCCTCACTTTATGTCTGAACCACTCTAAGCAGATAATTTTTTTTTTCTGTTCTAAATATTTTAGTGGAGATTTCATCCTTGTTGTAAAAAGAATTCCCCAGCTCAGTTGTCATCTTAGATTTTATTTGGAAATATAAAGAAAAGTGGAAGTCTGAGTGTTTATGGTCAAAGTCTGGCTGGGAGTAACGTCTTCTTCATGGTATTTTTAAATTTTATTTTATTTTTGAAATTTAAGGATCAAGTGTGCAAAAGAATTTTTTTTACTAATTACTTCCAAAAGCGAATGGCGTTTTGGGCTAGACTGCGTATTAGGTCTGATAAAATGCTGAAGGAATATTTTACTCTGTCTATTTCTATCTAAGCCAATGTTGCTTGTGTGTTTGCTGTCCTGTTTCCATTCTATTTCCACATGAACCTACAAAAACTTTTTTAAAACCTGCACAAAAAATGCATTTAAATATGTATTTTTAAACGTATTTTCTTTCATCATCCACATTTCTAAGCATGCCCCCCTCCTCAAAACATGAATTTTTAAATTTCGTCTTGGTACAGTTTTTGTGCCAAGAAGTATGTCCAAACATTTGGGAAATATAATATCTCTAAATGACTTCAGATCTACAGATTAGTCTGAGAGGTGTGGATCAGGGCAACTCATCTATGAATTCACAAAGATCAAATCCCTCAAGCACCCTTAATTTTACATTTCCTGTGCTTTTAATTTCTTGTTTATTATTGTCAATACAAAAATTCCTGTGACACCCAAAGGCCTGAACTTGAGAATTCCTGCCACAAACCTAGTTTACAGTTTGGATGCCTTGCAATACCTTGACCGGGGCTGTACATGTTTAGGGGGTGTTGTTGTTCTATTCCACTTTTCCAAAACCGGGCAGCTGAATTTGCACATTATGCAAAACATTTGCTGGTTGTGCAAAACTCTTGTTTTGCTTGAATAATTTTGCATGTTTTTTGAAAAATCTGAAAAAGCAACTTGTCTGCAAGTCAGTCCAGTTAGTTGCATACGACTGAACACTGGTTTTGGTGTGGAAGGACACTGGAGCTAGACTGACCCTTTGCTGCAAGTATGGGAGAAGTTTAGCTGGAAAAACCAAAGCAGTCTTTGCTTAGAATTTGGGGTGATTTTATATCTGTGGGGGCTCTTCCTGTGCTCTCTTCATTGAAATGGGTGGGGCTTGCGCTAGACTCTGTAAAGGAGGCCCAGGGGAGAGACTGAGAGGGGAAATTTTCAGCACTTACTTATCTCTGTGATGCTTATATATTGAAAGTATTGGTCTCCGTCTCTTGTAAAGTGAAAGAAGGAATGACCACAACGGGAGGTCAGTAGCTCCAGGCATGCTAAGCAGTCGGTGAGCAGCCTATGGGTGTGGATTTTCAGGGACAGGTGAGAATGGTAAAGGTGTTGGCAGAGTGAGTGTTCAATGATGGTTTCCTGCATATGCAAAAAGGTTTGGACTGATCCTCCATATAAAACCTCAGCATGCCACATGCCTGTAGTTATACTTATTTTAATTAGTGCCTATATTATTTAAATCTGTTTAAACAAGGTAGCCAATCAATAGGTGTATTTATAGTATTTAAACCTGTTTCTCCATTAATTTCATTTTAAATTTAAGCCATTCCTTAGGGACTACTTTAGAGAACAGAATGTTGAAAATTGGTGTTTATTTGTTTGATAAATTCCTAGCCTGTGTTGCCACTGTGAAAGTGATGTCGAGTCAGCTTACAAACAGTACAGTAAATACTAATTTAGCTGCTAGCAGAGGGGTCCACCAATGTTTCTTGAGTTAGACTGGGATGCAATCGACTCTAGGGGCCTCTCCTGAATTAAACTGTTGGATAAGTTCCACCGCTTTGTTAGCTGAAACTGGTGCCCAGGTCGGCAATGGAGAAAGTTCTCTCATTGGAAAGATCCATTGGGATCTGATTCTGGAGTCATCTAGAGGACATTCTTTGCTCTTCATGGAAGTGACAAAGGAGTGGAACATCTTCCATATGATGAAAAGGCTTGAGGTGTTTGATAGTTTTAGAAAAAGGGGGGGTGGGGAGGATGGGAGAAGAATGCATGTTTTAAAAGTTATGAATATTGTGGAGAATTGATCCCGATACAGAAAGGTGCCTACATTCTTAAGCAAGAGTGCATATGCTTAAGATCACTTAACACCAATGGATTAACAGTTACAAGATCCTAATATTCGCCCTTGGTTTAGAAATTCAAAACACATTTGGGGACCATAGGGATCTTAGTATTACACACAGAGAAAGAGAAACAGAGAACACACAAGATTGACATCAACCCACCCTTTCCTTAAATGTGCAGATTGTGATCTGTGAGACTCTTCAGGCTCATCGTGCTTGGTGACTCCAGTAGCAGTCAGACTGTCGCCATGCTGACATTGCACTGCCATTTCCAGCTTCTTGTGTCTATTGATTGCCAATCCTGAGGTCTCCAGGGCTATTAGGCAAAACTTGCTTTACCTTCCTGGAAGTATATGCCATTTGTGAACCAATGTATACAAATTAACACTGGCCGGCTTCCAATTATGAGGCAGCTGGCAGCTGCCTGTGCCAGTGTGCTTCAAAACAACATTTGCCTAGTGTGAGGAGAAACCTTAGTTTAGATTATATCATCCAATAGTGCAAGAAATATGTGCTATTTTTTTCCTCACTGTATAAATATCTGCCAGCAGAGTAAATAAGTTTCTGCTTAAAATACATAGATTTTGTAATTAAAGCACAGCAAGGTGCATTTGCTTGGGTTTTGATCATTAACATAGGCTTCAGTCTGGGCTCCATTCTCGGGAGATAGCTGAGTAATTTATAGTTACACGAGGGTTGTTATGATACAGAGAGTTTCCTTCTGAAAGGAGTGAAAGCCATCACTCTTGTGACATTCTGTTCTGTTTGCTTTGCAGTTTTTTGGGCGGGAGCCCATGAAAGCCAGTGGGAGACACACTATTGATATTTGCTAGGCTGAAGCCCAAATCCTCCAGCCACCATCTTTCACCAATGTACTACGATGCCCCTAAACAAAGAATTATTCTTCGTGAGTCTCGCACGTAGTGTAAACCCCATGGAGGTCAGGGAGGCCAATCTCTTTGTTCAGTAAAAATATTTATGCTCAGATCCCAAAAACGTTATGAATCATTTTTGGTGTTTTAAGGTCAGGATGTGGAGTAAATTATTCCAAAAGTTATAGTAGCCAAATATTATTCCCTCCAAAGGTTTGTGTAATATCTGTTTATCTGTGGTCAGATGACTGCCATGTATAATTAGAGGCAGACTTTGTTAAGTTACAGCTACGTCAACACAGCTGAATATAAGTTGAAGTTGTTGGTGTACTTCTTTTTTTATTAGCTACCAGAGGACCAAAAGTTTTCAAGAAGCTTCATTTAAATGGATCCAGACCAACAGACTAACAAGCCCCAGGGCTTCTAGGTCCTCTGCGGAGGCCCAAGCAATTAGCAATGGGTGATTCTTCCAAGCTCACCTCAGATTAACTTGGAAATGATGTGAGATCTTTCCTCAAAATGATGAAGATCTCAGATCATTTCCCCAAGCCAAGGCACACAAAAATGGCCCAGCTCTCAGATTCTTATATACCTCCATTCAGTATAATGGACCAATGTTGAACTATTAGGGGGAACATAAAAAACTGCAAGGGCAAAAGCTGCAGAGGGCAGGAAGCTCCCAGCCACCCACACACCCCACTGGTCCTCTGCAGACTGAGGAGAACCTCACTGGCATCTCTACAAGCAATTACAAAAAGAGCCATAAGCTCTTTATTGATCATAGTTCTGCCCCCCCCCCCACCTGCTTGTATTCTAATCAATAGTGTGTTCTTGCACTGTGGCTCCCCACTTAAAATCTTATCGCAAGCGACACAGTTTTGTTTAGCGCAGCAATTCATAGGATTGGGTGCTACTCATAGGTCTAACACCAGAATTTGTGCACTTTTCAAGAATCCAAGGACTTGGATGAAGGACACCTCACCAGACCAACCCAGAGGGCAGTGCTGGTTTTGAATGAGAGCCAAGCTTAGCTCTCATTGCCAGCCACCATTTTAAATTTCCCAAGATGCAATTCCTTGGTTTGTGGATCTATGAAATGTATTTGTTTTCTTGATCTATAATTTGGGTAGAACATGTATAACTTGGCCATACCTTGGTTGGGGTGGTGAGGGTCACTGAGTCCAGGACACACACACACACACACACAGAGAGAGAGAGAGAGAGAGAGAGAGAGAGAGAGAGAGAGAGAGAGAGAGAGTCTGACACCAGCCCTGGCTGCTCAGCTGCTTTTTACATGTATTTGATTAGATGTGATAATTCACCTAAATTCTAACCATATTTCAGGCAGATTAGGAAGACAGGACTTGCATGTTTATCTTAGCCAACAAGTACTAATGGAAAACTTTTGAAGCCCCTGTGTTTTCAGTAGAAGCAACCTGTTTTTGCAACAATGTTCTTCCTCAACAATTCATTGCCCGGCTTTTGGAGTGGTATTATTCAGTACTGCTAAATATACAAGTGCAGTGAAAGTTTCGATTTTGAAAAACAAAACAGCTGCTTCTTTTCACTCTCGAAAATATTTTCTTCGAAGGACATCAAAATATGTAACCCACAAAAACTCGATTAGGTGTGTACATAGATTTTGTGTATATCTCAGTTGTGTTTCCTGTCCTTTCACATTTACTGCTATTTTGCTCTTCCCCATCAGTACCTTATTTCAAACTAGAAGAATATAACCCCATTTAACACAGTAGGCTTTAAAGATTTATAGACTGCTGCCAGCATTGTTAAAGACTTATTTAGTAGCCAACTACTTTCTGCAAAATCTGTACACATGTCGGAAAGGCTAACATCCATTTTCAAATCCTCACTTTTGATGAGGAATTCGGTGCAAAAAATTGCCCAGTCAGCTTAAATGGTTCAGGACTACAATACCTGAAGGGCCACCTCTCTCTGTAGAGTGAGATCATTCTCCGAGTGCCTTCTTTGTGTGCCTCCTCCACAGGAGGTCCAGAGGGTGGCAACACAACAACAACAGGGACTTTTCTGCAGTGGCACCCTGTTTGCTGGCCTTCATTATAAATCTTTAGGCACCAGACAAAACATTCCTCTTCAACCAGGTCTTTGGCTGATTGACATCTGATGCCCTTTTAAATGTGGGGGGAGCGTTATTGGTTTGTTGTTTTTCTTATTTTTACTATGTATTTTGTGGGTTTCATATTTTAATTTTATGTTGTGAACTGCCCTGAGATCTATGGATGAAGGGCGGTATACAAATTAAATAGATGATGATAATAATAATAATAATAGGCATCACATCCACCACCACATTCACATGTTTTGCCAAAGGAGAAAAGCCTTTGTTATATGCTTTGACTGACTTACCATTGTCTCAAGTCCTCGCATCAATGATCAGTATTTTGTCCTTTTCGGCCAGAAACAGATTTAAAGACAGTACAACTTCCCATTCTTTAGCATTTACAGTGTCTGGGGGAGGGGAAAATAAGCAACATGTATATTCTCTCAGACATTTAAGAGGTCTAATTAGTCAGTGTCAGAGAAGCAAATCATTCAAGAAATTTACAACTAGTGCACTAGAACTCTGACACATTGCTGCAAAGGGGGCTGTCTAGACAGCGCAATTTGGCATGAATAAAAATGGTGTAAGGAAGATGATTGGGAGCAACCAGGCCCCTTAAGCGACATTTTGGCCCCATGGAAGAAAATATGTCATGGGGTCTCTCTTTCCCCTCCTGCTCATCACTGACCTTGACTCCACTCCAGAAGGACCTCATCTGCAATGATCATTATGGTTTGAGATTTTTTTTATTTAATGCAGCGCTCTTAACTACACACAGCCCCAGACCCAGCAATTTTGCATCTGGGATGCAATCCAGCAGAGTTGAGCATGCATGAGCTGATTCATTTCAGGGGGCCTAATTACCAGTAGAATTATGGCATTAATCTTTAAATGGAGCAAGCGATCAGTTTTGAATAATCTGGTTTTTTTCTTATTGGAGTACATTGGTAAGAGACAAGCAGGAAATTAGAGCAATTCCCCTTACTTTGCAGCTCTTTTATGTGTGAAGAAGTCTTAAAATCACCTGGTTGTGTGCGTTATAGAGCATACCTGCTTCCATATCCAGCCAATATAACTAAATCATATTTTACTGCTACAATGTCAGCATTAAGGATGAAATATGGCTTTGAAATCTATCCTTTCCCCCTGCGATTTAAAGCAAAAAGCAACAGGTGTCTATATAGTAGTGCCTGTCCTGGCTGTATTTTAGAATTTTAACTTCTTAACACTTCTTAGTTCTCTTTTGCACTTTTAAAAGTTTTCCGCTCCAGTTTTCTAAAACAATACAGGAGGCGAAAATGTGACTCTTGGCTCGACCACCAGGAGCTGCAGTTAAGAAATTGGCTGCTGTATTTCTTGAGTTTCTTTGTTTTTGGGATGTTTTTATTGATTTTACCATAAGCAGACTGAAGTATAGACAAGATATATAAATGTACAACCAATCAGTGAAAAAAGAGTTTTTGACACCTTGTGTGCAATCGTATTTCTTCATGGTATGTATTCTCACACAGGGCAAGTTGCAAAGTGGGTTTCCCCTAGCAAAATAAAAATAAAGAAGAATCCCATTGAGGGGATTGGAATATATGATCCATATCAAGGATGGGAAACCTGTGGTCCTGCAGGTGTTGCTGGACAGCTTCTCCCATCACCCCTGACCATTGGCCAGGCTGTCAGGGGCTAGTGGCAGCCAGAGTCCAACAGTGTCTGGAATGCCACAGGTCAGCCATCCCTGTTCTGTGTGATGCACATGATCAAGAGGGCTTAAAGCTTCCTGCCACCTTTGTGCCAGGTGTGCTGCCATCACACTTGTGTGCCTCCATCACAACCAGGTACTATGCAAATCCCTAGACAAGTTTTAAGTGCTTGGCTGAGATGGAGTGAATGCACCAGCTTGGCTTCTAATGGAGATCCACTCTGCAACTTGCTCACACTCTTAAAACAGGGTCTGCACCAATAATAATAATAATAATAATAATAATAATAATAATAATAATAATAATTGTACCCACTCTGGGTCACTTCCAGCATATAAAAAATAATAACAAAACATTAAAAACTTCCCTATACAGGGTTACCTTCAGATATCTTCTAAAAGTCAGATACAGTGGACGCTTGGGTTGTGAACGTGATCTGTGTGGGAGGCATGTTTGCAACCCACAGCGCTGTGTCTGCACACGCGTGGGTCGCGATTCAGTGCTTCTGTGCATGCGCGAGCTCCAAAACCCAGAAGTAACCTGTTCCGTTACTTCTGGGTTTGGCACAGTGCGCAACCCAAAAACACGCAACCTGAAGCGTCTGTAACCCAAGGTATGACTGTAGCTGTTTGTTTCCTTGACATCTGGTGGGAGGGTGTTCCACAGGGCGGGCACCACTACCGAGAAGGCCCTCTGCCTGGTTCCCTGCAACCTCACTTCTTGCAATGAGATAACTGCCAGAAGGCCTTCGGAGTTGGACCTCAGTGTCTGTGCTGAACAATGGGGGTGGAGATGCTCCTTCAGGCACACCATTTGTCCCAGCTTCACCTAGATGGGAGACAGCTTTGTTGCTGAATGCCAGTTGCTGGAAATGAAATGGTGTGTGTGTGTGTGTGTGTGTGCGCGCGTGCGCTTTTGTGCTGGAATCCTGTGGAATCCCACAGGCATCTGGCTGCCCACTGTGAGAACAGGATGCTGGACTAGACGAGCCATTAGCCTGAAGCAGCCGGCTCATCTTATGCTCTCACAATTCTTCTTGTGGGTTTGTCAGTGGGCTACAAGTCATAGATAATAAATCCTGGTGTACTTTTCCCAGGCCTACAAACTGGCCCATAATGCCAGATGTTGCATCAGAATCAGTCCTCACTTACTTGGTTTCATTTGCTCTCGAATTGTAGCAAGACCCAAGAAAACGTCTATTTTGATATGTTCCTATCAGTAATGGGCTTAAAAGCACTAAATAACTTGGTTCCATCTAGTAGTGAAGCCCATATTCATAAGTATCTGGCTTGTATATTAGCTTCTTTAGCATATAACCTTTGACCACATTGTGAATAAGTGCAGTATCCCCATTAAAATTTGTCCAGGCTGGAAAATAATCTGAGCACGTACTTCCTGGTACCTTGAATATTGTAATATGGTGAATATGGTGCCAGGGACTGAGGGAAATGTAGTCTTTTTCCTGGAGTGCCTGAGTTCTTAGCAAGCACGTCAGGCACTCTCTTAATACCTGGGGAGCTGCTGAGTGCCTGGCACCTACACTAAGGACTCAAATGTCCTGGGAAATGACATATGAATGATTCACAGTGTCAAGCAGTGAGGAAGACCCCACTTTATTACCAGGTAAGTGGGGAGGCAGAGCAAGTTGCAGGGGGTCTGTGCTGGAGGAGGCTTCAGGGATCCATTGTGGCCCCAACGATGTTTGCAGGAACACGCCAGTGTCTGAAGTTTAGAATCAGGCTGGGCGGGGTGTGTTTTCTGACGTTTCCTTATAGCTCAGTTGATTAGAGCATGGTGCTGATAACACCGAGGTCACAGGTTTGATTCCCGCAAAGGACAGCTGCATTTTCCTTTATTGCAGGGGATTGAACTAGAAGGTTCTCAAGGTCCCTTCCAACTCTGCAATTCTATAATACTTTGAGAAATAAAAGGTAAAGGGACCCCTGACCATTAGGTCTAGTCGTGGCCGACTCTGGGGTTGTGGCGCTCATCTCGCTTTATTGGCCGAGGGAGCTGGCGTACAGCTTCTGGGTCATGTGGCCAGCATGACTAACCTGCTTCTGGCAAACCAGAGCAGCACACGTAAACACCATTTATCTTCCCACTGGAGCGGTATCTATTTATCTACTTGCACTTTGACGGGCTTTTGAACTGCTAAGTTGGCAGGAGCAGGGACTGAGCAACGGGAGCTCACCCCGTCACGGGGATTCGAACCGCCGACCTTCTGATCAGCAAGTCCTAGGCTCTGTCGTTTAGCCCACAGTGCCACCCACATCCCTACTTTGAGAAATAGCCAAGTCCAATTTCAAATCAGGCAAGGTGAGTGGCCATCACTACCTCCATCATACCTGAACATCAGACTGTCCCATTACAATTCCAAATCAGGATAGATAATGTCTTTCATTATCATTCAGTATCAATTTAGGATCAAAAGGGAACCTGGGATGCCTTCTCCATGGCATGCCCTCCCCCTGTTAGTCGCCAGGTTCCAAGTCCAATAGATACAAGATAATATCACCAAGGCAACTACCTGCAAACAAACAATAAACACCCGTAAAAATGTCAAAAGTAGTTTCTTTCCAAAATAGGTTTTATCTTATTGTTGTTGTTTAGTCGTTTAGTCGTGTCTGACCCTTCGTGACCCCATGGACCAGAGCATGCCAGGCACTCCTGTCTTCCACTGCCTCCCGCAGTTTGGTCAAACTCATGCTTCGAGAACACCGTCCAACCATCTTGTCCTCTGCCGTCCTCTTCTCCTTGTGCCCTAGGTTATATCTTAAATAATTGCAAATGCAGTAAATAATGAACTGAAGGACATTGTCCTCTTTCTATGTTCCTCCCAATGGAAACATGCTGATGTGGACAGATACACCCCTGCTTTAAGCCGTTTATATATGTATATGATTTACTACAAAGCTTGATAACTAAGCCCTTTGGGGATGAAACGCCTAATTAGCGGAGTGAGCACGGAACAAATGATACGTCACAAGTGGACTCTTTATTTACTGCATTTGCAATTATTTAAGATAAAATCTATTTTGGAAACAAACTATCTGTTTGTTTGCAAATAGTTGCCTTGGTGATATTATCTTGTCCCTATTGCAGTAGCCATTGTATCACCACCCTGTTTATTGTTTTATTGTAGATTCCAAGTCCAAGCATTCCCCCAAAACAGGGTGGCCTAAAACTTGAATATAACAAAACAACGTTATTCATTCAGATGTTATTAATCTTAAACCATATTTTAGTTCTGGTAAAATTCCATGTGGACTTTGGTTTTGGAATCCACATGAGCATTTGTGACATTTCTTCTGAAACAACATGATTTTATGAACTCTAGTTCACCCAGCTTTGCCCTTTGCTGTTAACACTGTGAAACTTTATGATGCATGCAAACCTCATTTGTGCCTCTAAACTGTGGTTTGGGAGAACTGCGCATAACCTAGAAAACTACACTAAATCATTGCTGTGTGTGCTGTTGAGCCTTGCCTTGCTATTTTCTGCCTCCCACTCTTTCCTCCTTCAGGTTATCTGGAAAATCTGGGTCAACACAGTCATCTCCAAAAGTAACAAAAACCAGTTCACACGAGATTTGAAGAGAAATAGTTGAACGTGCTTATGCCAGATTTGATACGAAAATCAGAATTGTTCAGTACACTGCCAAACATACACTCTGTACTTTACTTTGTCTTTACTTCTGAGCTAATGTTCTCCTTCCAGTTTTTAGAAGAAACTAATGCAGGGTTGTGGAAGGCACTGCTGTTCCAAATTTGCCCTGCCACCTTTCCATCCTTGGTGGTGTGGAGCCTTTGGTCCAACACAGCCACGTTGATAGTGTGTGCAAGGACAAGGTCCACATTTTGGCTCTTCTTCAGCCTTTGGCCTAATTGTAGTCATTCCAGCAAAGGAGGGCTAGGTTGGAGTGCAATTACTTGTTGAATGTTTTGAATAAAGTATAGCAGAGCGAACAGTGAACGTGCACAGTCACATGGCAGTAATTCTCCAAGGTGCAACTTGGGGGAGGCTGAGGAAGACTGGAGTATCTGAGAGCTAGGAGAAGCCAGGTGACATGCCCTAAGACAAGGGGTGGTTAACCTGCGGTCCCCTTCAGCAGCGGTTGGGCTCCCAACTCCCACCAGCCCCAGCCAGCATAGCCAGTGATCTGGCATGATGAGAGTTGTAGTCCAGCACCACCTGGAAGGCCACCAATTAGCCACCCCTGCACATGAGCTGCTCTAGCCTGGTGTTGCTGATTTGGGGAAGATCCCAAAGGGCTTGGGGGAGACCTGCCAGAGGAAACAGGCTGAGAAGTCTGTCCTTTGAGTCTGGACAGGAGTTCTTGGACCAGGGAACTGAAAGGTGTGGCTCCTCTCTGAAGTGTGTGGGGGCGGAGTGTAATTAAACCACAGAGCCTAGGACTTGTAGATCAGAAGGTTGGCAGTTCGAATCCCCGCGACGGGGTGAGCTCCCGTTGCTCAGTCCCTGCTCCTACCAACCTAGCAGTTCAAAAGCACATCAAAGTGCAAGTAGATAAATAGGTACCGCTCCGGTGGGAAGGTAAACGGTGTTTCCGTGCGCTGCTCTGGTTCGCCAGGAGCAGCTTAGTCATGCTGGCCACATGACCCAGAAGCTGTACGCCGGCTCCCTCGGCCAGTAAAGTGAGATGAGTGCCGCAACCCCAGAGTAGGCCACGACTAGACCTATGGTCAGGGGTCCCTTTACCTTTACCTTTAAAGTGTGTGTCTATTGTGGTTTTAACTTTCTGCATGTTTTAAATTATGCTTGTGATTTTTTTAGTGAAGGTTTTATTGTTTTATCTTTTTGTAAACTGTTTCCTACAACCAAGTGGTATATAATTTTTTAAAAAATAAACAACTATAGTATTTTTATCATGTTCCAAATACTGGAGTAAGAGGTGTTATGTCCCCTGTATCTTGATCCCAGTGTTGTCTTAAAGAGGTTTCTGATTCAGAGGACTCCTACTTGGGCAGCTCTCAGCACCCTCTTCTATACTGTCTTGCAGTCCCACGCAGAGCTTGTCTGAGGCCCAGGGCAAGAGTTTTATTAGAATAAAGTTATAAACTCAAACTAAAAAAAGCAGCCGGTCCCTGGTGGGCCCCCCAACCCCCTGCCAGCTTAGACCCCCAAGGCCTGGGGCAACTGTACCCAGCTACCCCCACCCATCACAGGCCTGATGTCCTGTCTTGGGGGCATGGCTCTCCCATGATCCTCAGAGTGTAAAGATGACTCCCCTATAGCTTCTCCTGTTCCACAGCCATGCAGGAGCATGGGAGTGCAAAACTGGCTGTGGGCCCTTTGAGAATTGTGGACAGTTCTCCAAGGGACATAGAGCTGTTTGAAGAGCCTTCATAAGCCTTTGGATTCCTTTGAGCCTCTGAGAGAACATCTTCCATAGGGCACCTAGGAGAGCCTGGAGCTGCCCAAGGTCCTGAACTGCCAGGCCTGTAGCAGAAGGAGCTCTAGGCACTGCTTCCTGTTCACCTGTGAGCCCCAGTAGAGCAGGGCAGGAGGGTGGGTTATATTCCATATATTATACATAGCATTAGGTGGAGCATTAGACCTGTAAGGACAGAATGGCAGACAGCAGGAAACATTGAAGGGAGTAGCAATGGAAAGCTCTGCCTGAAAACTTTGACCCTGGTGCAGCTAAAATTAGCCACAACCAGTAGAAATGAAACAATATATTAGTCTCAGTTCAAACAAGTGCTATTGTTTTTAAAGGTACATAGTCATGGCTAACTAACTCAACTGGAGCCTTTTGATTTTCTGATGTCATTACTGACAGAAACATCAAAATAGACATATACTTGACTCTTAGAACAACCATCTTCATATTTTTAGAGCGTCCCCCATTTCAAATGAGTTAATGTTGTTATTTCAATTAAGCAAATCCTTATTGCGCTAAAATCTGTTCCTGTTGCAGATGTGGAGGTGGATGAGCTAAAATGGTAAAAGAACAGAAATGGGAGCCATTTTAGTGAGGAGAATCACTTCCTCCAACAGCAAACTTTGAGCATCTTCAATAACCCAATAAAAATATCAAAATTTGCAAGCAAAAGCAATACATTAAGTTAATAAAACAAATTTCCAACAATAAAAACCATAGCCATAAAATGCAGTGACAGCAGTCAAGACAGAACAATGTATCATAAAGTAGAAAGCCAAAAAAAGTAAAACTGCCCTGAGGTGGTCAACAAGGTTCACACAATGCACATGTCTCAGAGTGGGGAAGTCCTCCACAAATGTGGGGCACCGCCACAGAAAAGCACCACCCTCTGATGCCCCCAGATATTTTGGGCCACAACTCTCTTCCGCCCCACCCCAACCAGCCTGGAGGACACCGAGTTGGCAAAGTCTGGTCTGAAGAGTAGGGCCTTAGTGCATGAATTGTGCAGTTGCATATGGGAGCAGCTGCCTCTTTGGGTAGCAGGATGCCAAGCTGAATAGCATGCTATACATCACTTTGATTTGTGCCTACAAAAAAATTGGAATAGTGTGTGTGTGTGTGTGTGTGTGTGTGTGTGTGTGTGCGCCCGCGTCTGAATAATATTTTATTTGATGTTCTTTTCAAAAAAGAATCACAAATGCAGAAATATTATTTAGCAACAATGTGTGTAAGATTACATATTCTTTAATAAGTTTATATTTCGCAAAAAGAGGAGCTGGAACAGAGGCAACCCAGCAAGCGATATCCTGCTTTGTTAAAAGGACGGTCCTTTTCAGAGAGAAAAAACAAGCCAAGGCACATCTGGCAAGCCTAACGTACACCAAGAAATGTATAATTTTGTGGATGAGTGACTTATTTAACACTTGCATTATTTAACTCAGCTGTGGTATAATTCAAGACAGGATTATTCCATTGTTTAAATTTTTGCAAAATTCCACTGTTTCTTTGTACACCATTAGTGTTCTTTGGAGTAGTGTGCAATGCATAAAACTCTCAAAATAAGCACTGTGCTGTGTTCCCAGGAGGCGACGTGAGTGATAAGTCTTGGATTTTGGTATTTACTGAAGGAAATATATTGGAAAGTTATCCCCAAAAAAAGAACTTGCTTGCTTTCCCCTTCCCTTTCTGCTGTGCTTTGTACACATAAGAGCCTCTTTGTGTACAAAGTCCCTTCCCAATTCTCTTTTGCAGCTCTCTTTGGGAGGTTCTTACACACAATATCTCAGAATAGGAGTATGTTTTAAATGGGAACTGATACATGAAGTGTTGCAGATTTTTAGCTGGGTGCCATATAAATGAGGATGCTAACAAAATTTGGAATATCCTAGATTTCAGTGGCAGATTCTGGAATCCCTCTCAGGATATTTGGACAGGCTCCAGGGCTTACTGGACTCTGAGGAGACACAGAAAAATATTATTCCCTCCATCAGGGACTTGCCGACAATAACCGAAGCAGGTTATTGCCATGATCAACCCTTGCCAAGGTTCAGTGTCTCAGCCCTGGCCTAATAAAGCTCTGCTTTCGTCTGCAAATCATCTGGATTTGCAGACACCTTGGAAAACAACACAGAAGCTTTAATTTTCCAAACTAGATAGGAATAGGAAAGGACTATCTTTAAAAATTGGGGAAGGGGGTACAAAAGAGGACACAGATTTGCATGGAATTTCCATGTGCTGGTTTGTACAAAAGGATGCAAATTTAGGAACAGCTGCTATAATGTAAATAGAAATACATTTCTCCATTGTGTGTATACATCTCCAGCATGCAGGTTGCTAGCTGACTTGTGTGCCTTTTCAGGGCTTGTCCGAACTAGAGCAAAATGTGGATCGTCACTGGCCTGTCTCCCCGTTAATTTAAGGGTGTCCACCTTAAAGGGACGCAGGTGGCGCTGTGGGTAAAACCTCAGTGCCTAGGACTTGCTGATCGCATGGTCGGCGGTTCGAATCCCTGCGGCGGGGTGAGCTCCCATCGTTCGGTCCCAGCTCCTGCCCACCTAACAGTTCGAAAGCACCCTTAAGTGCAAGTAGATAAATAGGGACCGCTTTATAGCGGGAAGGTAAACGGCGTTTCCGTGTGCTGCGCTGGTGCTGGCTCGCCAGCTGCAGCTTCGTCACGCTGGCCACATGACCCGGAAGTGTCTTCGGACGGCGCCGGCTCACGGCCTCTTGAGTGAGATGAGCGCGCAACCCTAGAGTCGGACACGACTGGCCCGTACGGGCAGGGGTACCTTTTACATGGCAACCTTCCCACTCTAGTATTGTCCTAGGGCTTTGCCCCTTATCAATCATAGTAAAGTCCAAAGTGGCCAGGATTTGGGGCGGGGGACCACATTTAATGATGTAAAGGTCTGGGACAACACTGGGATGAGGTCCACATTTTGCTCTGGTGTGGATAAGCCCTCTATTTGCTGTCCAGACGCTAACTGCAGGGGGCTGCCATGGGTAAAGTAAGATAAATGGCCCCTTTAGTTGGCACCAGAGATGCTTTGCCTATCTTTATAAAGTACCTCTTCCCAATTTGTTATAGCTGGCTGTAATAGTAGTATTGTAACCTTAGTGTGCATCTGCAGCACTCAGAGTGAATTTTAGCATAATAAATATATGGTACTGAAAAACAGCATGTTGCAACACAGAGCTAGTATTGACCAATGACTAATTTCTGGGCACTGAATGCTACAGAGTTAGTATTGTCACATGCTGAAAAGGTCTATTAATAGGGTGAAGAACTCTGAATGGTAGGAGATTTATAATCCTCTTGGAAGCAATAGGCAGGAGGCAAATGATGGAAACAGGATGAGGCCTTCCTAACCAACCAGAAAAATAGCACTCCCCTGGTGTTAATGAAATGATGAAGTCTTTGAGACAAGCAGGAGGGGAAAACAGCCAGCAACCAGTTACTGCATAAGAGTGTCTTTCATCCTCAAGGACTCTAGGAAGTGATCACTTCCTCCATCAATGATGAATGGTGCCACCTTTGAAAATGACCTTTCTGTCTTCTGAAGAGACTGCACTCTGAAACATGTTGGGTAGTCAGAAATACAGTGCAATGAAGTCAATGAGACATGAAGGTGACCAGTTCTTAGAAGCATCAGTTCATCAACTTTGGTCTACAACAGGCATAGGCAAACTCAGCCCTCCAGATGTTTTGGGACTACAACACCCATCATCCCTAGCTAACAGTACCAGTGTTCAGGGATGATGGGAGTTGTAGTCCCAAAACATCTGGAGGGCCAAGTTTGCCTGTGCCTGGTCTACAGAGTGGACGGTGTCCACTGTCCTCACTGTTAGATTTCATAGCTTTTTTGTAATGCCAAATAAAGGTTTGGCGAAGTGAAGTCCTAGCTTTCATGGTGCATACTGAATAATGATTAAGTGTTTTGCAACCATAAATGCACCCTCCAGTGGCCTTACAAAACATTTCCTGTGTTGCAATATATAGTCTGGTCTTCCTTTTTCAACTCACTTTTATTTTATAGCTCTTTCCCCCATTGAAATGAAATAGCATGCAGCTCTTATGACAGGGAATTAAAAACTGCACTTATCTTGCTTTAAAAATGGGATTAACAGCCCATTCACACAGATGACCACCTTCATTGCTGAGGTTATAAGACACAAAGAGAAACACAACCCTTGAATAAGGCTGGTGCCAATTAAGAAGATAAGTTCACAAAGTGTACAAACCCATTTGACCCCAGGCCAGCTCTAGTGGTGTATGACTAGTTGTGCAAGAATTTGGATGCAAATTCTATTGCATCCTATTTATGACCAAAGTTCGTGATCTAGATAATAACTCTAGGTGCAGTGTGACTGGATCAAGGCAAATCTGTTTCAGCGAGAATCTTCTAATGACAGTGAATCCCACTGGTGGTGTTTTTTCTTCCTTCTTTTGGAGGTCCCTTCAAGATTGCATTGTTGTTCCTACTCAGCATAAGAACGTTAATTCTCAACAGGGATGTAGTCTTGTGGGTGGGGGGGAATATTCCCTTGCTCTAGACTCAATATGAATGTTCTCCATTAAGCCATGCAATTTCAGTGTTGTGCAAATCAGAGATCTGATGGGATACCTTGGGAGCAAAAATGTGTCTGAAACTAGGGCTGCCATCCATATGCTATCCAGTGCTGCTTTAAAAATGAATGAATGAAAATGGTGGATTGACCAGATTATTATCTCCTTTCAGAAACTCTGGAAAATGGACCTAGCAAGTGTGAAAGGTGAGTAAAAGTTACCTTTGCCAGTTGCCTATTTCAGAAGTGTATGTAAGGTGTAAGGAGTGGGGATGGGCAAACATTGCCCTGTTCACCTCAGGTATTTGGCAAGAAAGCCCGGAGGGGCTTTGCAAAACCCACATCTTATGTGCATTTGACTTACACAATTTCAACCTGGCTGAAGGTGGGCTGGTGAGGGGAAGGACCGGAGGTTCCAGGTGCTTGGTGCACCTGGAAGTTGGGTGACTTTGGCCAGTGGCACCATGGCTCTGGGACTGGTGGGGGTTTGCCGTGAGATCATGCAAGAGCCAAAGGCAGCTCACTCACAGGGCACCCTGCCAGCAGGCCTTGCCCAGGAACAAAGGTCAAGGCCTGGCACGGAAAGAGATTTTCAGCTCTCGGCCTTTCTTCCCAGGCAAGGTCTGCTCAGTTAATGGGAGCATCCCCACAACTCCCAGAGCCACTGGGCTGCTGGCCAAAGATGCCCCACTAGCAGGGTACACCAGGCAGGACTTTCCCCCTCACTAGCCAGCCTGTAGAAGGCAGGGTGGCTCAAAGGGTTATTTTGGGTTATGTGCAATTTTCACTTGATCCTCAAAACCTAGCCCTCGCATAAGAAGTGATTCCTCTGTAATAAAAGAGAACGTGTGCAGAAACCTATGCTTCCCCATTTGCAAGCTGAGGCATGGGAAAGGAGGGGAGTGGAAATCCCTTAACTTTGGGGGAATAAGTATCTTATTTCTCACACACACACCCACACACACCCACACCCTTATCTTAGACAGTTCATTCATCCCTGTGCATCCTGCCCTCATTGTGTGCAAAAAAGGTGCAGGAAATGAATTTGCAACTGCTGCATGAACAGGTGGTGAAGGACAGTAAGATGGGAATTTGGGGGAACTTATTGTCTGCTCCAAGGTTCGCTTTCAAGTTGTTTTTTTATGTGGGATGTTCTTCTCAGGAGTACTGGAAATATTAATAAAATGAATCTAAATAAGTATTGTTTAATTAATATAATATTTATATAAATTTAGTGGGCTGTGTCACTGTAGTTCAGTTTCTCCATCTCTCTCTCTTTGCCTTCTGCTGTTTTATCTTGGCAAAAAAAAAAGGAAGACTTCTTTAAAAATGAAAATGCTGTAAAATGCATTGCCTCGCTTTCTAAGTACTTGACAAGAATCATCATCAGACACGGAAACATTTTTTGTTGCTTGATTCTAGTGCAGCTAACAGAAAGAGATCAAACAAAGATGAGACCTATTGGAAGGAGATCAACGCAGCGATGGCCTTAACAAACCTTGCACAAGGAAAGGACAAACTCCAGGGGACAACCAGCTGCATCATTCAGAAATCGTCACACATATCAGAAGTAAAGACTGTCAAAGTGCCACTAGTACCACCATTTTAAAGAGAGTTGTTGCTTTTCTTTCCAACACATGTGGACATGTATTTTTCATGCCATTGGTTTCCCCCCTGTAAGATCAGAATGAGAGGTCTGAAGCAAGAATTGAGAACCAGGTTCTTTTTGTAGCACGGTCAGTAAAAATAAGAATGGGAAGTTCTCGCCGTGCAGGCATGCTTGAAATCAATGGCAATCTCTCAAGATCCTGGGCGTGTTCTCGTACGATTCCCATTTGTTTCAGTGTTGCTTGTGCAAGAGACATTCCCAATGAATTATGCACAACGATGGCAATAAACAAATGCTCCCTCAGGCTAAAATATTTTGATTTCTGGAATAAAATATAAAAGCAGTTCTATAAAGGGCATGTAAATTATGGGTGGCGAAGCCTCCCAAGTTTGTTTGTTTTTTAAGTCAAAACTATTAACTTATTTTATTGTATTAATCAAACTGCACATTAAGCGCTGCATTGCTATAACAATAAGTGCCTTGCTTTCGTACAATAAGCTAGAACGTGGGCATAGCTCAATACAACTGTGCCTCAAAAGTGTGCCAACGCCACAACGCTTAACCTTTGCATGTAATTTCTAAATGCATCCTGACCAGTTTAAAGCTGACCTCAGAAAAAGGGTAGACGTTTCTCAAAAGCCCTGGAGCATTTGCCTTGTATGGATTAAATAAATCTCTTCGGTGAAATTGCTACATTTTACAACGGAAAAGTCCACTATGTTAACAAGTAATGTGGGGTTTTTCTTATTCAAATGGGGGAAACGTTGCTATGCCTCTATGGGTTCTTTTCCCCCTCCTGACTGCATTTGCCATATGTTAAAAAATACAAAGAATAATTCCTTTCATAAGTGCAATACTGTATGTGGGGGAAGAGTCTCATATTTTTTGAAGGCGCATCCTGATTATGTACATTAAAGCTTCAGTTACTTTGCAATGTGAATGTAAAAAGCAGAAAAAAACAATAGCCACAGGTGGACAAAACCATCATAATGGAATTGCCCAGTCCTAGAGCTTTTTCTTTCATATGGACTAAAAGGGCTGCCTTTGAGTGTGTGTTTTATGTGAAGAAAAATGTACGTTGACCAGAATGGTCATTCACATTACTTATAAGGCCTCTCCTCAGATTTCCTAGTCAGTACATTGACAGAGATTGGAGGTTAACAATAATAGAGAGTTCAAAGGGGATTTAAGCCTTACATAAGAACACGCTCTGATTCTTTTATGTAGTTCAAATGTTTAACTATAAAAAGACTCATTGTGATAGTTTAAGTCGTCGTCCCAATGATGAAACCATCAGTAAATCCAGTTGGGATTTCTTCCTTTTAAGCTCTCCTTCTGACTTATTGAAACTGTTATGTAAGTAAACAAAGCAGATCACTTTTCTGGTACCAAATCAACCTATGCTTCAGTTTGTTATTTATACTGGAGCTCAATAACTTTCCACGACGGAAACTGTTATTGCCTTAATGCGTCCAAAATGTTTTTATTTTGGTACGGAATGTATCAAATGAAGAAAATCCCCATTTCAATGAAGGGGGGAAAGAAGGCATAATGAAATCTATATATTATATAAAGCAAATCATTGGAATTAAAAACATATGGGGCACACACAACACACCAAACAATTGTGGCACTGAAGCAATTTAAAGTCAAAGTAGATGCTAAATTGGGCATTAGAAACACCATTTTAAACTCCTAAATTTGACTAAAGCAAGTATACTTTGCTCCAACCATACGAAAATATTCTAATCAGGTTTACACTCTTGAATAAGCAACAGTAAAGTCAAATATAGCTTATACTCGGGTCAGTAAAATAAAACTGGGAAAAGAGCTGATTGTCCGGAGTCCAGTTCAGGGGAAATGGAAACCTAGCTTATTTTCCTTAAACCAGTTTTAATGTTACATCTGAATAACAGTACCCAGGGTAAATTTGTAAATCTAGTTAGAGATCCTAGTTTGGAAATGAGTTCTCAGTCCAGGAAAGCTGCTAATCCTGTTTTTATACTCAACCCAGTTTGGTACATAAAAAAAAAATTGACCAAACCCTGTCTGAGGTGGGCAGAGTCACAGCAAAGATCATTAAGCAAAATGCCTAGAACCTGATCCATTTCATCTTCTATGCAGGTATTGAGTGAGTTCAATTTTTCCGGTGGAAAAAGCTATCCAGATGCAGAAAGAGGGATAGTTTCAGGACCTTACATGCATGGATCAGCGCAAGACACAGTGTGGAACTGGATGTCCTTGTAGATTTGCTAGTTTGCAATACAATAATGAGGATCAGGCAATGCAGCCAGAGCAAAATAAACTACATTTCGATTTAAAATCTGAACTGGGTCTTTTTGTTTGGGTAACCTATTGGAATTTTACTCCTACCCCTTCTGCTTCTAATAAGGCCCAATGAACTTCTAAGCTGCCCATTCCTTCTTTACTTGACATATATGGCAAACTCCCGTATAGTGAGGAAGATCAAAACCCTTGGTGAAGCTGACTTTCAGGTATGCAACGCGTTGCTCAAGCATAGCCAGTTCCAATTGCACTAATATAATCTAGATAGCAGATATCAAACCTCGATGTAACATGTAGAACGCATCTTGATGTAACATAGCATTTTGTGGTTGTTGTTGTTTTAAAGTGTACAATTAAAATGATTTGATATGAAAAAATATTTTGTACATAAATATATATATTTTTACTTTTTTAAAATTGCTATTTTGCATTGACATAAAAAGCAGGAAATATATGTTACGACTGTATGAACAGTTGAAGGATACTTTTGGTTGACTTGCATCTTCGTGCAAAAGAGGTCTCCCCCCACAACAGTGACTTTCAGACCTGACCAACTAGACTTTGTCATAACAATGTGAGTTTTTAAAGAAAACAGAGTAAACACTTCACTTTAGTTCATACTATTATAAGTTATTCTGTTATTAACTATTTTGTGACAATAAACTGTCTTGCCAAACTTTTCTGTAAGACATATTCTCTCTGCTTTTTATTTGGGTGATTGGCAACAAAACGGAAGTAACTAACAGCACAAAACTAACCATGCTTACTCAGAACGACATCTGACTGAAAAGAATGAAAGCCACAGGACTGGCTGGTATCAAAGATTCTGTGTGCAAGTGTGTATAAGTTGTTTTTTAAGGGGCACCTATGAAAAATCAGGTACTCTGAGAGGTGCAATGTTCCCCCAGAGAGCATGGAGCATCTTGGATTGTGCAGTGCAGCCGCTTGGGGGTAGCAAATATTTTTGGTCCATCCTTTCGGTGTCAGGGCTAGGCTGGAACTGTGAGCAGACCTGGAAAGCATGATTTTCAGCCATGAGTCCCTGAGGTCAGGGATCTAACCTGTTGGAGCTGACCTTTGAGATGGGTTCTAGAGCCCAAACACCACAGACAGAAGGGGTGTTGTGGCACAGCCTGCAAATGCAGGTTTCTAACCACAGATTTTGTTCCCCAGGTCTATTTAGTATCAAGCCTAGATCCCACCAGAGCCCAAATCAAAATGTGCCTGTTTCAGGGCAACGTCCTCCCTGGAGCCCTCCTCAACGCCAGTTTCCTTTCACAACTGTACCTCAGTGAGGGGATCACAGGGTGAGGTTGCTGCAGGCACCATGATGGGGCTTCTTTTAGGCTATGAATGTTGTTGTAAGCATGCATAGCAGTATTTGGGCTGCCAGAAAATACGGGAAATGTGACTCACAAGGTACTTTGATATTATTGCAAGTCATCCATTATGGTTCAACCTAGCATGGGGAGAGGGCAGTACACACGGACTCTGGGAACAATGAATACTGCATTTCACATAATATATTGTGCTCCCAAATGATATGTCTAAAGGGGGGTCCACTGCAACATCCACCTGGAGCTGTCTTTGTCACATTGTCTAGGTTTGGGAAACGGAAGAGACCAACAGGGGCAGAGTGAGGTTGATCAGAACTGACTGAATCTAATTTTGGGCCTAGGTAATGTTGCCCAATATTTAGAGTGTTCTTCAACATGGGTTTGTAGAAGTTGGACTCCCAACTCCTTTTTTCTACAACCAGCTTAGCCAATGGTCAGGGATTATGAGAGCTGTAGCTTAACATATTGGAGCCCAAGACTGAAGAACCTTGATCTAGAGCAGGGTACCCCAAACTTGGGTCTCCAGCTGTTTTTGGACTACATCATCCCTAGCTAGCAGGACCAGTAGTCAGGGATGATGGGGGTTTTAGTTGAAAAACAGTTGGAGACCCAAATTTGGGAAACACTGATGTAGAGGAAGTTCAACAACAAATTTAGGATCTCCCAAATTATTTATGGTGTGGAATTGGGGGATCCACACATTACTCATCAGAAGGAACTGTTCTTTCTCAAAGTAAGGGCAGGAGATCAGGTGCCTAGCATTTATATGAAGCCTGGCCAATCCAGTGGGTTCATAATGCATTGCAAATGGACAGGCTGATGTTATTCACACGAATTCCCTTCTGTGCCAAGAGTATGCAACCACACACTCCTGAAGCCCCTTAGCTGTAAACACTTGCGGCTGCCAGTTGATTTCCACACATAACAAACATTCAATTAGACCCTCGAGTTTCAAACTTAAGAGACACTTGCCCTTGTTTTTTTGTTACATTTTTACTTTAATTTAGTCTTCTTGTTGCTGCATAGTTTCTGGAAACACAGATTTAAAAGTTTTCTTAAAAACGCAAGAAGCATGCTCAGTGGTGAGCCAACAACTAACAGAGTTTCAGTTATTTATGATGTAGAAAACCAAGCATCATTAAAATTGCTGGTCTTTGTTTCAACATATGTAACCGTTTTAATAAAATAAGTAACTTGGTTTTATTTATAATAAAAATAAAAAACAAGCTTGCCACTTTGGAAATAAATGATCATTTCTTGGGCCATAGATTTCATATGCATGTTCTGTTCGCATTAAGTTGTTGCTCAATATCTCAGGGCTACAATCCAAAAGAGTGTTAAGCACGCTTGAGCCCATTGATGTCAATAGGTTTAACTTGGTACTGGACTGTTGCCCAGGAGTTTATGTGGAATGTGATACAGAAATTGTTCTAGGAGTAGGAGGCAGCGGCTCGCTGCAGAGATCTGGCACATGGTAGCTGATTGTATCGTCGTGATAACAGATGCACAGCAAGATCACATCTAATTTGTGCTCAAGTATTTAAAAGACAGGGAATAGTCTGTATTATGATATAGCAATTCTGTGCCAGGTCCTTTGGCTGCTTAAAAGGATCATAAGCACATATGCTTTGTATTCCGACCTTCGAGTTTAATGTCTTTGGTTCTGGCTCGATAACGCATTGTTTGCCTTCAGAAGTTCACTGTCAGTTCAGTTTCATCACCGGGTGTTTTAAAAAGCTGCCAATGAACAGCGCTGATCAGCCCCAGTGCTACCACTGCACCTGCTACACCAAACATACCCAAAAGGGAAAACGTTTACCAGAAGCCTTTTGTTGCAGGAAACGAAATGCAGTTTTGAAACATGGGCCTACAATGCGCTCCTGACCTT
This sequence comes from Podarcis filfolensis, assembly GCF_964270895.1. NCBI lineage: Eukaryota > Metazoa > Chordata > Lepidosauria > Squamata > Lacertidae > Podarcis > Podarcis filfolensis. Next base: position 38,541,650 of record NC_139614.1, on the reverse strand, counting down.
TCCTGGCTCTCACAGAGGGAATCAGAGAATTGCAGAGTTGGACGGGATCCTGAGAGTCATCTAGTCCAACATCCTGCAATTCAGGGATCTCACCTAAAGCATCCATGACAGATGGCCATCCAAACTCTGCTTAGAAACCTCCAAGGAAGGAGAGTCCACCACCATCTGAGGGAGTCCATTCTACTGTCAGATAGCTCTTAATGTTGGACATTGCTGGGTTTTGGGGGGGGAGTTTTGATAGCTAGGGGTATGTGGAGGTGTGAGTTGAAATATTCAGATACTATGGAGTGCCTTGCCAGTCCATGATGCTTCAGGTTTGAGACACCCCTCCATAAATCAAAGTCTGCAGATTAAGGGTGAGCATCATTGACGGTCACCTAGAAAAACTAAATGTAAACTGAATATTTGGCTTTCTCCAGACATCAGTGATTGTGAGACCGACCCTAAAATAAATAATAAAAACCAACCCTTGGGCACATTGCTAAACGCCTCCTGTTCCAGAAGAGAGCAGAAAGAGGACCATGATGAAAATACGCATTAAGAGGAAAAAATGACTAAAAGAGAAAAGAGGCCATGGACACATAAAGCTGTAGATTCGCCGCCACCCCCTCCCCTTCCCCACCCTCAGTCTCCCCTCCCCAAACTCTCTTAAAGCAACTGTTATGTCAGCTTGGCTTATTGGCAGTGGATGTGGTTGTTGGCAGTGGATGTTAGGTCTGGCTCAAGACAACTATAACTCACGCACCTGACTTTTTAAGCAGCTGAGGTCTGGTTTCTTAATGGATGTTCTCTTTTATTTGTCTTGTTGGTTCCTTCTTCAGATATTTTTACTTTCCTGTTCAGACTTTTTCTGGACATGATCCCTCCACCCCTCTTCATCCCCCCCCCCCTTTCCTGGAGAGAATATTACAATACGCTGGTTCTTTACACCAGATGATATTCTGCTCACTTTTATCACAGAACAATTAAAAGTGTTTCTTGCTGGCTGATTGTCTTTTGCCCTCTCGGAGCAAAGGTAGGCACCATGTTTTAACAGATGTTCAATATAAAACATCCTCCTTTTGCCCCAGCACACACTCTGAATTATCAGGTCTGCAAGTTTTCAGTGTGTGGATAAACTTGACCCAAACGGGCTACAGACAGTGCTTTGAGCTCAAGTTGCTTCCCTCCATGATAACCACAGCAGGTTACAGCTATTTAAAAAAAAAATAAGCTGAAGAAGAAAATATACACATCTAACTGTGTCTGTATTTTTAAAAAGCTACACAGCCCATATGTGAGTGCAGAAGCAAAACTGAACACTGAATCAGTAGATGAACTGCTGATATGCTTGTCTATAAAACAAACTGCAAACACAGAATCACACTACTGTGACTACTATTAAAATGTGCGTCTGTCTTCACTCTCATTGTGATATACTGCCCTGTTACTTCTCTGGGAGTGCAGGGTTTTGTTTTGTTTTTTTTACCTCAGTAAAGGCCACTTCCTTTTTCACTGTCATTACCTCACAGGAACAGAGACGGATGTAGCAGGTGACAGTGTTTATTTCTCCCACCTCCCATGTCAAGTTCTACATTGCTGGACTTAACAAACACAGCACAATTTTGGAGGTGCTAAGACTTCAAGAGTGTGCTGCAAAATTGCCTCGGCCGGCAGACTCCCTCATCTACCGCTCTGTACTTAACTACTACTGCTTTTGGCTATCTTAAGTCCCTAAAGGACTGTCATTCTAACCATAACTACCTAAGACCTGCCAAGACTCATTTTATGAGCTGCTGCTAAGAGTTTAGCTATTTAAGGCTGATTTTTAAACAATTTTCATTGGCACTTGACGGTACATACTTGATTTACAGTGCCGTAAATAACCACAAATAAGGGACATCTCTTTCTTTTATGATATCACAATGTTACATTATTTTGAGGGGGAGGAATGACAGGTTTCTCGACTAGCTCTGGAATTTATTTCCGGTTCTGTGATTGACTTCTGAGGTGGCTGTGCAAAGTGCTTTCTCTTTCAAACAAATATAAATATGACTTTGTGATATGCAGTAGAGACTAGACTCTTCAGATGTTGAGGTTCCTAAATATAAGGAGGCTGTGAAACACTGTGGGGTTAGTGAACCAGAGGTTCTGAAAAATTGGCCTCTTGCTATGGCTTCTTTAGCTGCCTGAGTGCTGTGAAGTTGGCCAAATAGCAAGGAATTTCCCATTCACCCATCCAGCAAACGTTCCATATTGCTGGGCCACATACATTACTATATGTAAGGAGTCATTGTCTCTCTGCAGACTTTTCAGATCTTTTCTGGTGATTAGTACCTAAAATAAAGTAAATGAAAACCAGAAAATTTTGGGGCCCAGTGGATGCAGGACCTCTTTGGCAGAACGCGATTCATGCAAAATGACTGAGTATTGATTAAGAGAGAACCATGCTGTGTATTCTTATCCACAGCAGATGAATTTTAAATAGACAGTTTTGGTTACAGATAATAAAATGCACCAAGTAAAAGAAATCTTGAGGCAACAAGATGCTTACAAGTGTGCATTGGTCCCTTGCAGCAATTTGGCATCTAGCTATTTTGTCTCTGATCGTCAACAACAATGCTATCTGAATCTTACTAGACTGCACTGGGGCCTAGGAGGCAGCTGATCTCAACTGTGTGCACATCCTCCGCCCAACTTCTCTCTCATTTGCAGTGCTCATAAACATGCTTGAGGGTAGTAACGTACAAGGGTGGAGCAACCCTGGCACATTTTCAAATGTTCAGTAGAGGCTGCCAGTAGGATGATGAAGAGAGTTTAATGATTAAGATTAGAACCGCTAGGAGGTTCCTAAATATCAAAGGTCTTACTATGGATTTTTCAAATTCTTGCATTGCAGGAGGTTGGACTAGATGACCCTTGGTGTCCTTTTCCAACAGTACAATTCTATGTTTCTAGTGTGATCCTTCAAAAGAGGATCATACACACGGGGGAGGTTTGCTCATGTAGTGAACTGGACCATCTCTTGCGCTAGTGTAACTGCCCAAGTCTAAGTATGTAGACTTCACAAGCAGTTAATCTTGTCCTGTCACCTATGCCATTCTGAATAAGATGATTCTGTATACTAAAATTAGACAAATTATCCATCTAGTTCAATATTAACTACATTAACTGGCAGTAGCTCTCCAGAGTTTCAGAAGGAAGCCTTTCTCGGCCCTGCCTGAAGGTGTCTGCCTCTGAGGCAGGACCCTTCCCCAAACCTAAATATTTGCGCTACAACAGAGAAAACTGAGGAGGAAGAAGCAGTACTGTTCTAATCAACTGGCAAGGAGAGGATTTATGAAGCTACAAGAAAGCATTGTTATTTCTCCTTGCTGTTATGACCTGAAGGAAATTCCTCCTTCTCTCCTCAGGTTTGCATTCTATGAGGCCTGGATAATTTGCAAATCTTCCTTGGATTATTCTGAAATGAAGATGGTTTAGGTGTAAATTCCATGTCTGCTCCAGGGATGGAAATTCAGTGTCCATGTACATTCTTGGGGATAAGTTACCCTATTGTGTTTGCTACATGGCAAACAGCTCCATGGGAGTCTGAAATATTTGTGGGAGGGTCTCCAAAAGCAGCAATGCCTGGCACGTGCTTTGATTAAGCATTGTTGCTTGTGGGTGCTGTTGTTCCAAGGAAAAGGTTCAATTCCTCAGGGGCTATTACTGCACTGGCCTGAAGGGGAAAAATTAGTGTAAGGAAACGCAAGTTAGCCAAATCAGCATTGTCACTTGCACTGTTCTTCATTAAGAATCCGTAGTGGAAAAATGAACTGACATAGGTAACAGGAAAGGAAAAAAGGAAGTGTACTGTTACAATATCATTACCTCCAGTAGAACCTAATCATCTGCATGTTTATGCAGAAGTAAGTTGAGAAGGAAATTAAGCTTTTAGGGAGGAGAGAGCCATTAGTCATGAGGGCCACATTGCAAATTAAAGCATGGAGGACTCTCAGAAGTCATTTGTAATGTGGCATTGGCAATGTGTTTGCCATTTTAAAATCAAACATCACACACAAAAATCCTATTGGGCACAGAAATCCCTTCACTCCTGTGGGTCCTCTGCTGTGATACTGCCAAACTTGTGTGTGTGTGTGTGTGTGTGTGTGTGTGAGAGAGAGAGAGAGAGAGAGACCCCTATGACACCCCTTAATGTGTCCATTAAAAATATATTTTATATATATATATATATATATATATATATATATATATATATATATATTTTATATATTTTAGTGTATTTTTGGTTTCTATGGAAGCCGCCCAGAGTGGCTGGGGAAACGCAGCCAGATGGGCGGTGTACAAATAATAAATTATTATTATTATTTATATATATATATATATTACTGACTGCTCCTGCAGGTCCCTTGTTATTGTGATGCCAAAAAGCAAGACCTGCCCCCCCCAAAAAAATTTGTCCATGCCTATATAACTGAATTTAATAATGAATGATAACAACATAAATTAAAACAGCAGCACCTTCTGGAAGGCAGCCTTGAAAGCTTTTACATGTAGCATCCAGAGACTTGGCCATAATGAAGCCCCAAGAAGGTTAGCTACCTCTGTTCTGTCTGACAGTCCTTCAGATGTTTGAAGATGGCTGCCATATCACCTCTTCATCATCTCTTTTCCAGCCTAAACAAACTCCTTCTACGTTTCTGCACTGGTCTGAGTCTCCAGGCCCTTTGCCATCTTTGTTGCCCTCATCTGCTCATGTTTCAGAGCCAGGTAGCAACATACTTGTTCCATTTCTTCTTAGCAGGAAAGCCAACGTGTCCTGGAGTTTCTAAACACATGTTTTAAACCCTTAAAACCCCTCTCCAAGCAGTGAGAGACTCAGGAGTTCCAGCACTTACCCAGGCTTTGGTTACCCTGGAATGAAGGGCAACAGACTATGGTGACTTTACAATATATGGTTTTAGTTACCCATATATACAACCAGATCATAGGATGGAAGGGCTCATGGCATCACAACTCCAACAGATCTTACTGCCCATTAGGTTTCCCAAGGACAGCCCCAAGCCACAGCCTTGGGTCCAACACAGAGTAAGACAAGCCACTCTGTCTCCTTTCAGCTGCCGGCATCAACCAAACACACAGACCCCTGGCCTCTTGTTCTCCCTTCCTAGAATTACCTAGGTGAGCAAGGTGGAGAGATGTCTCCTGGAAGAACCCTCATTTGCTACTGTGGCTGGAAAACACGTTGTAAACCTCAAAGTCGGAAACCGCATTGGCGAAAGACGGAACTTCACAGTGCCACCTGGTGTCACAGTGTTATAAAGCTTACAAAACGCTTTTTCTTTACTAATGTAGCTGAGTCCCATGGCAACACGTTTCTTCTTAGCTAACCCTTTAAGATGCTTATGTGGCCAGCCAAGGCCATTATCTCAGCAAAAGAACTGGCTTGACCAGTTCACCAGGCTTTATACAAAGAGCCCCCGAAAGACTTCCTTTTATAGGAAGGCACACATGTGACCATTTTGGAATTTTCTGTTCCGCAGAAATTGTTCCGAGTTCTCATCATTTCATTGAAAGGTATAACATGGTAAGCTGTTAGATGGCGATTGCTTACACACCATGGATTGCCTTTTAAACAAAACTTTCCATTATGTTCTCAGTTTCCTTGAAAAAGCAGTTTTTCTCCACTAATACTATCTTAACCACAACAGCTTAGAGTAAAGCATTTACCACATCATCAGTCATAAATAAAACACAACATTAGATGTACTCTTAAGCAGCATTATGCGGGGGCCCTTCAGAAACAAAAATATAGGCAGCAGTCTTCGTTTTACAGTTTCCTTGCAGGCGACAGAGGTGGGAATTTAATCTACAGCTTATATTATAAAATATACCTCAGTATCTGTTTCACCGTGACATGTACCAGCATGAAAATGGCATTTAGTGGAGCAGGGATTTACAACTGGACATTAAACATGGGCATGTGGAAACATTATTAGGTGAATTTATACTTAGCTACCCTTTGCTGCCTTCCCATTACAGCAACAAAATGGTAGTGCAGAAGAATTGTGCCAAGTACAGCATTTTAGGCCCTTTTTATGGAATAGCAAAGAAAGCAGCCTAGCGAGGAAGCTGGCTGACTAATTGCCATATATCTTAATAAGAAACATCCAAGTGGTTTACTTACTTTATAGGTTAACATTCAGCTATGCTGTAATGAGTGTCAGGTAGTACACCAGCACTGAAGTAAGAAAGTCAGAGTAATAAATAACGTTTTGTGCTTCAAGATCCTCAGTTTGTGTTCCGGTCCTGTTCTCCTCAAATACACTTGGTGGAAGCTTCACTGAAGATTTCCACATAACCAAGAAGAAGCCCTGTGAAATTTTACAGGTTACTGGAGGCTCATAAAACATTAATGAACTTCCTGGGCTCTTTATTTCTGCGGTTCATTTAGATTATCCAGCCACTATTTGTGAAAGAGTGTGCCAATCCTCTCATACTCTATATCCCCAAAATGCAAAACAGTTCTTGTTCTTGTTTGTTACCATGTTATGTATTTTTGTGTTTTTATATTGCAAACTGCACTGTGAGCCTCAGATGAAGGGCAGTAAAAAAATTCAATTAATTAATAATTATAATACTGTACAATTCTGAGTATTTTCACAAGCCACTCTGACATGGTACGGAGCATTTACAGATAGCAAAACTACCCCAGGAAGTATCACCGGAAGCAAAATTGAAAATGAATTTGGAAATTTCCTCCCTAAAAGAGTTTTGTAGGAGGGCTTCAAGTGCACACAAGAACTTCAGGATTGTGCAATTCAAGTGCTCAGTGGCACCTTAAAAATGAAACACAGATTTTTGTGGTTTGGAACGTGATAAGGATATGCATTTAAATGTGTAGAATGAATGAATGAATGAATGGGTGGAAAGGTTTGTAAACACCCCACAAGCAAATCAGGATGAACACTCATTGGCATATAACTAATCAGAATGAATGCTTGATCAAGAAGGCACATAATCTAACTACCGCCTAAGCTTTGTGCAAGCAAATCAGGATGAAATCTGAATAAACAGGCTGTCTGGAGGAGCTCTAAGCCCTGTTGAAATGACTCGGGCAATTTTTGTCCACTCCTAGTAGTTACATTGGCAGTGGCGTAGCGTGGGTTGTCAGCTCCCGGGGCAAGGCAAGTAATTTGCGCCCCCTAACCCGTGGATTTGCGCCCCCTAACCCTAACCCCCAGATGTTGCGCCCGGTGCGGCCGGCACCCCCTGCACCCCCCACACTACGCCACTGTGCATTGGCACAAACATTAAGCAATAAGTTTACATCAACATTCATATTTGGTTAATATGGTCATTCTCCCATGTCATCCACACCAAAGGGACCCTAGAATCACCTATTGGTACATAAATATTGGCATTCTCCACCCCCCGCAAGTCTGTCTCTACCCGCCACCCCACCCCCATTGGAACTTAGTGGGCAAACAGCCTAAAAAGGCATACGTATCTGCCAGAGTGTGAATTTCTGACCAGCATTGCATATCCAACTCCAGCCTCAAATCATAAGTCTGGAATGCTCTCCTACTGCACCTTTCCAGCTCTCTTTCTCTCTCGTTTGCTATAATGACCATGACAGAGAAGCATGTTTCAAAAGTGCAAAAGTCAGCCTGGTGGGAAATGTACCAGAACTACTCTCTTTCCACTTACACATTTTCAGTGGTCCAAGAAATACAATTAATTAGTGTTATTGAGCCGCTTTGCTCCCTAATAAAATTATTTCAGAGTGGTTATATGACGAGCCGGGAGTGCCATAGTCTGCACGCTGAAGTAATTAGCAGGACCTTTGATTATATTACGACAAGTTGAAACACGTTGTTTGGAACACTACACACATGGAAAACACATGTTGCCTGGAATCCTGTACATAGTCGTTTAGATTAAAGGTGTTGATGAATTGTGTGGAAATTATTACACCGTCTGGTGGCATATTATGGGCAACACATCTATGCACTTCCCAGACACATCATTCGAAAAAAGCAGACCTTCCTTTTGTTTTTAAAATAGAAGGTACACAAAGAAGTGCCAGGATCTGTGTTGTTGTTGTTTTTTTTAAAAAAAATCACACTTCTCCATAGTCCTTTCAAACAAACAAATGAAGAATTGCAGAGAGTACTGCAGAGACGAATTTTAACACAAATACAAGGGAATTCTGAAGAGGAATATCCACAACATGACTTACATCATAGTTGAAACAGTGTGTTATTAACTTGGTGTTCTTACTGCTAAAAGACTGTTTTGTCTTATACTGCTGGAGGGTCAGCCATAGGGTCTGGGTCACAGCCAATGCACCATGGTCAGTCTGGACTCTGGAGAGCTGTTCCAGAAAACAGTAGATCATATTTTCCTATTTCAGTTGAGGTATTTCTACACTACGAATGGGAACACAGTAGAGCTCATGCACATTGCATTCTACTGCAGGCATGAAAAGGAGGCACGCACCTGAATTTGCTTGTATGCAATTCAATTCCAGCTGAAAAGAGTGATGGCCTGGAAGTGTCCCTTGACAAACTTTAATATTCAAATTTTAATATTTTGATCATTCCAACCAAGACTGATTATAGCTATTTTATATTTTCTGTGCCTCCATGGCCTGCATAGTGTGTGTGCACGCATTGTAATCTTACAGTAATAAAAAGTGGTTGATTTTCATCTTTATCTAGTTTCCCTAAAGATAAGAGGCTTTCCAAAAGGCTAGGAAGCATGAATCCGCCTGCCAGAAACAGGCATAGCACGACATTATCCCACAACATTGCTTCCAGGTGCTGGATGCAGAAGGGATGGCTGCCCCCGTCTAATGATGTAGTGACAGTCATTTCCCCGCCCCCCGCATACAGTCCCTGGAAACGCCATTGTGTAAGCGCACGGTGCCCATTTCCAGCTGCACTTGAAAGTGTGCAGCAAGAGTCAAGTTTATTGGCCTCTTAGAGAGGCTTTTATCTTTAAGGAAGCTTAAGAAAATGATTTAAGAGCTCTTGGCCTACTCTGCGTTACTATAATTTTAAATCTGAAGATACTTTGAAATCTTGTAATAACAGGGAACTTTTGTCTGAGATTATAACATTGGCTCTCGGTGAGCAAATGATAAATTATGGTAAGATCTATTCAACCTTCACTACTAGCCACATGCTGTGCCCCAACAATGTGGGCAGAGAAGGGTGTGTGACCAACCAAAGTGAGGGTGACAACCATTATAGGTGTAAACCGAGCCTGAAGCTATGCTCTCATCTGTTTATTTTATTTCTTACGTTTAAATCACTTCTCTGTACAAAGCATCAAAAGCAGTTTATAAAAAAAGTTAAAGCACATCACAAAAATAAGCGCAAGGTTAAAACAAGGCAAATCAAAATGCAGAGTACAAGCGGGTATTAAAAGCAGGCACTGCCCAAATGAAAATGGGTGTCAAACTCTAAAAGTTAACCGGAACAAAACAAAAGTGTTAATCAAATGTCTAAAATGCACAAGAGAGGGAATTATGCAGAAATGGAAAGAAATTCCACAATCTTAGTTTGGCTGCAGAAATAATTCCATCTCTTGTACTCATCCACCTAATTTCATAAATGAGCTGGACAATGAGCAGAGCCTCTGTCGCTGATGTTAAGGACTGGGACTTTTTTAAAGAGCAGGCAGACATTTCGTTCAGGCTTAATTGGCCAATCCCACCAACTGACCGCAGTGAACAGATGAATATTGCAACGACGTTCCCCTCCCCCTGTTTGCAGACTCGAACATCTCAACAGAAAGTTTAGAAGCATCTTCAACTGTCACAGTATCTATAAACTCCAGAAATAATGGGCCTTCATCCACCCCACCTTCTTCTCCTTTTGGAAAGGCCACCTGCAGAACATTGGTTCTTGCATCATTCAACACCATGAATGACTGATGAGGCTTTTTCTATGGCAAGAAGAGCAGACCGTCCAGCTGGCAGCAACCTGCACAGCAAATCACCCAAGGCAGTGGAGAATTCCAAGAGTTTGATCAAAATCCCACCCTGGCTAAAAGCAGAAAATATTCCCCTTCTAGAAACTGGCTCAGGAGATCCCTTGCCTAATTAACTTGCTGCAGGTGGAGGAATGTTCATCTTCCTAGGTTTGTTTTCACAGCTATCACACATGGTTGGGCTGAAAGGTTGCTCTCCTCCATTAATTTGACACCTCTGACGCGGAATATTTTGGGTGATAACTATCGTTCCCTATAACCACACACAAGAAACTCGTTTTTTAAAAAAACTAATCTCTATCCAGTTATGAGGGAAAGAATTAGAAAGAATATTAAAGCATAAGGTGTTACCTGGGCTTGTTCCATTTTAATTTAAAAGCAATGGTTCAAAGCAAAGCTTTATTTCTCCAGATTTCACACTTTTTAATAGGATCATAAAGATCACCCAGTCCATGCTCTCTCAAAGGGTTCGTTCCGACTCTGGATAGCTTGGGAGTGATAGGGAATGGTGTGGCAGTTATTAGCTGACTATTTCTATCATTCATTAAGCAGAACTAATGCATTTATTTTAATTTAAAGTTGCCTTGTCCAATTTCCCAAAGGTACGCAAATCAGATAGCAACTTTTACTAAATCCAAGCACGATGAGTGTCTTGCACTCACACATAACTGGCGCCCCAACACATAGCAGTATCATCCCATGATCAGCATAACCAGAATAGTCTACATCAGGCTTCCTCAACCTCGGCCCTCCAGAAATTTTTGGCTTACAACTCCCATGATCCCTAGCTAGCAGGACCAGTGGTCCGGGATGATGGGAATTGTAGTCTCAAAACATCTGGAGGGCCGAGGTTGAGGAAGCCTGGTCTACATAGCTGGCTCTTCGCTAACAAAGCAGAGAAAGCTTGGCATTCTTTCTGTCCTTTTGCACCATGAACCTAAACTGATATAACATAAGTTGGCCTGTTACTGTGTACGTACCTCAAATTGCCAAAGAGGCACAATGTTGGGCAGCTTCAGAAGTTCTTCCCCGTTGCTGCCTTACAGGGCTACCAATTCCTTGGCTCCTCTGCCAACACCACCAGTTTCCTAGCAGTCTGGGACCAAGACCACGACTTCATTTCCCATCAGCCCCTGCAAATGCCAACAAGATGGTAGCAACATCTCTGTTCAACTCTGAGACAAACCAGTCCCCTTGCCTTGAATGTTTCTACAGCCGTTAGCAACCCATAAACCATAAGCTCCTTGATCTTTAGAAATATGTTGTACAGAAGCCAAACCCACTTGCCTTTCTATAACCACCCAAGCGTTCTCCTGCTTCTCTACTGGCAAGTGACCTTCCCCATGTTGTAAATAACCCCCTGCCCAAGTAAAGATGTTTTATAAATTAAGCATCTCCTCATCTGATAGGTTACAGCCAAAGCTTTTTACGAAGCTCGTGGATTTCATTCACACTTCTTACATGGACTTTCCATTAGTCTTTCCCACTGGGAAATTCCATCGACTGCCTTTACAACAGATTCTTCATGCTCCACCACATGATAGGGTTTCTGGCTAACATAATCTAAGTGTAAGACCTGGGGTCCCACTGCTCTGCATCTTGTGCCATAATTTGCACCTGTGCGAAGGGGAGTGGGGTAAACTCATTTTATGTTCATCTGACACAAGTGCTCATGAGAAGTCTCTCACAGCACCATAGCAACTCTCTAATACCCAAAGCATTTAAGCCCAACAGCTGAAGACCAGTAAAGGCATTTGGGATGTACTTCTGCTGACCAAGGTCCCATCTGCACTATACATTTAAAGCAGTATTGTACCACTTTAGACAGCCATGGCTTTCCCCAAATGATCCCAGACCCTCCAAGTGTCCCTATTTTCCAGGGACAGCCCCGGATTCACAGAAGCAGTCTCGGTTTCTGATTTAATCCAGGAAGGTCCCACTTTTCCTTAGGACGTCCCTGTTTTCACCAGAGGAATGCGGGAGGGTGTGTCATCCTGGGAACTGCAGTTTGTTAAGGATGCTTTGAGTTTTTAGGAGACTCCTATTCTTCTCACAGAGCTGCAGTTCCCACTGTGATTTAACAATCAGTCCCTCTTCCCAGAGAACTCTGGGAATTGTAGATTTGTGAAGGGAATGTGGGTCTCCTGACAACTCTCAGCACTGTGAATAAACTACACTTCCCATGACTCTTTGGGGGAAACCATGACTATCGGAAGTGGTATGGCATTGCTTTAAATGCACAGTGCAGATAGGGCCTAAGTAGAAAATGGAGAGAGAAGTAACATTATCAGAAGCTCTTTGGGCTTAGATGTGATCTCCATTGCTGGATAATGGAGCCCTACAACATGTAGAAACACAAACAAACAAACAAAAAGTGATGAGTGCTGTGGTATCATGAGACAAAGAGGCAATGTAACATAGTATTCAACTAAGTTTTACTCAGAGTAGGCCTGGGGTCCTTCCTATACAACTTTAGCTTGCAGATTGCATGTCTGAAAGCTACCTAATTTGAAAAACACCCTGCTTATAGAAAACTTGCATGTCTGAGAGCAGGCTGGACTGGAATGTCATAAACGCACTAACTTTCCCATTTGTTTTTTGAAATTGTATAATCCTGAGAATACTATAGTATGTGAGTCTTTTAAATGTGCAAATCAGGGATACTGGGTTGTTGTTCTTTAAGCATCCACTGGTTCCCAGAGTTTGCTATACTTTCTGTCCATTCCCATTGGACTGGAGACAAGTTACTTCTTCAAAAGAGAAGTGAGATTTAACAAATGGAGCAGCCTAGGTAGCACTGGGCCAGGGTGCAGCTGCTTCGAAGGTGAGGTTGAAATACAACAGCAACAATATGCTAAAGTAGGGACTCACCTCTGGCACAGGAACCTCTAGTTACAGCTCTGAAAATGCCTTTCTAATATCTAGGCAAAGAACAGAGGGTTGGCTTACCTCAGCCAATAAATGCATTACCACAGAATTCAGCCCTGCTCATTGCTGAAGCACAACAGGTGCTCCCATTTGTTTACATTGCATTAGCATTATATTACTTTAAGAAATCACTTGGAAGCTAGGTCATACCAACTTTGCTTTTATGAACTCTTGAATCTCTGAAGAATTGCTTACTCTCCAAAAACATAAATCTGTTGGCCTTTGTCAAGCGTCTGAAAAAAAAAAGGTTAAGGGCAATAATCACCACAGAGACCCTGTTGAAAAAGAGGGAGGTGTGGATCTTGTAAAGCAGGTAGATTTATTTCACTTCAGAGCTGTGTTTTCAATAGCCCTTTAAAAAAGGGGGGGTAGTCTGCTTAAACTCATTCATCTTATTTCTACACCTGGCACTGGCACCACCCCTAGTTACCCCCTTATTTGACCCTAATTACAGAAACCAGTAATAACAGGAAATACATCCAGGTAAAAATTGTTTTCCTAAGCTACTGGAGTTTCTCTGTAGTGAAGCATGAATTTACTACTCTTGATAATACAACCTGTGTTTTGCTTCTGTTTGAAAAGTAGCCTTGGTAAGCAGGGCTGGCCCTGTCATTACGCACAGTGTGGCAACTGCCTCAGGTGGCAAAAGCTGGGGGCCAGGGAATTGTGTTGAGGTGCTGGAGGGCAGAACTGGGTGTCCCCTTCAAGGCCTGTCCAGCACCATCAAAGCTAGCTTGCGGCCCTTAGATGAGGCAGAGGACACTGTTCTGGTGCCTGTGTGGAAACAAGATTCAAGCATCTAGTCTGGTTAGGAAGCGAAAATACCTTGGTCTGGCCCTGTTGAGCCAATATCTGTCTGTCTGTCTGTCTGTCTATCTATCTATCTATCTATCTAGGACTGCTGCTGCTGCTACCACCCAGGAGGACTCACCTGCTGAGCGCCTGAGGGCCCCAGTCCTGCCACTCAACACCTGGCCTAGGGCGGGGCCTGATGGGCTCTATAAAGGGCTGCTGCTGCTGCTGGGCAGAGAGGGCTCCGTTTTTTGTTTAAATTGCTGTTATTTTTTACCCATGTCATTTTAAACTGTGATATCAATGCTGTATTCTTAGTTTTAGATTTTATTTATGTGGAAATTGTTTTCCATTTGGTTGTGTATTTTTTGATGTGGCTTATTTATTGTTTATGACTTTTGTATTTATGTAAATCTTGTCATGTTGTAAGCCGCCTTGAGCATTGTTTTTAACCTTGGAAGAAGAAGAAGAAGAAGAAGAAGAAGAAGAAGAAGAAGAAGAAGAAGAAGAGGAGGAGGAGGAATTTGGATTTGATATCCCGCTTTATCACTACCCGAAGGAGTCTCAAAGCGGCTAACAATCTCCTTTCCCTTGCTCCCCCACAACAAACACTCTGTGAGGTGAGTGGGGTTGAGAGGCCGTGTGACTAGCCCAAGGTCACCCAGCAGCTGCATGTGGAGGAGCAGGGAATCGAACCCGGTTCACCAGATTACAAGTCTAGCGCTCTTAACCACTACACCACACTGGCATACAAATAAAAAATGATGATGATGATGATGATCTATCTCTCATCTATTTATTTGGATTTATATCCCACTTTTTCAACTAGTTTCCCCTGTTCAGCTTCCATTTTGTTTTCTCAGACCTCACAAAATCAAACTTTTGTTAATTCAACGCAACAGCTGTACAATTTCCCCCTGTGTAGATGGCCTATCAGGCTGCCAGGTTAGAATGATCAAGCCAATCTAGCTACTTTCTAGATTGTTCTCTACTCTAGCCTTTCCCTTCTTTATTGTCCAACACTATCATTTTAAGCCTTCCCTTTCGAAATAGGATTTTTATAATATTTATTATTATATTATATTATATTATATTATATTATATTATATTATATTATATTATACCACAGCTTAGTGGTAACTTGGGGCTAATTTTTTCCCCTTCTCTTTTGCATAAACTGTAAATTAACAAAACAAAACAAAATAGCCCACAGCCTCCCCATGTTGCACTCACTGCTGGGCTGCAGCAGCAGTTCTACAAGATCAATCTATTATTTGTATAAATACAGCACACGGTGCTATAAGGATGGGGAAAACTTGAGAAGTACCTTTTTTTTCGTGTATAACATGCCCCCATGTATAAGACACCCCCTATTTTGGGGGACTCCAAGTTGAGAAAATGGGGGGAGATAGTATCCATGTCTAAGATGACCCACAATTTTGAACTTTTTTTAAATAAAAAAAACAGTCTTATACATGGAAAAGTACGGTATTTCATAAAACTACTACAGGTAGAAAGAACATCTGGAAACTAATGCCCAAAGAAACAGATTATTATTGTTGTTATCATAATCATCATCTAATATATTACCTTTCTTCTATTTCATCTGACATGTGTCAGATCACCATTAGTAGCACATAAGAGAAAACTTTACATTGGCTCACTCACTTCATTAAAGCATCCTGGATGAGGCCCAAGGTATATGATTACCAAAGTGGTGGAGATTGAGGAAAGTTTGTTCTACATTTCAGGCTGCTTTGTTTGGCTAACAGAGTTCCTTGTCTTGGCATTTCAAATACAGCCCCCGCCCCCCGACAGGTGGCTGATTTGATCTGTATGTGTGTGTGTGTACCCTAATATAAGCTGCATTCTACCTTTTAAGCCCTAAAAGGAGAAAATAAACCCCAGAAAACTTAACCGATGGCTTAAATGCATGTCTGAATCAACAAGAAATGCACCTGATAAGTTTTCACTCCTTTCTGTTTTCAATGACTGTGTGAAAATTTATGGGTGGGTGAATTTTCCCCTTGTTTGAAAGAAATTCACACATCTGGTTCTCCACTCGTCTGTCTGGCCACATCTGTTTGCACTTGTGCTTCCCATCCATATGTCTGCACAAGATATAGCAGATTTAAAATATATAGCCTTTTATAGATGTCACAGGGAGAGGGAGAGAGAATAATAGCCATGGCAGCTACTGAACCCTTGAGGCTGCTGAAGGCAAGCCAATAAGAAAGGTTTGTTTCTTTTGCTTGTATATGATTGGTGAGCTTTAATTCTTCCTGTGTATCAGCCTGGCTGATACTTATTCGGTAGGTAGGCACTCACTTAGGTGTGCCACTTTAAGGCAAAAACCTGTCCCTGCACCTGTGCTGTTAACAAATGAAGCAGGTGAAGCGTTTTCCAAGCGTGAATATCTGGTGGACAATGCTCTAGCAGCTCAACCCCTGCATGCCAGGGTGTTGCTAAATGAACTGGGGCAGAACCTGTAAAAGACACTCCTCCTATCTGCTCTCGTGCTCCCACTCCTCCATCTACTTGCCACCTCTCCCCCTCCCCATGTCATGCTGTACTCACTTTGGTGTTTTCTAGAAATACAGTGGACGCTCGGGTTGCGAACATGATCCATGCAGGATGCACGTTCACAACCCGCAGCATTCGCAACCCGTGTCTGCGCACACACGGGTTGTGATTTAGCGCTTCTGTGCATGCGCGACTGCCGAAACCCAGAAGTAACCTGTTCCGGTACTTCCGGGTTTCGGCGGTCCATAACCCAAAAAAACGCAACCTGAAGCGGCTGTAACCAAAGGTATGACTGTAGTTACTAGAAATACTTTATTGTCACTGTATTGTTTACAGTGAGATTAAACGAGTCCCCCCTCCCTCCCACAATCTCTCAGTCCTTGTTATACTCTGTGTGCTGTCATATGACTACCAACCCCAAACGTCAGCTGCAATGTTGCTGTCTTCCATTCAGCAGCCTCACAGCCCACGGGTAGAAACTGTTCTTTAACCTTTTGGTGCGGCTTATCATGCTTCTATATCTCCTGCCCGAGGGCAGGAGATTAAAAAGGTGCTGGCCAGGGTGTGAGTCATCCCTGAGAATGTTCCTCACTCTTCTGAGGCAACGGTCTCCTTGAGGCAACGGTCTCCTGCGATGACATCTAGCAGACTCAGGGGACAGCCCATGATATCGTGTGCTGTCTTCACTGTTTGGATATCGTTCCGTTCCACCTTAAAAGGAACAGGCATGACTGTTGTGTGTCTGTTTACTTCCAGCACAGGCTTGCTGGGAACTTCCGTTTGTATATTGCTTTTGCTTTGCTGTTTGCTTGGACATGAAGGGAAGCAGACATGTTTTTTCCTTTGTTCCTGAACTATGCTGAATAAACGCCTGTAAATAATGCTTACACATGTCTTTGTCTGCCACTTCCGTTGTGAGACATTACTCACTCTGCTGACTAGTGTGTGCCAAGTCTCTAAAGGTATCTGAGGCTTGTGTCGCTGTTTGATGCTGTTCCGAGGACTGGAGATCGCCCGGCTGCCGGCCAGTGGCTGGAGCCAGCGGGGGGCCTGCCAAATGCTCCTGTCTCCCCGGCAGTATCCCAACATTCACCACCCTCTGTAGGGACTTTCTGTCCATGGCTGTCAAACCAGCATACCATAGCAATTTCATAGCAATTTTTCTGACTTGTGAAATGTTACTGTGAGCATTCTCACTCTCTCCTCTTCCTGCTAGCCTGCCACTGCTCCTTAGGGACATAAGAAGCTCATTTATACACACACACATATATTGGCGTATGTGGGGCGGAGGAGTAGTACCTCTGGTGGGGGGACATTTAGTCCCCATTCTGCACTCAATTCTCACCTGTGGCTTCTAGAAGCTGAGAGCAGACACACCCTGGGAAGAGCTGTGACTAACCTGCTAAACCAGGTGAGGGTAGCCAATGGGTCTCAAACCCTTGGTGAGTTGGGATGAGACCAATAGTGGGTTCGATGGTCAAGAAGAGAGTCTCTGCATGTGCTATAGAGGGGAGTGAGGGGCAGATGGAGCTCATCAACCTGGGAATGTAGCCCATCTAGGGGAAAGGAAAACTCTTATCCTAAACCTCTGTTGCCTTGCAAGATGTCTTGGGGAAAAGAAAAGGCTAATGAATAAACCCTGCACAAATTTGGAGTCGGCATGATGACTGCCCACAAACAGTACACCTTGTCAGGATTCAACTTCAATTTATTGTATTCATCCAGCTCATCCAGCTCATTACTGCCTCCAGGCAGTGGTCCAGCAGTACCAACCTGATGGTACAAGATGGCAGAGTTGGATATCATCATTGTACTTATTAAACTTTTCCTGGCTGAACTCTTCTACCAGTTCCATGTAGATGGAAAACAGCATGGAGGACTTTTGGACCACTATAAAAAAGTCAAGGGGTCTGAGCAGAAGTCCCTTAAAGCAACCTTCTGATAACAGTATTAAAGCCAGAAGTGGAACCATCACACCCAAAATCCTCCCCACCAGGCTGCTCTTTCCATGGGTATCAAACAATCCATTCTTGCTGTGACATTTCAGACCATAACTGTTGCCTCTTAGTGGAAATGACAGCACACCAGGACGTGTTTAAAAAGGTGAAATATCTGCAATTTGCTCATAGGATGACACAAGCGTCTGCACAGCGTGGATTAATAAAGTTTTGCCCTGCGAATTACTGGGGAGAAAGCCAGAGTATCTTTTCTGTTAGTGAAATAAAACAGCCTTCTTTTAAGACAGTCGCAAATGTAATTTGTTCATTTCTCAAGTCTAGCAACACATGCAATCTTTTTGTAAAGTAGTCTGATGTTGGGGGTGGGGGGGGAACAAACGTAAATCTTGGCTCTAAAAACTGCATATTTATCCAGTGGAATGAAGGCCAGGAACCCAAACTCCACGGCAGTAGCAGAGCGCACTTCTTTTAGAACACAGACATAATTTAAACATTGTTTACTTACCGTTCAAAAGCAAAAAATAAAAGAATATCTCCCCACATTTACCATCAAAATATGCTCCCTAAGTTATTCTCCGCTTTATAGTCCAGGCAGACTCTGTTCAGTGTAATTTACAAGTATGTTTCATAAAATAAATTACAATCATTTCAAACACAACAGCCGACACAGAACAGAAAACACACGCAGCAACAGCAGAAAAGGGAGGACAATAATAAATTTACTCCGCCATATTAGCTTGTTACCATAAAGGCCTTCCAAACTAATTTATAAAAGTATTTGACAGCTTTGTGAAGCTCGAAAGAAATCAACCTTGTGACCATCCCAGGAGGAATTCCATAATTAAAAGGGCACCACAATAAACAAGGCCCTGTTCCTTGTGGTCTGAAGTCTAAATTCAGAATGCAAATTTACATAGAGAACAGGTCCCATCAGATGACTGGAATACATGGGACAGTTCACATGGAAGAAGCAAATCCATGAAAAGTCTGTGGCTGCAGCATGCTGCAATTGCACTATATGGTTAAGACATTCAGGAGAAGATGTTCAGTTGCTTAGCCTGAAGGCCAGATGAGGCCATAGGAAAGAGAGCATCTGCATTGTTCACTGGGCCCTGCAGAGGAACTTTCGTGTGCTTCTTTTTCTGATTACATAAAATTTAACTGGTTTCTCATTCTCCCGCACCCAATTGCTGCTGCACATGAGGCTAGGTGTGTCGGTATTCTAACCTCTCTTGCCATAGTGCTCTGTGCCAGTCGCTAACAAGGCCTTGCGGAGCATTTGATTTCATCATTTGTAGAGCGGTTGGAAAAGCAAAAGGCAGATTTATAACAACAGTTGCTCACTCTAGTCCAACTAGCTTGGCACAAGAAAAGAGCTCAGCTTTTCAGAACAGCTTTTTGACATTCCATTGTGAGCTAAAGTGTTTGCAAATTACAGTTTTGAAATGACCAGATGTTCCTGTTGAAAAAGAAATAGATGGCCTAAAAAAGGAAAGATGAGGCCTGCTCTCAGGTATGTTGCAAACTGTCAACTCTGCAGCTAATGGATGGCATTCTATCATCTTAAAATGACTAAATTTGGGTGATTAATGCATTGATATTACAGTTGTAGTATATTTATAACTTCATCCATCAGTGTGATGCCATTTGCAAAGCATCAATGTGAAAGGTGAAAAAGGAGGAAAGGAGATTAATCTGTCAACCTTGTACAGAACAGCAGCAGTGGAAAGGTTCTCTTCAGACAAGAGTTTTTCACATGAAGCAGACTATTGGTTTCATGTGTTGCGTTCACAGCTTGACCCTTTGTATTAAAAACAAAAAGAAGCGGCTTATTTCTGTTGTATCTGTTTCTGTTTTCAGAGAGAACCGAAGCTCAGTGGGAGCCTGTATGATTTTGAGTTTCAAAATGTCTGAGCAGGGCAAGATAAGAAAGATAAATAAGACTGAAGACCAATGAAAAGAAAGACAAATAGACTGGAGACCAATGAAAAGCAACAAGGGAAATCTCATCGTGACCACCCATGGTGACTTAATTGGAATAGCCTGTCTAGGAAACAGTGGTGCCTAAATAAAATGTAATACTTCTCTATTGCTCAGAAATGGAGCTGGCTTTCCATCTCTCGGTCATTAAAGAGGGGATAATGGTACTAATTAAATGGGCAATCAGCATAGCAGAT
Source organism: Podarcis filfolensis (assembly GCF_964270895.1). Taxonomy (NCBI): domain Eukaryota; kingdom Metazoa; phylum Chordata; class Lepidosauria; order Squamata; family Lacertidae; genus Podarcis; species Podarcis filfolensis. Next base: position 38,521,291 of record NC_139614.1, on the reverse strand, counting down.
CACATGAGCCTGTTTGGATGGTTAGCTACCAAGAATATGCCTAGAGGTTCATCCATCTGTAGAATCACATAGCTGAAGCCAGTTTTTCACTGCAGAAACTGGAAGGCTGGCTGCACAGATCACCTGGACCACTTGCAAGCCTGGCTGCTGTGTTTTGAAATCTCAATGGGCTCCAGATCTTTATTTCCTAGAGAGAGAGAGAAAATGACATGTAGACCAGCTTTCTGTCAAGATGTCTGACAGATGGGAGGCCCTGCCCGTCTCTTGTTTTTCCACAGGCAAATAGGCAGCTAACCAAATTGCACAGATAGGATGTTCCTGGCACCACATGGCAAGTAAGGCATGTGCTCCCAGGAACACCAGAGGAAGTGGGAAGCCTCGCTGCACAACTGATCCTCTTCATTTAAAAAACACGACTGTTTTGGACATTTCTCTTAAGGTTATCAGATGGGCACTCCACCTATTTATTATTCTAATCATTTATATACTGCTTATCACCATAGTTTCTATCACTTCAGATATCTTCACACACAGTACAAGGAGGCACTGGTCAGACCCTCCAAGTCCCTATTTTCAAGGGACAGTCCCAGATTTACAGAAGCCATCCCGGTTTCTGATTTGATTCCAGAAATGCCCCACTTTTCCTTAGGATGTCCTTATTTTCACTGGAGAAATGTTGGAGGGAAGCTACATTTTTGGCTTGGGTCGATGGCCAAGACCATGGACAAGCACCCACCATTTGAATGAAGGTCCCTGTTTCCTTACATTGCAAAATCTAAAACAGGATAGGCATTAGCCCTTCCAGAAATATTCGTCTTAAAAAAACAACAAACCTATTCCTGGGTCAGTAGTATCAAACACTGGGTCTTTTACATATCAGGGTGTGGTCATAATGGCATCCCCACAACATTCATAGAATCACCGCACCATTGGTAGGGCTGGTAAGCTGATACCTTCAATAGACCAAAGAGTTAAGAAAAAGATTGTGCACATGTTGCTGTGAGACTTAGGCTGTTTTACATAATACATTTAAAGCACATATTCCCCTGCCGCTGCCGCCGAATCCTGAGAACTGTAATCTACATCTTGCAGAGCTACAATGCCAAGTGCCCTTAGAAGAGTTTGAATTTGATATCCCGCTTTATCACTACCAGAAGGAGTCTCAAAGAGGCTAACATTCTCCTTTCCCTTCCTCCCCCACAACAAACACTCTGTGAGGTGAGTGAGGCTGAGAGACTTCAGAGAAGTGTGACTAGCCCAAGGTCACCCAGCAGCTGCAAGTGGAGGAGCGGAGACATGAACCTGGTTCACCAGATTGCGAGTCCACTGCTCTTAACCACTACACCACACTGGCTCCTTAATTAAACCACAGTTCCCAGGATTCTTTGGAAGTGATGGGAAATGTTATTTTATGGTGTATACACAGCTAGAGCAGCAGCAAAGTGGGTCAGGTTGAAAATGGGGATCAAAATGTGGCTCAGGCCCCTGGGTTTCTTTTATACATTTTTAGGAGGAGAAAAAAAGTAAAATGCACCACAAATGAAATAACCACACGTTTATTTATTTAAAATTATCATAGACTAAAATTATTTGAATTAGTTGTGAAAAAATACTATTAACATATAACAACATCAGCTGTGCCCTTGTGCTTTTACAAAGAAAAGGTAGTCCAAATAAGGTATCCAAAAAAATCTGTATTGGATATTGTCAGGGAACTGACATCGGAGCGAGAGGCGGAGGCAAGGCTCCCAAGCGATGCTGGAGAAGGGCCCAGCAGGGAGAGAGGCAACTCATCGGCTGGGGAAGGAAATCAACGTAACACCAGGGATAAAGGGGGGCAGATGGGGGAATCGGCGAGGGGGCTCCAGGACTCATCGCCGGAGACCAGCAGGGAGAGCACGGGTCCTCCGCTACCCACACCCACCCTGCGCAGAAGACTTCCACGCAGGGAAAGTAGGCATAGACTTGGCGTCAAAGAACTTCTTTGCTGGAAGAAGTTCAAGAAACGCCCACTGACGGATTCTGCTAGCGACTGAACAGCCACGAAGTGAATGGCTGTCCAGACAGAAAAGGTTTAACCAGGCAACCTAGCCTAGAGTGGCGGTAACTTACGCATGAGCAACCCCTAAAACCATTACAGATATGAAGGAAAATAAATCCAAAATGAATGGAAAAAGAAACAATTGCTATTAATGATGTTGCATAATCCACCAAGGCTGAAGGCAAAATAATAGTCTGATTCTCCCTGCAACCCTGGACAATGAGGGGTTGCAATGCCAATATGATCAGGTTTAGTTTCACTTGGAGGAGAAAGAGCACTAGAGACTCAGGGTGCTTCTAAAGTGACCTATATTTGGACCTGATTTTTCTGTGTATGTGTTTGGGACGTTGGTGGTCCTCCATTCCCATTTTTTTCTCCAGCCTAGGATAGTCATTGCTATTCACATGTCATCCACACCAATAGGGGGAGCTAGACAGGATTGCATATGGAGGAAGGAGTTGTTCCTTCCCTCAGTCACTTTTGCCCTCTCTGCACTGCCTTTTTCTGTTCTAGGCACATGTGCAAGTATTTCTGTGCAACAGGTCCCCTCTTCCTAAAGTGACCTTTGCTTGATCCAATCAAATGTTTGACTAACTATTGTCAGATTCTGGCAACTGCATATAGCATCCAAACAGGTGTTCCCAAGGCAGTCTTCATCTTCCGTCTTGAAAATTATTGGTTGTGCAGAGACAGTCAAGTTCTTCAGAGATCAGATCAGTAGTTTATTAAGATTTTTCAGTACCTGTAACAGCAATGAATGAGAAAATTATACAACTATTATTGATTAAATTAATTGCATATTGCCTTTTCAAAGAAATGCCTTTCCCCCCTTTAAAACTGAACAAAAGCTAGTGGATCTGAAAAAACAAATGCCATCCCTTTGGGTGGTACAAAACTACTGGGGGAAAACGAAGCTTGGAATAATTAAATTATGTCCTTGTTGATGCAGCGCTCGGCCTCCATAGAATTATTGGAAATACGGTCTTCTGTTTTGAATCAGATATGTAGGAAGATAGAGATAGTTAAAAGGGAGGCAAGAGGTGGGAAGGATAATTCTTCAAAGATGACTGCAACTAACTTGCTCACATGAAAAGTATCTCTTTCTACACCATGTAAGCTTTTTCTCTCAATATTCAGAGATCATGTATATTAAAAAAAAACCTTTTCACACACTCATTCTGAGATATTGATTAGCATCTTCTTCATCCTTTCCTCATTCAACACCTTTCTCACCTGTGGTTTTGCAAACTTATGACATCTTGGGGAAACTGAAAAGCTTCATCACAGCTTCCACAGCCAGGTTTGTTAATTAAGGAGATGACTGCTACAATTTCTCATGGGATAAGTTCCTTGGAGAATTTGATGGCGAGAGCTACCTCCATAGCTGGGAAGCGAGGCACTTTAAGTGAAGGCGAATAAAGGGGAACTTGGTGGAGGCATTACTGAAATCAAGAGTTATTGCTGGGCTGCATATTATCCAGTAATAAAAAGCAGAACTTGGTGCTGCTACAAAGTCCAGCTCTCTGTCTCCATGTCTGAGTACCAAGAGTTCCATTCATTGCCACCCAAATCCAGACCATTACGCTATATCTAAAGGCTAACAGCACACATGCGGTTTGTTAACTTTACTCTTCTTGGATGCAGTTGCGCATGGCGTTGACTTGCCTATAGCTTTAATGGGAATCAATGGCTCTTGGGGCCTTGTTGCAGCAGACCCATAAAGCCGCTGCTTTTGCTTCTGAAGAAAATGTCTGGTCCAGCTTGACTGGCTCTTCTTCCAAGAAAGCAGGCAAAAATGCACTTTAAAATCTGGTTGAGATTATGCATTTTCTGCTTTAGGGGTTTGCTAAGCTCATTATAGAAGCAGAATGAAATTCCACAGCACATTTAACATTTTTATTGTTATGATTTTCTGTGCTTTGCTGAGCTAATAGAAAGTGACTTAGGCTGCAGCTGATCCAAGAGGGGAAGAAGCACAAGAATTCTGCAAGCCTGAATGGCATCACAATACGGTGACTACCAGTTTGGCTACTTGGTTGCTTGGGCCATTCCAAGGAAGGATTAAGAGGATTTCAGGGTCCAAGTTATTTAAAAACACACAGACTGAAGTGAGATCACTTTGCTACATATTTAAGGTGGAATATTTGAAAAGCTGTCAAAGTGGATTGGACGAATCGCCGATTGCGTTTTATAAGGCGTCTGCCCCTAGATACTTGCTCGAAGAAGCCATTCAACTTTTCTTCTTCTTCAGTCATCCACTTATCACTAATGATCTCCCAAATGTTTTCATTCCCTTCTCTATTCTCCTGAGCTGAAGGTAGTATTGGAATTTCGGATTATAAAACCACCTTGAAATGTGTAAGAAGCTGAGAACCAATTCAAATGAAACCAATTATTACTTTGCATCCCAAACCCACCAATAACAGAATGGTCCCGCTAACCACAAAATGGGGGAAAGAAAAAGGAGCGTGTGGTGCCAGTTATGTAGAAGATTCCATGGCTATAGATAGCCCATTTGGTCCACACACCAACTTGGTAAATGATAAATGATGTCAGGTGTGGAGCCTGTGATGATATAACTGAGCTGAAATCAAGGTCTAGCAGAAGCACCACCAAATATCTGAATGGTGATGCCTGCAAAGCTCTGTGTCCTTTTATGTGCTGCTGTGGTTATTGGAGCTTGCAAAAGCACAGGGCTTTGCAAGCATGGAGAATCAGCTGTTTGCTGGTGCCTATAAAGCACTGGACCTTGGCCTGTGCAATTTGATAGCAAAGCATGCGGGCAAAATAAAATGGGTCACCTGACCTCATTAAGATGTCAGTTGGTTGACAGGTGGGAGACTGTACCTACCTGCAAAACTTGGCCTGTAAGGGACAGGGACATGGAAGTATCCAGCTTCAGTTCCCTACAGATCTGCTGCCTCCAATTCCCCCTGGATTTAAATACCGGTATGTCTTTGTTAAAAGATTTTAACGAGTAACAAAAGTACATTCGGTGTCTCTGTTTTCAAATCGTAGAGTATTTCACACAGGACGATGACATTCAGTTTGAGACATTATTGTTATAGACAACATGGGGTTGCGGGGGAAAGAGAAGTGGGGAGAGAGAAGTGGGGGGGGAGTAAGTGGGCAATTCCCTCAGATTTACACCATCTGCCTGACCCCCAGTTTCTTTGGATCAGCTTGCTACTTTCCTCTAGCTCAGAGATTCGTATCAGGTGCAGTTTTTAGTTGTTTCTTTTAATCCACAAACCTATGTGCCACTATGTGTCTAGGCCTGAATATGTAGAAGCCACTATACTGTATATTGTGGGGGATGTCCTAATTTCAGTTCCAACCTGATTGGCACTCAACCACCTTAGTTCACTGTTGGAGGGAATAATGATTTGGGCATTGTTCTACAGTAATTCTTTGCAGAACTCTCGATAATTTCCACCACGGGGCTTGGTACAACACTGTCTACACAACAATGACCAGATTGTTTTAATAAGGTATACAAACTGCCACAGATTTCTTAGATGGCACTATTCAAACTTTGCCCTGGTTGAGTATGAATGAAGGCCATACTGTCTTCCATTTCATATCATATATACTCATCCCATGTGCAGGATATTAGTCAGGATGGTAATAGGATGGTAGAGGAGTCTGGGCAATTGCTTTACAAAAATCGGAACATGATGTGTGTGTCTCCTGATCGCCATTTTGACATGTAATTTCCACATGGCACAAATCTGTCTTTAAAGTGATTCTGCACTCAGCCAATCTGGTGCTGATTTTGACCTTGTGAAAGTAATTTTTGTCTGTAATGTAATAACTAGGGCTGTATTGTTTAAAGCAAGAGGACCGTATTGCTTAAACTGCTTATTTCAAAGTAAGAAACCTGATTATTTCTTTGCACATTCTCCAAGTAGAATATTTGCTATTGTACATAAGCTATCTATTAATACTGGAAAATAGTTTTCTGGCTTTGGATAAATTTCACACAAAAAATATAGAATGACCATGGAAAAACAAATATAACACTGTGGATTGAAAACTGCATCTACTTTGTAGCTGTTGATTCGTGGAATCCTAATGATTGAGTAAAAGTCAAATATCACCAACTTATAAGGTGCCTTGAGAGCACTCATTGCTGTCAGGAGAAGACCAGAAATAAACCACATAAAGGAAGTTGACTCTTTATTAGAAGAACCAAGGTCTGCTCAGGAGGGCCAGGCCCAATGAGCAGAACAACTCTTATTGGTAGGTCTTGCTTGTTTGAGACAGTTTTGGAGACTAAAGGTCCCCACCTTCCCACAACTGCCTAAGTCTTCCTCCCCTCCCAGGTCATTCCAAAGCAATCTGAGACTACACCAACATGCCTGCCTTTGCTCCTCCCACTTCATACCTCTCCTGCTCCTGGGAGATAAGAAGGGAAGGGAGCTTGTCACAGCAGGAGGGGGAGACAGCCTGGCTTCTTCACCAGCCTGATTCATCTCTGCCTCTGGGCCTCCCTCCTCTCCTCCTTCTGATTCTAGACTTCTCTCTGCCACAGACTCTCCCTGCTCACTAAGCCCTTTATCTCTTTGGCTTCCAACACCACTTCCCCCCAGTCTTCTCCATCTTCTCTCTCTGACCACCCATTGTCATCCCACTGCCACTCCCAGGCTCTGAGCCTTCTTCCTTTGGGGGATCCCCAGCTGGTTCCTCCTACCATGCCTCTGTAACCAGCCAGTCCATGACACCTACCTAGGGCCAATCCAATTCATATTTTTGGTTCATGGTAGCCAAGAGAACTGTGCCATGCAAATTTCCTTCAGAGGAGAGCGTAGATTCCAGACTCAAGATCAAAATGAAGTTTGGGGACACCCAAGGCTGTCTTTGCTATGCTATTTTGATCCTGAGCCCATCCCAGAATCTGTGGATGTATCGGTTGATAGAATTGCTACTTATGTCCAAGATAGTTAAAAGCGCACAGCTTCTCTGCTTGTGGTTAACATCCATGCTGCTGTTTTTGATCAGTGGGGCATCTGGTGAACTTTCCATTTGCAGAAGCTGCGACTTTGCCCACTTCCCACATTGAGGAGGATCTGCCAAGTGGTTGCCTGCTCACAAAGAGCACCCTCATTGGCTAAGAGCAAGGGGTAGCCACCCCAGGGGCACACATAGAAAAAACCGCAGCATCCACAAACAGGGTGACTGTTTGCACCAGTTTTCAGCGTTAAATAACACGCTCAGGAGAAAATTCCTGGATGTCTTTTGGAATACAGAGATGAGTGGCAGCTCATGATTTAGAAAAGAGGAGGCTGAGCTGTTGTGGTTGGCAGTGGCTGTGACTTGAGTAATCTGAGGTTAGGTGGGATATAAACATTGCTCCATGAGCCAGTTACTTCTGATTCGGAGAATATCCATGTTTAGCCTGGCATAAAGGATTGACCTTCTGGCCTTTTAGCCTATCGCCATGTATGGAATTTTGCTCCGATTCCACATCAGCCACTCAATGAAGAAAACATTTGATAGAGCTATAATCTGTTTATTTGCTTATTTTAATTTCGAGCCTGCCCCACGCACGAGGCTGAGTGAAGTAATAGTTTAACCATTTTATATAAACTGTCAGTTAAAAACCTTATTTAAACTGAGAATATTTAGTTAATATCATCCTAAAAGGATTCTCATGGACATTTTGGTCACTGTGAAAAGGACTCTCTCCCCAAAGGGATATAATTATTCACCTAGGCTGCAAGCACACTATACTTTTAAAACACATTCAAAGCACATTCTTTCCCTCAAAGGATTCTGGGCCCTGTAGTTTACTCCTCAGAGAGTCACAATTCCCAGCAACCTTTAATGAACTACAATGCCCGGAATTCTTTGAGGGAGAAAATGTGCTTCGAATGTGCTGTAAAAGTATAGGTTTGTGGGGTCGGTCTACATGATGCTCTGAGTCCCTTTCCAATTCTTGGTGACCTGTACCCAGTTAAGGTAAAAACGAATGGAGGATTCTATTGCTAACTCAGCACTTGTAAGATAGCCTTAGCTTGCCACTTAAGTACCTTCATTAGTATAACCAAAGATGTTGCTCTGAGCTAGAGGGAAAATGTGTGCGCCTTCCTCTCACTCCACAATAACCAGGACAGTTGCGGGTGAGCTGAGCTGGGACACAGAGACATAATTCATTTTCTGCTGAATCCAACCTGTGGCTATGAGAAAAGCCCTCTTGGGGTGTTAATGCTGTGAACTCCTCCATCTTAGGCTCGAGTTGTGGATATGTGTAAATAAACCGTATATCCTAAAGACACGAAAGTCTCTGCTGCTCCTCGTTCCAAGGAAATCAAACCCAGGGTAAGTGCTGCAAACCCTAGAATCTCTCACTGCTTTGAGATTGGGGTGACATTCAGCTAGAGTGTATACACAGCCAAAGCCAGCATGCCTTGCCTTGAATAGACTTAATCTGCCCACACTGATGCCATCAGTGTTGCTCTTATGTTTAAAATGTTTTTTTGGGGGGGGGTTAAGAACTTTGCTTCAGGATAAGAACAGAAATTGGGCTCCGGCGGTGCGGCAGCAGCAGGAGGCCCCATTAGCTAAAGTGGTGCTTCAGGTTAAGAACAGTTTCAGGTTAAGAACGGGCCTCCGGAACGAATTAAGTACTTAACTTGAGGTACCACTGTATGTATTTTGTGTTTTTATATTGTGATTTTATCCTGTGAACTGTCCTTATGCCTGCGGGTATAGGGGAGTATACAAACGAAACAAACTAACTGACTGACTGACTAATCCCTGATAGACTGGCAGGGCAATCCTGACTCATGTTGCTGGGTAGTCGGTTAAAGTACATTTTCCCTCCTCTTAGCTCCACTGGAAACTCCTAATCCTTTAAAAAAACGCATCTAAGCTAGAGGTCATCTTCTCCTATAAATAGGTGCTGAAAATGATTGACATGGCTGTTACTGTGCTGGTGATGGGGACTGAGTTAAGTTCCAGCACCTTTGGTAGAGTTACTCAAAAGAGCAAGGCATCAGTCACATTCCTGTGAGATGTTTTCTTAAAGACAGGAATACACTGGGCAACATCATGAGACAAGAACACATTCCCAAAATTCCATGTAATATCAGACCTCTAAACACGACCAAAAATGTTAGCGTTCTTTGCAACTAAATCCACTGTCAGCCTATCCAGATCTTCAATCTTTGCACAGTCAAACTGAATCATGACCAAGCTATAGGAAGCATCCTACCAACTTAGCAATCAGTGGTCAGGTGTAATTTATTAACTGGGAAGCAAAGGCTGTGAAAACTGGCTACTCAGATGGATCAGAAATCCTTTTCTCTTGGCTATGATCAAGCATAGGGCTTATTTCCATATGTACTAATTGCTTTTAAAAATCTGAGAAAAGTCCAGATGATAATACATTTTTTAAAAAAATTTGTAGTGGAGCTAGTGGGTAGAAGTTGTTTAAGTATAGCCAAACAGGGTGAAATGGAAAATTGATAAGGTCAGCTCATTTTTCCCCTCTTTGGCTGTTTCAGGATTTGCTTTTTCTTAAGGATCATGGCTGGCATTTGAACAGCTTGCAAATTGAAACTAAATACACTTACATGACGTGTGATTTTATTGTTTCTATTCCACATCTGGAAGCTGTAATGTAGCAACACTGTTGTGTCATGCAAATTGATACGAACTGAGAATTTTACTAGGACAATCCAATTGTCATATGCATATTCTAGACACATACTCACATGTAAATAGATCTACTGTGTCCATAAATCCAAATAAAATATGCCACAATGTAAGCTTTTCAAGCTATTCTTTGGAGTCACTCATATGAAAATAAGCCTTAAACCTGATCTCAGCCAGAAACGAGCAGGCGAGAGAAAGCCTTGTGCGCAGCCAGTTTTCACAGTCTTTCCAAAGCTCTACAAGTAATAACTAACACCTGACAATTAGAACCAAACTACTATGTTCCAGAAACAAAATTTCACAACCAAATTAAGCCAGCTAAGTGATAACAATGTGTGCAGTGACAAAGGACGCACACTTACCATGTCAACATACACCGGCAAATCTTTGCATGCAGGTTGCTTGGCCTGTGCAAAGTCCTCGTGCGAATTTCAGTCATATGCTAAGCTGTGAGGGACTAACCTACAGCATGTATATCTCAAGTGGCAGAGAGCATTTGTGGTCTGATGATGGGACAGGGCCTGGGCATTGCAAAGAGTCAGGTTGTGCTCCAAGACATGGAGACCAATGTATGCACTTATGCTGTGCTGTTCTGTTCTATAGAGTGACCCACTCTCATACATATGACCTAACTAAGCTCTGTGTTTGTTTATTCATTTCCCCCTCTAATATGTGCCATTGCTCACTCACTTGGCAGGGGTGAGGAATCTGTGGCGCTCTAGATCATGGGATCTGGCCCAATCACCTTCTAAATCCGGCCCGCGGATGGTCTGGGAATCAGCATGTTTTTACATGAGTAGAATGTGTGCTTTTATTTAAAATGCATCTCTGGGTCATTTGTGGGGCCTGCCTGGTGTTTTTACATGTGTAGAATGTGTGCTTTTATTTAAAATGCATCTCTGGGTTATTTGTGGGGCATAGGAATTCGTTCATTTCCCCCAAAAAATTAGTCTGGCCCCCCACAAGGTCTGAGAGACAGTGGACCGGCCCCCAGCTGAAAAAGTTTGATGACCCCTCCTCTAGATGTTGCTAGGTTGCTAGGCTGCAACGTATGGAGGGTTGCAGGTTCTTCTCCCCTGTGCTTAAGGAATCTGGGTTTTGTTTTATTAAACATATTCTTAAACCAGACGTTAGCAAACGTTTGAAATTCAAGGATGGGTTTACTGATGCTAAAGGATTCGTGATTGATGGAGTTGGGAACCGTGACCAAATGACTGCTTTTTAAAACTCACTAGACCAGATCCATTACCATGAGCAAACCTATATAGTCCTAAACAATCCGTAGTGTGAATTTGCTGGGAAGGACAAAATATTACAAGCTACCGCAGCATGGTTGTTGAGACCAACCACCCCAGGAGCTTGAAAATAACTCAAAGCCTAAGAGGTACCTGTATTATTATTTTTTTACTGTTTCAGCCAAATTCATATCATAGTTTTCCTTTTGAGAAACTACTCAGTTATTGCAGCATTAGAAGACTGCAGAAGTATAGTTATGGTGCATCCTCACATTTCCAAGAGTGGAAAGATCAACAAAAAGAGTATTATGGAAACAATTTCTTTTCATGACATTATGTCACAAGAATTAGACAAACATTTTCTCTTCTGTTGCTGAATGTGTGCAGCATCTTAATGAAGAGCCGCATGGAACTGGTATGAGACTCAACCCCAAACCAAGATTCCTTCCTCACAAAAACCATTCTGTTCAGTTTTGCTGACATGTGCCAACACTGAGAGGGAAATGCCATCATTAGCCGCTGTGACATCGCCATGAAGACGATTGCGAGTGCATATTTCTCCACACAGCACATTTGATAACTAGGAAAAGCGACGTGAATGTGAAAAGTACACAAATGATAGACAACATGCCACACACACACACACACACACCAAGAACCTGAGGGGAGAATATGATATGCTATTCTTCAACTAATTAGATCAGAGCAGAACTGAACAGATGGAAATGTGAAATAGTTGTGGAGTGGAGCTTACCTAAACCGTTAAAAGATACGGAGTGCTGAAAATGAGCCCAAGCTCAGCCCGGGAGGTCACTGGTTAAATCTCTGGCATCTCCAGGGTAGACATGGGAATGTGTCCTTCTGAAACCGTGGAGCACTGCTGCCAGTCAGTGTTAGACCACACTAAGCTAGATGGATTGATGGTCTAAGTTGGTTTAAGGCAGCTTCTTATGTTTCTAGGTATAGCAAGAGAGATGGTGGTTCTGAAAGCATGCAGTTAAAAAAATCCATAGTTTAAAAGTACCTCTTTTCCTCCTGAGGTAGTCATTGAATGATCCTCAATAAGAAACATGGGGTTGTATCCAGTGTTTATTCTATGAAGATTATTTAGACCCCATGAAATTAATGGAGATATCTAACTTAGGTTTGTTGGTTGGCTACAACCCATAGTTTTCCTTCCTGTTGTTGAGTAGCTAACTAGAAGCCATTTATAGAATCATAGAATCATAGAATCATAGAATCATAGAGTTGGAAGAGACCACAAGGGCCATCGAGTCCAACCCCCTGCCAAGCAGGAAACACCATCAGAGCACTCCTGACATATGGTTGTCAAGCCTCTGCTTAAAGACCTCCAAAGAAGGAGACTCCACCACACTCCTTGGCAGCAAATTCCACTGTCGAACAGCTCTTACTGTCAGGAAGTTCTTCCTAATGTTTAGGTGGAATCTTCTTTCTTGTAGTTTGGATCCATTGCTCCGTGTCCGCTTCTCTGGAGCAGCAGAAAACAACCTTTCTCCCTCCTCTATGTGACATCCTTTTATATATTTGAACATGGCTATCATATCACCCCTTAACCTCCTCTTCTCCAGGCTAAACATGCCCAGCTCCCTTAGCCGTTCCTCATAAGGCATCGTTTCCAGGCCTTTGACCATTTTGGTTGCCCTCCTCTGGACACGTTCCAGTTTGTCAATGTCCTTCTTGAACTGTGGTGCCCAGAACTGGACACAGTACTCCAGGTGAGGTCTGACCAGAGCAGAATACAGTGGCACTATTACTTCCCTTGATCTAGATGCTATACTCCTATTGATGCAGCCCAGAATTGCATTGGCTTTTTTAGCTGCCGCGTCACACTGTTGGCTCATGTCAAGTTTGTGGTCAACCAAGACTCCTAGATCCTTTTCACATGTAGTGCTCTCAAGCCAGGTGTCACCCATCTTGTATTTGTGCCTCTCATTTTTTTTGCCCAAGTGCAATACTTTACATTTCTCCCTGTTAAAATTCATCTTGTTTGTTTTGGCCCAGTTCTCTAAATTTAATTTACTTCTTTTTTTAAAGGTGTACTCCACTTTAAAAAAAATAACTTTAAAACTCAATTATAGACAAAAATTAGAACAAAGTCAACATATCAGCACCATATGACAGAAACACAATGTGTTTTTTCCATGAGATGCCTTTTTCACCTATCTCCACATGTGTAGATGAACCTAATGCTCACTTCTCATGCGAAAACCATTTTATTGATTATTGACTACTGGTTTCTCTTCTCCAAATCATCTTACAGATCTCCTTCACCCCCCGTCGGACTTCTGTTCCTGTTCTCTTAGTCCCACTTCTTCAATAAACTTTACCTCAACTCGCATCTTCAACATCATAATGTCCATGCGAAGGAATAAGGCCCCCGGCCCAGACATGGTCCCGTTGGACCTTTTCCTGACTGATCCTATTTGGTGGAGCGAACAGCTGACTCCTGTATTCTCCGCTATCTCCTCCGCCCTAGACATCCCCGACTCCTGGAGAGAAGCTATAATAGTTCCGATCTTCAAAGGCGGCCAGCCAAACATCCCTAGGAACTATCGCCCCATTAGTTTATTATCTATTCCGGGGAAAATATTTGCCGCTGTTTTACTGGAAGAACTTCTTTCATGGGTCCAGGAGAGGAACATTCTACCGTTAGAACAGATTGGCTTCCGAAAGTCAGCATCAACCATGGACCACTGTCTAACTCTTTATCACCTTGCCAGTAAATACACTGCACCAAGGCAAGGCCACCTATTTGCCGCTTTTATGGACCTGGAGGCCGCCTTTGATTCCATCCCTAGGCAGAGATTATGGTCCAAACTTGCCCATCTGGGAACTGATCCGCACCTCCTCTCCCTAATTATTTCCCTTTATTCAAACACCACAGCTTGCGTCCGAAGTGGTCCCAACGGCTCCCTTACCACCCCATTCCCAACGGCCAAGGGCGTCCGACAAGGTTGTCTCTTGGCCCCTTTACTGTTTAATCTCTATCTTCATGATGCAATTTCCCCTTTGAAGCTAGCAACTAAGTATCCTCCTCACTTAGCAGGTCACCCCGTTGCTTCCCTTTTCTATGCAGATGATGCCGTCATCTTATCCAGAACAGCTGCGGACCTAGCAAATGCAGTTAATGCATTTATCGCCTATTGTAAGGCGGAAGCTCTTAATATTAATTATAAAAAATCGAAAGTCCTTCACTTCACTCGTTCCCGCAAACTCAAGCTGGAGCCGCTTAAGATTACAGGTGGCTACTTAGAAAAGGTAAAAGCCTTTAAATATCTAGGCTTAATATTCACTTATAATCTCTCCTGGACCACCCATCTACAATCTGCCTTTTTCGCCGCAACCACGACCTCCAATGCCATTGTCCGATTTTACCACCAGAAGGGCGGCAAACACCTTCCAGTAGCAATTCAAATATTTAATGCCAAAGTTGTTCCTAAACTATTATATGGCTGTGAAGTATGGACTACAGCAATATCAGGTAACTTGGATCGCCCACTTCATATGTTTCTGAGATCTCTTTCCGGTGTTCCGAGATGCGTCTCAGGTGCAGCCCTACGACTTGAGTTCGCCCAGCCCTCAATTGTAAAACGAGCATGGTGTCGAGCCATCTCCTACAGCTCCCACCTACTAGCATCGGATGCTCGAATTAGAGGTGGTTTTTCCAATCTGATTCTAAGAGATATTCATAATTCCCCTTGGAAAACTACAATTAACCTCAAACTCCGTTCTCTTTTTAATCTGAATTGCAAAACTGTTCTTAAATTAGAGTGTATCAGTCCGGCGGCCCTACCTTCAATTAAAAAGAAGCTACAGCAACTTGACTTCTCTAACACAGCTGCCGATGCAAGAGGGCCGTGTTCAGGCCTAGCCCTAGCTATTCCTCCCCCTGAAGGAATCCCTCTATACTGTTTCAATTTCTTCGGAGGCTAAGCGAAGGGCCTTTACTTGTGCCCGTCTCAACTGTTTTCCTACAGCAGTTCTGTCGGGTCGTTATTCCAGAGTCCCCATCGCAAACAGAACATGCACCTGTAATGACACGGCTCTGGAGACTATGGAACACGTAATGCTCTTCTGTCCTAACTGGTCAGATGAAAGATCTCGGTTTTTAACTCCTCTCATGAACAAGCTTCATCTCCCAATCCAGCCCTGGATAGTGTCCCTTTTTTTGCAGGATTCTGATTGTTGGATTACCGAGATGACAGCTAACTTCCTGCTCAGTGTGATGAAGAGGAAAGCGGCACTAACTTCTTTTTTAACACCACAGCTGCAGTCGATACGCTGCACAATCGAACGAAGTTCCAAGTAGCTTTATTGTACAAGGACAATGGAGCTAGGACAAATCTGAGGAGCCGAAGGACCCCTTTAACGATCCTCCTCCAGCCTCAGCAGTTTTTTGTCTTTTTGTTTCTGTACTATTCGGTCACTCGATGTTTTAAATCCTCTGTTGCTTCTGTTATCTCTTTTTTTTTTCTCCCTTTAAGTATTTGCCCAGGATGATATCTACCTTTACCTTCCCACCCCCATTTTATGTTGTTATTTCTATGTATATCATGCTATGGCCACACGGCTAATGCAATAAAATCTAGATGAGACTACTGGTAAAAAGGTCATTGTAAAAACTGTGCAGCCTTAAAAATCCAAGGAACTATTTGACAGAGGGCTGTCGGATGCAACCAGAAATATGTGCAGCTATGTGGTGGGAACCCTTACAATAATTGCCAGCAGAAATCAGAGGGGAAAACTAACAAAATCCTTACCCTTCTTTATTTGTCCCACATTAACAAAATAGTTAGCCCAGTAAGCTGGAAAATTTGCAAAATAAAAGGCTCGTGTTCTCATATGTGGTGGACCCACAAAATAGTCACAATATTTTTGAGTAAGACCCTTACAAAGATATCTGAACTTACTGATCAAAATGTAAACCCTGATACTAGGCTAGCTTTATGCTCCATGTTTAATGTTGCCAACAATGACACCCTCCATAAATTTCAGCTGACCCAAGGACAGTGAAAAGAAGGGAAATGTGGCTGTCAACATGTGGAAAACCCAGAGGAAGAGAATGTATTACCAAAGCAAATTGTGTGGCAAATCTGCTTGTTTGATTGTTCTTAATGACAAAAGTGGATTAGACCTATGGTTTTCTGGAACTCCCATAATGTTGTACCAGAAAGTCAGATGTGAATGTTTTGCCAGAAGTCTATTATGTCTAGCCAGGATTCAGTACCTGGAAGTTCTTGTCACTCTCACCACTGATTGCTCCATTCCCCACTAAGATCACTGTTTAGTGCGTAATGAGGTGAGTGGAAAAATGAACTCACTTTATCACACACGGAAAAGCAATCTGCATGAGTGACAAAGTGATCAAATGACCTCTTTGCCACATGTTCAGATGTGACTCACATTCACTTCTCATGAGATCACAGCATGTGACTCATCATGATCATGTGACTTGGCCTTCATTTCGTGAGCAACTGGCTAAAGCAGATGACCACACTTACTAGATTAATGGAAAGATCTCCTGTTAGTAGTGAGAGCAAAAGGATGGGAATGGCGTTGGCGGGAGGCATATGTTTTGCCTCTGAATTATGTGTAGAAAAACAAACATGACATTCTTTATAGGAAATATTGTTGGTTGGGATTGAAAAATAGGTATAAAAGGAGAATTTCCTGGTTAATTAAAATCCAGGTTTGGGACAGATACTCTTCTGTGAGAGAACCCCAGCAGAGATTTAAAATCTCAAAACATACAGCAAAGTAAAGCATGGACATACAGGCTATTAGACCTTTAAAATATGTCCTTCTAAGTTTCTTCCAAAATTCTCTTCTTTCCTCCGCATAGAAAAAGACCACACATTTGGTAAGTTAAAAATAATTTACTTACAAACTCTTCAAAGGTCAGGTTCATGTGCTTTTCCATATAGCAGTCAGAAAACATAGGCAGTAAAACTTATGTTAGTTCCAGTGTGGTGAATGTTCCTAAATATTTTTGTATAGGAACACAACAATGGCTTTATAAGAAAGCTATGTGCCTTTACATGCCTGAGTTCACATGGTAGATGGAGGGGAACAATAGACTTGATTTCCTTCCTCCCACGGTGCCTAGCTAAGCCTGGTAGGACAGCTTATTCTATAACATAAACCTGCACGTGCATTAATTAGACTCAAGCATTTCGGTTATATGAGGCTAGTTATCCTACAAATATAATGCTACAATTATCACAACTAGATTAAGATTGTGGGGTTTTCGGTCAGTGATCCCATCATGGCCTGGTTCACACAATACACTTACCTTGTTACCTTTTCTTGTCTTGAGGTGTCTCGTGAGAGTCTGATTATTCTAGACATTTCTAGAGCTAGATTCCCCTAACTTTTCTCTGTCCCACTTGGATGGAAAGTCACAGTCAAGTTATGAGCTAGTGAAATCTTTCACTTTGCAACAGACCTATACCCCAACGAAGGAACCATTTGTTACCTTCGCCCCGGCGCAATGTATGTCTGTTAACACAGACCAGAGGTTGGCTGAACTGAAGGAGAGAGTTCAGTGCAAAACCCTATAAACGGACCCTCACTCAAGCACAGCCACTAGCCCATTTTAATGGCATGCAGCAATCTGAGGACAGAACTGGGCTAACTCCAGGAAGTCCTGAGCCAGTCATTATTTCCAGGAACATAACCCAGAATTAATACAGTAGGAAAAATACATCTAATAAGTCCAACTCTTTCTTCTTTTGCTAACTAAAATAAACATTTTTCTAACCTGTATTGTTTCTGGCTCCATTTTCTTCTCCGCCTCTTGCGAGAGTTTACTTCAAAGTTCCTCGCTGGGTGTTTGGCAGCTCAGGCTTGATCTATGGTGTGACCTAGCAATACACAGCATCCACAGCGCACACCATATAATGCTCTGTAAAGTTCAGCTTTTATTGGAAGTGAGGTTGCATAAATAAACACTCTTACCTTAATGTGCAGTAAAACAGTCTGAGTTGCAAACGTACTGCAGGGTTTGTGTAGTTTAGCATATACTCAAGAAGCAAAGAGAAAGGGGAAATCGTAGACGGGCACCTATTTAACTGTGAGCCTGCCTGAAGTCTAACTGGTACCCTGCGCTTTCTGTACCATTTCTGATGAAATCTTGTCACCTATCTGTCCTCTTCTAACATGCTTATCCTAGCACTGTATATTTTTACACTCCTGATCCTACAGACTGCCTTAACCTGCACAAATGCTGCCAGTGTGGTGTAGTGGTTAAGAGCAATAGACTCGTAATCTGGGGAACCGGGTTCGCGTCTCCGCTCCTCCACATGCAGCTGCTGGGTGACCTTGGGCCAGTCACACTTCTCTGAAGTCTCTCAGCCCCACTCACCTCACAGAGTGTTTGTTGTGGGGGAGGAAGGGAAAGGAGAATGTTAGCCGCTTTGAGACTCCTTCAGGTAGTGATAAAGCGGGATATCAAATCCAAACTACTACTTCTTCTTCTTCTTCTTCTTCTTCTTCTTCTTCTTCTTCTTCTTCTTCTTCTTCTTCTGTGATTCTGTTCCCAGATAAAGAAGTCATCAGCTTCTGTGCCGGACGTACTACAATGTCATTAACACCTTTCCCTGTTATTATTTATCTATTTATTACCTGCCCTTTACTCCAAGATCCCAGCTCAGGGTCACAACATCAAAACACAAAATTATCAGGAAAAGCTACACAGCTACAAGTTCCTCAGTGAGTCAGCCAAGCATATGCACTGGGGTGGCGGGTGCCTTAAAAATTATTTTTATAGCTTACCGTATTTATTTCATAAAACTCTCCTCTGCATTTAGTGCTTTCAGAACACGCTCATCTATTTTTCAGGCTTCTATGCATTTTTCAGGAATCATTCTTTTCGATGGGAGCTACAGCCTGACTTCTGCTACCTATAACGTTGGCATTTCAAATGTGAGCGGAATAAAATTTGTATGCTTTAAGATGCTTTCTTGGAGCACCATGCATGCTAAATGTTAGGTAGATTGGACAAAGAGTCCCTATTTGAGATGCAGGTTGTTTTTTGTTTGTTTTTTAAGGGTGACATCCAATAACCTTCACGGTTTTTTTCAGTGTAGGGTTCATGGTGAATTCCAGTGAAAACAGGAGTCAAAATTGCCAGTGTTTCGAGAGTGGATTTCATGCTCCTTAATCAGCTCATAGTGGTGAGGAAGAAATCAAAGTTCCCCCAGAATGTCTGCTTTATATATATTATTTACACAATGGGCCCCACGTGATTGGCTAATTCCAGGATTCACCTGTAGGCCAATCAGGTTGCAGATTCACTTCCACCTGGAGCTGGATTGGGTGGTTCCTGTCGACCAATCAGACTGCTGCATTCTGGACCCTATTGTTCTAGGACCAATCAGACTGCTGCCTTTTGGATCCTATTCAACTCAGTACATAACAGTTTCTTAAGGGTGCTGACCTCACAGAACTACATTTCCCAGCGCCCTTTAACCACCCTTCCCAGAATTCCTCACAACTGTTTGAGGTATAACACTGATTAAAATATACGGTGTATGGAATCATAAAAATGTAGAGTTGGAAGGGACCCCAAGAGGCATCTAGTCCAACCTCCTGCAACGCAGGAAAAGGTGGGGCTCACTCTTCCTCCCTGTTTTATCCTCACAACTACCCTGTGAGGCTGGTTTGATGGAGAGACTGTCTGGCCCAAAGTCACCCCGTGAGTTTTATGGAAAAGTAGGGATTTGAACCCTGATCTCCCAAGGTCCTAGTCCAACACTCTAACCACTATGCCACACTGCCTAATCTGTGGCCTTCCAGGTGTTGCTCAGCTGCAACTCTCAACACCCCTTACGACTGGGCGTGGCTGAGGGCAAATGGAGTCCACAGCTTCTGGAGGCCTTCAAGTTAGCCAACCCTGATGTGTAGCAATGTTTTGTTTTGAAAGAGCTTTCACCCAAGCTAAAATATGGATGTTTGACACAAAAATAGAAAAATAGATGTGACTTACTAGAAATGTACAGGATTGCACTATAAATGCAGGCCACATTCTCCTGTATAACCGGCCAGTAGCCACGGAAAACGCTTGCTTTTGTTAGGTCAGCTCTGGCATTGGTACTAATTCCAGTAAGTGGCTCTTTGTAGTCTCTTCCAAACCATTTAGCATTTCTGCATCAAATATTTGTAGCAGAATGCTTTCATCTGCATGCATCGCCTCATACGCAGGAGAGGGCCTTGTACATCTGAGGCACTTTTCTGCTTCCACTGAGACATTGCAATGTCACGGCTGAAATGTTTGAGAGTGAGACGAAGCAGGGATGCCTAACCTGCCTTCTCTCTGATCATCAAGCAGCATGATGAGCTGCCCCAGAAAATACTATGAAAAACAAAACAAAACAAAAGAGCATAATGAAGAACACAGGGTCAAGAAATCACTGAGACAGCAGCCTTTCTCTTTCCATTTTCTACTTCAAGGCTATGCCTACAATAAGGATCCCATTAATGACATACAGACAATATTGCAAAATTACACATTCAAGATGTTATTGGAAAAGCCACACCACAGCTCTCTGTCTCTTCCTCATAATGAAAACTCAACATTGTTTTAAATTGCTGTTCACAAAACAATAATATCTCTACATTTTTAACCAAGGGTGTGTGTGTGTGTGTGTGTGTGTGTGTGTGTGATTCTGTGTGTATGTGAGGTGAATAATATAAGGGGCTGTATCCAATGCAGTTCGAAAGCATGTCAAAGTGCAAGTAGATAAATAGGGACCGCTCCGGTGGGAAGGTAAATGGCATTTCCTTGCACTGCTCTGGTTCGCCAGAAGCGGCTTAGTCATGCTGGCCACATGACCCGCAACCCCAGAGTCAGTCACGACTGGACCTAATGGCCAGGGGTCCCTTTACCTTTATCCAATGCTATTCCTCGTCAGAGTAGACACATTTAAATTAATGACCATGATGAACTGAGGTCTATTAATTTCATTGAGGATGTGAGTGGCGCTGTGGTCTAAAACACTGAGCCTTTTGGGCTTGCTGACCAGAAGGTCAGCGGTTCAAATCCCTGTGATGGAGTGAGCTCCCATTGCTCTGTCCCAGCTCCTGCCAATCTAGCAGTTCGAAAGCATGCTAGTGCAAATAGATAAATAGGTACCACTGTGGTGGGAAGGTAAACAATGTTTCCATGCACTCTGGTTTCCGTCATGGTGTTCCGTTGCACCAGAAGCGGTTTAGTGATGCTGGCCACATGACACGGAAAACTGTCTGCGGACAAATGCTGGCTCCCTTCAGCCTGAAAGCGAGATGAGCGCTGCAACTACATAGTTGCCTTTGACTGAACTTAACTGTCCAGGGGTCCTTTAAAGGTAAAGGTAAAGGGACCCTTGACCATTAGGTCCAGTTGTGGCCGACTCTGGGGTTGCAGCGCTCATCTCACTTTACTGGCCATGGGAGCCGGCATTCAGATTCCGGGTCATGTGGCAGCATGACTAAGCCACTTCTGGCGAACCAGAGCAGCGCATGGAAACATCGTTTACCTTCCCGCCGGAGTGGTACCTATTTATCTACTTGCAGTTTGACATGCTTTTGAACTGCTAGGTTGGCAGGAGCTGGGACTGAGCAACGGGAGCTGACCCTGTCACAAGGATTCGAACCGCCGACCTTCTGATCGGCAAGCCCTAGGCTCTGTGGTTTAACCCACAGCGCCACCCGCGTCCCCTAGGGGTCTTAACCTTTACCGTATTCATTTCATTGGGTCTCCTCTAGTACTAGAGACAACATAATGTCACACAACACTAGTTTCTGATCCAAAGAAAGTACTGCGGAGCCTCATTTATCTGAGTGGCCTGGAGCAGAAGTGGCTAGACGTCAAGCTTGTGGGACCTGCTTTGTTTTTTACTAGACTCCCAAGGTGCACCAGCCAGAGCCAGGTGCAAAATTGTGGTGAGGGGTGAGGACCTGATGCAAAGTGCTGTTTAAAGGGTTGGGCCAATGATCTCCACTGCAACTTAGAAGTCATAGCCTGTGATGATCACCATATACAAAACTACATCTGAGTTACTTAAGAAAGGGGGGGAAATTTTATTTTGTTTGCCTTAAAAAAAAATTTAAGCCCCATCTTATCACACATTTGAAACTAACACATGAACCAACACACACTTGCCCTTCAAAATTCACTATTCTCTGAATTTTGTGGTGTGATTGCCCAATCAAACACCGTGTACAAAAGTGTATGCGTTTGGGAGAAATTTGCATTAAGATGCATATATTAGTGAATACAGCATACAAAAATGGAGAATTGGGAGAAACTGCTTGCACAAAATGTGCACATAAGTCAAAACAGCATATGAGGAAATGGCAAATCGCTGCAGATGTGTGGAGATCTAGACTGGAAAAAGGATAAATTGAGAGAAACCAAAACAGGCAGATTAATCCACCCCAAAAGCTAATAGAATTCAGAGATTCTAACACTCTAAAACTAGCCATCAGCGTGGTTAGTAGCAGCTACTTTATAGGAGAAAGGAAACCTTGAACATCCAGTGGTTCTCAGGATTCCTGCAAGGCCTCTACTGTGTGTCTACCTGGAATTTGTGGTTGAAGATAGGAGATGGCACATCCATCACATTAAATAGTCCTATTGATTTTTAGTTGCAATTTTTGTTGCTTCTTTTATTTCTTATATTGTATATTTTATTTCTTATATTGTATTTTATAGAATTACAACTGCTACAGCAAGCAGAAAAATCATGAAGTGGTCTGCTAACACCTTCAGCAATTTTCAATGGTCTTTGAGTGGGGGAAGGTTAGGAACCACTGGGGTTGGGAACAGCTGGCTAAACAGCTGGGCCGCAACTCAAAAAGTCTCCAGTTAGGGAGCAGGGCAGGGAACAGCTGCTACCATTACCATCCATAATGAATGGTGGACACCTAATTTAAGAAATGTATTAATCAGGAAACCGGGAAAGTAGCAGAGAACACTTACATGTTCAAAACCTCACTGAAACAAGCAGGGTTGGTGGTTTGGGTGCTTTATTTGCAAATGTATGTTTACAAATATTGCTGAGTTATATATTTGTATTTCCACGTTATCCTCCAATCTGAACATTTGGTTACTAGAAAACAATAGAAATGTCGCATGTTGCAGACAGACACCCAGATGCACAATAAGTAGCTGATGACACATTAGAACACACCCTTCTCAACAACAAATCAGGCCATGTCAACAGAACTGAATAAGTCAGATGGCTGAGTATTAGTAAGTGCACAAATATTCACATAAATAAAAACAGATTTGAAAAAAGAAGAAGTCTTTCTGCTGCTGCGGCTGCTGCTGCGGCTGTTGTTGCTGTTGTTGTTGTTCGGAAACAGACAATAATGCACATTCAATTATGTGAAACGACACTCTAGAAATACGGTGGCTGCTGCCAGTGGGGGATTGTGGGAGCTTTGTAAGGGTGGGGTCACTTGCACAGTGCCAACAAAAGAGGAAACATATTCCCCAAAAGGGCGACGAAAGATGAGACGGATATGCTAATGTACATTTGGGGATGCAAATTTAAAAACAATTACTATAGTTCACACAGAAACACAGTGGTACCTCGGGTTACAGACGCTTCAGGTTACAGACTCTGCTAACCCAGAAATAGTACTTTGGGTTAAGAACTTTGCTTCAGGATGAGAACAGCAGCAGCGGGAGGCCCCATTAGCTAAAGCGGTACCTCAGGTTAAGAACAGTTTCAAGTTAAGAACGGACCTCCAGAACGAATTAAGTTCTTAACTTGAGGTACCACTGTAGAGTAACATCCCACAGGTGACCTCAACTGCTGCTGCTGACCAGGTGATAAATGGTGATAAACGTCTTCAAGGCTCTTGGTGCTCTGCCTTCTGATGGTTCCTTCTCTTTAGACTTGACAGCCCTTCAGATACAGGGCTGTCCTCTGAAAAATAGGAGCGCCATATTTGTGGATGGCTCACCAAGCTGTTCTAGGTTCATGTAATGTTTCCAGCCCTGAGGTGGGACAATCATCAGGTCAGCTAAATGCCATGGTAAGCATTCCTTTCGTTACAGGCCTGAGGTACAGAGGGACCAGAAGTTTCTTCACCTGCTCCCTTTCTCCCTACCTTGGTGTGTCTTTGCCTTCAGCAACTCCGTGATGCACAACTCCTCTTTCCCCCCACCATGACTCAAGGAAGTTCCTGCATCTCTAGGAGCCCTTGTTCCAGCGGCAAACCAGCAGTCCCTGGATCATAGAGTTGCACCAACAATACCCACCCAAGCAGCAAACTCAGGCCAAGAGCCTAGGTTTTCTGAGAGCTGTATTTGCCATAACAACTGTGCACATGATAAATACTTTCCAACATTTCTCTGGTGAAAACAGGGACATCCTTAGGAAAACTAGAACATTCCATGATTAAATCGGAAACTGGGGCTGCTCCTGTAAATCTGGGACTGTCCCTGGAAAATAGGGACACTTGGAGGGTCTGATGGTACTGTTTAGACCCGATAAATGCCTGTCATGTGTCACAAGTACAAAACTCTGCAACTCAGGGCCATCCATACTAAACTGTCTTCTTTTAGCATATGTTCAGTTCCCACTTCAGTATCTGCATGCATTTCAGGACTGCGTCCCCCAACCATCTATGTGTCTTATTCTACAAAAATTCCACAACATATTCACAACGGATTGGGCATTGTGTATAGCTTTTCAACAATACCCAAAACCCATTTATATCCAGCTGACTACTGCGGCCACCACCCTCATTCCCAGATGACCCTGCCAGTTTTTTTATTGCTTTTCTCCGGCTAAATCATTGCTATTTAGTTATTAAACCATCTGCAGCTTTTTTTCTGTGGCATCCTGAAGCCATTTGAAAGATCGTCCCTCTGCCTCTTAATATCAACATGGAGTTTCAACCCTGCCCTATTTAAAGCACAAATGAAAACCATCCCATGTCAGGGTGAAACTGCATGAGGATTCAGAACAAAGACAAGGATCCACAGGCTGTTCATTCGTATGCAGAGTCTCTGATGACTCTTCCAGCTCCCAGCAATTTCGCACAATTGCCAAGGGCTTGAGGTCTGGGAAATAAACCAAACCCTTCGAATATGGTGCTCACTTGCTAATAAGCAAGCAAGTGAGCTGGGATGTTTCGTGCTCTAAGAGGATTTCACCATCACATGGGATTTTCATCTGCATTTATGCTGCAAGTGCAGCCAGGGTCAAACCACCTATATGATGAATGAGACATTTGTCCCAGGAACTAGCCTTTGTGGCCTCAATCCAGAGAAAGTCAGTCATACTGAGCCATTGAAATTAGAAGGGCAAGTTAGATGCAAATATAGTGACAGTTGTGCCTTCCAGTCAGTGGCACCCTGGTTCTGAAACTTCTTGCCCCATGAAATTCAGCGGGCACCTGTTTTTCACATTTAGGCACCAGGTAAAACATGGCTTTTTATACAGGCTTTTAATGTTTGCCACTAATGTGCAGCAATAGGATGCTTCATATGTTGTTGATTTTATTGGAGTGACGTATTATTTTAGGAGGTTATTGCTACTCACTCCAATAGCTTTTGATTAAAGGTTGGATAGAAATATTTTAAATGAATGAATGAATGGTTGCCAGTATGCCCGTTGGTACATCCTGTGGCATATATGAAACATTGCAGTATATATATCCCCTTAAAAATTCACAATCCATGACAGACTGCTTGCTCCTCCTGCTCAACTTGCAGTGGTTTGGCCTCTCCTACATTGAACATGCTTCCTTGAGATGTGTCCCCATTTCATCAGATGCTGGGATTAGACGCCCACCCTACCTTCTGATCTGAACAGAGGCAGGGTGCAAATAGCTCCTCTCTGTGTAAACAAGTGTGGTGGTGACTGATATATGAGTCTTCCCAGCCCCACACTGATATGTGGGGGTGGGGCTATTGGGTTGTTGCTTTTATTTTTATTATGTGTTTTGTATTTTTATATCTTGATTTCATTCTGTGAACTGCCCTGAGACCCCTGAGTATAGGGTGGTTGTTATTATTATTATTATTATTATTATTATTATTATTATTATTGAGGGCTTATGATGTAGGGGCTTCACTTTTTTGTGGTCCTGTTTCTTTTTCTGCGGCAGCCATTTTTTGTATAGTGAGCCCGCAATAAATCACATGGAATAAGTGAAATTAATTCTATATTAGAAGAACCAAGTTCTGCTCAGGAGTGCCAGGCCTAATGAGCACAGCAACTTTTCTTGCCCCTATGAGGCAGTTGCAGAGACTGAAGGTCCCCGCTTTCCCACAGCTACCTAAGTCTCCTCCTCTCCCAGATCTTTCCCAAGCAAGCTGAGACTACTCTGCCACACCTGACTTTGCTCCTCCCACTTCATACCTCTCCTGGTCCTGGGAGACCAGGGGGGAGGTGAGCTTGTCACAGCAGGAGCGGGAGACACCATGGCTTTTCCACCAGCCCGACTCATCTCTGCCTCTTGGCCTCCCATCTCTCCTGGGATCCAGCCAGTCCATGACTCCCCGCATCAGCCATCTTGTGATAGCACCCACAGCACTACCTCAAAATCCCAAATGTACTCACCGACCCAGAAAGATTGCTGACTTCTGAAATGATTTGGTTCCCTTTATATGTGATGGATGGGCTTTTCATGGTTCAGTGTGTCCAGGGTGGGGTGGGGTGCAACATGGATGCTCTCGCTGAGATTCCTGCATTGCAGGGAGGTGAACTAGATATCTGTTTGGTTCCCTTCCAACTTTGCAATGCTGAAATTCTATGCTTTTAGGTAATGCAGGCTGGTACCAGGCAGGACAACATTCTTCAGTGGGGCAGATAAGATGAAGAGGAAAGGAACTGAGGAGGAAGAGAGGAGGTCCAGGAAGAGAGAAGAATGGAAGAGGTGCAGAGCCAGTCTCCAACTCGCATGCGACTAAGGACAAGAAGGCCATGCAGGTCAGACATAGAGTAATGCCTTCCAAACTGCCTTGTAGCTATACCCACTGCTGTCTGGTCAGTTAAAAAATAACCAAAGACAGGAGAATAAAACTGGCAACTGGGTGCCACGTCTGGAAACTTTCACTCTCCACTTCATCTCACAGCTGCCGAAAATGAGCCGCCAAAGCAGTTGTCTTCAATTACAGGTCGAGCTGGAGAGACAAAGAGAGTAACAAGCAGTAGAGGAAGGCTTGCCAGCTCCTGGAAGACCCCATGTTTATCCACAGGTTCCTGAAACAGCCAATGTTTCCAAGGGGACTCTCGACTTTGTGTACGTCGGAGTAAGCTGCAAGCGTTAAAAGCCTAATCGCTCTACCCAATGTGGGCACCAGCTGTTGTGGGTGAGCCATGATGGTGATGTTTATAGTCAATCAGAAAGCTGGAATCCTGCCTTCATCCCAAAGACACTGGATTTTGACGTAATCAAAGCAGTAAGATCTATTTTCCACGACCAACGCTAAGACTGGAAACAGACCGTCTATATTTTTAGAGCGCATAAGGTGTTAAGATAAATGCATCATTACCCATTACATGCTCCCCTCTCTTCCTATAAGGTTACGGGTATTATTATTAATTAAGATAGTCTTTCCTGCTCTCCACCAGAAGGTCCCAGGTCAGGTTACAAAATACAAAAGCACAATCAAAACAGCAAAAGAAAACAGAAACTCCTTCCCATAATACCCCCCCCCCAAATCAATAATGCATATAACACAATACAAGGAGGACACCAAAATCAATTCTTCTGTTTTCAAAGGCCAAGAGTTGCATTGTCAGCAACTGGTGGAAGCTGTAATGATGGTGGCAGATGAACTTCTGGGAGAACAGAGTTCCCTGTTTGGGAGGCCATCACCAAGAAAGCCCTTTCATAAGCCATTACACCACAAACCTCTGAGAGCAGCTTCTACAGCCCCATAATCTTGAACTCTCTTGATTTCCCATTACTTACAGGGAGTTTTGTTATGAAAAAGAACATCAAGAGGGCGAGACCCATGTATGCCACCTTGAGCTCCTGGGTGGAAAGGCAGGATTTAAATACAACAACAACACCTTTTTAAAAATTAAACAGTGATGTTGTGTTACCTTGAGGTTTTCTACTGGAGTCTCTAATATGGTATTAGAGTGTTCTTCAAGAATTCTTGCACTCACTTTTGTATTAAGGCTGAGATACTGATTTTCTTTGACAACCACATAAATAAAATACTTATCCTGTGATCTTGCAGCTTTCTATTCCCTTGGAAGTACCATCAAAGACACTGGCACTTCTGAATAAGTTCATTCAGCGCCACAGTCTAAGTATTTCCTCTCTATTCATAATCACGGGGTCCAGGGAAGGGTTATGTTTCTAGACTGGTGCATTGTCAACGGATATTTCCATCTATCTATCTATTTATTTTATATAATCCACAACAGCTGACAAGTTTTTAGAAATCTCATGGAACAGCATCACTTATTCGAAATACAAAGTCACGCTCCAAAACCTCAGAGATGTTGGGTACAATCACCATCAACAACTACATTTAAATATGTGGTATGCAGAGAGCTGTGGTGATATCATTTTCAGCCAAAGCTATAAAGGATATAGATGACAGGAGTAAATCTCTTTCTCTCCCTCTCTCTGGAAATGTATCCTTTACTTTCTGCTCACACATTCAAAATACTGTTGCATGCACCCCTGATCTCCAAGCAGCGAGAGACTTCCGGGGCCCATGGGTTTGGCTTCCTTGGAATGAAGGTCGATTGTGGTGTCTTTAGGATATATAGTTTTATTTACACTTATATACAACCTGAGCATAGGATGAAGGAGCTCACAGAACCCAACACCCCAACAATTACTGATTCCCCATTAGGGTTCCAGAGAAACCCCAAACCACAGCTCTTGAGTAACCCAGAGTAAGATGTTTCTTTCTGTCTCCAGCTTCCAGCATCAACCAGATTTCATCCAGACTGTTCCCCTCTTAAAAAACCCCCTATAACAATACTGTTTGTGGTATGGGCCTCCTCTTCGGTGCTGCTACAGATTCTTCTTCAGTTGGGATTGTCGAATGGTGGTTCATGAGCTACATTAATTGTGCAGTGGGGACATCAGAGAAGGACTTCGGGGCAAAGGGCAGGGCCTCACTCAGCAGAATGAACAGGAGGGCTACCACAAAGTAAAATGAAATAGGGTGTATAGACAGGTGTTACAAGACCATTGTCTAAATAACTGCCCCACGTTTGCATTGTAATAATAGAACGATGTAGAGAGATGTGTCTAGAAACCTCTTTCCCCCTAAATGAATGTGTTCTTATTAAAGTGTGTGAGGAGGAAAGAAGACCTGTTCCATTGCATGAGTGGCTTGGCTTCTGCTGTTATTAACAAGCTGATTAATCCCATGCCTCAAGTTTTGAGCAAAACATAGGAAGGAAAAGGTTGTATTTTCAGATCAGGCTACTTGGAACTATGTGTATACCAGATTTCAAGTTCTCTGTCTGCTAATGGAGCTGCCTTAACAATTTAGCTACTCGATGAGTCCCAAATCTGTCTGTGTCTAAAGCAAAATAAAATAAAGAATCACCCTATCTAAACAAAATGTTTCTGCAACTTGGGATAACACCTCTTGCATCTGATGAAGTAGATTGTAGTCCATAAAAGCTTTTGCCATAATAAATGTCCTATGTCTTCAAGGTGCTACATGGCTGCTTTTGCTGCAACAGACCTACAGAGCTATGCCTCTGGAAAAACAAATACTTTCTATAATTTCCTAATGGCAAAGGCTGGTGGAAACAGGGAGCAAAATCCAGATTCCTGGGTCCATCACCATAATATCCGCAGTTCCATCTCATCATTTTCAGGACACTTGAGCCAGACTCCAACAGGTGATTTCAACAACAAAAGGATCATATGGGGACAGGCATATTCTGCAGGATGCAGTCCCCAGATGACAAAGGGTGATGCTTTAGAACCTGTGTTTCCCAAACTTGGGTTTCCAGCTGTTTTGGGACTACAACTCCCATCCTCCCTAGCTAGCAAGACCAGTGGTCAGGGATGATGGGAATTGTAATCCCAAAGCAGCTGGAGATCCAAGATTGGAAAACACTGCTTTAGATGCAAATGCTGCCCCAAGAGGTTTTGTGCTGCTAATCCTAAAGAAAAAAACTCCTTCAGAAAAAAGTCCCTACCTTAAAACAAAAGGTTCTGTTGACACTTTTTACCTTCTTTCCAATGTCAAAATTACTAGAGCACAAACCGAAGACAATATTTTTGTTATAAAAAAAAGTCTCTGTGGTAGAACATCTACTTTGCATGCAAAAAATCCCAAGTTCAAGCCCCAAAATCTCCAGGTATGGCTGGAAAAAGCTCTTTGTCTGAAATCCTAGAGAGCTGCTACCAGTCAGTGTAGACAGTACTGAGTTAGATGGATCAATGATCTGACTCACTAGAAGGCAGATTCCTTTGTTTATGCCGCCAGTCCATGCAGAGCTAGATGGTCTGATTTGGTCTGGCAGCTTCTATGAACAGACTCCGTTCTTACCTCTGCACTCTCCGAAGAATAGAATCTATACCTCGCGGATATCAAATGAAGTGGAAGTCCCCTGATATTAAACCTTTCCAGCTCTTGTATTTCCTTCCCCACACCCAAAGGCTGCAAATTACATTTCCACTCTTGACAGTTCAATGCTTGATTTTCTCTTTGTTAAACTTCATTTAGTTGCTTGGAAAAATGCTGGAAACCTTGAATAAATAAATCACCTCAGCATTGTTGGAGAACAGATTCTTTTGGTGTTAATTAGAAACAGTACTTATGTTCCGCTTTTACCTGATACTGTTTATTATCTGATAAATCTATTTCAGAAAGTTAACTTACACTTTTATAGAAATCATATGTGGTCAAATGAAGAATGCAACATGCACACACACACACACACACACACACACACACACACAAAATCCTCCTAAATATAATAAACTCTATTTATTTACTTTTTAAAATCTGTCTTGCCCATGCAAAAAACATAAAATGTCATTTAAAAATTCATTTGAAGACTCCGAACTAGAAAAATAAAGGCTTTGAACATTGGCTTACAATACTCTCTAATTATCAGTACAGTTTTCTTTAATAAGTGTCTGGTTTCTTACTTTAGTTCACAACCCTCTGAATGTTCTCCCTCCAGGACAAAAGGAAAATTTTGATGTGTAAGCATTTTTATAACACATTTTCTTCTTGAGCTTTCTGACTTCAACTGGCATTCTATCAAGTAGCAATATTTATTTATTCATTATCATTCATATACCTCTCAATCGGTATATGAACCTCTAAGCAATTTACACAGAAAATATTATATATACATTAGAATTATCCATAAGAGTCAGAAGACAAAAAGGAGTAGACCTAAACAAAATTTCAAGTATACATGAAAACAGCAGTTAAAAATATACATCTATTAATAAAAATAAAAATATCTCTTAAAATATATAGTTCTTATATATACTGACTACAGTTTCTCTCTCTCTCTCTCTCCCCCTCTCTTACTCACACACACACACATTTCTCCAGGATAGTCTTAAAATCCCATCTTTCTGACTGCATTAGAACCAATTCTGCTAATCCAAGACGCATTAATCTTAAGGAGATGGCAGAGTTATCTGAATTAAATTGAAATATTTTCTCTCTCTAAGGCTCACAGGAATATATAAGTTTTATCTATGTTAGCTAAATCTTGATCAGATATCAGGAAAGAGAAGCAAAATTCCCAGCAGGGCAATACATCACCCTACTATTTGAATATGTAACATTTTGGAGTAGCTCCACTCTCCAATGAATTTATTAGGTGGCTCAGCAATCTTATCTTATCCATATGTAGCTAAGTGAACTCCGTTGATACCAGTTCTTCCCAAAGAAATACGCTTGAATGCCTCCCTCTGTTCAGACTTACTCTTTCTCTCTTTCCTCCTTGAGAGAGGTTATCGCTAATAAATATGGTTTTAATATTGCAAAAGTGAGCCATCTGTCTTTATCGTGGATTAAAGTATCAGAGAAAGGTACACAATATGCACCCAGCAGTGTTCTTAAAGTCAAGCTAAGCAGTCTGCCAGTCTCTCCAGATGGTTCTCATAACACGGCATAGAGAGAGCTACATTTCACTTCACAATCTGAAGAGACGACATTCAAATAAAAGCTTGCCATAGCCGAGATACTTTTCAAGAGTCCTCGCAGGTATTCTAATTATGTAACATATGTAGTTATTTGGGGTACATAAATTGGATTTTTATTGCCATACGTGGATTCCTTAAGGAACTCCCATCTTTATACGTGGAAAGACAGATATGAGTATGTGGTTAAAAACAGCGGCAATGCTCTTTCCGTACAGTAGGCAGAGATCATATATGTTTCCGTTTTGCTTGTTAACCTTGTTCTTCGCACTATGCTAAAAAAATATTATCAGAGTTGTATACAACAATGGACATAGTCAATTGGGAATGTCTTTTGTGCAAGACCCACTGAAATGTATGAGAGCTGTGAAAAATATGTGCTGCTTTCAAAAAATTTCATCCATTAAATGTAGAGAAAACTCCGAATGGATTGTGTCCAAAATTCTGTTGTATTGTGCTGCATTAGGCTGCACTATCGTCAAGCTTTCTTGCCAACCTAGCAGTTCAAAAGCACATCAAAGTGCAAGTAGATAAATAGGTACCACTCCAGCAGGAAGGTAAACAGCGTTTCTGTGCGCTGCTCTGGTTTCACCAGAAGCGGCTTAGTCATGCTGGCCACATGACCTGGAAAAACTGTCTGCAGACAAACGTCGGCTCCCTCAGCCAGTAAAGCGAGATGAGCGCCGCAACCCCAGAGTCGTTCGCGACTGGACTTAACTGTCAGAGGCCCTTTACCTTTATTGTCAAGCTTGGTGGCTATAACATTGGGTAATATCCAATGTCATAGTCAGAGGAGACCAATTGAAGTTAATGGATGCAGTTAATGGCTGTGAAGTTAATGGCTGTGTACAACACTCCTGTTTACTCTGCATCCAGTAAGCCCCCACTGCTGGATTGGGAAGACATGAACCACAATCCTCTACTCTGCAGATCAACCTGTGTCCCCCCCCCCCTAATCTGCTCTGACGTTAGATCAATCAAAGGACAATAATCTACAAAAGCTCTCTCAAATAAATCAGTCTTTGCTACTCATCGAAACACAAAAAGCAGATTGGCTGGCTGATATGGAGGAAGATGATTCTTAAGATGTTCTTGCTCCAAATTGTATATGGCTTTAAAGGTTAAAATCAGCACCTTGATTGGAGTCCATAATGAAACTGGCAATCAGCAAATCTGGTATAATATGATATACATGTCATCTAGCTCTAATTGGAATTCTGGCAGCTGCATTATGATCTAATTTTATTTAATTATCCCAGATCATGCAGCTGGATGGACTATTTTTAGACTCAGAGATAAAGCATAATTAATTTCTTTAGGAACAGAATCAGTTCAATGAATCAGATCAAATGTCTTATAGTGGTGGGGGAATCCTAGATTCACCATCTTTGGTATACATCTACAAAGCAATAAAACAGAGAGCGTTTCCTGCTGTAAGAATTTTCTATCAAAATTTAGACTGGGAGGAGGGGGTCGTCAAAGGGTGGGGGAAGAAGGGCAAGGCTATCAAGAGACAAATGCATTTATACAGATTCAGGTCCTAAGCACATATAACTGTGGGCCAGCCCCACTGAACAAAGTGGGACTTACTTCTGAGTAAGCATGCATAACTGTTGGCTGTTTGCAGTATGGTAGCGCTGCAGAGAGCTTGCTGGGGAGACCATGCATTAAAAAAGGGACTCAATAATAACTTAAACAAGGTCTTAATAAGAAAAACAAAAACTCCTTTTACACTAAATACATCAACAACCAAACCAGACCCAACCACCAACCCATCCCCCAGGGTAATGGGAGAGCTAGGTGCTGCTCCTTATATACCACACCCAAATGCTGACACACCTTAATCAATACAACTCAGCAGCACCTGCTATGTTTCACAGCTGTAAAGCTGGGTCTCGTTATCTTGCTCTGGCCCTTGCTCTGGCCCCTTAAAGACATACACATCGAGTGGAACAATGATGAACCTTTACATTTAAAGAAACCATTCAACAATAACATGGTACTGTATTCACTTGGGAGGACAGAAAGAACCTAACATATTGCTCGTGCTATGTATTTATTATTTTTCAGCACCTGAAAAAGAGATCAGAAAAAGAGATCAGAAAGGTGCTACTGGAGAATACACAGTGACACTAAACTCTCTCGTCCTCCTCCTCTATTTCTCCAAATCTCAACCAAAAGAACAAGAAGAGCAATGCCCTTGTGGCTTGCATACTTGGTGCAAATAACCCACCAAAGAAATTTGGCTTTGTACTGACTTCCCTTCCACATCTGCTGTTTCTTTTTAATGAAATGAATACCACGTCAATCAAGCCCTTACTGCAGTTTAAAAGATATGTATACACATACATGCACACACAGAGAGAGAGAGCCTGTGTGTTGTAGTAAGGATGGAATACGAATTTCCCCTATTAAAAGGGTTTGCAGGAGACAGTGGAGGACTGCTGTGGCATCATATAATGAGGCTCTATATTTATGATCACATTAAATTACAAATTATTTCCATGGTCTGTTTCTTTTTCTTCTTCTTTTTAAGCTGTGTGTACGCATTCTTTCAGAATGACATTCAAGCTTTCAATTCCATTCACCGCGTTGGACTAAGCATAAAATTCACCAAAGAACATACGTATTGGCTGAATGCAGTTTTGTCTCCCAGACTTGTCATCAAGAGTAAATCATAGGACCTTATCAAAACCTCAAATTGCCAGGCTCCCCTTTTGTGGCTTAACCTCAGAATCGAATTTGTAAGTAACATGTGGTAATGTACAACAGCAGTTTGCTTAAGGTCCTTTATTCTGCCGGAGTGACTTAAGAGAACAAAATTATTGCCGTCAACTACGCAAGAAGCAGAGTTTTATTGAAGTAGTGTGCCTTGTTTGGGAGGGAGATGAGGAGCCATTTAATCCTTCACATCCCCCGTTGCATCAGCCTGTAAATGGATTGACAAATCAAGTGTCAGGCACCACCTGATGCCTTATCACAGCAGTGCCTGAACATGTGAGTCCATTGCAAAGCATTGCCATTAAAGTGGATTTGGATCTGTGAAGGCATTTTTCACACATCCACTCCTGCCTTCAAGTCATTCATCTCTGGATTCTCCCCAGGACTGTCTACATAAGGGATAGGGAGATAGGGTCTCCAGATGTTGTTCAACTTTGACTCCCATCAGTCCCAGCCAGAATATGCAAAGGTCAGGAATGGGGGCTATGTCTATTAATACAAGAACCCTGAAGCTGGTCCAGCGGTCTGAGCAATGCTGTCTGCATTCTGTCCCCATCATGTGAGCTTCTCAAGAGGTCCTGGTTGGCCACTGATAGGCCTTTGGCCTGACCCAGCAAGGGTGTGTTCTTAACATTTCAATCAAGCTCTTTGGATGTGATCCTAAAAATCAAAACTTGCCTGTTTCATGTTCTTCAAAACGTTGGAGATAATTACTAGGACAGCGAAACACAGCATTGTCTTTATGTAGTGATTCAGTGGAAGTACTGTTAGAAGATGGCATGCAGTTAGAGGAAGTATTATACAGTCCACAACGTGCCACAGAATTAGATACTATTTGATATTTGGGCTGGTTATCCACAAGGAGTAATCAGTCTGCAGGAATTTGAAATAAATGTGCTACTTAGCCTAATAAAGCTAACCAGACCATGAACTGAAGAAAAATATTAGGAAAGCATCATTGTTATTTTGGTAACTTAACATTGTTAGGAAAATCCCTTAAAAACTGGAAATTCAGATCTCAAAGAAAATGCCATTGGTAAACCACTAAATAACAGCCTGTAGCCCCCATCAGATATTAAACGGACAAGAGCCCTCTTAACCCTCATTTGTCTCATTCGGAAAATTTCTAAGCATGTGTTTAACTCTCCCAATTGAAATTCGATGCTTTTCAGTCTCATTAACTTTGGATTGATCGTGGATGGCTGGAGTGTGACCATTTTTAATGTTAATGTTTTTATCAGCTCCTAAATATGCTTTAGGTGTCTGTGCATTTGCTTTAAAATTCCATAGAGCGTTATGTATTTTAAGGGAAAGAAAGAGGCGGCATTAAAACATGCAAAAATTCCCCTTAAAAGCTTACAAAATACATAAAGCCACAATCACAAGTTTGTTCAAAGAAAGATCATATCTAGTCTGTCAAACTATATACCTGCATTTCAAAAAATGTTTAAAACTCTTTATCCAAATCATACTTCTGCATTCATTTGCTTGGGTTTTTAAAAATCTTTTCCATGTTATTTCATGGTTTGTTTTAAAGCTGTTGATATAAAGGCATCTTATAATATCCATTTGCATCACCACTACATTCATGATTTGTAATCTAACTTTGCTTTTCAAGTCTCTGGGTAAGTGCATGAGTATAGGAATAGCATATATATAACTTTTCTAAATATATTGCAAGCCTTACCCACAAATAGATTTTCCTTCCCTGTTGTGCTCATGTCCTTTGACTATCTTTTTGTTTCTTATATTGCATGCCTACAAGCAGGGCCTTGTAATCTAAGATACATAAACTATTATTTCCAAATCAATCCACTGTGCATTACAATGCATCTGTTTGAAAGCGATTTTAAAAATATTATTATTATAAGGTAATCCAATTACATAACCACCAGCATTAAACATATCATCCTTCCAATCTGCTGAACCACAACTAGGCTACATATATACACAATGTCATTTTGATGCCATTGACACGAAATCTTGAAATGGTTTTCCTTCAGATTTATGCTTATAACGTGGACTGGATCCTTTCCCAAAATAAATGGCAAAGCTTCATCTGTAATACACATTCTAAGTGTCTCTTTCCATTCCCAACTTTCCCCTTTTGTAATTAACTTCTAAAATTGATTCCTGTACATTTGCTAGGTTGGTTTACTGTAAACCAGAAGAGGCAATTAAAAGCCAGGTAGTGAATTAAAGAAAAAAAAACCCAGAAACATTCGAAATGCTGGCTGTTATCCATCCCATCCTTAAGGCTAAGGCTGCAATCACCCACATTGCAGTGGGACTTATCCTTTAAAAAATGGTGGCTGCTTTGTGTTTAAATTCATGCCTCTCTTTCCCTCTGCATAAGTACCTGCCATATGATGACCTCTTCACAAGCACTTCATAAATTTAAAAAGAGCACAATCTTCTAATCTTAGATCAATATCCATTCCTCCAGCTGTTTTATGGAAGCTATATAACTCATTAAATAATAAAATGTAACAAATTGAAAGAAATGAACAAACTCAAATTAATTAAAGGCAATGAATCCACGTATAAATAAGTGTTGAACTAGCCTGTGTGGGTGGGAAATTAAAAAGAAATATTAAAAACAAATCTTTAAATGCTCTGTGGCTGAAAAACAATGTTTCCTTTTTTTAGCTCACCCCTAAAAATATTTAACTCTAAACATGACTTTTAATTGGTGAAACATTAATTTTATCATCAGATTTCACCTTGGTATATGTTTGTGTATTTTTATAATGCTGTTATATAGAGAGCACCAGTATTTCTTTCAAAAGAAACTCTTCCTCGATACAATCAAATATTTTGAATCGTTCTGCTCTGTCACTTTCTCCCAAACCAACTTCAACAACAGCTGATAAAAAAATAGTATGGTAAAAGCGCCTGACTCTTTTATCTACACACAGAAAGAGATGAAAATGGAAAGAGATGAAATAAATAAGTCAGATACCTGACTGATTGATGGCAGGAAAGTCAGAAAGCAAATGAAAGTAAAGCCCATGAAAATGAAACGCCTCTTTTGGGTTTCAGCAATTCTCCTCCCTCTGACATCTTCCTATGCCGCCTGTCTCTTGAATTCACCTAAAGAATTGCTGCCATCTTATGGAAGTGCCTTTGAAAAACACTCTTCTTTAAAACAACTGTGCTCTGCCTTGTTGGGATAATTATCCTTCTAAGATAATTCTGATCTTGCTCATAAGATAACAATGAAAAATAACATTGTCATGCTTATCCTCTTCTTATTTATGGCAAGGGTGGGGGTAGCTGGTGGACTTAGAGAAAGGAAATCCCATGCTTATTTCACTTTTCAAACTTTGTAAATACTACGTACACTGTCTTTGGCAAATTGAAAATATTGTTTATACATATTAAAAGGAAAAGAGAGGGCTACAAAAGTCCAAACAGGATAGGGACCCCTGTGCATACTTCTCCAACTCATTCAACTGGATTCCCTTCTGTGTGGGTTCAACTGAGCATTAGGGCACCCCAAGAACCAAACTCTGGCCATTTGGCATTTTAAAATGCTGATACATATGTCACTCGTATCTCCCCATCTGGATTCCCATTAATTCCCTTCCACAAATTCCAAGGCAGCTGCTATTTCTGGAGAACTGAAGAAGTAGCACTCTGGAATCTTTATGATTTAATCTAATCTGTAGAAATTAGACAGTTATATCTCAAACCATACCCACAGAATATTGGATTAAACCACTGAGCCTAGGGCTTGCCGATCGTAAGGTCGGCGGTTCGAATCCCCGTGACAGGGTGAGCTCCCGTTGCTCAGTCCCAGCTCCTGCCAACCTAGCAGTTCGAAAGCACATCAAAGTGCAAGTAGATAAATAGGTACCGCTCCGGTGGGAAGGTAAATGGCGTTTCTGTGAGCTGCTCTGGTTCGCCAGAAGCGGCTTAGTCATGCTGGCCACATGTACGCCAGCTCCCTCGGCCAGTAAAGCGAGATGAGCGCCGCAACCCCAGAGTCGGTCACAACTGGACTTAATGGTCAGGGGTCCCTTTACCTTTACCTTTAAAGCTACAAATTCATTGTCTTTGCATATTGGAGCAGGCCAGCTAGATGACTTTGTGCACTATTATCTGGTCTCACGCTTTATATAATTCAGGGATAGATTTCCCTTTGTATTTCAGAATAGACTAGGTTAAGCAGATGATTTCAAATGATTAGATGGTTGCTGGCTGGTGTTATCTATAGGATAGCTGTACAGCCACTAGCAGTGAGAAAATTACAGGGTACTTTTTCATTTTCATTTTTGACCCCCAACAGTGCCAGCTGGAAAGATGATTTTTAAAAAATCTAAAAGATTTGGGGACTTTTACAATTTTATATTTTGATAATTTGCAGCTTTGAAGAGGTACTGTATATACTTTAACTTACTCTTGCATTGTCTTGCTTGGCTATTGTGTGTGTGACTTACATTGTAGTAGCCACTGACTTCAAACACTGGAAATTTGACAAACAGAGGAGTGTTATTTTCTCGTCGTAATCTAGATGCACTTTACAGCATATTCATGTGTGACAGTATTTTAAATAGCGTTCAATTCAGATTTTTAAAAGAAAAGAAAAGGGCCAGGATTAAAAGGCTGTATAAAATTTCAGTAAGGAAATCAATTTCAGTTCCAAGCTCCACCTAGGCTTTGTAATCTGGGCATTAAAAACTGAGTGTTTTTGTATTTTATTTTATTTTTAAGATATGAAAAACAGGCTTGAATTTGTCCTTTTTAACTTTACTACTAGCAGACTCCTCTGAACAACAACTTCATTTTGAAATGGGCTGCACAGTGCCCAGTGTTTTCTTTGGCAGACAAGAAAAGGGGGATTTGGGGGCAGAAATAAATTGCTCCAGAGCACCAAAATGGGATTAAGAGATTTGACAGGAGTTCATAAAAAAATATAAAAAAATCAGTGCTACACAGCCACAGAGGTATGTTTTCGTTTGTTCCCTTTAAAAGATAAAAGCATGAAAAGAGGCAAGGACTGCTGGCAAGCTTAAATGGCCAAAGCTAAGCCTGCATGAAAGGTTCCAGAGGCTTGGAGCTAGAAAAAGCAAAGAATACACAAACACACGTCTCCCAGAGCTACTTTAAACACTACGACATGAGTAGATTTGTCTATAATGTGCAAATGCCCGTGAATAATAGTGGGGGGCTATAAAATACCAGCCCTGCTCAGCTCTCCACAATGTCCAGGCTAGCTTTCAGCCAATGTAGAGTTGAGGCTAGAACATGAAGCTAAAGACAGACCAAGTCAGGGCACTTCCAGACCATCGCTGTTTTCAGGTGAGATTCCATCGCATGCCTGCAAATTCAGGTTGTGCATTTACTTATAGGTGGTATTGAGAGCTCTTGAACAAGAAACCTGCCTCCTCAAATGACCAGACTCCTCGCAATGAGGAAAATGACAGGACAAGGCACTGGCAAGTGCTTTGGCAGACCATCATCTAACCTCCTTACAAACAGGACATCTGGAAGAGCCTGCCAAGCATATGGATCTGCCCCTTGTTGTCTTCTAGGACATTTTAACAGCAGAAGAGTCTTTCTGTCGCGTTCTATTCAGGACTGGAATACAATTTCAAATGTGCATAAATCTAGTTTGATTCCCTCCCTTTCCCCCCAAAAAAGTGTTCCTGAATTCAGGTCTACTTCGTCAGATGAATGAAGTAAAAGCTCAGTTGGCAGGTATATAAAGGAGAACATTGTATGGTAGGAATTGACCGGCAAAAATTACAGTCGTGATCGGTAGAGCTTAAATGGATGTTAAATAGGCACACCTCTTTGTAGCAGATTGGAGATTATTTACTTAGCGTTACTGAGAGTATTTATTAATACCTATAGTGGGGCAGGGAAGCATTAGCAAGAAACAGTCACAGATAGCACAAATAGCCTGATGTCAGTCAGCTAATTAATCCAGGTACCGTGATCAAAATCCTGTGTCTCATGAAGTGCTATTGTGAGAAGATGGACACTCCCCATGTCAGTCTATGAACAGGCTTACTGTACCTGAAAAACCTTGTTGGGCCTCCAATCACCTCTCCGGTTTTTGTTCCGCAGCAAATGGGAAAAGAGCACCAGTGGAAGTCTCTACAGTTTCTGCAGATAATGATCTAGAAGGCATATTATTGTTTTGAGTATGGTTGATTGCATTTGCATTTTGTGGATTTCAAGTTTCAAACTGCACAGAGGACCCAGTTGACTGTGCAGCATAGAAATGCCTAGATAAATAGCAGGACTCCAGATCATCTTTCTGCATGTTGCTGCATGAAATGAGTAACTTCTCAAGTGGCGGTGGGTGATGTGCAAGCGGCTCGTTTGTGCAAAGTTCTGCATGTGGCACCAGCATGCGCAGAGGCCTCAGCTTAGGGCACCGCAGATGGATATTAGTACAAGCAGGCTGAAAAGGGCAGTTGCCACACGATCGTAAAAATAAACCCTGACAATGGATCAGTTCATTTCTGGCGTAGCACGCAATGAGTCCTGCAGCTGCAATTCTGTCTTGCCCTCGCTGCTTCCTAGAGATGAGCCATAGTTCAATGGAGGACCATACTCTTACCACAGAAAAGGTCCCAGGTTCAGTGGTGTCGTGGGGGGGGGGCAGAGGGGCAGTCGCCCCAGGCACAATTTTGGGGGCTGGATTTTGCTTCTTACACAGCCCTGGCAACCCCACGCTGCACTGTGAGGCTGGGATCAGAGAGTCCTATCACAGCCTCTCAAAGCCACGTGGGGCTGCCCAGGCAACTTGAATGCAAGTGTGAGTTCTTTTTTATTCCAATGCATTTCAACAGAATGCACAGGGGCTTAATTGGGGGGGGGGGGAGAAAATGGACAGTAACCGATCTTTGTTTAATGTTTGGACTAGATATAAGGATTTATTGGAAAATAAAACTCCAAGGTGGTTGTCACCAATGGAAGCGAAAGCTCAGAAAAAACTCAATATGGAGGCCAGTTGGCCAAAATATTGGGAAATTTTGGAGCAAGAAGGAGATAGACTGAAATTGCAGAGTTTTGAGAAATTAAAAAACAAAGTCCGAGACTGGTTACATTATTTTCAGATAAGGGAGGCATACAATTTGGATAGGAAAATTGGCTTCCAGGTGGAAAAATCTAAATTAGAAACAGAAGTGCTAGAACCTAAAACTAAAATTATGTCAAAAATGTATAACTTGCTGCTGAAATGGAATACACAGGATGAAACGGTTAAGTCAGCTATGATTAAATGGGCACAAGACCTTGGACATAACATTATGTTTGCTGACTGGGAACAGTTATGGACCACAGGTATGAAGTTCACCGCATGTAATGCCTTAAGAGAGAATATTATGAAAATGATATACAGGTGGTACATAACCCCAGTCAAGCTCGCAAAAATATATCACTTGCCCGATAACAAATGTTGGAAATGTAAAGAAAATGAAGGTACATTCTTTCACCTTTGGTGGACGTGCCCAAAGATCAAGGCTTTCTGGG
This sequence comes from Podarcis filfolensis, assembly GCF_964270895.1. NCBI lineage: Eukaryota > Metazoa > Chordata > Lepidosauria > Squamata > Lacertidae > Podarcis > Podarcis filfolensis. The sequence continues at coordinate 38,479,024 of NC_139614.1, read as the reverse complement.
AGATGATTTATAATGAAATGAAAAAGATATTTAAGTATACTTTCCTGAAAAAACCAGAGGCCTTTCTCTTGGGTATAGTCGGCCATTTGGTGCCAAAGAAGGACAGAACTTTTTTTATGTACGCCACAACGGCAGCAAGAATACTCATAGCAAAGCATTGGAAGACTCAAGATTTACCCACTCTGGAAGAATGGCAGATGAAGTTGATTGACTGTATGGGACTGGCAGAAATGACCGGCAGAATCCGCGACCAGGGAGAAAGGTCAGCAGAAGAAGATTGGAAGAAATTTAAGGAATATTTACAGAAATATTATAAAATTAATGAACTTTGAAAAGATGTTGGTTTGAACTTTGGTGGTCTCCAGCTGTTATGATAAAGATAATGGGGATTATAATTGTTTTTGTTATTAAATTTAAAAAAGTTGAGTGGAAAATAAGGGGATATTCAAAAAGGAATGTTAAGAGATTAGGATTTGCTGATTTAACAAATTGAACTAGAGAACAGGAAGGGGAGGTATGAGGAAGTCAAAGAAACATGTGACTGAAAAACTGTTATTGAAACTGAATTGTTTTTAATATTTTTCTTTTTCTTTTTCTTTTTGTCTTTATATAAAATTGGAAAATTTAATAAATATTCATTTAAAAAAAAAAAGAGAAAATGGACAGTAACCCTCCAAATGGTTGGTAAAGGGGGGAAAGCACACCCCTGCCAAGGACATTGTGGGGAGGGCAAAAGGCTCCTTGGAAAGCTTTCCCTCTTCACCAGCTTTGCGGGCTGTCATCCATCATTATCCCTATACATTCCTAGGGAGACTAGGTCTTGTTGGAATGCATTGGAGGGGGAAAATAAGGGCAGGGAAAGCTGCAGCCCCAAATAGACTGGTGGGTTGAAGAAGCCACCGCTACCATCCTGGGGAAACAGGGCTCTTGATGGGGTCTAGGAATTGCCCACCAAACAGCTCTTTTCTTCCCAAAAACAGATATGCCAAAAACAAACCCAACCTTTTCATGCTGTACTAAATGCTAGTTAATTTTTTAAGGAGGGAAATTGCAAAATAACTGTAAATCAAAAGAGGAAAACCCAGTGCTCATTGCTTGTAAATATTATGCAATAGATTTGCATGATGCACGCATGCACCTTTGCCAAGATTGTGAACGCCACCATTAACAGTGCTGTATCTTGAGCCTCAGGTGGCTGGAGAGGTCTGGGCAGCTGAGCAGTTCCTGCTCTCATCACTTTTTCCTACTATTTCAACTTAGGCATGGAACCTTTCACCAACCATGCTAAGCATTGCACTAATGCTAATTACTTACATGTGGCTGATAATGTATTTTTAGCAACGATTCTAATGTGGTTTCAACTATATAGTGTTGACAAGACTATAATCTTGAGGGGAAGGGAAGTTGTTCAAATTAGGAGGGGAGATTTTCCTGTCAGATGAAAGATAAAAATGGCACAAAATAAGTGGAAGTCCTCTTCAAATTAGAATTTAAAATAAATGTGTGTGGCGTTTTCTTTTTTAAAAATCTAGTAATTCAACTCCACATCTGCCAGAGAAATTAAGAGTTGCCTGTTTTCCTCTAAATGCATTTCCGTGTGGGGCCAAGTTATGTTTTCCCCTAATGTATTTTCATATCGATTGGTAGTTTCTGCTCCCGGAAGAGAGCAAGCTACAATAACTGTTGATGAATTATGAACTTTTGAACTCTGGCAACAAAACTAAAACCCAAAAAGCTTGAACATATTTATGTGACTGACTTGTAGGTCTCCATAGTCTTTCTCTCTGGAGAGCACAATGCTATATAGCTCAGCGTTTCCAATTTGTCTGCCTTAAAGGGAGTCCTTTTTACACAGCGCTTCAGGCCACTGAGTTCCTGCACTACAGAAAAAGGATTATGGGATATTTTCTAGAGCACTCTGTTTGGCAGGGCAACAACCAGCTGCTTGACAGCTTCTCATAAACTGACCACACATCCTAGAAGATGCCTACAGAAAATGATTTTTTTCAGACTATTGTCCACCAAAAAAAGATTGCCCAGGTAACTATTGACTGGTCAGCTTGACATCAATACCAGGAAAGGCCCTAGAACAAATAAACGGTCAATCTGTGAGCACTTAGAAAGCACGCTATGATTACTAAGACCCAGCATAGGTTTCTCAAAAACAAGCCATGTCAGATGAATCTTTTTTGAGAGTTACAAGCTTGCTGGATCAGGGAGATGCTGTGAACATAGTATATCAGGATTTCAGTAATGTTTTTGGCAAAGTCCCCAATGGTATTCTTGCAGAGAAGCTGGTACAATGTGGGCTGGATGAGGTAATGGTTAGATGGATTTGTAGCTGGTTGACTGACCGAACCCCAAGAGCGCTCACTGATGGTTCCTCATCATCCTGCGGAAAAGGGGGGTAAGTGGGGTGTCCCAGGGTTCTGTCCTGGGGCTACTGTAGTTCAATGTCTTTATAAATGACTTGGATGGAGGAGTTGAGGCAATGCCCATTAAATTTGCAAGTAACACCAAACTGGGAGGGGTAGCTAATATCACAAGACAGAATCAGACTTCAAGATGACCTTAACAGATTGGAGTACTAGGCCCAAACTAACATGAATTTCAATAGGGAAAAAAGTAAGGTTCTGCACTTAAGACAGGAAGAACCAGCTGCGCAAATGGGAAACACCTGGCTTACCAGTAGTACATGTGAAGAAGATTGAGGGGTCTCAGTAGACCACAAGCTTAACACGAGTCAACAGCGTGGTGCTGTGCAGCAAAAAAGAAAAATACCGGTAATGCTATTCTAGGCTACATCAACAGAAGTAGCATGTCCCAAACAAGGAAAGTAATAATACCACTCTATTCTGCCTTAGCAACACCTGGAGTACTGTGTCTGGTTCTGGGCACAATTTAGAAAGATACTGAAAGGCTGGAATGTGTGAGAGGTGACAATATGATCAAGAGTCTGAAAACTAAGCCTTATGAGGAATGGTTGAGAGAATTGGATAAGTGCCAAAAGTAAACAACTGATGCAGCTGCTACTTGATCCAGTTTCATCAACTGGAAAAGCCATTGCAGTAAGTGCAATACCAAAACATATCCACAAAGGGATAAGCTGTGTGATACAAGCTGAAAATTTGTGACCCAACTATTACTTGCCTAGCACTTGCTTTGATATGGAAAAGTCAAATCTTGGCACCTTGTTTCTGTTCCACGTTGCCTTAGTAAAACATGGGGATCAAAAAAAGTTTAACTTTGGGAAAAGCTAGAAGAAATTCAAAATGAGGCACTTTTGGGTGCTTGCAAGTTTCATGTTACAGCATGGCCTCCAAAAAAAGATGTGCACTGACCACTCCTCTTATCTTTGCAAATACAACAACTGGTTCAGTTAATCAGTTCAGCCTCCATCCCAAGTGAAATGCAAAGGTTCCTTTGGTTATTGAAGAACAGGAATACGGAGAACAAGACACCACACAAAACTTAAGCACATATCCTATGATAAAAAAGATGGCAGATGCTTTTCAATCTTTATTCTGTAGTTAGGAACACACCTCTCTGCAATAATATATGATTCTCTCCCATCTATTCAAGAGGCATTTTGCCATCTTTACACTGGGCAATAAGCAGTTCAGCAAATGTGCCATATATTAAAATGGCGGCATACATCTGAAAACTGTTCATTTAGCCTAAGGAGTGTGAACCTTTACTTACAATGTTTGGCTATAGAACTTCATAACTCTAATAGTTTCCCAACAAGTGTAGAAAGTCGAAATTAAAGGTTTAAGTAAAATGTACTTAAAGTGACAACAGCTGATATACTTGGTGAAAGAACAGATGGTGTGCAGCCCATAAGTGTACAAAAAAGCAACATTATAAAGGTATTTCAGTTTACTGTATATATTTACAGGAAATTGCACAGTAGCTCATACTGCGAAATATCAGTACCCCACAGTATTTTAAGTCATTAGTGTTGTCTATTACAGGATCAATAGTCCAAGAGATCTTCAATTGTGTCTTACAAAATTCACCTGTACATGAGGAAGATGTTACAAAAAAGTGAATACTGTGAAAAAAATTTATTAGTCTATACAAGTTCTCTGAAACGAGCAATTCATTGGCTGTTTGTTACAGCAAATTCCAATGAAATAGCACATGCCTTACACATACACACCCAGAAGACAGAGCTTTTAAACATTATTTAAGCTTCAGAACCAACAGCCACAAGTTGAGCAGTCATCTGCTTCAGACCATTCAAATTACATATGAGCTACAGTTTTGAGTTACTGAAATTAAATTACATTGCTAACATTTAGAAACAAGCATTCAAAGCTTGGCAAAGTGATTCACAATGAGACTCCATTAAGCCTGTAACCTAAAGAAAAAATTCTCCTGCAGGTCCATAGCACACTACATCATAAATGCCATGGTGCAAGAGTGCCACACACACACACACACACATTCAGGATTAAAAAAAAAAATCCAATTAGACAATCATAGTATTCACTGAAGTGAAAAAATTTAAAATCTCTTTTCACCCAACCCCCGCCAAAAGTAATTTGCACCTCTTTCAAGATCACAGATTTTAACTGGGATTAGTTACAAGCTAGAAAAAGTGTTGCTTAAAGCTAAAAAGGGATTGTATATCCATGCTGTTAAACTGGTAAGAAAAGGCCTTTGCCAATAAAATTGTGCAGATTTTACATGTATCGACTTGTACCATTTGAGATTTGTGTGCCTCAAACAGTGCCATAGTTGAGTTAAAGACCCGAGTTAAACAGAATGAAGCCAACATGTGTTTGAAATATTTCCCCAAAGTAATTCCATGATAATTATGAAATTTGAGTGTCTTTGTTCCTGCAACAAGTTCTTATGCTACATATAAAAAGAACCTATACGTTTCAAATTAGGCATGCTAACCATAACACTTCTCAACTGGAAAAGCTGCAGAGCACATTTTCCTAGAAAAATGTTCACTGCCGTGATACACAAATATGTGCAAACCGCAAGGTCCCTAAAATAGCAGATGTAAGTTTATGTACAGAGGACACCACTATCCATTTAAATACACCAAAGAATAAGTCTTCCGGAGTTTATAACACAGAACAGTAGCCACCGCAGCCGCCTCGATAGCCCTCTTCATTGTTTGACAACTTTACACCTCTGTTTTGGCTCTCACTTTCCCACAGTCCTGGAGTCTGTATGATTTTCTCAACAAGCTCCTCAAAGGCACACTGTACACCATCACATGTTTTCGCACTTGCCTCTGCGGGGGGTAGAAGAGATGAAATGTAAGACATGTGTCACTGTGTGTTGCCCCAACTTCCTCTTCCATGGGTGCACCATTAAGCAGACAGCACCATGGCTCTGTCATTTGCACACCAGTGTAGGTGCAAAATTCTTGAAGACTTAGCTTAGTGAAACTGATAATTTGGAAAAAGGCTTTTGCATCACAGCAAGTAAAGAATATTCTTTGAGTTTCTCATCCCCAAGATTTGTGTTTCGTGAAGATTTCATCAAACGGTACACATGAACACATTGTCAAACCGTAAGTGAACAAACATGGTCTCAGGCCTTCTCAGGGAGAGACAGATTGCTAACTGAAGTCATGTCAGAAGAAAGGAGGGCGTCAGTGCCTGGAGGAGGCAACAGCAGCAATACCAGTTCTGCTGAAAAGCACTGAAACTCCCACAGGAGCTACTGGCAGCATCTGGCACCTTTCTCTTTGAAACTGCATCCTCAGGGAAGAGGGATGCAGAGAGAGAAGCAGATTTATATTTACCCCTCTTAGCAAAAAAGGGCTGTGCATAAAATGGGAGACTCTTGAAATCAAGCTAGAAGGTAATGTAAAGGTACAAAGGTAAAAGGACCCCTGACCGTTAGGTCCAGTCGTGACCGACTCTGGGGTTGCGGCGCACATCATTATTGGCCGAGGGAGCCGGCGTACAGCTTCCGGGTCATGTGGCCAGCATGACTAAGCTGCTTCTGGCGAACCAGAGCAGTGCACAGAAACGCCGTTTACCTTCCCACTGGGGTGGTACCTATTTATCTACTGGCACTGGCATGCTTTCAAACTGCTAGGTTGGCAGGAGCTGGGACTTAGCAACAGGAGCTCACCCCGTCGCGGGGATTCGAACCGCTGACCTTCTGATCGGCAAGCCCTAGGCTCAGTGGTTTAGACCACAGCGCCACCCATGCCCGGCAGAAGGTAATGTAACAGTATTTAAATCAAGGCAACTGCGACTGTTTCACCACCTTTGCCCATTAATGGGACCCACGAGAGATTCCTCTGTGCAATTCATTGAAATAAAAGGACATCAACAGAGCCTGGTGGATGGTACTCATGGCATCCAAACAAGAACCAATGTGACATCAGCTGTACAGCCGTCATATTTCATGGCCTACATAAAGTAACAATGCAGTGGCATATACTTTGCAAATTTAGTTCCACAATTTTTCGCCCTATAGGACGCACCGGCCCATAGGACGCACCTAGATTTGCGGGGGGGAATAAAGGGGAAAAAAATCCCCCCCCCCCCCCAGGCGCGGGGCTGGGGCAGGGGAAGCCCGAGCTTCCCCCGACCCCAGCCCCCAGAACAGGCAGCTCTTCGCAAGCCGTGGGAGTCCAGCACAAAGTCGCACCGGGCTCCCACAGCTTGCAGAGAGCTGCGCAAAGCCTGCTCTGGGAGCTTGCGGGGCTGGGGGCGGGGGTGCGCACCGACTCCTCTCGCTCTCCAGGCTTCAGCGAAAGCCTGCATTCGCCCCATAGAACGCACACACATTTCCCCTTCATTTTTGGAGGGAAAAAAGTGCGTCCTATAGGGCGAAAAATATGGTACTTAGCTTACATTAATCCTGCTATTGTAAAATACAGCTTGATTCTCCAAAACATGCACCACCACAACCCCAGCCATTATATCTTGTCATACAACAAATGCAGCTAAACAGAACATTCCACCACACTTTGCATTCCTTTTTAAGGACTTACCTATGAACAACATGGAATGTTTTCGGGCAAACTTGAGACCCTCATTTCTGTCAACTTCTCTGTTTTCCTACAACAAGCAGAACTGTCAGACACTTATAAAAATAAGCTTATGAATCACAGGGGGGAAATGTATTTCAGAGTTACTCACCTTATCGATTTTGTTTCCTACTAACATTTTAACTATATCATTTCTTGTGCAGTATGTTTCTAGTTCAGTTAGCCAGTTGTCTAGTTTAGCAAAAGTGTCTCTTCTTGTGACATCATAAACTGAAATCAATAATTAATAGCAGTCAGTGATGCATGTATTTCAAGGTTAAGAACAAAACAAATATTTCACATTCAAATTTATAACCCTTTCTCTTGCCAAATTAGTTGCAGCACTGCAAAACTCACTCACCTACCCACCCACCCACCCCACCGAGAAGGGGCTCTGGAGAATGCCTGATCTGCAGGTGGGACCAATCCTCCACCTATCCCATGCCACCTCAGGGAAGGGGCTTGCCTAATGAGATGGCCAGCCTTGAATTTAGTTATGACAACAAAGTTTAGAAACTAGACAGAGCCATGATACCAGTAAATGACTTATTGATCTGTGGCTCTTCCCTTATTACCTCTGAGTCCTCTTCTGCAATCAGCCACTGTAATCCTTGCTACTGACTTTCAGCTGTCACCTGAAGACCTTTTTATGCCAACAGGCCTATGTAGTTATTCAAACTTTTTTTTTTATTGCCTAGTCTTCTTAATGATTATTTTCTATTGTTTTATGGTATTTTATTGTATATGTTGTTGTACAACACCTTGGCATTTTACATGAATTTGTTGTATACAAATATTTTTATTAATAACAATAAATAGAATCAGAAGTCCATTTTGCAAGGTTGAGACTCCTCTGAATTGCCAGCCGTTGACTGATCAAAGCTAAGTAGCTGCTGACAACTAGACATCTGCTTAATCTCTTATAAGGGACTCAGCCCAGGTGATGTATTTAGACAAAGAAGTCTGACTGGATGGCTCCGGCCTCCAATCCAGGTAGTTATCTCATGGAGAACCTAACTGCATTATTCCTCATTGAAAAGCCAACACAACTGCAATATTGTTTACAGAAGGTTTCAGTAGCTGTAAGTTCGTGAACCTTTGGTAGATCAGGGACGCACAAAAGCTCTCTCTGTGATTTGAGGTATATTGACAAAAAAATTACTTCCTCCCCCTCTAAATTATGTTGATTGAGAGGTGTGGATTTTGTGTGGATGGGGTGCAAGCTCCATTCAGTTCTGGTACTCAACACAACTTCATGGGTTCAGAATTGTTTAATTATAGACATGTCTTATTTTGAATCTGGCTCCAGTTGGTGGATCTCAGGGTAGTATTAAAACACAATGCTTGAAGTCTCTTCACCCCTGGGGTAGATAATGAAGCGAAGGTGGAGGAACCTATTAAAATGTACTACTACAGCAAGTTGGAGATGGTTCCCAAGCAAGCACCTCAAGGATTACCTGGAGGAATGTTACTTCATTTTCGATGAAAGAGCTAACTCTGGCCAGAAATGCACTGTAGCTTCCCCTTCTCCCCTCTCTTATTAAGTGAAGCAAATGCCTGTGTCATCAGATTGAGCAGATGTTCGAGGATGTGTAACCCTGAGCCTGTCAGTCATGTGCCTGCTCAAAATTCCTTCCACACTTGCTTTACATGTGAGCACACACAGGGAGAAATTCAAGAGCCTGTATCTTGTCCCCTGGGAGAAAAGCAGCTGGGGAGGGGAACTGGAGCACAGTGGCTGGAGAAAAACATCACCCTGCACTCAATCTGGAAAAAAAAAACCACCTGCAGCTTCTTCACCCAGTAAAATAAAGCCTGCAGACAGGGAAGGAAGAGAAACAGCAAGAGCTACGTACAGAACTCCACCCTCCAGCAATTCCCACAGTTCTTATTTCTAACTTGCCACCCATTTGCCTGTGTAATGGTAAAATTACAGTGAAGCCAAGCGTTTCAGTATCATGCCCTATACCAGAAAATGTACAGATAAGCAGTAACCAGCTGCATGCTTACCTAATATAACACCCTGTGCTCCTCTGTAGTAGCTGGGTGTTAACGTTCTGAACCGTTCCTGACCTGCAGTGTCCTAAAAAATTCAGACAATTTTGAGAACTGATTTGACATAGTTAAACAGATTTTTCCTGCAAATCCCACAACAGGCAGCATGCATCCTGATATTTTGTATTTTCACCTAGAAAGAACTTTCTGATTTGCATCTTCAAGACTGCAAACCTTTTCATGCCAAAGCTTAACAGGATACACTTCCTGGATTCTACAAAGGTATCATGTGCAGAGTACAGCAGGTCTTTACTATGTGAAAGCCTATGGCAATAGACATACAATTCTATTTGCCCATTACAAACAAATATACACAAAGTTCCTCCTTCCATGTGCTATAGACCTTATCTAGCCATTTCTTCTTCTATAGCAGGGTTTCCCAAGGTGGTCAATATTGATCCTCCTGAGGGCAGTAGAACTGTGCAGAGGGCAAATAAAGACTAAAGGATTGAAAGGGGGTTAAAAAGGGCCTGGGATAGAAAAGAATTTTATGAGGCACAGTACAAAAACATTTTTTAATAGGAACTATGAGCCTCAGGAACAAAGGGCAGGAGCATGTACACTGTGCACTTCCCTTGCCAATAAGGAACCTCTGTCGCTGGTATTTTCAACATCATGCATGGCTAAAGCTGGGTGCAGCCATGTTTGTGTTCTTCTTAACAAATAAACAGTCTGAATGTCAAACAATGCTGTGACTTAAGGCTCAAATCCACAAACTTACAGCCCAATATTCAAAAGCCCAATCATCTCATTAGAGAATAGTATTGTTTCACTACTTTTAACTTCCTTATTTTACTTTTAAGAGTCACAATGATTGAAATGATTAATAAATAACTGATTAATAAATGTTGATTATATACTGATATTTATTTTATTGCATATACTTTTCTTAGAATTTGAGTTGGGTTGAGATGTACCTTGGTCCTGCAGCTGTTAAGTAGGTTTGAACTTCCCATGCATCAGCTGATTGGGAGTTCAAAGCTGCTTGATTTGTGCATGTGAGCTAGTTCCCCCCATGGCAGGACTGACTGATGTCTGTTTTCAACATTGTGATATATCACCAGCTAAACATTGTGATATCCAGATATACCACAATGTCTGAAATAAGGATGTAACTATTTGGAGGTGATGGGGCAATTGTCTTGGCAGCTGCTACTACTTAGGCTTCTAAAGCTGATACATTTTCACTTACCTTTAGCATATTGTTACAACTCTTATTTTATAGTACAGAGCAACAGGGGTAGCAGGAATCATGAGAGAAGCGATGACCGACTTCATGGTTTTTCCCACATCACAATTTTTTACATACCACATGGACACATTGTGATTTGCCATGTCAAATATTATGAAACCGTTACTACAATGTGCACTTCAAACCTATTTTGTACGATGTATCACTAAATCGCCCAGCCCTACCCTGTGGGGAACTTGCGTGCTGAAGTACCTGAACCCTGCAGAAGTTTTCAATATGCAGATTCACTTTCCCGACAGCAATGTTTTATTGAACTGTAGCCTACTGACCAGTTGCTCAGCACAAAAGGTACACTGTTGCTTGCCAGGACTGGCTTTGATAACACTGGGAAAAGTCTTCAGGTATCAATATTGTTTTGCTGTAAGCCACATTGGCAATGGCCCATTGTGGAAAAGCAACATATGAGTAACATCAATTAATCAGTCAATCCATACATCATTCAATAATGCAAGCTTCACGTGCGTTATTAGGACTTACCCAGATTGCTAGTTTAGCCTTGTTTCCATCAACAGATATTGTTTTCACTTTGAAGTCAACACCTACAAGAGAAAAATACTTAATGCTCTCTCCAGAAAAGGACAGAAGTTAAAACAGAAAACATACCAGATATTGTGGGCTACAACTCTCATCAACCCCAGCCAGCATGGCTAATATTCAGGGATGATAGGAATCATACTAATTCTGGCTCTTTCTGAATCATTATTCTATCTGCACCTAATATTCTAGCACAATAATTTGGAGACAGACAAATATTCCGTGTGTTTATGACTTGTTATGCTTTCAGATGAACTGCAAGATTGCAACATGTGGCAAGATATAGGTGAAAAAAGCAGCAAGTTTTAATTAGCTGTAAGTTTTGCTATTAAATACAGCTCAAAAGCAAACCAACACAAAGAACATTAAATGTTGAGGGCAAACTACTGCAGAGAACCAAGCGACCTATTTTACACAAGGTCATAACTTCTATATAAACATCAATTTCACATAGGAAAACTGAATCTTGTGTATAATTTGCCACATGCAACACAGTCAAGAAAGCAAGTGTACATTTTCATGAACCCTACATCATATAAAACTGGTTCTAATACCGAAGTAACCTTTGTGTAACAAATGCTGTAATTAGCTGCCCAGAAAATTATCTATGGTGACTTCCATAATAAACTACCCATCTCTGCATTGCTTGGCTGGCAGAAGTCATTCACAAAACAGAGGCAGCAAAAGAATGATAGATATACCTCTGTTCATTTAGCTATTTGTTTTGAGACAGAAATGTAAGAGGGCCCATAATGTCATCACACAACTCAAGGAAGGGACAATCAGCTTCAGCAGCATCTAATAATGATAATTGTGGTGGTGGTAATAATTTTATTATTTGTACTCCGCCCATCTGACTGGTTTGCCCCAGCCACTCTGGAAGGATTCCAATAGATAAAAAAATAAAACCACAAGCATTAAAAACTTCCTTGTCTTCAGCTGTCTTCTAAAAGTTGTATAGTTATTTATCTGCTTGACATCTGATGGGAGGGTGCTCTACAGGGCAAGTGCCACTACTGAGAAGGCCCTCTGTCTGGTTCCCTGTAACCTCACTTCTCACAATGAGGGAATGGCCAGAAGGCCTTCGGGGCTGGATCTCAGTGTCTGGGCTGAACAATGGGGATGGAGATGCTCTTTTAGGTATACAGGGCCAAGGCCATTTAGGGCTTTAAAGGTCAGCACCAAAACTTTGAACTGTACTCTGGGAGTCAATGTAGATCTTTTAGGACCAGTGTTATATGGTTATGTTGTCTTGCAGTCAAGACAAACATCCAGAATGAATGAGGAAGGTTTGTGCCTGCTCTGCAACCAAAAATATGTACTCAAGAGCTCTTTTTCACAAAGAGGTTCACTTCTGGAGTAAAAAAGTCCCCTGTAGACAAATGTAAGCTCTCTACTTGTTTACATGTGATTTTCATTAAATTTAAATCTGCTACTTCTCATCAAAATCTTATGTGGCAGCTGTGGCAACTCCTGCTGATCATGACAAATTCCACCAGCGTCATATTTCTCCCTTACAGAATCCTCTCCAACAGCCCTGCCTTGTAAATTTCAAATGCTATAGTTCCATGCTTTATCCTTTGATCTATTTGACCTCATCACTGCTGAACTATGCAGGCCTCACAATTCAAAGCTATTAACATCTTCTCCCAAACAAACCAAAATGCTAAATATAGCCATGATCTTTGTACAGTCTTAGCAACATATGCAGAATACATGAACACAAAAAACAGAGACCATTACATTGTTTCTGTAGAAATGCCCACGTTAAAATGCTAAATGCTTGAAAGACAGTATCAATTTTGACAAGGAGAAGGATTAAGAAGTTCAACTCCTCCTGAAAAGTTTTTAAGACAAGTTGCAGATAGCAAAGCATGTGCTTTTACTATTTGTGGGCTTCCAAACCAAGTAGTGTCTCCACTTGACATACTTCAAATTCCTACCATCAGTCACTTATACAGGGCTTATGTCAAAATCAGAATTAACTATGAAGTGTTTCATGGTTCAGCCAATTTATAATATTTGATATCAATATATTTGATCCTTGCAGTTTTCAAATTACTAGCAGCTATTTTGTTCTGAATATGCAGAATCTGACTTGTCAGAATCTAACCTCAGACATAGCTGCAATGCTGACAAAAAGGTGAGTAAACTACACTGTCAGCTTCCTTATGTTTCCCTTTTACAATGGGGGCATGGTGGGGGTGAGAGGTGTCTAAACTTCCAATTTAAGCAAATTTCTTACAGCAAATCTCGCCTGATTTTTGTGCCAGTGCTGCGGCTTTTCCTTATTAGGGATCAACTTTCTCCACTGCAGTATCTCCACTTTTAACAACATTACTATCAAATAGTCTGAAAGTGATCTAAATACCAGAGGCATCACAAACTTACCAATTGTTGCTGCAAGTTCTGGATCAAATGTATCATCGGTAAACCGTAACAGAAGGCTGCACAAAGGAGAAGGGCATTTGATGGAGAAAGGAGGAGAAAATGAGCATTGCAATAATTATATTTCAGAGATATAACTATCCAACCAGAGACATTTGTAACAGATCTCAGATTTGCGTTGCCAAGTAACATGATTGTAACAGAACATTCACCCTCTCCCCTACCAGATTTCAATTTTTTTTTAGGACAGTCAACTCTCCCTCCTCCAGAAAATAAGCTTATCCTCTTTCAACATCAATTAACTCTTGTGCAAGCAAACTTGCAGCTCTATTGAGAAAGACTGGCCAAGACAGTGCCACAGAGTTCCATTCTAGACTTCTTGAACTCACACCTAGGGTATGTTAGGGCTGCCATATTCCAAAAAGGAAATCTACACTGCTGATACTGCACAGCAGTAGAAGAATGTTAAAATGTTGAGACAGCAACATCAGGAGATACCCATTGGACTTGTGAATGTGCTGTGTAATACTGAGTGGTTAGAAGTTAGCTGCAAAGAAAGGCTCTGTTTTAAAACTGAACGACAAATCACTCTTCTAGGGCTAGGGAACCTCTGGCTTTCAAGATGTTGTTGAACTGCAACTCCCATCATCCCTAGTCATGGTGGCTGGAGGACCAAAGGTTCACCATGTGGTCATGGCTCTGCTGTAAGGATTACTATATTGTATGTGTTTACACACACAGCACAGCACACAAAATATGCTAAATAAGTGACAAGCAGTGTTAGAAACAATGAAAGCTAGGCGCTAAATGTCACCTTAAACCTATGTTATGGGTGCAACAACGGAATATCTAGGCACACTTTTTTAATAACAAGAATACAAAGCTGAAAATGATTGAACTGCAGTTTAAATATGTTCATTTTCCATATGGTCTAGTCCTTCCCCTGCCCACCCCCCTAATATTCTTAAGACGGTCTCTTCTCCAGTCTTTAGAAAGTAGCTGGAAGTGGGAAGGCAGAAAAACGTCCTCCTTTCCTTCCACTTTGCAGTTTTAATCTGAAATATTCGGTGCAGTACTGCACCCAGAGCTCAGAAACTGCTTGAACCAATGAAATGCCCTGTCACAAGATGCACCTAGAACAATAGGAGTTTTGAACACTGGTCACAAGGTTACACCTACAAGTCTGCTAAAGTCTATCACACCTACTGAAATTCTACTTAAACATGAAACTCTTTTACACTGCTGATGGAAAATGTCCAGGGTCCAACAGTAGCAGAATTCAGGTCTCTGGAAGGTATCACTCTTTCTAAATAACTAGAGCATCAAGTTCTCTCACCAAGAACAGTTCACTCAAAAGCATGTATATGACACTGGACTGTGCGCATAAAAATGCACCACTCTTCCCTCTCCTCCTCCCCTGCCAGTCCTTCATCTGCAGTCCTATTGGAAACCAAAGGTCTGTGAAAGCATTTCAACTGTATAGCTAACACAGCATCAAACTACTTTCCAAAGTGCAAGAATTCCAGAGGCTTAATTGTTAGTTTGGAACCAAAAAACAAGTTGATAGCTCTCCTTACAGCGGATTACAGGTAAGCAGCCTGCTGTAATAAAGTGAAGCTTTCTGAGGTCACATACTTGGAGATGACCTAATCCAGAAGAAATGTAAAGTCTTGGCTGCCAGCACCGAGTCCTTGCAACATCTTACAGAGTCATGTACAAGGGGGTGGGGCACTGACTCTGCACTTTATACACACATCCTCCACAAATTTGTTAGCCTCTTCAATTTTGTAAATTCAAAATAGCAGACTTGGTTACTAAATATACTGGTGTAACTTATACAAAAACACTGGCTTCAGATAACATGAAGCATTATTGATGGTGCTACCATGGAGTCAAACACCACACTGATGGGTAGAAACAAATGTCTGCCATTTATACAGACATGATATACCGTATTTTTCGCTCTATAACACACACCCGACCATAACACGCACGTAGTTTTTAGAGGAGGAAAATCCGTAGGCATGCCACCCGTAGGCATTCCCTCCATAACACGCACAGACGTTTCCTCTTACTTTTTAGGAGGAAAAAACTGAGTGTTATGGTGCAAAAAATACAGTATGTGAAAAAGTTATGTAAGTGGTTTTAAGGTCATGAATTAGTTTTTCAATATAGGCTGTTTCTTCTGCATACTTTCCTTTGTATCCTAAAGGATGTCCAAATACTTTAAGAGTTCACATGATGAATAAATTGATGATCAATTTATGACACAGACAAAGCACAATGGGCTGTACTTCACAACCCAGCAATAATAGGACAGGGATTATGTGGAATCTAGCTAGTAATTGTGAGAGAGACACTGTAGACAAGGCAAAGGTTATTGTGATTGAGAAATGAGAAGGAGCCCAGATATGAACAGAAGCTCAGCAAGACACAGATAGACAAAGGAGGCCCTTTAGAACAAGGGGCTAGAATATTTATTTATGACAGCAAACACCACTAGGGAGGGAATGCAGATCCTTAAACAACTTCATATCTAGGTACTTGGGAGTATCTCTCTAAAAGTGGGACTCACGAGGAGCGCCTGCTTGACAGACTTTAGTCTGTTCTCCACAAACATCTGCTGTCCCAATTTCAGTTGCTGTGCATTATGTGGAAACATGGGAAGGGCCCTATGCTCCATGGTGAAACGCCCTTTCACCTTCCAAGAGGCCTGCCTGGCACCAACTCTAAACTGATTCCAGAACCAGGTCAAGTCCTGGTTATATTCCCTCAGGCATTTGTTGCCTAACACTGCGGTTTGTTTATTTTAAGAGTGGCATCTACTTATTGTTCTTGTGCCATTTTGAGTTACTGTTTTATAAACGAGCTACATTTCACAGCAAGGCCAAACAGCACCGGGTAGGGCTATAAATATTTTAATGAGAGAGGAAACAAGACCATTTGAATCCTGATTTCTCCAATATAAACCCAGGTTACCAACTCTTACTTTGGCGTGTGATCCTACCCTTTGGCTCCTCACCTAGCAAGCCTGACAGTGCCCTACTCTCCCCAGACACGTTGCAAAGGCAAAGTTCAGAGAAGGGGCGAAGAAACCTTCTCGTGGTTGCCCAAGAACCAGATGCAATGGCTGCGAGGTAAGGGGCTGAGCCCCGGGATGTTGTTCCAGAACCAAAAGGCTCCAATAATCAAGCAACAGGCCGGCGTGTGGAGGAAACCGAGCCTCTGTGCATATGCAGAAGGCGTCGCCCTGATCTGCGGAGACAACAAGCCAGAGGGGGAGCTTTGGCCGCAGCCAAGGGAGGGGGCGCCCCCAGGGACGAATGGCCCAAGGCAGGGAGCGTGGCGTCCAGTCCAGCTGGAGCCCCGGCACTCGCCCCTCCCTCCTCCTCAGGAGTAAAGGCCTGAATCCGGCCAAGGCTTCCTCGGGAGTAAACCCCATCCAAGTCCATAGGCAACAGCCCCTAATAAGCAAGGGGGGCAGTTGCAGTGGGAGGGGGGTCTTGGCCCCCTGCCCCTCCCCGGCGACAAGGGGGGCGGAAGCGCCCTCAGGCCTGAGGGGGGCTGCTGGGGGGGGCGTCTGCCAGGCAAGGCCTACTCGGGGTGGGGCAGGGGAGGAAAGGAAAGGCAAGGCCTCAGGCGAGGCCTAGCCGGCAGGAGCCTCACCTAGACTTGCCGACGCCGCTCTCTCCGATGATGAGGATCTTCAGCGTGGTCAAAATATCCTCGTCCATCCCGACAACCGGAGGCCTCTGCCCCGACCGACCCAGCTCCTCGGTCTCTGCTACGCAGACTGCCGCGTCTTCTGCGCATGCGCCCACCCCACCCCCTCCGACTCGCCCTTATCTGCCTTTCCCAGGCGCCGCCTTTGTGCGCTTGCGCGCGGAAGCGGCCTTCCGCATCCCAGCTCTTGGCTCCGCCCATCCGTAGGTGGTGGTGGTGTGGTGCGTCGCGCGAGCCGGTCGGCTCCTGGGGCGCAGGCGCGACGCCCGGGCTGTTTCCTCGCCTGTGTGGTGAGCTTCGGAATAAGCCTTCAAAGCGCAGCGGCAGATGGAAGGAGGCGTCCCGAGAAGAGCTAGCTGGGAGCACGGGAAGGAAGCTGCATGGCGCCAAGCCTGACTTGGCCCAGGCTCCCCAGAGATTCAGAGAACAAGAGCCTTTCTTCCCTGGCAGCACTTGGAGGCGAAACGGCTTGCAAAGCGCCGGGTCCGCTTAAAACGCATTTCAGAGGCTGCGCTGCGTGTTGTCATGATGAGTCACGGAGCCACCGAGGCTGTTGTTGTTGTTTAGTCGTGTCCAACTCTTCATGACCCCATGGACCAGAGCACGCCAGGCACTCCTGTCTTCCACTGTATCCCGCAGTTTGGTCAAACTCATGCTGGTAGCTTCGAGAACACTGTCCAACCATCTCGTCCTCTGTCATCCCCTTCTCCTTGTGCCCTCCATCTTTCCCAACAGCAGGGTCTTTTCCAGGGAGCCTTCTCTTCTCATGAGGTGGCCAAAGTATTGGAGCCTCAGCTTCAGGATCTGTCCTTCCAGTGAGCACTCAGGGCTGATTTCCTTCAGAATGGAGAGGTTTGATCTTCTTGCAGTCCATGGGACTCTCATGTGTCTCCTCCAGCACCATAATTCAAAAGCATCAATTCTTCGGCGATCAGCCTTCTTTATGGTCCAGCTCTCACTTCCATACATCACTACTGGGAAAACCATAGCTTTAACTATACAGTATCAGCATACAAGTACAGTACAGTATATGACTGACATCAGTTATTCAGAAATGCTTATTTTTAAAACGCATTTTCTTAGGTTGGCCTTGCCCGTCTTCTGGGGTTCACTTCCCCTTTTTTGGAATGCTTAGAGAAGGTGGGCACACATTTTGCAATCATTTGGCATCCAAATTGTCAGGTGGCCTTTAAAGGCAGAGCGGGAGATTCTGTGGCTCTTGGGATGTTGTTGGACTGGCAACTCCCATCAGCCTTGGCCAATTGTTGGCGATTATGGGAATTATAGTTCAGCGGCATCTTAAGTGTTGCAGATTAATCACTCCTGCATTAAGGAAAATAACTACAGTAATTGAAGCTTTTTTTGTTGTGATGAGTGTTGGGGAGTCCAAAACAGGGCAGTTAGAACAGTCTGGTGTCAAGGCTGCAGTGCGACTGGTTGTTAGTTGAAGGGGGACAGAGGGAATTGGCATGCAGATGCAGCCTGTGTATATTTCCATAGGCAGCAATCAAAGAGGCCACAGACAAGTAGCGTGGTCCGTGGTCCGAGACAAGGAAAAGATCAGATTCTAAGGCAGGGGTCAGCAAACTTTTTCAGCAGGGGGCCGGTCCACTGTCCCTCAGATCTTGTGAACGAATTCCTATGCCCCACCAATAACCCAGAGATACATTTTAAATAAAAGGACACATTCTACTCATGTAAAAACACACTGATTCCCAGACCGTCCATGGGCTGGATTTAGAAGGCGATTGGGCCGGATCCGGCCCCCAGGCCTTAGTTTGCCTACCCATGTTCTAAGGGCAGCAGCTGCAAGTCGAAGGCAAGCAGACATGCAATGAAAGGACAGCCATTGCTCTGTCCAATAAGTTGCTCAAAGTGGGGGACCAAACAGTCATACAAGCATAACTGGCGCCCTCTTGGCTTCCCAGATCACCTGGCCTGTGTATTAACAAGACTTTTCTCTCTGGTTGTCTGTGTTAATTAAGCTGACAAGAAGCCATCATTCTAACAAGAATGCCACCATTTTAGTGTTGGACCCTGTAGCCGTGATCTTGCAATGCAGGTTTTGACCTTAAATTATTAAAGTAGAATCTATGTCTTACAGGAGCGGTTGCATTCAAACTTTGTTTCTGGGGTTTTTTTCAAGTGATAATCCATGATCATCAAAATATAATATTCCTGTGAACATCGATGGAATGTTTGGGGGGAAATTGTGGAGCTGATTCTGTAGCAAAATGTACCAGAAATTAAAAAGACCGTGCATTATGTAATGCCATTTCCTGTTGGCATTATTTGTGTGGAATGTCAGTTCTTCATAATGGGCAGTATCTGGCCAAATGAATGACATCATCTTCCTGTTGATGTAGTAAAGGAAGAAAATCATGTTTAACATGTTTTGTAGCAACGTCTAAGACTATGTAAGCTAGAAACCAGAATTCTTCAATGTAACAATAATATTTAACTAAATTTTAGTATCTCCTTTATACTTGTTATTGAGTTTATTTGTTGTAAGCCACCCTGAACAATGTTGGAGACATGATAGACATTTATTAGATAAATGGATGAACAGTTGTAACATTGTGTTTGCATTTTAAAAGGCCAGTGTCCAGGAGAGTTCTGTGGCAACCCTAGCTCAGATAAAAAATATGTTTCCTTACAAAGAAAAATGTATTTTCACCTTCCCTAGGGTTACCCCACTAGGTTCACCGTGACACTAGGTTTTTAAAAAATCAGTTTAGCAAATACATTATATTCTGCCTCCAAAATTGTTCAAATGAGATTTAATCATGTAGCGAACTGAGGATATTAATGTAGTGAAATCATGTGTTGAAATACCCCGACTTCCCTACATGCTTAATGCCCACTCTGCCTCTGAAAACCAAGTCCATGCAAAAGGGCTTGCCCCATATATACCAGGCATATATATGGCTCTGTCATATTCGTGCAAGAGTCTCTGGGTCACTTAACAGCCTTTCATCTCTGCACTCTCTCACTGCAACATGTGTTGAAAATCTGAGGTTCAGTTGTTCGTTTGTTGACAGATCTAATGAACGACATCTGGTATGTATGCCAAAAGTTGAACAAGGGTGAGGAAGGGGAGAAGGATAATTCATTTCATGTGACTGTAGCTTTTGCCCACAGAATGAATGGTCTTAGGGAAATATACCCATCTTACTTGGAAACCTTCTATGGATTAGTAGGAAAAACACAGGGACCTCCTTTGTGATCAGCTACATGTGTTGACTCATAACACTTCCTCAGGCCTGTCTTCTCCCACGATGAAGTTCAGCCTTGTTCCTCTCGTGAAAGGTTAATTAACAACGGCCACATGACATAAGCACAGCAAGAATAATTATATTAAACAGTGATGGCACATACCTTGCTTAAACTTGCACCAATAGCAAAGCATGCATGACTCAAGGTAAATGCTGTAGTGATAAATTTCATAACAATTTTAATGCCATAATAGTAAATTGGATCATAATAGCAACTAGGAGCTGTAGATGAGTATGTTCTCACATGTGAAGTAGCATCAATGGCATCAAATGTAAATGAAGGCTAATTTATTCATTTGTTAAAAATTCTTGACCACCTTTCTCAAATTGAAGCATGTATTAAGATGTAAACACAATAACTGAAATATAAATAGTACAGTAAACTGCACCATGTGTTGGAAGTCTTTTTAAGATAGCCCAATTTATTAGCTTAATTGATTGTCAGACTCATTTCACTGTACATCTACAAATTGGAGGTAAAATTCAGACATGGATGCACTTACAAAGTATACATTCCAAAATTATGCTAAAACGTAGGGCTATTAATCCAGAGAACTCTGTGATAATGTGATGTATAGTAGCCCCTGCACCATACCACATAACAAATCATTTAAAAACAAAACAGAGACTATCAAAAGAGACAATATTAGCAGTCACATCAGTATTCTGCCTATCCCACTAATTCTTGAACAGCTGAATCCCCCTTCAGACGCTATCTTGTCTACCATTGACCCATGCCACCCCATGCATTTCCCTGCTTATGCCTTATAAAGGAGCTGAATGACATGACGTCATACAATATTTCTCCACTCTTAATTCAGTGGTTGCCAGCATGGCACCTGTGGATCAGATGGTGCTCTTGAGGTCTCCCTCTAGTTCTCATAAGACCTTGGAGTCCTTTCCCCATGTCTTTGTCATGACATGAAATGATGAGAGTGGTTATCTTCTCTTCTGGAAAGAACAAAGAGCGGAAGAAGGAAGAATGACCCTCTTTCCCATTTATTCTTTCATCTCTGCATGTCAATGCTCAGATTCGTTCTACTGGATCCAACTTTTACCCAGATGGCTTTGAAAAGCAAAGTACGTATGGGTGTCTTCCCTGTATCTTTGATGGGGTGGCTGACCTAAGAAGATGGAATTGAAGTGGCCTGAGGGTAGCCCTTGCTCAAAAATCCAAATGTATTGACAGGCCTAAAAAAGTTTGACGACACCTGCCTGATTCTTGCCTCCCATTTGCAAGGAGTGAGGAAATGCTGAATAGAATGGTGGCTCATGCATTTCTTGCTAGACACTACAGGAAAGAAATATGTGGCAGACAAGAATCAGCAGCAGCTACACAATGCCTGTAATGTCTAGTTAGGGCATGAGTTTCTTAAGGTCTCAGCCGTCTCAGGTCCTGCTCCAAGAAAAAAAGGGGGGTGGAATCTGGGACCAAATGGGATGGGGACTGGTTAAACTACTTCAGCAAAGAGCCTTTCCCCATCTTCCCATAATGATATTAAGCCTGAACTACTTGCAAAGGAAAAAACGTCTTCTGGGACAGGCACTTGAACAGGGTTATTAAGTAGTCCTTGAAAGCAAGAGCATTACAGAATTGTAGATTCCTGCGCTGCTTGGTGATTAGTGCAGACGTCCCACTGGATTTCCGGCATCCACAGCCAATTCTGCTTCCCTTTGGTTCTTTGATTTCAGCATTTCAATCTATCTTACTTGTCTAATGTTCATAGCATCTGGTGACTAGAAGAGAGTTACCGGGGCCGGGGTGTGAGATTTCGCACTGAATATTCTTCCTTGTGTTCCGCAAGAGTTTTTACAAAGCAACTCACATTTGTGGGAGTACCTCATGATTTGGCTCAAATTGGGGAGAGTCAGGAGGTAGAGCTTGTGGATTTCATTAAGGGACTCCTGCATTTCCCCCCCAGCCCCACAACACTTGGAGCACTGAATGCGATGTTTAGTTATATTTCAAGATGGGAGTGGTTTCTGCAAATGTTAAACTTCTGCCATTCAAGCCACCCACCTACATTGTCTTACAAAACAGTGAACTGCACAATCTCAGATCTTAGCAGATCAGTTTCACTGGATTTCACTGGATTTCTAGAGCTATCTAATGTCTGTAGCATTAGCAGTTGTTTTCCAGAGACATTTTACGTTTAAATCATCCCTTCATTATAATCTGCACTTCATTTGCCGATGGGAGTGATTCTGGGTTCCACAGTGCTGCATTATGAATCATTTCCTGCCTCCTCTAACCTTTTAACAATCTTCTCCCCTTTCTCATCCAAATGTTCTCCTTATATATATATTTCTAGGTAATATAATACAGCTTGACTAATATTCACAAATGTGTAAATACATATTCCTAGTCTATCATAATAAGTGTGTTCCCAGAATTTTCCATTGGCAATCTACGATTTCAGGTTTATGTGTTTTTGATTAGTTTCAGCTAATTTTCCTTAATTTTTTTGCTGGCACACTGCTACTTTAATGGCATTTTTGAATTTGTATTAATGCTTGCCACAAGTCGTACTATTTCCAGATGTCCAGATGCCATTGGAGTAAAAGAAACAAAAAGGCCAGCAATGCTGCGTTTAGAGCAGCAAAAGAACACATGTCTGATGCTGTGATGACCAAAACTTTCATTTTCTTTACAATGACCCATTGTTCTTCCTTCTGCTTCTTACGTATGTCCATGTTTCAGGTTTGCTGCAATACTGCGAAGTATGCAGAGCAGCTAAATACTTCTGTAAGAAAAAGAGGCAGTGCATTTAAATATATACTGTTAAACACCTACAGGTGGCATGGGTGTTAAGTCTCATTGATTTCAATGAAATTAGCCTCAATGTCACACACTATGTTTTGGAATGATAACAAACTGATCTGACCCGTTAGCAAAACCCATGATGCACATTTTCTCCAAATGGACTTTTGAATTTTACAAGTGTGAATATGAGGAAGAGCCACATGTTACCAATTTGCACATTTGCCTCACTTCAGAGGCTTAATGACTCCCCAATGCTGCAAAAATGTGATCCAGCCCTTAGGTTGATTTCATAAGCTTATAAAACATTTGAATGTGATTTAAAAATAAATTAATGAATACAACTTTAAACAGCATGCAGCACAGAATGGAGTTATTATCACCACCTCATATTCTATTCCTGAAAACATGAAGGATGAAATTTAGAACTTTTAGGCCCCACAACAAGTAGACATACAGTTCCTCCCTTAACTTTCTGTCTTACAGCCAATCCAAGTATCTGATCCTCCGAAAGATGTGGGTGTGTAATAAAATCTTTGTACACTGCAACATTAATGTTTAAACATTAATGTGATGCAGGCACATTGCACACCATGTTAAGATTGTGGCTGAAGTAAATGCCATCTTTTAACAAACTAAATAAAACAGATACACTACACACAGTCATTTTGTTTGTTGACATCAAACACTGAAATCATTTTCTAACCCAAATGACATTACTTTAATTCAATACAGAAGAAAAGAGCATAAGGAGCTTTGGTTTTAATCCTGTTAAATGCTAACTTTACTGTTTTTCTTGCCAACGAACACCCTGTCTGATTGATGACCCTGATAACTTTCCTAGTGACCAAGTTTTTGAGAATAAAAGGTACAATTCTATCACATGCTCCTGCTGAAGTTTCAACCAGGGGTAGTAGGTGCAAAATTGAGACACCAGTAAGTTGGCAGGAGATGAGTGGTTTTCAGAGGAAAGGTTTGGGAGCGAAGAAGAGGGGCAGGCCAATGAACAGATTACATCTGGAGCAGGCAACAAGCAATATCAATCATGGATGAATTAAAGAAGGTTGGTTGAGAATTTTCACTGAAGCCACCATAACTCGGGAGAGGTCAGGGTGTGAGAAAATTGTTAAGATTCATTTTTACCTACTTTCTCCAAATGTCTATCTAGCCAACGTAAGCTATTGTAATGTAGCTAGGACTGTCTTAGTTCAATCTAAAGGCCCAAACATTAGTCTCCAGCTGTTACATCTGGATCCCAAAACTAGTATTTCAATTTTAACAGAGACCTTGTCCTGCAGATATATGGTTTTCAATAAACAGCTCCTAAAGCTATTGGTCTAGGCTTCAGGCTTCTGAATGAAAAACTCACTTCAGTGCTGAAGTGTACTCTGGGTTATGGATTTTACTTCTAACTCAAACCCTGGGACTTGCCCTTTGTAAACAAGGTACTCTCTGCTTAAATAATTTCCCCGTTTACTTTTTATTTTTTTGCAAGTCTACTGGCCTTCTGTTTAGTGCATTGCCTTTCAGCACAGCAAGAGGTCTGTTTGTGTGGGTGAAATAAGAGATTTGTCCGGACAGCCAGAGTTCACTTTCTGCTGAAGATGGGAACATTATAGGTTCATAAATTGTTTCCTACATATTGAATTGGTCTAGCCATAGACTGCCTTTCTAGATGGTTTTTAAATTTTTGTCAATAATTCTTTCCCTTTTGCTTCCATCCCAGACCCATTGTGAGACCAGACCACAGCCTGCCTCCATCAAGCTGAGGGAGGGACGGGACAATTTCTTTGTCGTGCTCATAAACAGGAGTCTGCATTTCAGATGGAGGACATTGCTGACTAGTCACCTAGAGCCATTTCCTGACAGACCTTGTGTCTGTGAGAAAGCAATGTGGCTTTATTTGTTTAAAATATGTTAAACGTGGTATCTGGGCTGAATGCAATAATAAAATTTAAAACTACAGCAATACAATAATAAATACAAAGAGGAGATTAAAAACACAGCCCAACAATCACAGCACAAGCATTCAAAACATGTAATAAAGGTCTCTTCCAGGTGACCTATTTATTGACCATTCTGCACAAAGCATATACGGAGGTTAGGTTGTATTTGGTCTTTGTTGAACATTTATTCTGAATTGTTTGTGGGGAGGTTATATGGCAATGAATGTTCGTCGCGATTTGCTTGTAGAGTGTCTATAGGTCTTCCCATTAGTCATATGGAGCCACCTCTCCTGGTATGTCCCATGGAGGACCTTATGGTCTTCAAACAAAAATATCTTGGAGGTCCCGGGCCACAGGGAGGTTAGGCTGGCCTCGACCAGAGCCAGGGCTTTTTCGGCTGTGGCCTCGATCTGGTGGAACGCTCTGTCACAGGAGACTAGGGCCCTGCGGGATTTAACATCTTTCTGCAGGGCCTACAAGACAGAGTTGTTCCACCAGGCCTTTGGTAATCCTCATAGAACTCTAGCCCAATGGTTGCCATTAATTTGATTCTGAATTGATTTTAGAATGAATTGATTTTAGAATGTATTTCTATTAATTGATTGTGATTTTATGTAAACTGTGTTACTTTTACTGTTGTTCGCCGCTCTGAGCCCGGCTTCAGCTGGGGAGGGCGGGATATAAATAAATTTTTATTTTTATTCATTATACACTATTTGGTGCTTCAGGCACCAAGCCCGTTCGCAGACCAACTCTGCACTACAAAAATGTCTGCAAACATGACATGAAGAGAAGAAACGCCATGGTGCATCTGCAGCAGCACAGCCAGACACCTTCATCTGCACCACCTGCACCAAAGCGTGTCTCTCCTGTACCGGTCTCTACAGCCACAACAGGTGCTGCAATCTTCCAACAGTTTGACTTCACTCCCAAAAGCACACTCCTCCATTGTTTCCCAATGGATGCCAACCATTTCCTAACCAGAAAAAAATGTGGGGTTTTTTGTTTGTTTTTTCAAAAGTGAATTTCTAGCAGTAGGATGACAGAATACTTTAATCAACTTTAATTGTGCAACCCTAAATTTCCCACTATGTCCTTGAATCTCTCCTGCAAAAAGGAAAAGAAAGGCAGCTTGGCGGCTCCCTAAATCCCAGTAAAAGTCTGCTGGAAAGGGGAAGCTTTCAAATGGCATTGAAGAATAAAATTGGTGCTGGTCAAATATCCAAAGGAAGGCAAAACTGGGGTGCCATTGTAAAACAGGTCTTATACCCGGGGTGTAGATCTTAATGCAAAGGCAGGTATGGGAGACAGTTCCTTCTTCTTTTTGGCATAATTTTTATTAAATTTTCCTGTTTTATAATTTAGAATACTCATTTTACATCCTTAAGATACCAACGACTTCTCTTCTTCTCGTTCCATGGTTCATTTTACGTATCATAAATCCCTGCATATTTTACAAAAAACTATGCCGTTCAGTATTCCGTTATTGCATCCATTAAAACTTATTTACACTGTTGATTTTATCTTAATGCTGCCAGCGTTTTCAGCTGCACACAATTATTTTCCATATAGCCAATAAACGTTTTCCAATCTTCTTTAAACGTATGTTCTTCTTGTTCTCTTATTCTATATGTTAAGTCTGCGAGTTGTGCATATTCTGTCAACCTAAGCTGCCATTCTTCTTTAACTGGAACCTCCCTCCATTTTGGGGCTAACAAGGCACGGGCCGCAGTAGTAGCATACATAAATAACCTTTTTTTTTTACACCTGGAAATTTCAGTCTGGATTATCCCCAACAGAAAGGACTCTGTTTTTTTTGGGGGGGGGTACTTTTAAACATTCTTTTAATAAATTAAAAATTATTATTATTATTATTATTTTCAAATTCATTATGGGTCGTTTCCCAGTACTCTTTTACCCTTTTACAAGTCCAGCACATATGAAAGAATGTTCCCCCCACCTCTTTGTGGGAGACACAGTTTCAGATATCTCCGTCCCAAGTTGTTCAGGGCTTTATAAATCACTATGAGTGTCCTGAGGTGCAGGTCCAGGAGGATCCAATGACCAGCCAGGGTGAGTGGAGTCAGTCCAGGGCCTGAGGACACTAAACTGCAAAAGCTGAAACATGCAGGTCGGTTGTTCACCACACAGTGGTGCTCACAAACCCCAAGACTCCTCATTTCAAACTCCAGCAGCTCTTGACCATTGTAGGGTATGTGGAGTAGAATCTTCATCATGATAAATGGTGGTGGGCCTTGGTGATGTCCCAAACACGCCCTTTACTACTGTATTTTCATTGGTGGAATGTTGCAGAGTATGTGACAGGTGACATGGGCATAGCCAAGGTGGGGCAGGGGGGCAGCTGACCTTCCTAGGTCAAGTAAAACAAAAGAAATACAGTGGGGCCTCGGTTTACGAACTTAATCCGTTCCAGAAGTCCATTCTTAAACCGAAAGCGCTCTTAAACCGAGGCGTGCTTTCCCTAATGAGGCCTCCTGCCGCCGGTGCCCTTCCACCGTTCGGATTCCGTTCTTAGACCGAGGTAAAGTTCTCAAACCAAGACACTATTTCCGGTTTTGCAGCGTTTGTAAACCAAATCGTTCTTAAACCGGACTGCTCTTAAACCGAGGTACCACTGTACTTAACTAACTGACCAATCACATCAGTTCTGGACCCCCCTAACAAAGTCCTGCCCCTCCTCAACAAAAATCCTGGCTCTGCCCATGATAGGTGACCAGCTGAAGAAGCCGGGGGTGGGGAGAGAGAGAGAGAGAGAGAGAGAGAGAGAGAGAATTGCTACAGGCCATTTGTACTCAAGGAAAGGGCAACCATGTGG
The DNA here is from genome assembly GCF_964270895.1 of Podarcis filfolensis. Classification (NCBI taxonomy): domain Eukaryota; kingdom Metazoa; phylum Chordata; class Lepidosauria; order Squamata; family Lacertidae; genus Podarcis; species Podarcis filfolensis. The sequence goes on along the minus strand of NC_139614.1, from coordinate 38,451,242 downwards.
AAGATGGACCCAATCCAAGCCACTCATTCACTTTTTTGAAGGGAACACCAACTAGAAATAGAAGTTTCTTTACCAAGCATATCAAAAGGAAGCCGGGGGGGGGGGGGAGTCTATCAAAGCACCCAGGATATTAACGTCTGTGGGTTAACAGAATGTAGCTCTGTGAAAGCCAAATGCCAAAATCATGGAGTTATATTTTTGTCTGACCTTGATTTTAGCGTTTTCTTACTCAGCACGGTTCACTTCATATTTGTTTTGTTTTAAAGTCTGGAATATTTTGCATTTCACCTTAATAGTTCCACTCTGTTTGAAATGTTTATATAGCGTGATTTACTACAATATGGATGTGTAATTATGTGATGATTAGACAAAACATTTCTGACAAGAAAGGAAAACAGTAGTTAATAATGTTTTCCATCTGTCTGGTAGAACTTCACTGAAAAGGCAGCCCCTTTGCATGGACCAAAGACCAAGGTTACACCTAGATGAGAGCACGGTAGAAGCAGTAATGCCTCCATAAATTCATTCTGATCGCTGCTCACACATTTTTGGAAAGCATTACCATCTGTTTTGCAGATAAATATTACAATAATTAATGTCAGCACATGTTTACATTACAGAATCTTAGAAGATTTCCTCCCTTTCCTCTGCAGAAATAAAGATGCCTTTTAAATGACTGGAATGAAACGCACCATCGTTATTAGGTAAAATGGGTGTGTGTGTCAATAATGGCTCCTTTTATTACACAACTCTGAGACATTTTAAAGTTTCTGTTCTCCATTTAGGGCAGAATTCTTGGCTGTCATGATTGTACCTAGACCAAAAAAGAGCTGAAAACCTGCAGATCTAGCAACAAAGACTATGCCATCTGTGACCTTGTGACCCCACATTGGCAAATATTTTGCGCAACCCCCCCCCCCAAAAAAACCTCTGTAAGGAAGGGAGCATGTATTCATTCAAAACTCAAGTCCCCCTAAGGGACCTGATAGGTGCTGTTGCTTCTAGAACAGCCACTTTTGCAGAATCATGGGGTTCAGTCGGGAAGCCTTGTGGACTGCTCTCTTCCCCTCCGCTCTGCCAGGTCTGCTGATTAGAGGGGGGAATGTACATAATGTTGGATGCCACCCTGGCAGGCCTGTGGGAATTAATGGACAGACTTTGGGAATGTTTTGTACGGAGGTGCGGAAATGGCGTCTGTCTGTTTTGATATGGCTCTGGGAGGAGTGCAAAATCCACACAGGATATAATAACGTTTGTTTTCAACCCGCTTGTGGAGACTACCAGAGGTCACAAAGAAAGGAGTAAATGACAACAATAACAAGATGTTATTTGGACGATGGAAGAGAAGATGGAACAGAACTGTGAATATTATTTGGACAGAACTGTGAACATCAAAGCAGCAGCAAGAGATCCCTTTCTGAGCTCGAAGCATGGGTACCCCCAACAAAAATGTAAAAATTTGGCTGTGTAATTTGGAATTAATGTGATGTGATTTGATTGGCTTGTTAATAAAAAATTTATCTATCTATCTATCTATCTATCTATATATATATATATATAAAATGTTGGATGCCACCCGTCTCCAAGCAGTGAGAGATTCCAGGACTTCTAGGTGCTTACTGAGGCTTTGCGTTTCCTCTGTCTCCTGAGGCACAGCAGTGACTGTAAATATGGTTTATTTACACATTGCTACAACCTGAGCCTAACATAGAGGGGTTCACAGCACTGACACCCCCAAACAGATCTTGTTTCTCCCATAGTTTGGATTCCAGCAGAAAGCAGGCCTGGTTCTCTCTCTAGCTAGCTGCTTTACTTCTAGGTCATTTCACCACAAACCATCAACTCTAAACTCAGACTTCATCTTCTTGTCGTCACACACAGAGCCCCTTTCCTTTCGTTTTCCTTAATGCCCCATCACCCAGGCAATCGCCTCAACAGGAAGCTAGGGTCACTCATATTTTAACAATTGCTGGACCCAGGGGTTAGGAGGGTCTCTGCATACAGCACCCCCCCCCAAAAAAGCAACTCTAAACAATATACTTTCAGCTGGGGCACTGAGAGAACAGCCTGATGCCAGAGAACCAATCTGGTGCCGCTGGCTGATATATAGATTCCTAGATACAGTGGTCCTCGGGTTACATACGCTTCAGGTTACATATGCTTCAGGTTACAGACTCCGCTAACCCAGAAATATTACCTCAGGTTAAGAACTTTGCTTCAGGATGAGAACAGAAATTGTGCTCCGGCGGCGGCACAGCAACGGGAGGCCCCATTAGCTAAAGTGGTGCTTCAGGTTAAGAACAGTTTCAGGTTAAGTACGGACCTCCGGAACTAATTAAGTACTTAACCTGAGGTATCACTGTACTGCTTTTGCTCTGTCTGATTGACTTGTCACTGAGGAGAGCATTCCCCGCACCGGCCAACTGATGCAAGCCATATTCACCAGAGCATCTCAAACACATGTACCTTATCATTGCAGTACACTCTTCCAGTTTCTCCATTATTGAGTCTCCAGACCTATGAGATGCTGTGGAAGGGACCATTTTAAGAAGGAAAACCGCCATTTAGGAGAATTACAGGGGATGCAGTCACACACAGAGATTTTCTTAGACTGCACATGGTGCCCAGTATCTCCAGCCATCTCAGTGGTTCTTTACCCTGAATAATTATTGTTATGAACATTGAAATTGGCCAAAAGCATTAGTATGCATGCCAAAAGCGTAGGCTTCCTTGCTTAAAATAACAGCGGCTGCTTGTCCTGTGTTAATAGTTTTGCTACGGTATAAGCACAATATTGGGGGAACCTTACGGAGACGAATGCTTCCAGCTGAAAATAATTTTACTCATTCGGTTTCAGTTACTTGTATCTTCCTTTTAAAATGCTTTAATCTTCTTTTATGCTCTTATGTCTTTTTATACTGCTATTTGCAAAATGCTTCGCATAGGCAGTGTGTGTGTGTTACTATCATAATTATGACCTGTTTGGTTACTATTAAATGGTTACAGTGGTACCTCAGGTTAAGTACTTAATTCGATCTGGAGGTCCGTTCTTAACCTAAAACTGTTCTTAACCTGAAGCACCACTTTAGCTAATGGGGCCTCCTGCAGCTGCTGCGCCACCGGAGCACAATTTCTGTTCTCATCCTGAAGCAAAGTTCTTAACCTGAGGTACTATTTCTGGGTTAGCAGAGTCTGTAACCTGAAGCCTGTGTAACCTGAAGCATATGTAACCTGAGGTACTACTGTATTTGATAATATTGCTCTAGGTATTACTGGGGTGGGAATCAGGTTCTTTCCTAATGTTTTAACCTTGAATGCATCTAGCAGATGACCTTTGGGCCTTTCTGAAACCGCACATACAGCTGAAAGGTTAAGTAATGCCCTTAGTAGGAACACAAGAATTTAAGACGATCTTGCTTTTTCCAGGGCTGGATTAACCATTAAGAAAATAAGCACATGCTTAGGGCATCAAGGGAAGGGGGACACCACAGAAATTTTCCATGGCCGAATTTTTAACATTAATGGTCACAAATTGCTCAGCCAAGGCGGAAAACTGGGGTTCCGTATTCCGGGGCCGGACGCCTGTGCTAGTCATGTGACCCATGCAAGATCACTGCTCCCCCCAAAAGCACTTTTGGGGGGGTGAGATCAAAATGAAAAGGCTTCCGTGCCCCTCCTGGAAGACATCCAGATAAGTACGTTTCCGAGCACAATTCAAAGTGTTGGTGCTGACCTTTAAAGCCCTAAACGGCCTCGGTCCTGGATACCTGAAGGAGCGTCTCCACCCCCATCGCTCTGCCCGGACACTGAGGTCCAGCACTGAGGGCCTTCTGGCAGTTCCCTCGCTACGAGAAGCCAAGTTACAGGGAACCAGGCAGAGGGCCTTTTCAGTAGTGGTGCCTGCCCTGTGGAACACCCTCCCACCAGATGTCAAGGCAACAAACAACTATTTTACTTTTAAAAGACAACTGAAGGTGGCCCTGTTTAGGGAAGTTTTTAATGTCTGGTGCTGTATTGTTTTTAATATTCAGTTGGAAGCCGCCCAGGGTGGCTGGGGAAACTCAGCCAGATGGGCGGTGTATAAATAATTTATTATTATTATTATTATTATTATTATTATTATTATTATTATTATTATTATTAGACTTTGTACAGACACCCTTAGACCAGAAGGGAGTCAGCCAGAGATTGGTTCCTGTCACTGAGGTACCCGATGCAGCTTTTTAAGACAACCTGCACTTATGGCAGGTTATGCCCATATCCCTGAATTTGTCTGCTCACTCCAGTTCATCTTTCTCAGAATACAGTAGAAGGTTAATAGTGGGTAAACAGAGGACATGGGGAAATGTTGTTGCAGCTCCACTTGAGGACCATAACCTGAGTCAGTTACATAGGCTGGTTTGATCACACGAAAAACCTCCTCACCAGAGCTACACATTCCTGACGGTGACCAGTGCTGGAGTAGAAATTCTCAGTAACAGTCAGTATAACATTCCCGAATTTTGGTACTGGACAATATGAAAGCCATATAAAGTCATAATACAGTGGTACCTTGGTTCTTGAACATAATCCGTTCCAGAAGCCCATTCAGCTTCAGAAATGTTCGAGAGCTTCTTGCACTCAGTGGAAGCCACATCTAGTGATGTTAAATTCTCGAGAATAATCTTTTGGAGCTTATTCTCAAGAATATTCTCGATTAATGTGGTGTGTACATTTAAAGCAGCTGTGTAGACAGTTGACACAGATTTTACAGTTTGTGGAGAATATTCTCCAGAGAATTTTCTAGCGGAGAACATTCTCACCTCACCTCACTAGCTGCGTTGCACGTTCAGGTTCCGAAAAACATTCAAAAATGGAAGGATTTACTTCCAGGTTCTCAGCGTTCAAGAACCGAAACTTACGACAACGGAAGCATTCGGGAACCGAGGTACCACTGTCATCTAATTTAGCCCTGAGAGACCTTTAGCCATAAGACAGCAGTACTGCTTTACATGGAGAGGAGGGGAAAACTAGAAATATTTTGAAAAAAGGTTTTTAAAAATACAACAAAGGGGCTTAAGGGACAGGTCTTTGCACTGGTGTCCACGGACCTGGGCAGTGGCACCATAAAGTACAGTAGAGCCTATTTATCTGTAAGAACAGAAGCCTATTTGGGGAAAACTGATCACTTGAGGAACAGTTTATTCCAAGGGGTGAGGAAGGGGTTGATTTATTATTTCTTCAGTTCTTCCTTTATTGCTTTTCTTCAAGTGGGTTGAGTGTGAGCATGCATTTCTATCGCTCCATTTTCTCATATATGCTTAAGGCTCCCCACTTAACACACGAGGCTGGCATACAATATGTTCCAGATGCAGAAATACGTGTCTTGACAGTCTCGAAACAGAACTATTTTATGTTTAGTATTTAATAACCTTCTCTTTGTCCCAGTGAAAATAAGTCACGGCTGAATTTCTCTGTCTCCACCGTTGATATTTTGTGCACCTGTTAGGAGACTTGCCATTTGAAACCTTTGTCTACTAAGAAGAGGTGGAATGAATTTTTCATCTAATGAGGTTTTGCTTACATCTCCTATCCCTTCGGTAAACTCCCTGCACCGTTAGTCCCACCTTTCATACCAGGAATGCAGATATTTGTGGGGCTCATAGTGTGGTTTATTGGTGCCTCAGGCTTTTCTGTCAGGCTTTTTCTTATTATTATTTTGCAAGAGTAACACAGATAAAGCCTTTTGTTGAATTGGGTCTAGATTTAGGCCTCTCTAGAGAGAGTTAAATCTACTAACGCTACTCGTCAGTGCCGTAATTGTGGCCAATAGATTTTCCTGGATGGCTTCCACTGTGGATTCAACCCAGACAAAGGCCACGAGTAGCCATCTGATTTTCCATTAAGGTAATTGTCAATGTGATTGTTTGCAGGGAGGAGATGCACCATACGTGTTTCCACTGGAAAAATGATAGCTGCAGAGAGATTATGCAAAGAACTGTACAGGAGGGAAAAAACTTTTTGTAGTAAACACAAAGTTTACTGTCAGTCTGACAAAACCCAGGAGCGAAGGCTATGTTCCTAATGGTTCTTTACTGCCACCTGCCGGCTTCTCTTGTATATAAACAAATACATAAAGACATACATCAGCCTTTCCCAACCTGGTGCCCACGACCCTGAGATTAAGAGTCTCAGGCTGAGCTATCCCTCCAGATGTTTCGGACTACAAATCCCAAGGGTTCCCTGTCAACGTGACCAACAGCTGACAGGGATGATGGGAGTTATAGTTCAACAACATTTGAAGAGCGCCAGGTTGGGAAAGGCTGATATGTATTATTCAGGCCAGGGATTCTCAGGGCCAAACTTGACTATGTTTGTGGTAAAATCCCACCTTTACCTTGCCTACCACCTGACTTCACTTCTCCATTTGCAGGTGGCAAAAATGGAAGGACTAGTTCAATATTGTTAAACAAAAACAGGAGGCACAAAGCAAAATTAAAGTTTAGGGTGTTGCCTATTGGTACCACGCAGCGTTTTTGTCTGTTTATGATGCTTGCACCACCCCTTTGCCAGCAGCGGTGCTGCTAACAGCAGTCACTGGGCAGCGGCTGCCATTTTCTTCCCCCTAGAATGTTCCTAGAGCCATGTGGGGGAGGGCAACTTGATTTTTAAGGGGGGCAATTCGAGAATGAGTTATTAACAGTGAATGACCTTTTAGGCTTCATCCACGTGAATAGGAGTTCACGTTTTGAATAATAAGAATTATATATCGGGGGCAGGGGCATCAGGATTTTAGAGCTGCTTAGGTGGGGCTGGCCAAAAAAAGGTTGGGAACCACTATCCTAGAGTGATGCTACAGCATGCAATTAGAGTTGTTGCAGGTAAAAAAATAGTGGTGGCTGCCAGTAGTGGCAGACTTTGGGCTTTAAAATTTCAGCGGCACCCTGTGCAAAGCCAAAGATTCTATGCCAGCCCCCACTTCGCACCGTCCATTGTTTGTCATTGTTGCAGTGCCCTTTCAGCTCTGTGCCCAGAACTGGTTGCCCTCTTTCTGCAGAGGCACATTTCCTTGTCTTAGATTTCAGTGCAAAAGGTGAACATGCCCACAATTTTCTGTGCATCATTTTGTCTAGAATCATGTCTATATATCCATATTCTATAACTTGAAGGATTTATGTGCTGGATCATCCATACTGTCAGGGAACTGCCATCGGAACTAGAGGAGGAGGCAAGGCTCCACAGCGATGCTGGAGAAGGGCCAAGCAGGGAGAGAGGCAGCTCTCCAGCTGGGGAAGAAAATCAGCGTAACACCAGGGATAGAGGGGGGCCGATGGGGGGAGCGGAGAGGAGGCTCCAGGACTCCTCGCAGGAGACCAGCGAGGAGAGCACGGGTCCTCCGCTGCCCACACCCACCCTGCGCAGAAGACTTCCGCGCAGGGAGAGTAGGCGGCGACTTGGCGTCAAAGAACTTCTTTGCTGGAAGAGGTTCAAGAAACGCCCACTGACGGATTCTGCTAGCGACTGAACAGCCACGGAGAGAATGGCTGTCCAGACAGAAAAGGTTTAACCAGGCAACCTAGCCCAGAGCGGCGGTAACTTACGCACGAGCAACCCCTAAAACCATTACACATACCATATTTTGAAGGATTTCTATATTCTTTGGGTAGCTCCTGTCTACCTACTGCCTCACTACAATTTTTGCATTGCAGGATAGCTATTAAAAATGTGCTTCATATTATTCCCTTTTCAGGAAGCCTCTAGTTCCTATCAGATTGCAGTTACATGAAAAACATATTGCTCTGCTCTTAAGGACAAACACTGCATCTTTGTTGTGAAACACTTTGTATATACCACTGAGACAGCTGCTATACTCTTCAAAACACCACACTGCTGTCCAACAGATAAAATATAAAAGAAATGATGTCACCTAATAATATGGCTTTTAAAGGTCTCTTGTCACGTGATATGGAGAGGGGGAGCAGGAAACAATGGGCATTGAATGTGTTTAAGCACATTCACATATACAATGGTGGAAAAGAGATTATGGTTCAGCCGAGTTCAGCATTACACCTACAGATACACAATGGCTGCCAACTGTTTTTCCTGTGTTGCTCAACTACTTGGATTTAATTACTGTGCTACTAAGTGGATGGGCAGGGAAGATACAACAGTAACACTGTGTGTGTGTGTGTGTGTGTGTGTGTGTGTGTGTGTGTGTGTGTAAACCCTTCCATTTATGAATGCACATACAGTGGTACCTCGGTTTTAGAATGTAATCCGTTCTGGAAGACCGTTCGAGTTCCGAAACGTTCAAAAACCCAAAACTCAAAACGGAAGCCTCAGTATGGAAAACTCAAAACAGAAGCCGTGTTTCCTGTTTGACTGTCGAGGAGTGTTCGAAAACTAGCGTTCGAGTTCCGAAACATTCGTCAATGGAGATGTTTGAAAACCGAAGTACCACTGTATTTAACAAATGTAAACACACAAATATAAGAGCAGGGCTTTTTTCAGCCGGAACGCACTGGAACTCAGTTCTGGCACCTCTCAGGTGGGCGCCATTGCCATGATAAGAGAACAAGGGAAATTAGTGGTTAGCTCCAGCACCTCTTTTTCTAGAATAGAACTGCTTGCTCCACACCTGGGTGTTACTTCAGAAAAACATCATTGCTGGCCTAACTGGACCCCTGCTTAGGCCCCCGGGCTGGAAGTTACTCACTGCTGTCCTAAGGGCTGGCTCAAGAGGCGCTGGATGCTGCGAAAAGACTGCTGGAAATGCTGGCTTCACACACCTGGGCTTATCCTGTATCTTGTCCTAACACGTGAGCAGAGGCTGCTAAAAAGTGTTCACACAATCGTGAAAAGGCTGTTGGTGACATCCTGGTTCATACACTACAATCCTCAAAATCAACACAAATTACTGAGTTAGCTCATGCAGACTCTCTTCCTTATGTAGTCAGGGGCTTAGTGGAACAGTCTCAAGCCTATTTGTGTCAACAAGAAAAAATGGCTGGGAAAATGCATTTCAGATTGTGCAGTAACTCTCATCAGAGTCCATGCATTGTGAGTGATAGGTAATCCATCATCTCCAGTGACCATTAATAAATAACTCTTTGTCAACTAAATGGGCATCTGTAGGAAGATTCGGTTTTGCTAAAAAAAGTAACATTCATTTGAATATTATGATTAAGAGACCAGTACATAGTTTCTAAGTATCTACTAGGGCATGGGTTGGGGGGGGGGGGATGCAGACATTTGAAAACTACTCAAACCTACAAAAACATTGTGTTTGCATCAACAGGGGTCCAGAGAGGTAACCAGCAGCAAAGTGAGACTTGGTTCGTTTCTATGAAAATTAGTCCCTTTCCCTTTACTGTGTGCTTGCTGAACTAGACAAGACACCATTCATGCAACTAGAAACTGCATGCATGGCTTTTAAAAAGGAAACATCAGGCAATAGCTCAGTTAGCTAGAGGGTAGTGCTGATAATGCCAAGGTGGCAGGTTCCATCCTCATAAGGGAGAGCTGCATATTCCTGCATTGCAGGGGTTAGGCTAGATGATCCTCAGGAGCCCCTTCCAACTCTATGATTCTACATGGAGAGCCAGATAAGGATTCTGGTTGCGGGCGTAGGGAGCTTCAACCCAGGGGTTGGCAACCTAAAGCCCATGGGCCACAAGCAGCCCACAGGGGTTGTTTAACCGGCCCACGAGCTGCCCCCGAACTGAGCTGCCCGCTCAGCGAGTCCCCGCGCACTGCGCTAAACTGGCGCAGTGCAGCGCAGGGACTCGCTTTTGCATCACCAAAAGTCACACCTGTGCAGATGCCAGAAATTGCGGGCGCACACGCAATCCGGCCCACAGAGGGCTCTCCGCTGGAGTGAACCAGCCCAGGCAAGGTAAACTGCTTTAACCCTTTGGACTCCTAATGTTCCAGTCCCTGACTTATGCTATCTGCATTTTAAGAAAAGCTCCCATTCATGGCAATGGACATTTTTCTTGAAATGCAGATAGCAGTCACAGAGGACTGATCAGGACCATAGTAGGAGACAAAGGGCCAAACCCCCTTAGATTACCACCAGAGCCCCAATCCAGATTGGAATCCTTGCATGATGAGTGGTTTTGGTGGAGAGACGGCTAATCATTATTTAAAATAGTGGTAGTGGAAAGTAATTTAGATATTCTCTCCTCTGCTCACCACACCTCTCTGCCCTTTCCTTATCTGGTGAGCCTTGCTCTCCAGGTGTTTTAGACTACAACTCCCTTCAGCCCCAGCCAGCATGGGCAATAGGCATGGAAAATGGGAGTTGTAGTCTAAAGCACTTGGAGGGCACCAGGTTGGGAAATATTCCCCTGTACATTTGTAATCTTCACATCTCAGCTGGGTTCACACAACACAGTAAACCATAGCTAATGGGCTGCTGTGAATGCATAGATAGCTCCCACTTCCTCCTCTAACTTTTGTGGTCCAACAGCTCCTGTTCTATTGTGTTTTTATTGTTATTCTGTAACTGTAACACTGTTTTATTTGTGTCGGGTGGTTGTTTTAGTGCTTTGTTAAGTAAAGTCATCCTATGCTCAAAAAGGGAGAAATGGAAGGATAAAACACGGAATAAATAAAACAGAGCAAGCAAAAGCAACAAAGCATGATGCCTGGCTTAGTGTTTTGTGTGAAACATGGATCATAGCTTGCTTCTCTCAAAACAGACTACTATTTGAAACACAGATTTGGCTTAACGTTCATGGTTTGTTTAAGTCAAACCACGATCCCCGGTTCAGATGTAGTGCTAAGCTACTCATACGTGCTGTGGAAGGAGAAAAGCAGAAGTAATCTCTTATGTTCATGGTAAACCATTAAATATGGTTTAACCCTGATATGCAAACTGAGCCACTGTGTTCCTATGATTAAGTTAGACCTAAATTCAAAGATTAAGGTGTTTGGCTTCTTTCCCACTCATTCTGAGTGCTTTCTGTAACTATTCTTCTTTGACTTGAATCCTTAGCCTAAACGTTAAAACAAGCAAGGCGGACCCTGCCAACCACATTCTTACACACAAGCAAATTTCCATTAACTCTAATCAGAGTTCCAAGAAGAAAATACATCTCCCCTACAGACATGAAAATAGTTTCATGTCTAAACTCTAAAGAAATATTGAAGAGATGTTATCGGGGAGAACAACATGTAGTGCAACGTTTTACGTAAACAAAGCACTGTGGCTGCGATCTCAAGGAAGCATTCCTCTTTTCTTTAAAGTGGCTAATAATGATTTAAAACCAAAGCATAGTTTTGTAATAGAATGTGCATATTAGCTTGCTTTGTTTTTCCTGCCGCAGCGCATACATTATTTGGTCATGTTCTTTATTGTTTCGGGACTTCTGCCAATTAATAATTAGAAATAAAAAAGAATATTATAAAATAAAATATTAGCCATCTATTCCACCAAGGTATAGCTAAGTGGTGCAATCAATCATTCCCAGTGACCCTTTCAATGGCACCCTTCACCAGTCTGATAATTTAACAATCACCCGACAGCCTAATAATTCCTTGCTCAAATGCCCAACATGCTTTCAGCAGTACCTTTTTCATTTTTGTTTCCAGCAGCGTATTATGGATTCTCTTCTGGAAAACTATTGAACGCAATATACCTTCCGACTTTTGGAACCATGTCAGGAATTTTGGAAATGTCTGGATAAGCCATTTTTATTTCCAAAGTCACTCTGAAAAAATTACTTATCTATCTTTTCTGCTTCTCTCATGGTAATACCCCATAGAGGGATCACAAATCTGAAATGTTGTACATGAAGTCAAATCCTAATCATGATTACTTAGAAGAAAGTCCTGCGGTGTCTCATTTACTTCTTTGTTGGCCAAAATATACCCCCAGCATCCAGAAAACATTGTGGCAGCAAACAGAACAAACAGTAGCATTACATTCATGTGTAATTTGTGATTAATTTATGCTTAGGGTGCTTCTCGCCACACCTTGCTTTATGTTAACATCTTGCCTGAGAACTTGAAAACTTGCCACATTTTTGTCGTTTTTAAAAATTGGTCCTAATAAAGGCACTACCTGTGTGTGGACTTTTGAGTTTTTACTTAAGAGACCAACACAGCTATCTTCGCTTTTTATGCTTAGGATTGCTGCCTCAAACCTGCACGTTTGCTATTGATCCACAAATGTTACAATGGTATTTACCATAATGAACATATAGTGCTGCCTGAAGGATGCCATGCACAGATGCCAGGTACTTGCAGCCAATCATATCCTTGCAGGCATATATTTCAGATCCTAGATCTTACACTTGTTGTGTGAATGATTCCACATGAAATAAGCCATGGGTACAAGAAACTAGAATTTGTCAGACTGGAGCAATCTTTGAAGCTAGAAGGTATGCGTCTGAAATTCCTCGGCAGGTGTGTTACTAGGAATATCAGCAGATGTACCATCAGAAATAGGGACGCGGGTGGTGCTGTGGGTTAAACCACAGAGCCTAGGACTTGCCAATCAGAAGGTCGGCAGTTCGAATCCCCTCGATGGGGTGAGCTCCCCTTGCTCGGTCCCAGCTCCTGCCAACCTAGCAGTTTGAAAGCACAGCAAAGTGCAAGTAGATAAATAGGTACCACTCCGGCAGGAAGGTAAACGGCGTTTCCGTGCACTGCTCTGGTTTGCCAGAAGCGGCTTAGTCATGCTGGCCACATGACCCAGAAGCTGTATGCCAGCTCCCTCGGCCAATAAAGCGAGATGAGAGCAGCAACCCCAGAGTCGGTCACGACTGGACCTAATGGTTAGGGGTCCCTTTACCTTTACCATCAGAAATGTGAAGGTAAGAGGTAGCTTAAAGGGAATGTTTTCTTGGAATCATCACCAAGGTGTGAGAACAAAACTTAAAAACTAAATAAGTCAACAAACTAATCTTTCAAGGGTGGTCAACAATCCTGACTATCCTGAATGACTGTTTTTTACAGCTGAGTATTTGGTGCCATCGTGTGGCCAATTTAATTTTACATATCTGAGAGAATGGGTTTAATACAACTCCTGCCACCACACATCACTAACCACTGGCCATGCTGGCAGGAACGGATGAGAAACTGAGTCCACCAACATCGGGGGGGGGGGGCACAGGTCCCCCATCCCAGCTGTAAGGCATGGAGGTAGCAGATGAGGCGATTTCCTAAGAAGAAACCTTATATATGACTTGAATCTCAAAGCCAGACACATTTCAAAACAATCCCCCCCTTTTAAATAAATACACAAGATAGCTTTAAGCACATACAATTTCCTTCTCCAAGGAGTGTCAAATCTCCCTCTCTTGAGATATGTCTGTTCTTCATGTTACAAGGTGCAATTGCTAATAATTGCTCTGGGCTACAACCAAAGCATTAGATAAAGAGATCAGAAGAGAGCAAAGCATGCTAGTTTATGTCACTACCTGCTATTTGAATAGAGACTGAAGCAGTGTTGGTACAGCATCTTCCCTTGTGAATTGAAACTAGTCTTTCTCGCATCGATTGCACACCGACAATACAATCATTTTGGTGAATGAAAATACAACTCTTAGTTCATTGCCAGATTCATTCATAACAAGAGAGCAAGTATTCGCTTACGGTGAACTAAACTGAGCAGATTTAACTGTGCAGCTACTTCCGCAGCCACATAAAAGGGATGATCGGAATTGCTACTGGAACCATGTTACAGTGGTACCTCGGGTTACAGATGCTTCAGGTTACAGACTCCACTAACCCAGAAATAGTACCTCGGGTTAAGAACATTGCTTCAGGATGAGAAGAGAAATCACAGGGCGGCGGCATGGCAGCAGCGGGAGGCCCTATTAGCTAAAGTGGTGTCTCAGGTTAAGAACAGACCTCCAGAATGAATTAAGTTCTTAACCCAAGGTACCACTGTACTTATTTCCTTGCTGCTCATCCCCAATCCTCTTTGCTCTCTGTGGGTAACATTTGCTACTGCATCTGCTATTGTCAAGTGCTACTGGTTTCATGTCCCTTTGGCATGAGAATCTTGACTCCATATCCATGCTCAACCTTGTTGATCCATGATAACCTTGTTGTCTGTCAAAGGTAGCCCCACGTAGGGTGCATTGCAGTAGTCCAAGTAGGCAGCTGTTCCACCATTGTGAGCATCCTTGCGCTGTAAATGTCATCCATATCTTTAGAACCATTTTGAAGAGAATGTTTCTAGTTAATTTTTTCGGGTCTCATCGTGGTCTCATTTTTATTCCTGTGTTTTTAACATTCTTTGCGTTTTGTGGTGGGATTTTCAGACAGACAGAACCAAAACAATAGCAAGGGCACTGAAAATTCACCCAATGTTTAAGGAAAAAACTGTTTATATGCAAACATGATTGAGGAACTTGGCTTTTAGAAGACAACATTATGCAACTACCTAGTGTCAATACGGGAAGGTACACCAAAGCTACCTGCAGCTAAAGCCAATCCATCTCGCCTCTGAAGGCCTTGAAATTAGATACAGCTTGTCAACCCAAAGGAATATGATCCATTTTCCCTTTCTACTAATCTTCCTATTTATAGATGACTGTTTGAAGCCATTCTGTAACAACATGCTGCAGTATTTGCATTTTAATCTTAGCAGAAACTCCTGGTCTCTCATCCTGTGTGTCGGTGTCTAAGCTGTTGCGGGGGGGGGGGGCATGCATGTGTGTGTGCGGTCCACACTGGGCAGCATGGAGTCAGAGGGCAGCATGGGGTTAGAGGGGGGCCAGAGGGAGAGGGCAGGTTTGTAGGTGACCTCCTTAAAAGAAGCTTAACAACTTTTGGATGCACCTGCCCCAAAGGTGGGGTGTCAGGCCCAAAGGTGTAACTCACTATTCCTACTGCGTTGTGGTTGTCACCAACACACTTGCTAAGAGAAAATCTTTGTTAAATCACATATTTAATGCCTCAGCATTAAACACCCACAGTTTATAGAGCTTAACTCACGTCGACTCTGTGTTTGGGATGGAAACCTTCAGTTCCTGCTGCAAATATCTTTCCCATTTCCAACAATGCAAAAGATTTGTTAGATAAATTAAACTGGTTACATTATCACCAAATTAATGAATTGTATAAACTGGATAAGAAAAACGGCTTTGCTTTTGAAAAATCTAAGTTGGAGACGGAGTTGTTGGATACCAAAGGTAAAAAATTATCTAAAATGTACAAGTTATTGTTGGAGTGGCATACAAAAGATGAACAAGTTAAATCTGTGATGATAGATTGGGCAAGGGATGTAGGACATAATATAATGTTTGAGGATTGGGAAAGATTGTAGAAGAAAGGGGTCAAGTTCACTGCATGTACTGTGTTAAAGGAAAATATAATGAAAATGATGTAGAGATGGTAAAATTAGCAAAGATATATCATAACTGTGACAATCTATGTTGGAAATGTAAAGAAAAGGAAGGAGCCTTTTATCATATTTGTTGCACAAAAAAGTGGGCATTGATAGATAGAACGCGAGCCCAAGCAGGGGCAGAAGAGGGCCAGCGCTGCTTTCCCCATATATGACGTCCACCCCCCCCCACTGCCGCCCCTCCCGTCCAAGTCTGCAGCGCCTTGGGAGCCCGAGCAGAAGGAGGCGCGTGGAAGTGGAACGCAGCCGCGCCCGGGGAAATAACGCCTGCCGGGCAACGGACGGCGGCGCCGACCCTCCGACGGCGCGCCGGGAAGAGCGGCCGCATCACGCAGAGCCCAGCGGCCCGGACGTCGCGGCTGCCTGGACGATGGCGCCCCGCGGCTGCCACACGGACTGCGTGGAGCGGCCCCTGTCTCGCGCGCTCCGCCGCTTCGGCGCCTTGGTGGGCGCGCACCCGTGGCCCTTCCTGCTGGCGCCCGTGGCGCTCACCGTCGGGCTGGGCACGGGCTTCGTGATGCTGCGCAGCCGCGAGGCCAACGACATTGAGGGCCAGTACACGCCCGTCGGGGGCCCCGCCAAGGCCGAGCGTTGCTTTATCCGGACGCACTTCCCGACGGACGACGCCCGGCGCTTCTCCCCGCAGAGGCTGAGCACCGAGGGCTCCTTCGCCTCCTTCATCGCCGTGGCCTCCGCCTCCGGGGGCAGCGACTCGGTGCTCACCAAGGCGGCCTTCACGGAGCTGCTGGAGCTGGACTCGGCGGTGCGGGCCATGACCGCCGGCGAGCGAAACTTCGCGGACCTCTGCGCGCGCTGGAACAACACTTGCCTGAGCCCCAACCCGCTGATCACCGCCGTCGAGGGCGACGCGGCCGCCATAGAGACGCTGCTGCCCGCGCTCACCTTCCCGCTCTACCAGAGCCACGTGTTCCTGGGCTACTTCCTGGGCGACGTCGTGCTGGGCCCGGGAAATGGCACCGCGCGCCCCGTCCGGGCAGCCCGGGCCATGCGCCTCTTCTACTTCTTCCAGGAGGATGGAGCTTCGCAGCGACAGGCCAGCAAGGTCTGGATCGAGACCTTTCTGGAGCGCATCCCCGTCGTGCTGGGCACTATGAACCTCCATTTCACCCGGGTAAGCGCCGCGCGTGCACGTCTCGGGAGGCGCGCAGCTCCGGACAGACCGCTTTGCGACGGCGCTGCCTTGTGCTCCGCAGTTGCGCCCTTAGTTTTGATAAAAAGCCGTCGAGGTTCTCAAGCGTGGGTTGGCTTTCCTCGCCCGAAAGGCTCCTAGGGCAATAGAAGCAGGAGGACAGGCCCTGCCCCAGCCTTCCCATCCAAAAGCCGGGACGGAAAAGGGATGCGGAGGAAGCTCAGAGCTGCGCTGACTCTGTGGCTTATATGTTAGGATGGGGCTAGCTAGCACCTGCAGGATGCAACCCTCCCCTTGCATAACAATATAATAACGAATTTATATGCATACAGCCATGGGTGCCAACTTGAATAAAATATTGTGGGGCCCAGGTAAATAGACATCAGAGGGCTCTCCAGGCCTGAGATCAGAGTCCAGCATTATGATTAAGATGTATGTAGGTGCCATGACCTATATTCTCTAACCTCAAAAATACACATTTTAAAAATATGCATATCCTTTATTAAAGAATGGCTTGGTGCTCTGAAGGGGAGCAGTGGAAGATGAACAACCATTGGAAAGCTTCTCTCCCTCCATACCCAGAATGAGCAAAGGCAGAGCTTTAAATCAGACCACCCTCAATCTTTTAGATTATATTAAACTGATATGGAAGAGGAATGCTTTTTTTAGGCTGCAGTCCCATGTCCGCTAAACATGGAAGTAAAATGTGATGTTCTTCTCAGTGGACACGGGTAGGGTTGCTGAAATTAAACAGGCTTGAAAAAACTGGGCAGAGAGTTTTTTAAATTATCGTGCAAAAAGTATTTCCATGGAATGAAGTTGCCACTTTCTGGAGCTTCCAACTAACCGTTGTTGTTGTTGTTGTTGTTGTTGTTGTTGTTGTTGTTGTTTACATAATGCAGTGAAGGAAATTACAATATAACCATTCATTTTATGATTTTTCTTAGCCAGCCTTGATACCCTCCAGAATATTAAGCTACATCTTAAGAGATCTATTATGCAATAGTTTGTCTTATTCTTTCTTTCCTCACTTGGCAGGTGACCTATTTTTCCTCAGAATCCAGACAGAAAGAATTTGGAAAAATTACCAAGCGCGTGATCCCATTGGTTTCTGTCACATATTTTTTAACAATATTCTTTTCCATTGTATCATGTGCAAGGTAATCTCCCCACCTTAATTCTTTGGAGAGGGAGGGAAAATCCCTGCCCCCCCCCACCATCACAGGTAGATCTGCAATATGCACTAGCTAAGTGAAGTATTGTAGATGGGTAGATCTGCTTAAAGAAATCCCAGTACAGTGGTACCTCGGTTAAGAACTTAATTCGTTCTGGAGGTCCGTTCTTAACCTGAAACTGTTCTTAACCTGAGGTACTTTAGCTAATGGGGCCTCCCGCTGCTGCCACACTGCTGGAGCACGATTTCTGTTCTCATCCTGAAGCAAAGTTCTTAACTCGAGGTACTATTTCTGGGTTAGTGGAGTCTGTAACCTGAAGCGTCTGTAACCCAAGGTACCACTGTATTGAAAGCTAATTGAGAAAGTGTCACTCAGCAAATGAAGTGAAAGTCTCATGAAAAACACTGCAGCAAAATGGAGTCAGAGATCTGGCCCAATTGTAGGCCTACTATGTAGAGTGAAGCCCACTAGTAGATGGAAGAGGCAATGTTCTCAATAGCTAGAGTGGCTTGTTCACTCTCTGTCAGTTTCAATTTCTCAAAGTTACTGTTTCTATTTATTCCTCCCCCTCCCCACATAATATTTTCTTGATTTAGTATGTATTTTTGTGTTCTTATATTGTGAACTCCCCTGTGATCATTGGGTTGAAGGGCGGTATATAAATTTAATAAAAGTTAATAATAAAAAGTGCAATAATAACAAAAATTAAAAATGTAACCTATGAAACATCACAGCCCGTAAAAACCAAAGGACAAAGGTACAGCACAGTTCCAAAGAGATAATAAAGTGTTAACCCATACAAAGGTTTCCTTTACAAATCAGAAAGATAAGTTTCTTAAAAATGCAAGTATTCGCCATCTGTGAACTCCATCATTATTAAACCCTAGAGAATTTCTATTTCTTACAGTTGCAAGAAATACGTGCAACTGCTATGTGGCACTGTCATTTTGTTCAAGGAAGCTGCAAATTGGCACATTACCATGGAACTCTGAACCCAAACATAATTCTTCTTTATCTGCTTTACAGGATGGATTGTGTGCGGACAAAAATTTGGATTGCAATTTTTGGGGTGATGTCAGCAGGATTATCTGTCATCAGCAGCTTTGGATTACTGCTGTTTTGTGGGGTGCCATTTGTTATCACAGCCGCAAATTCACCCTTTCTTATACTTGGTAAGTCTATACATTCCTCATGCCTTCTTATCCATTGGGCTTTCGATGGGTGTGCCTAAAGTAGGTATTGGGCAGTAACCCCATATAAAACTATGATCATTTGGAGAATTTAATGCTAATTCTTGTTTTTTTATTTGAAATTACATAAGTAAGCAGAAAAGTTTTATATCGCATGTGTTGTCGGGGGCGGGGCCAGATGACTCCTCCGATCTCTTCCAACACTATAATTCTATGATGCTATCAATGGGCATATGCACACATTTTTCATCACACGCCTTCAAAACATTTATTAGCAAAGGGCAGATCTGGCCTTGATTGCTCCTCCTACATGAGGGGAATGTCGCCAAAATGAAAACTTGTGTGGAACAAGGAAAGCTTGCTTTGTGTGCAG
This sequence comes from Podarcis filfolensis, assembly GCF_964270895.1. Taxonomy (NCBI): domain Eukaryota; kingdom Metazoa; phylum Chordata; class Lepidosauria; order Squamata; family Lacertidae; genus Podarcis; species Podarcis filfolensis. The sequence continues at coordinate 38,432,011 of NC_139614.1, read as the reverse complement.
TGCGTTTACGCAAGCCAATGCTTTTCTATCCCTGCTGTTATAAATTCCTGAACATTCTTTGTAAAGCACTCAAATATCATTTTATAAAGAAAAGTAGGTTTCCGATTTGTAAACACAGCCATGCCTCGGTTCTCGAACGGAATCCGTTCCAGATTCCAAAACTGTTCAAAAACCAAGGCGCGGCTTCCGATTGGCTGCAGGAGCTTCCTGCAGCCAATTGGAAGCCGTGTCAGACGTTCAGGTTCTAAAGAACGTTTGCAAACCAGAACACTCACTTCCGGGTTTGCAGCATTTGGGAGCCAAAACGTTTGAGTCGCAAGGCGTTCGAGAACCAAGGAACCACTGTCAATAAATGACTAGGTGTGTTTCCCTAGTAAATATCCATGTTGTTCTCCTAAGGCATGTTTGGAACTGGTATGTTACATATTTTTCTATTCTTCAGGGGTTGGTGTTGATGACATGTTCATCCTGGTATCCTGCTGGCAGCAGACGAAAGTGAAGAAGGGAGTCATAGAACGGATGGCTGACACCTATGCAAAGGCAGCTGTCTCCGTTACCATCACAACACTTACCGACGTTTTAGCCTTCTACATTGGAGTTGAAAGTTCCCTTGTGTCTATTCAGTCATTTTGTTTGTATACGGGCACAGCCTTTGTGTTTTGCTACATCTACAACCTGACTTTCCTTGGGGCAGTTCTTGCTCTTAATGGCCGAAGGGAAGAGAGCAACAAGCATTGGCTCACGTTCAAGAAAGTGATGGATAAGCCTCAGGATTCGAAGAGCCCTATGTATAACAGGTGCTGTATAGGAGGGGCTTTCGATGAGTCCACTGGAACAGAGACTGAACATCCCATGTATGGCTTCTTTAAAAATCACTATGCCCCCTTCCTGATGCACACGAGGACCAAGTTATCTGTGGTAGTCCTGTATCTGGCATACGTGGTTAGTAGTGTTTACGGGTGCAGTCAACTTAAAGAAGGTATAAATGTTCGACACCTAGCTGTAGATCGTTCTTATGTCGTTGCGTATTACGACTCAGAAGAAAAACATTTTACTGAGTATGGCCCAAGGCTCATGGTTGCTGTTACAGAAAGCATACCATATTGGAATTCAACTGTCCGTGCAGATCTTGAGAACTGCATGCAGTTGTTTGAAGAGTCCTCCTATGTGGATAAGAGATTATCCGAGTCATGGCTGAGAACTTATGAAATGGTTGCAAAAGGGGCATCTTTAAATTTAGATGACCGTACGTCATTTATGACTAACTTGAAGACTCTTTTCCAAGCAAATCCAGAGTATGAGTGGGATGTTAATATTAGTGCTACTGAAATAGTTGCATCACGGTTTTTCATACAGACCGTCAATGTTACTACTGCAGTACATGAGAAAAATCTTTTAAACCAAATGAGACAACTTGCTGAGGACTGTGAGACGCCACTATTGGTTTATCATCCAGCTTTTATATATTTTGATCAATTTGCTGTAATAATGGAATACACCATTCAAAATGTTTTGATTGCTGCTGGTGCTATGTTAGTAACTTCCTTGCTGCTCATCCCCAATCCTCTTTGCTCTCTGTGGGTAACATTTACTATTGTATCTGTTTTTGTCGGTGTTACTGGTTTCATGGCCCTCTGGAATGTGAATCTTGACTCCATATCTATGATCAACCTTGTCATCTGCATAGGGTTTTCAGTAGACTTCTCTGCTCATATTTCCTATGCCTTTGTTTCCAGTGAGAAACCCAAAGTGAACGATAAGGCAGTGGAAGCTCTCTACCGCCTTGGTTTCCCTATCCTACAGGCCGCTGTTTCCACCATTGTGGGCATCCTTGTGTTGCCCATGTCATCCACTTACGTCTTCAGAACCTTTTTTAAGATAATGTTTCTAGTTATTTTTTTCGGGTCTCTTCACGGTCTCGTTTTTCTTCCTGTATTTTTAACATTCTTTGGGTTTTGTGGTGAAGTTTCAAACAAAGAGGACCAAAATGATAGCAAGGGCATTGAAAATTCACCCAATGTTTAAGGAAAACATTGTCCATATGGAAACAAGATTGAGGAACTCGGTTTTCTAGAAGGAAATGTTATGGGGAAACTGAGGTTTTAGAATGAAAAATGGAACTAGTGATTGTGAACATGGAAGGAAAAACCATAATCAATCTATATTGCCTGTAAATAGCTTGTTAATATGTTCAGTTGTTCCTTATGTTCCATAGCTATCTAATCTTCCTATTTATGTCATGTAAATACACCACTTGGCTTAAAATTTTCACTTGAAAGGTGTTATGGTTTGTTACAAGACTCCAAAACAATACATGTTTATTTGGCAAAGCACATTTCAGTCATTTGCTGACAGTATGGCACACCCAAAATAAATGAATGTGGGATAGAGATTGCTCAGGTGACTGCTTGAACTCATTCTGTAACAACATGCTGTGGCGATTGCCCTTTAATCTTAGCAGAAACTCCTGGCTTCTTGTCCTAGCTGCTCCTCAGGTTCCAAGTCGGCAAAATGAAACGAAACGATTTATGTATAGGGGGATGCGGTATGGAAAGGAGAGAGCACTGTCTGCATTGGTGGTGGTGGTATGAATGCTTCTAAGAGGCAAATCAAGAAATCCCTTTTCAACTGGAGGTGGTTGTATTCTGAGATTCCCCTGGTCCATAATTCCTTCCCATAAGTAGAAGACACAGGACAGTCAATGTGAAGTTTGGCAACAGGGAAATTCCAACAGCACAGAATCTGGATTCTCTTCTTCGTGAGAAGGGAATTTCCATGTTAAGACAGGGCAGTGTGAAACTTCAGTATTACAGTACTGTATTCATTATTGCAGGGATGCGGGTGGCACTGTGGTCTAAACCATAGAGCCTAGGGCTTGCCCACCAGAAGGTTGGTGGTCCGAATCCCCGCGATGGGGTGAGCTTCCGTTGTTCGGTCCCAGCTCCTGCCCACCTAGCAGTTTGAAAGCACGTCAAAGTGCAAGTAGATAAATAGGTACTGCTCTAGCAGGAAGGTAGACGGCGTTTCTATGCGCTGCTCTGGTTTCGCCAGAAGTGACTTAGTCATGCTGGCCACATGACCCGGAAGCTGTACGCCAGCTCCCTCGGCCAGTAAAGCGAGATGAGCGCCACAACCCCAGAGTTGTCCGCGACTGGACCTAACGGTCAGGGGTGCCTTTACTTTTATTCATTATTGCAGTATACAATGTAAATAGGGAGTAGAAAAGGTTCCCTTCTGGACGACATTCTGAGTGTGGGAACACACGCCAGTGGTGGGCAGGGCCAGAGGCAAAATGGATGGAAGGCAGAAAGTAAATTTTACCTCAGGACAATAGGCTAATTTCTGCACATACACAACACTCTCTTATCTTCCTCCAAAGAATTCTGCTCTAAGCGGACACAGATACAGAAATTCCCTCCATTCAGGTGTTAACTCAGGTTCAGGAATGGTGAACACAAACCATATTTGTTCACAGTATTTATTTACCCTTTTAAATCCACAGATTATGCATAACTGATGTGAACCGCAAGAGGAAGAGGCTACTGTTGCACTGAGGTCCTTCTTGCAATACTTTTTATTACTACCGTATTTTTCGCTCTATAAGACGCACCAGACCATAAGACGCACCTAGTTTTTGGAGGAGGAAAACAAGAAAAAAAATATTCTGAATCTCAGAAGCCAGAACAACAAGAGGGATAGCTGCGCAGTCTGCATTCGCTCCATAAGACGCACACACATTTCCCCTTTTTAGGAGGAAAAAAATGAGTCTTATAGAGCAAAAAATACGGTAATTTCACATAATCAGACCAATGGTCTTTATATATATATATATATATATATATATATATATATATAAAATTTCATTTTTTAACAGTGTTCTAATTCATTTAAATCATTTCAATTTTTTCATATCAGAGATTACTTGAATCCCCAGACTTCCCCCCACCTCACCCCCTGCTTTCCAATATTTATCTATTTTTCAAACTCGTTTTAAATCCTTTTTTTAAACTTTAGTCTTATTACATTATAAGTGTTATAATAATCCTGCTAACGTTTTAAAATCATCTACAATGATCTTTAAGGTACTCTAAAAAAAATTCTCACTCTTTGCTGAATTTCTTGTCATCTTAGTGTCTGATCTTCATGGTCATTTTTGCCATTTTGGTATAGTCCATCATAATGGTTTTCCATTCTTCTTTGGTTGGGACCTTCTCTTCTTTCCATTTCTGGACAAAAAGCATTCTTGCAGCTGTTGTCACATACATAAACAACCTTTTAAAGTCCTTTGTTATTTCTCCTATTATTCACAATAAGAAAGATTCTGAGGGGGTTTTTAGCAAAGTTTGTCTTAAACATTTTTTCAGTTCATTATATATTATTTCCCAGAATTCTTTTGCCAATTTGCATGCCCACCACATGTGGTAAAACGTGCCTTCTTTTTCCTTACACTTCCAGCATAAATTGGAAGTGTTTTTATACATTTTTGCTAATCTTCTAGGAGTCAAATACCAAAAGTACATCATTTTCATATACTTCTCTTTCAGCGCACAACAAGCCGTAAATTTTAAACCCTCTTTCCGCAACTTTTCTCACAAGTTAAGTTGTATATTATATCCAATATAGTTTGCCCAGTGTATCAAATCAGACCTATAGTCAAGTCCTTCTCTCAACTGGTGTGTTTTAATTACCTCTGCAGTACTTTTCCTTTTAATTTTTTGTCATTCCAGGACGAACACCCTACCAAAAGCAGAGGCATGTTATCGGCCCAAAGGTGTAAACACACTGTTCCTATTTCACTGTGGTTGTCACCAACATACCTGCTAAAAGTAAATCTTCTTTATTAAACCACATCTTTGACCCCTCAGCACTTTACATCCCAAGCTTTATACTGCTCACTTTATACCAAGCTTTATACCGTTGACTCGCATCGTGCACGTAACTGTGCTTGGGGGATGGAAATATACCTTGCTGGTATCGCCTCTGCAAATATTTTCACCATTTCCAACAGTACAAAAGATTTGTTTGGCCAAAAGGTGGGCATTCCCTAGTGCCAGATTCATGTAGCTTAGGGCCCCTCTCTCTTGGAGGCCCCCAGAAAATTTAAAGGGAAAAAACCTGGATGTACATTTCCAAAATATAAGATAAAAAACAAAATAAAACCTACATACAGCAACAGTGTTTTGTGTTGTGTAGGCTCCTATGATGCAAGTACAGTGGTACCTCTGGTTGCGAACAGGATCCATTCTGGAGCTCCGTTCGCAACATGAGCAGAACGCAACCCGCAGCGGCACGTGCGGGTTGGGATTCGCCGCTTCTGCGCATGATGTCATTTTGCGCGTCTGCGCATACGGCAAAACCCGGAAGTAACCCTTTCCGGTACTTCCGGGTCACTGCGAGACGCAACCTGAAAAAATGTATCATGAAGCAAACGTAACATGAGGTATGACTGTAATGGGCCCTGCCTGCTAGCCTGCTCCCTAAAATATCACTGGTTTGCTCATTTCTATATATAGGGTGCCTACATTCTGCATGGACTGGTTGCATGGCAACATGTGCAAATGGCTTTAGATACCTACTAGGTCCGTAAATTACCATATAGCATATATTCAACACAAAAACAGCGGCAATTTGTTGTTGGCAAAGGGCATAGAAAGGGCCCCGTTACCTTCAGTAGCTTAGGGCCTCATCAAACCTAAATCCGGCCCTGGCATTGCCAGATGGAACGCGAGCCCGAGGAAAGGCAGCCGAGGGCCAGCCCCGCTTCCCTCTGATGCGACGCCCGCTGGGCCTTGGGCGTCCGAGCAGGAGGCCACGGCGGCGGCGGGCGCGTGGAACGCAGCCACGTCAGGAGAAATAACGCCCGCCCGGCAACGGACGGCGACGCCCACCCTGCGACGGGAAGACCGGCGCCCACCGCGCAGAGCAGCCGGCCCCGACGCCGCAAGCGGCTGTCTCGACGGGGAAAGAAGCAGGCAGGCGATGGCGGCCCGGGGACTGCGCCGCTTGCACACGGACTGCGTGGAACGGCCCCTGTCGCGCGCGCTGCGGGACTTGGGCGGCTTGGTGGGCGCGCACCCGTGGCCCTTCCTGCTCGTGCCCTTGGCGCTGACGGGCGGGCTGGCCGCCGGCTTCAAGTACCTGCCCCGCAACGACCTCGGCGACCTCGAAGGCATGTACACGCCCATCGGAGGCCCCGCCAAGGCGGAGCGCCGTTTCGTCCTGGCGCACTTCCCGACCGACGACGCCGCGCGCTTCTCCCCGCAGAGGCTGAGCACCGAGGGCTCCTTCGCCTCCTTCATCGCCGTGGCCGACGGGGACTCGCTCCTCACCCGGGAGGCCTTCGCCGAGCTGCTGGCCCTGGACGCCGCTTTCCGGAGGGTCGCCATCGGCGGCGTCTCCTTCGACAGCCTTTGCGCGCGCATTGGGAACGCCACGTGCAGCAGCCCCAACCCGCTGCTCAGCGCCGTGCAAGGCGACCCGGGCAGGATCGAGGCGCTGCTGCCTAGCCTGACTTTCCCCATCGCCAAAGGCGGCGTTTTCCTCGGCCCCTTCCTGGGTGGGGAGAAGCTGCTTCCCGGAGTCGGCCCGGCGCGCCCCTTGCGCGCGGCCAAAGCGATGCGCCTCATCTATTTCTTGCAGAATGACGTCTCTTCGAGGCGCGAGGCCAGCAAGATCTGGCTGAAGGCCTTTCTGAAGCACATCCCCGGCGTGCTGGACTCCTTAAAGTTCAAATTCATCCGGGTAAGTGGCTTTCTTCGAGCCGCTCCTAAATTGACACTTGTAGGAGGGTCCTCTGAAATGAAACTCATCTTGGGAAAACTGGGCAAGTGGATTTTTTATTATTATTATTATTTTAGATCGCCATGCAACACGCTTTAATTTGGAATTAAGTTGCCATGTTTTGGAGCTCATCAGTAATCACACTAAAAAAAAAATACTATGAAGGAACGAGCAATAATAATAACTATTCATTTTATGATTATTCTTAGCCTGTCTTCTTAGCCCTTAAGAACATTAAGCTATAAATTAAGAGACAGATTATTTAACACTCTATGTTCTTCCTTCTTTCCCCACCCCTAACCTGACAGGTATTCTATATTGCCTCAGTATCAAAAAAAGAAGAACTGGAAAAACTTACTGGCAAAGTGATCCCATTGGCCACTATCGCGTATTTTTTAACAATAGTCTTTACAATTGTATCATGTGCAAGGTAACTTCTCACCCCATAATTCTTGGGAGAGGGAGGGAACCAGGGCCGTAGCTAGGGGTGGTGCAAAATAGGCTAAAAATGTGTCCATAAATATAAATATTGATTATTGCCTTATAAGAAATGGTTTTAAATAAAGGGTGAATTGAATGGGTGGAAGGGGGCGTTGGAGAGAGGCGGAAAGAAGAGCTAATTTGTCCATGGCTAAGGGGTGCAATCTGGACAGTTCTGTCAGGAGCGCAAGATCACCTAGCTACGGCTCTGCAGGGAACATCCCTCTTTTTCAACATGGGCAAACCTTTAATACGCAGGAGGGAGCAAATTGGCACATGTACCATGTACAGTAATGCCATATTCCACTAGATGCTTTTAAATCTGTTTTCCATGCTTTTTGGGTGTCTACTGGTCAAGTTTCTACACTGTAGACAGAGCGAAGCCCACACATAGACTGAAGAGACGGTGTTATCACTACCTAGAGTGGCTTTTGATCATTGGTACACTAAACACATGCTTAGTCCGCCTATTGGGTAATCCAGTACTGATACCTCTGCCAGTTTCCATTTCTCAAAGGGCGTAAATTGGCACATACACATTGAAACTCTGAATCTAGATATGTTCTTCCTTATCTGCTTTACAGGATGGATTGTGTACGGACAAAAATTTGGGTTTCATTTTTTGGGGTGATGTCAGCAGGATTATCTGTCATCAGCAGCTTTGGATTACTGCTGTTTTGTGGAATGCCATTTGTTATCACGGCTGCAAATTCACCCTTTCTTATACTTGGTAAGTGGGCAAATATATGCATTCCTCATGCTCTATCCAGTGCGCTTTTGATGAGAATATCTAAATATGAAAGAGAACTTTCACCCATCTATTATTTTCCTGAACTGTGCTAAGAATTCTAGTTTCTCTATGGCACAGCTTTCCAAACTTTTCATACTTGTAACACACTTTTTAGACATGTGTCATTTCGTGACACAGTAATTCAGTTTGACTAGCAAACCATAGGTTAAACTAACCCCTTTTCCAGTCCCTAGAGGAGCACTGGGAGCGTTTGCACGGCACACTGTAGCCAACACACTAACGTGTCGCGACACACAGTTTGGAAAGCTCTGCTCTATGGTGCTCTGTCATGGTTAATCTTCTTAGGCTACGGAACAGCTGCATATTCCTGCATTGCAGGGTCTTGAACTAGATGAACCTCAGGGTCCCTTCCAATTCTATGATCTGCACTATGATCAGCTATATCCACTTACTTGGGAGTAAGCTGCATTGAATTTAGTGAGACTTACTTTTGAGTAGGTGGGGCTGTGGGTTAAACCACGGACCCTAGGACTTGCCGATCAGAAGGTCGGCGGTTCGAATCCCTGTGATGGGGTGAGCTCCCGTTGTTCGGTCCCTGCTCCTACCAACCTAGCAGTTCAAAAGCCCGTCAGAGTGCAAGTAGATAAATAGGTACCGCTCCGGCGGGAAGGTAAACGGTGTTTCCGTGCGCTGCTCTGGTTCGCCAGAAGTGGCTTAGTCATGCTGACCACATGACCCAGAAGCTGTACACCGGCTCCCTTGGCCAATAAAGCAAGATGAGCACCACAACCCCAGAGTCAGCCACGACTGGACCTAATGGTCAGGGGTCCCTTTACCTTTACTTTTGAGTAGAGAGGTATAGTATTGCACTGTAAGGTTCCAGTTGTGTGCACCAGAGTGGGGAACTGGTAGAACACAGGCTGGATGTCTCTGTCTAGCTCATGGCATCCTGTCCGTAACTACAGTGAAGTCTGGGGGAAGTCTTTTGTTATTAAGGCATCACAGGGCTCTCTGTTTTATATATAGAATTGCAATATTAATATAACTTACTAATCTGTAAATAAAAAATGCTTCTTGTATATATCTATATATTCACATGTTTCTCCTGTGGCATGTTTGCAACTGGCATGATCAGTAGTTCCTGTTCTTCAGGGGTTGGTGTTGATGACATGTTCATCCTGGTGTCCTGCTGGCAGAAGACTCAAGTGAAGAAGAGTGTCAAAGATCGCATGGCTGACACCTACGCAGATGCAGCTGTCTCCGTTACCATCACAACACTTACCGACGTTTTAGCCTTCTACATTGGAATTGAAAGTTCCTTCATGTCCATTCGGTCATTTTGCTTGTATACAGGCACAGCCTTTGTGTTCTGCTACGTCTACAACCTGACTTTCCTTGGGGCAATTATTGCTCTTAATGGCCGAAGAGAAGAAAGCAACAGGCATTGGCTAACGTTCCAGAAAGTGATGGATAAGCCTCAAGATTCGAAGAGCCCTATGTATAACAGGTGCTGTATAGGAGGGTTTATTGATGAGTCCACTGGAGCAGAGATTGAGCATCCCATGAATGGCTTCTTTAAAAATTACTATGGCCCATTCCTGATGCACACCTGGACCAAGTTGTTTGTGACAGTCCTGTATCTGGCATACCTGGTAAGTAGTAGTTATGGGTGCGGACAACTTAAAGAAGGAATAAATGTCCGAAATCTAGCTGTAGATCGTTCTTATGTCATTCCGTATTATGATCTGGAAGAAAAATATTTTTCTGAGTATGGCCCCAGGGTCATGGTTATCGTTACGGCAAGTATACCGTATTGGAATTCATCTGTCCGTGCAGATCTTGAGAACTGCATGCAATCAATGGAAAATCTATCCTATGTGGACAAGGATCTTTCAGAGTCATGGTTGAGAACTTACGAAACTGTTGCAAAAGGCATTTCTTCAAATTTAAATGACCGAAGTTCATTTATTGGCAATTTATCAGCCCTGTTTAGAGCACATCCAGAATCTGAGTGGGATGTTAATGTTAGTGCTATGGAAATTCCAGTGTCACGATTTTTCGTACAGACCATCAATATTACCAATGTGGAGAAGAAGAAGGAACTTTTAAACCAGTTCAGACAGCTTGCAGGGGACTGTAAGTTACCACTGATGGTTTATCATCCAGCTTTTATATACTTTGATCAATACAATGTAATAATTAAGAACACCATTCATAGTGTTTTGAGCGCTGCTGGTGCCATGTTAATTACTTCCTTGCTGCTCATCCCCAATCCTCTTTGCTCCCTGTGGGTAACCTTTGCTATTACCTCTGTTATTGTTGGTGTGTCTGGTTTCATGGCCTTTTGGAATGTGAGCCTTGACGCCATATCCATGATCAGCCTTGTTATCTGCATAGGGTTTTCAGTAGACTTCTCAGCCCATATTTCCTATGCCTTCATTGCCAGTGAGGAACCCAGAGTGAATGACAAGGCAGTGGAATCTCTCTACCGCCTTGGTTACCCTGTCCTACAGGGTGCTGTTTCCACCATTGCGGGTATCCTGGTGCTGTCCATGTCATCCACTTACATCTTTAGAACTTTTTTTAAGATAATGTTTCTGGTTATCGTGTTGGGACTCGTTCACGGTCTCGTTTTTATTCCTGTGTTTTTAACATTCTTTTTTGGTGATATTATTCCTTAAAATCAACTATTCAGGTTCATCTGCAGACTCCAAAAACACTACCTGCCTGTTTATGATGGCATGGTTCAGACACCATAGCAATGGTGCGCCCCAGATAAGAGTAGAATGGGATAAATATGGTTTGGGGGCCTGTAAGGAGCTTAACAACATGCTGTAACGGTTGCCTTTACAGAAGCACTTTGCTTCTCCTCTTTTGTGTTGGGGTCCCAGCTGTGCCTTCGGTTCAGAGCCATGGCAGGCACCTAGATAAGGGGGTGCAGTGTGGGGAGAAGTCTAGCTGGTTGCAGTGTGGGTCTCTGTATGAGGCAAATTAAGTCCAGGCCCAAATCTCATACGATCTGGGCTCTCATTGTATTTGTGTAAACCATTTTTAAATGGGAGAGTTTGTATTCTGGAGTGCCCCCCAGTTCAGACTTCATCATCATCGGTAAAGGAAACAGAATCGTTGATGTGAGGTTTGTCAGAAGATCTGAAATCGGTGCCGTGGATTCAATCCTTAAAAGCACTGAGGGGCAATTCTCATGTGAAACAGGACTGACTGTCAACAGGACATAATGAAGTTGAAAGCTGAGGTGATCTCTCCAGACCTTCATCAACAATTGTAATGTATACTATTAAAATAATTCAGTTTATTTATTTATTGTGTTTACTTTTCTGTGCTAACTTCAGGGAGGGCGAGGAGTTAGCTGTTTGAACACAAGTGTCACTAGATGGCACTGTGGAAGAAGACTAGACTGAATAGGAAAATAAAGTTCACTTTTGTGCTTCATCTCAAGATGGAACAAGGCTTCTAAGTAACTTGACAGCTATATCGCAGTGTGTTGCCCTGTGCACCAGTTCAGCTACAACTTACACTATCTTTAGGATCAGTCTGTTAATCTGGCTGGTGACGTTGATGACAAATGTTTTTTGGGGGGTGGGGAATCAGCAGAGGTCAGCATTATAAATGCAAATTTTACAAATTTGTTACAGCCATTTGTTTTAAGATGCTGCTTCTGTTCAAATATATTGTATTTTTGTAATACTCAAACTGTTTTATTTTGCCACTGGAAAATCACAGTCCATTTCCCTCACTCCTTTTACAATAGTTTGGCATACGCAGTTGTAAATACCACCTACAACAGGGGTAGGCAACCTAAGGCTTGTGGGCCAGATGCGGCCCAATTGCCTTCTCAATCCGGCCGCGGACGGTTCAGGAACCAGTATGTTTTTACATGAGTAGAATGTGTGCTTTTATTTAAAATGCACCTCTGGGTTATTTGTGGGGCATAGGAATTTGTTTTTGTTTTTGGTTGTTTTTTTCAAAATATAGTCCTGCCCACCACATGGTCTGAGAGATGGTGGACCAGCCCATAGCTGGAAAAGGTTGCTGACCCCTGACCCAGAATACAGTTGTACTAGTCACGCAAGTAGCTTTTGAAATGGTTTCCAATTCACATTCTGTGGAACTATGAAGTTCGTTGTAAGTTTGGTAGGGTTCCTTAACGAGAAGCTCATGCATCGCTGACAAACGTCCATGAAATCTTTTTTCTCTGCCTCCATTGCATCAGCAACGAGCCATCCAGCAGAGCTGTTTCATTCAAGTGGTCTTTTACACTCTGGTCCATGTGACCACTGTGTACAATTTGCTCAACACTTTGTTGACAAAACCTCTCAGATTTCTTCAGATTCGGATACTGTAGTTGATACAGGTCCAGTGGATGTAACTTTGGACTCTGCTTTGGACTTTTCAAACTCTACAGCCCGAGGATGTGGACAGGATCCTTGAAAATGTGAGAGCTACCGCGTGCTAGATCTTTTAATTCTTCTTGATGTCTCCGCAGCTTTTGATACCATCAGCTATGGCAGAGCTTTCCAAAATGTGCGTTGCAACACATTAGTGTGTTGGCTGCAGTGTGTAGGTGTGTCACGCGAACACTCCCCATGCTCCTGCCAGGGCTAGAAAGGGGTTAGTTTAACCTACGGTTTGCTAGTAAAACTGAATTACTGTCTTGCAAATTGATGCATGTCCAAAAAGTGTCACCAACGTGCAAAGTTTGGAAAGCTCTGGACTATGGTATCTCTCTGTGCTGGGACTTGGAGGTCCTGCTTTACAGTGGCACTGTCCTTCCTGGATGGGCAAACCCAGGAGGTGGTGCTGGGGGACTCCTGTTCAACATCTTGGATGTTGGCCAATGGCAGGCATGGCCATACGTGGCCCTTCTAGATGTTTTGGGGCTACAATTCCCATCATCCCTGACCACTGGTCCTGTTAGCTAGGGATGATGGGAATTGTAGTCTCAAAACATCTGGAGGGCCAAGTTTGGCCATGCCTGGCTTATGGGGTCCTTCAGGGTTCTATTCTGCCCCCATGCTATTTAGCATTTAAATGAAAACGCCATCACTCACTTTATGTGGGGTGTCTTTGAAAAGTGCTCAGAAACTTCAACTGGCTCAAAAAGCTATAGCCAGGTTGTAGACCGGAGAGCACATGACTTCTTTGCACAATTCAAAGTACTGGTTATGACTTTTAAAGCCCTACGCAGCTTTAGTCCAAGCTATCTGAAAGACCGTATTCCCTCATACAAACCTGCCTGGATGTTGACATCTTTGGGAGAGGCCCTTCTCTCAGACCTGCCACCTTCTCAGGCACACTTGGTAGGGAGAGGGTCTTCTCGGTGGCTGTTCCCAGACTTTGGAACACCTTCCCTAGAGATGTTAGACTGGCTCCCTCCTTGTTGTCCTTCTGCCAGGTGAAAGCTTTTGTTCCAAAAGGCTTTTGGGAACTGCCTGCTTTTAATGAGAGGGCTGGTGCCATGCTGCTTTTATTGTAATTGTTTGTGTGGTTTTAATAGATTTTATATATGTGTGTAGTTTTACTTCTAACAATGTTTAATTATTTTCTTTAGTGTTTCCTTTTTACATGTAAGCCGCCTTCGGTCCCATCAGGAAAAAAGGTGGGGTATAAATAAATATATAATACTGTAATTATAAGTAAAACCACTGAATGTACACATGAAAAACATTGGTCATAGGAACATAGGGAGCTGCCTTTTATTGAGTCAGACCATTGGCCCATCTGTCTCAGTATTGTCTACATTGATTGACAGTGGCTTCCCAAAATTTCAGACACTGTTTTCTCCCAGTTGGGGATTGAACCTGGGACGTTCTGCATGCAATATACACGTTCTGCCACTGAACCATAGCCATCCCCCATAGCCACCATGTTGAACTTGCGGACAAATCTGTCCCAGTCCCAGCAAACATTGTTCCAAGTATTTGTGCATGCTTGTTGTGACGGTGAAGGGTTCCTGATCGCCAGAATCCATTGCACAGCAACGCTTATAAATCGGCCAATGGAGTAAGAACTGCACTGATGCCTATGATATTCTCCGAATCTTTCTTCCACTGTATGATACAAAGAGAAATACGAGTGAGAACATCTTTGTCTCCATAGCTCATATGAAGCAATATTTCATCCACTGACATTTCACACATTCTGGAGACCAAGGGCAGCCAACATAGTGCAGTCACAATGTTTGTTGGACTACAGTTCCCATCATCCCTGACCAGTGGCTATGCTGGCTGGGGGTGATGGGAATTGGAGACTGAAGGGAGTTGAAGTGCAGAACATGGAGGGCATCATCTTGGCTACCCCACTGCAGACTGTAGCCCTCATCAGAAAATTGCATGACCTTCATAGAGCTAATACGTGGAGCAGAGCAAAACCTCACCTCTTGTCAGTGACTCCCACCCCAATGTCCATGCAGGGATTACAGTGGTACCTTGGCTGCCGAATGGCTTGGCTCCCGAATGCCGCAAACTCAGAAGTGTTCTGGCTTGTGAACGTTTTTTGGAAGCCAAATGTCCATTTCAGCTGTCAGCATTGTTTCCGGGGCCAATCAGAAGCCGCACCTTGGTTTGCGAACGTTTTGGAAGTCGAACAGACTTCGAGAACAGATTGAGTTCAAGAACCAAGGTACCACTGTAATTACTTGTAGGCATTGCTCAAGGGCGGGGATCTAAAGTGAGCCTTGCTGTCCTCCACATGAACCCTATTGATACCATTTAATTTTGGTATAGGGCTAGTTTCCCTTGCTTTTTACTTTTATACCTTTGGGGGCGTTTTTTCCAAAACACCACCTACATTTCCTCATTGTGGTGTGCGTGGTTATTTCCACCACATTGCTGTTTTATCTTTCCAGCCTACCCTCTGATGTTGGTTAGGCTGACAAACTGACTGGCCCAAGGTTACCCCATGAACTTCATGACCGGAAGGGGATGTGAATGGGGGTCCCCCACTTTAGCCCAACAGTGACAGTTCTTAAAGAACTCACACGTGAAACTGCTGACCTAACAAATAATACGTAACGAGTTCCTAAGATTGGCCTCCATTCCTAAAAACTTGAAAGTGACCAATGTAGCACACAATTTAAACAATGGATCCAGAGGGAATCCAGGAAATTGTAGGCCATTTAGTTTAACGTGTGTTCTAGGTAAATTGGTGGGTGGAAAGCGTTATTAAAGTTAATGAAAAATATGCAAACCCAAATCTTCCAAAGCAGGATCAACATGGTTTTTGCAAAAGTAAGTTGTGTCTCATTAATCTTTCACAGTTCCTTGGGAGTGTTAATAAGCTTGTGCATGGGGCTTGCTTGAAGCTTGGATCATAGAGTTGGAAGGGATCAGTAGGATCATCTAGTCCAGAGGTGGCCAACTCCCAAGAGACTGCGATCTACTCACAAAGTAAACAACTGGCAGTGATCTACTCCCTTTTTGGAGGGTTCAGGTCAAAGTTGTTCAGCTTTTTTTAGGGAGGAGGAAAGCCCCGTTTTCTTGCGGTTCAGGTCAAAGTTGGTGAGCTTTTTTTAGAGGAGCCAAACTTGTTGAGCTTTAGGGGGAGCCAGTCTCTACCACAGACGTCCAGTGATCTAACAGGAGATCACGATCTACTTGTTGGACATGCCTGATCTAGTCCAAACCCCTTGCAATGCAGGAATCTTTCATGCAATGTGGGGCTTGAACCTACAACCCACAACCTCATGCTCTACCAACTGAGCTATCCCTCAGGGTTATCTAGTAAGCACTGTACACTTGGGATATTTAAAAAGCCTTTGACAAAGTCCCTCACCCAAGGCTCCTCAGCAATTTTAGTAGTTGTGCATCAGTAGCTGGAAGCACAGAGGAGGAATAAATGGACAATTCTCACAATGGAGGGATTTACTCATTCCTAAATTTATATCTCACCTTTCTTCCTAGGAGCTCAGTGTGGCATACATGGCCCCCTCTTCTCCATTTTATCCTCACAAAAATGCTGTGAGATAAATCAGGTTGAGATATTGTGGCTGGTCCAGAGAGTCATGTACTAAGAAAGGTTCCCCAAGAATCTGTATTGGAACCAGTGCTTTTTAACCTGTTCATAAATGATATACGGTTAAGAGTAAATAGATTTTACTGACCTGTGGATAGTACAGTAAGGAGGGAAAAAATACATGTCTGATATTTTGGAAAACGTGCATATACATATACATATATATATAAAGTGACTGCAAGCACAGGGAAACAAACACCTGCAGGCATGCCCACAATGGACCACAGGTTTCTGGAATTTGGGGGGGGGGGGGGAGAACAGCAGCGCATCCACAGCTGTGGATGGAAAACATTGAGAAAGAGTGCAATTAAAAGTCAGGGCTGTGCAAGCCACATGCACATTAAAAATCTGGTATGTTTAGAGCCTATGTCACATCCTAAGTATATCTACTAGTATGTCATATGAGCAGGAAATCTATTTATATTCTTGTGGTATCTGAAATCCGGCACAAGCATCATTCTGTACAATTAAAAAATCTAAAACCTTTCACCGTGGCATTTAAAAGAACTTGCTTGGCAATCACATAATTATAATAATTTCTAGATTCATGAACTCTTGTGAATCTGCAATTTCTCACCAGTTTATTCCAAAACTGCTTCATTCAACTTCTGTGAAATCTTCTTAGTGTTAGCTTTAAAAAACAGTGCCTTTTTGCTCTTCTGGATCCTAGCTGGTCTTCAGCAAGCTTTTAAAATATATATATATTTATACGTGGCACACTCATCATTAATTTTTATCAGAAGGACCTAAATACTATCAAAACAGCAGATGCAGCAGCAAGCAAGCTCCTTAAAAAAATCAGGTCATGTGCATAAGAAGTAAAACTGAAAGTAAAATACAATTTTTTTAATACTTGGGGTGTGTTCACATTCCTGCCTCAGAGCGCTATTAAGTTGTTGTCGTCGTCCCCCCGCCAGTGTGTTTCATGCCTCTTTCTGCCTTTGACTGTTCTCATCAGGACAGCTTCATTACTGTCAGATTTGTTTCTATTTGAGGGTGCTGATGGCAAGAGAGAGACAAATTAGGAGTGGCTAAAGCCAAGGACTCCAGTCAGCAGTATTTTATAATGGAGTACAAAATACATAACATGTCATGGGAACATGAATTAAAAACTCTGCACTGGAAATGCGGTGAGTGTACAGTAAACAGAAGTGGGGAGCCGCAGGTAGCCCACCCTTGCGGAAAAAAGACTGCCGAGACGAAGGAAATTCCCAGTTAAACGGGCTACTGGTTAAAAGATCACTTTCATTGCATCTTGGCTTAAAAAGGCACTGCGCCCTCTCGTTCTGGATTTTCTCGGGAGTTTCCCTCAGACGTAGCGGCCACATTGCAGCCAAGAAACTGATGTCTTCGCTGAACGGAGTTTCCCTCAGCATCGCCTCGCTCCCTCCCCCCAACCGACTTCTGAGGCGGTTAGCGGGTGGGCGTTTCCCGGACGGCGGACCTCCGCCCAGCGGCCATTTTTACCATCTTTTCCCGCTCAGTTCCCCCTTTTCGAGATGTTTCAGAAACTCGTGCTAGGTGGGGCCGGGCTGCCCTACGCCTGGCTTACTCGGATAACGGTCTGAACTCTCTTAACTCTCTTCGCCGCTGGGAGGAGGAGAAAGAGAAAAAGCGATGGCGCCCCTCGACTGCCACACGGACTGCGTGGAGAGGCCCCTGTCGCGCGCGCTGCGGGCCCTGGGCGCCCAGGTGGGCGCGCACCCGTGGCCCTTCCTGCTCGTGCCTCTGGCGCTGACGGGCGGGCTGGGCGCCGGCTTCGTGTTCCTGAGCAGCCTGGAGGACAACGACATCGAGGGCCAGTTCACGCCGCTCGGGGGCCCCGCCAAGGGCGAGCGGCGCTTCGTGCAGGCGCACTTCCCCACCGACGACGCGCGGCGCTTCTCGGCCGAGAGGCTGAGCACCGAGGGCTCCTTCGCCTCCCTCCTGGCCGTGGCCCGCGGCGGAGGCTCGCTCCTCACCCGGGAGGCCTTCGCCGAGCTGCTGGCGCTGGACAGGGCGGTGCGGGAGCTCCGCAGCCCCGACGGCGCCGCGCTCCCCTTCGCCCAGCTCTGCGCGCGGAGCAGCCCCGGCCACAACTGCAGCAGCGCCAACCCGCTGCTCAGCTTGGTGCAAGGCGGGTCGAGCATCGAGGCGCTGCTGCCCCACCTCACCTTCCCGCTCTACGTCCCTCCGCTCATTGCCAATCCCCTTTTCCTGCCCCCCTTTCTGGGAGGCCTCGACTTGGGTCCCGGGGATGGGCCGGCGCGCCCCGTCCGGGCAGCCAAAGCGCTGCGCCTCTTCTACTACTTGCAGGAGGATGAAGCTTCTCGCAAAAACGACAGCGCGCTCTGGCTCCGGACGTTTCTGGAGCGCATCCCGGGCGTGGTGAAATCCTTGAACCTCGCAACCATCCAGGTAACTGTCTCCTGGCACGATGGAGCCGGAATGTGCCCGATATGAATCTCTGTGTCTGCCTGATGCATGCTGCCATGCTTACTGGAGCGAACAGGATCTGAAGTCAAACCACTAGGGTCAGAGGTTCCCCATGCCTAACCCACCTGCATCAGCAAGTGGAGGCATTCAGTGGAGGCCAAACATTTAATTTTAGTAAGTAAACAATGTGCTTCACCACAGGAATTAGAAAACAGCATCTCTGGCAATGCAAGAATGATTTCAAAATGATGCACATTATTACTATGCCTTGGGTAAAACCTCAGTGCCTAGGGCTTGCCGATCGCATGGTCGGCGGTTCGAATCCCCGCGGCGGGGTGAGCTCCCGTCTTCGGTCCCAGCTCCTGCCCACCTAGCAGTTCGAAAGCACCCCCAAGTGCAAGTAGATAAATAGGTACCGCTTTATAGCGGGAAGGTAAACGGCGTTTCCATGTGCTGCGCTGGTGCTGGCTCGCCAGAGCAGCTTCGTCATGCTGGCCACGTGACCCGGAAGTGTCTTCGGACAGCGCTGGCCCCCGGCTCTTAAGTGAGATGGGCGCACAACCCTAGACCCGTACGGGCAGGGCTACCTTTACCTTTACCTGTGTCAATCTCTAGGTTTTAAAAATGCATTTTATCCTTTTATGCTGTTTCCTAAATTACTTCTTGTGCACTGCTTGGACATGCTTGGATGTAAATCGGGGCAGAACACCTTGAGCCCATGGGCCAAATTTGGCCTGCCAAGCTTCACCATTTGGCCCATAAGGCCATTTTACCCAAACTATGCCCACATGCCCTACATCTGATGTCACATGTGATGTCAGGCACAGGGCAGGCAGAGATAGGGCTAGATCAGCTGCACATACCACCAATCCCAGCAGAAAGGACCACCCATCAGCTGATGCATTGGGACTTCAATTCTACTTGGG
The DNA here is from genome assembly GCF_964270895.1 of Podarcis filfolensis. Classification (NCBI taxonomy): domain Eukaryota; kingdom Metazoa; phylum Chordata; class Lepidosauria; order Squamata; family Lacertidae; genus Podarcis; species Podarcis filfolensis. Next base: position 38,412,628 of record NC_139614.1, on the reverse strand, counting down.
CACCATCTTCCCCTACTGCCATTGGTCCACTTTGACAGGACCACCCATCTGTCAATTTCCTCTTCCCACCTGTCAGAGTTGGACCATAGGATGGGGAGAATCAGGATCTGACCTGATGGTGGTTGACTGGGGTCTTGAGAATAATGTTCGTTGCAGGACTTCCAACTGCGCTATAAATAAAGCTTTCAAAATATGTTTAAATAGGGGGAACAAGGGGAATGAATTTGGGCTCCACTGCAAAAAGCTTGGGGCCCTGAATTAACCTCTAGCAACACCTCCAGATTATGTCAGTGTGATGGGCTGATTTGTTTGAAATGCATATCATCCGACCCACAGCTCCTCACTCATAGGAACCCCTCCCCCTTCTTTGCGAAAGTGAAAACAAAAAAGGACCTGCTCCTTTAGCATTTGTAGAACAGAAAGCAGAACCTCACTGCATACTAAAACTGAGGGTTAGCTAACAAGCCCAAGCAAAATTTGTACTGTATCTGTTTTCTCAGCTAGGGTGGTTATTAGTGCAACTAGTTCTGCTTCTCTGTGCTACCCAGGCCTGAATAGTTTCTCCCTTTCTTTTTGTCTCTCTCTCTCTCTCTCTTTTTTTTTACCTTTATCTCCCTTAAAAAATATTTTTAAATTAAGTGGTTTGACTACTGGAGCCAGTAACACTGTTCAGTGTAAGGCTATTAATATGCCTCTTTGCATCCAGAAGGGAAGCAAAGGAACTGCTCCAGACAGGTAAGTTTTATTCCATTTGGGTTAGTCTGTTGCAGCTTTTCATTAATTAGCATGTGTTTTCCCTCTCACCCTATTAAACAGAACTCATTGCTTTGAACTTAGGCCTTCTGCTACAGCATCCAATCAGACATCAATGCCTGACATTTTATTGAAAGGCTATCTTTGTTTTAAAGTTAATTATCCTGCCTCCTTTGGACAATTATTTTATTATAAATATCAGGTGGGGTATAATACGCACATTTAAACAATATATGGAAGATGTATCTTTCATCAGAAATGGGATTTCTCCCTCACAATCCTCAACATTTGGTTAGTTTTACTGGCAGGCCTAACAGGACGACTAACGGCTTCTGTTCCCTGCCCTGCCCACCCCCAGATAAAGGGGAAAATAAAGAGACAATTGTTCAGTTCCATGCTGCTTCCCGCAGAATTCTTTTTTCCTCTTCCTGCTCCAATAAACTTTTAACAGAGAGGTGGGGAATACCAGGTTGAAAGTTAATTCAGTTCTCAGCGCTACTAGTTTCTGTACAACTCGAGACTAGTCCTAAAATAAGTGGATTCAAGGCCTTCAGTTGGTGAGCACAATAATTTCAGAGCTCTGCTGGATTAGACCAAAGCAACATTTTCACCCATAATGGTCAAGCAGATGCTCATGGGAAACCCACAAATGAGGATTGTGTCCCTCTTTTGCTCTTGTTTCTCAGCAATTAGTACTCTGGTACTTAGAGGCAGGCTGCTTCTGAAGCTGGAGACATGGAATAGCATCATGACTGGTTGCCATCGGTATTATTATCCTCGGTGAAGCTCTCTTAAGTACTTTGTAAGGAAAGGTACTTAAATAGCCATCATTTATTAATAAAGCCCATATTGCTCGTAAAATTCTTAAATCTTTCATGAATTTTGCACATATATATGTATGTACGCATGTATGCAATATTGGATTTATATTCTCAGTGACTCAAAGCATGAGCAAATGGATAGATTTTAAAAGTTATGTAAACTAGTGGTTGTCTCTAAAAGTTTGAAGCCAGACAGTGGTGCTCAGCTGAAGCTTCTGCCAGTCATAGGCTGTGCACACATTGGTGACTCGAGGCATTAGAGATTTTGTTCAGCCAACCCAACCAAGCAGCTTAATGAAGACTGAGAATTGCTGGGCGGCCTCAGAATGTTGAGTGTCCAGTGGGATGCGGAGTGAAATGAATTATTCTCAAAGAGGGCATGGCTGGCTAACTTGAACCCTTGGTGTATGAAGTCTTGCACTGTTTAGGAAGGGCTATTTGAAAGAGCACCTCACCCCTTATATGGCAAGTCAAGTCACTGAGGGCCTCCAGCAGATACCACCTGATCAGGAGGTCTGTTCCTCACAGTGTAGGACTTGGGCCGTTAGTGCTGTGACACCTGTCCTTTGGAATTACTCCCCACTGCTTGAATATTACACAGACGCTGTATCGGCTGTCTTTTAAGTGCCTGCTGAAGAACCTTGCGCTTAGCAAGTAGAGATCTTTCCCAGTCTACATCTGTATTGGAATTGTTTTAAGGATGTTTTTATTGTTTGCTATCCTGGGCCCCTGTGCAGGAACACTCCATGCTGCAAAATTTATTTCAGGTCCCACTTATATTCTGCTAATTGCACCCTATCTTTATACTCTTGTGAGCATTTAGATTTATATATTAAGCGAGAGAAAATATTTAACATGTGACCTTCTCTTCTCCTCCACCCCCCCCCCCCCCGCTCCCTATGGCAGGTGGCTTATTTTACTTCATTGTCCAGACAAGAAGAGTTTGAAAAAAATACTAAGGAAGTGGTCCCTTTGTTTTCCATCACGTATACCTTAACAATAACCTTCTCAATTATCTCATGCTCAAGGTAATTGCTGAGGAAAGGGAAATCATTTTTATCTTTTCATTTTGTGAGAGTGTATGGGGGACTCCCTGGTCTTGAATGGGGCAACTGTGTCTGTGAAGGAGGAGGTACACAGCCTGGGAGTCATTTTGGACTCACAGCTATCCATGGAGGTGCAGGTCAATTCAGGACAGCTGTCTACCAGCTCCATCTGGTACGCAGGCTGAGACCCTACCTGCCCGCAGACTGTCTCACCAAAGTGGTGCATGCTCTAGTTATCTCCCGCTTGGACTACTGCAACGCATTCTATGTGGGGCTACCTTTGAAGGTGACCCAGAAACTCCCAACTAATCCAGAATGTGGCAGCTAGACTGGTGACTGGGAGCAGCCACCAAGACCACATAACACTGGTCTTGAAAGACCTACATTGGCCCCCAGTACATTTCTGAGCACAATTCAAAGTGTTGGTGCTGATCTTTAAAGCCCTAGACGGCCTTGGTCCTGGATACCTGAAGGAGTGTCTCCACCCCCATTGCTCTGTCCGGACACTAAGGTCCAGCGCCGAGGGCCTTCTGGAAGTACCCTCCCTGCAAGAAGCGAAGTTACAGGGAACCAGGCCTTCTCGGTAGTAGCACCCACCCTGTGGAACGCCCTCCCATCAGATGTCAAAGAAATAAACAACTATATGACATTTAGAAGACATCTGAAGGCAGCCCTGTTTAGGGAAGTTTTTAATGATTGATGTTTTAATGTATTTTTAACCTTCTGTTGGAAGCCGCCCAGAGTGGCTGGGGAAACCCAGCCAAATGGGTGGGGTAGAAATAATAAATCATTATTATTATTATTATTATTATTATTATTATTATTATTATTATTAGGTATCATGGGTATGCAGGCTTAAGAGGAGGTAGTAGATCTACCAAGCTTCATCTGAATGTCTGCCATCTTTCCCACATTCCATCGAAGAATGCAGACTCAATGGCCTTACCAACAGCCAACTTTGTTCTCCCCCCTCCTTAGTTTGTTTACTGTCTAGCTGATGAAGCATTCTGGGGAGCTTGGAAGCTTGCATCCTTTTTTGAGATATTTTGTGCAACTAGAGCTTCAAAACAAAGCTTCACACAGCTTCAGTGCATGCATAGCCGATCCATTTGGTGCTAACGGGTTTAGCTTGGTTCAGTGGGAGGGGGGATTAGCACGTGTACCGTGATACTCTGAATCGAATTAGAATCTTCTTAATATGTTTTCCAGGCTGGACTGTGTACGGACAAAAGTGTGGGTTGCAGCTTTTGGGGTGCTGTCAGCAGGCTTATCTGTCGTCAGCAGCTTTGGATTGCTGCTCTTTTGTGGGGTGCCGTTTGTTGTCACAGTTGCAAATTCGCCATTTCTTATCCTTGGTAAGTGAGCAAATGTACACATTCCTCCTGACTTCTCCTTTGGGCTTTTCATTAATATATTTAAGTATGGTGATGGGTGAAAATTCTCTTACATATCTACGGGTTTGCGACGTTAAGGAGCCTTTTTTTTTTTCGGGAGCCAAGCCATTCGAGTTTCAAGATATCACTGTATTTCTCTTCTCGTATGACATATAGGAACTAATATGTTATATATTTGCCGTTCTTCAGGGGTTGGTGTTGATGACATGTTCATCCTGGTGTCTTGCTGGCAGAAGACTAAAGTGAAGGACAGTGTCAGAGATCGAATGGCTGACACCTACAGAGAAGCAGCTGTGTCCATTACCATCACGACCCTCACGGACGTTTTAGCCTTCTACATTGGAATTGCAACTTCATTCCAGTCCGTTCAGGCATTTTGCATCTACACAGGAACAGCCTTTGTGTTCTGCTACTTATATAGCCTGACATTTCTTGGGGCCATTCTTGCTTTAAATGGGAGACGAGAAGAAAGCAACAGACACTGGCTCACATTCATGAAAGTGAACAATGAGCCTCAGGATTCTCAGGGCTGCACATATAACATGTGCTGTGTAGGAGGGTCTTTTGATGAGTCCACTGGAGCAGAGACTGAACACCCCATGAATGGATTCTTTAGAAAGTATTACGGTCCCTTCCTTATGCACAGCTGGACCAAGGTGCTTGTGGTAGTCCTTTATCTCATATACTTGGGTAGTAGTATTTTTGGCTGCACTCAAGTCCAAGAAGGTATAGATCTTCGAAATCTAGCTAGTGACAATTCTTATGTCATCCAGTATTATGAATGGGAAAAGGAATATTTTTCAGAATACGGCCCAAGGGTTATGGTGGTTGTTACTGAAAGCAAAGCTTATTGGGATTCATCTGTCCGTGCAGATGTTGAAAACTGTATGAATGCACTAGAAAGCTCATCCTACATCAACAAGAATTTATCAGTGTCCTGGTTGAGAACTTACCAAGATGTCGCTAAACGTATGTCTTTCAATATAGATGACCGTAGGCTTTTCATTGACAATTTAGCCACCCTTTTTGGGATTAATCCAGACTTCAAGTGGGATGTTAATGTTATTGCTACAGAAATATTAGCGTCACGTTTTTTCATACAGACAGTCAATGTTACTACTGCAGTGGATGAGAGGAGTCTTTTAAATGAGCTGAGAGGTCTTGCTAAGGACTGCAAGGTACCATTAATGATTTATCATCCAGCTTTTATTTACTTTGATCAATATCTTGTGATCGTTCAGAACACAGTTCAAAATGTTGTGATTGCTGCTGGAGCCATGCTACTCATTTCCTTACTATTCATTCCCAACCCTCTTTGTTCTTTGTGGGTAACCTTTGCTGTTGCCTCTGTTATTGTCGGTGTAGCTGGTTTCATGTCCTTCTGGAATGTGAATCTTGATTCCATATCCATGATCAACCTTGTGATTTGCATAGGGTTTTCAGTAGACTTCTCAGCCCATATTTCCTATGCTTTTGTTGCCAGTGAGAAACACAAAGTGAATGACAAGGCTGTGGATGCTTTGTACCACCTTGGCTACCCTGTTACGCAGGGAGCTATTTCCACTATCTTGGGAGTTATTGTACTCTCCATGGCATCCTCTTACATCTTCAGAACCTTTTTTAAGATAATGTTTCTGGTGATCTTGTTTGGGGCTGTTCACGGTCTCATTTTTATTCCTGTGTTCTTAACTTTCTTCGGCTTTTGTAGTAAAATGCCAAATAGACAGCTTCCAGTCAGTGCCCAGAGCTCCAATGCTGGAGGAGTTCCTTTGTCAGATACAAATACTGTATTATGAAACCGCCTAATGTAAACATGACAATATTACAATGAGAGCAGTTCGATAATGGAACTAAGTACCTAGAGGACAGTTGTGGGCTCTTCCTGGTGAGCATTTAAGGTCCCCATCCTTACTTTGTGGGCTGCCATCTGATTGGATTTTACTTTGATTCTGACTTGATTTTAGGAGGTAAGATGTATTTTAATTGATTGCTTGATTTTATGGTAATATGTCATATATTTGATGTTAGCCACTCTGAGCCCAGTTTTGGCTGGGGGGGCAGGGTATAAATAAAATTTATTATTATTGTTCCTCAGTGTTCTCTCTCCCACCAATTGCGGGCCAACTTTGGAAAGTGAGCAGGACCACTGACATCACGATTACATCAGGTGGCCCTTTTGCCCACATGGGTCTTACAGAGCACTAGCTGATTGTCAGGTGTTGCAAAGCCCTGAACACAGCAGTTTGCTTAGGATATTTCAGGCACCAACATTCCACTGATTGACAGCGCCTCAAAACCCCTTTCAGTTGAGCCACGTTTCAAACCTGCCTGGAAATACCACCCATTGAAGTGGGTACCCCTCCTTATCCCAGATCTGTAGGGGCCTACTAAGGTAGAATCTCTTATGTTCTCTGTGATGCTCTGATATTAGCACCCAAAATGTACAATATATCAAGTTTTGCTTGTGTCATATTTTCTTTTCTTTTTTTATTTCTTTTTTTAATGTATTTTTTTTAAGATTTCTTGGTTTACAAAAATATGTGCGATGTCTCTTTTTTTCGAGTTACCTTTTCTACAGGTCAGTTTCATTTGTTGAGACATTAGTGTTACATTAGGAAGAAAAGGGGGGAAGAGGTGGAGGGGGCCATGGTGGGTGGGGTGGGGATGTTTCTATTTTACTTAATGTATGTGTGGGGTTTTGTGTCAGCATCGTTTGTGCAGGTTCTATTCGCTTGTGTTCCTTTGGTGGTGAGAGAAGTTGGGGTTTGCCTAGGGTATGGTTGCTTGTTTTGGCTGTGGTCAACTTTGTTTTCATGTGTGAGTTGGGAGGGTGTTTTTGAATGTTGTGGCTGGGGTGGAGGAGGGAGAGTTTGGTTGTGTTCTCCAAGCATATTGTGTCTACCTTCTGTCTCATCATCTAAAAATCTGATTCTAACCTTTGTAGCATCTTTGAAAATGGTCCTTGTCCCATTTTGTTGCCGTTATGGTGTCTTCTTGGCCTCTTCTGAATTCCTGTCTTGTGTACACACACAATTTTTCTGTGGTTTGAATTTGAATTCAGTCAATTGACATGATGTGGAGGCTTGATTTTCAATGACAGCTGGTTAAAACAGCTGCTGCTGGACCTCCCTCTCTTATCTTACAAGTAAGGAAAGTACATACAGTAGCTCCATAATTCCGAATACAGAATTCCCCCACAATACATGTGCCCTGAAGTTATTTTTGATTTCCACACATCCACAAGCATTGCTGTTCCTGTTCCTAGGCCAATACAAATATTAGAACCACACAAGAGTTTATTAATACAAATTAGGATATGTTTTGCATAAAGACCCCATTATAAATCTTCATTCAAATTAATTATCTGTACTAAAGTTACAATCAATACATTTCCCATATAATTCATATTCCACCTAGCAAATAACAGTAACAAAAAATAAAGATCAATTGTACTTAAATAATTGAATGCTAGAAATTGAAGGCTGCAATCATAGGCATGCCTCCAGAGCAACACTCTACATGCCTACTTAGAAATAAACACCATTTTTTTTCAACTGAGCTTCATGCCAGGTAGGTCTGTGTTGGCCTGCGGTGTTACATACAGATACGTCTGTTTTGCACAATCAGAAATTCGTAGCTAAACAGAAATTCTGTATTGTGCACCGAACTGAAAAGACATTGGACTTGTTCCATTTGTCATATGCATTTATATCTTCTACCACAAGCCACCTACTGTGCCTACGTCTTACCCGTCAGACTGTGGTGATAGGCATGGCCAGAACGTGCCCTGTATAGAGAGAGGTTTCCATTTTGGGGACTAGTAGTACCGTGGCGATCAAGGGGTTTTGAGGTTCTGAACTGCAAAAAACAAACCCTGAACACTAAGCCATTACTGATAATTTAGTATAATTCCTGGAAATGCATTTCTACAACCAGCTTCCAACATCAGTACCTTCAGCTCCGTGAGAATCGGTTGTGTCAGAATTTTCTTTCAAGTATAAGATTAAAGTTGACACAGTGGACTGAGGATCAAGTAGTTTTGTGAGAGGTATTTCCACTCTCCTTTCCGTAAAGATACGATTCTGTAGAGTAAAGGCTAATGTAGAGTCTACACCCAATGATGAAAGTGGCGTATGCATTGAAAGATCAACAGGGATTGTTTTAGCCAGGCTTTTCAAAAGTGTGATTGCATAATCTACAGGCTCATTTAGAGAGTAGTTTTTGAATCCAGCTTCACCAGCAAGCTCAGGATTACCACCTGCCTCTTCAGAAACAAGTTCATAAAAGCGACTCTTCAGCGACAAATTTTGAGATAAAACATGATCAGTTAAAGTTTGAAAATTGAATTTTAACACAGCTTGCTGAGGTTTATCCAGAATTAAGCTTCTTTTTAGATATTCATGAATCTCGTTCACTTGCAGATCCTCTATTCCTTTCGTTTGTAACCTATAATTTTGATAGTGTTGTTGATCTTGCAAGGCTCCAAGATTTAAAGCACCCCAGTTAATGGACTGCGCTGGAAGGCCACTGTTTCTCCTGTAATGACAGAAGAGATCCAGGAAGGAATTGGCAGCTGCGTAGTTGGACTGTGTTGCGTTTCCAAGAAATGATGAAATAGAAGAATAACATACAAAGTGGTCAAGCTCCCTTCCTTGCGTGGCACGATGAAGATTGATTACCCCTGCTACCTTTGGATTTAAAACTTCCTCAAAGTTAGACATGTTGAGGGTTTCAAGAAGCCCATCATGTAAAGCCATAGCACTGTGGAATACACCTTTAACAGGAGAGTTTGGGAAAAATTTACTGATTGACTTGATAGCTTTCTCAACCTCTGAACTGCAAACAATGTTAGACTGCAAGTTGACTATTCTGCTCCCTTCACAGTGATCCTGGATAGCATTTATTTCTTTTTGCTCCTCGGTGCTTGGATTCCTCTGTGAAAGTAGCACAATGCACCTGCCTCCATTCTGAGCTACAAATTTTACAGTTTCTAAGCCAAGCCTAGTGAATTCATCTGCGACTATATAAACTGCATTCTGCTTAAACATTCTCCTGTCTGTTTCAGTCTCGGGTATATCTGATATCTTGCTGTCTTCCTCATCACTTTTTAGTACTGCAACTGGGACATTCTTGCAGTTGAAATAGGATGCGGCAGCATCAGGCCTCAGATCCTTTCCTGCTTGCTGAAAAATGAAATATGCAATATGTTTTAATTGTTTCATATTCATTGACTTCAGCCAACAATACATCTCCTTCTGAGATCGTATCAGATATGCTTTCTGGAAAATGCGGATAAGACTGACAGTGTGAATATGGATATTTTCATGATCACTCCCAGCCAGATACCTCAAACATTCTGGTTGTTCATTGCCATAAACCAGTACAACATCTCGGAGATGGAAAAGACAGCTTAGGCCCTCTTTAAATAGTCCATTTAGTGGAGGTAGAAAAATAAGGGCATTGCACTGATTAACACGTTGCCATAGACCAGTTGTATGGTTTGTAACTATTATTTTCCAACCTAATTCCTGAGCTGAAAAAGTAAGCACTTTGCACAAAACTGACTCAGGCTCAGTGCAAACAATACCTAATATTTCATTATGTTTTGGCACTGGCAGCGTTTGATGAAAAATCTCCCTTGCTACCCAGAAGAACGAAGTGCATGGTATATTTCTGAAACATGGAAATTTTTGAGTACTGAAACAAACTGTTTCTGGAATATTAATTCTTGACGCTGCAGAAACCGGATAACATGAAGCAATATGATCGCCCACTTTTACCTTTTTCACCTCACTACCTGTTGCTGTTACAGTGCCAGTAAAGTCTAGAGCTAATAGCTTGTGTTTATCTATAGTATCTGAATTCCAATACAACGTTTTCCCAAACTTGCAGCTGGACACGCTAACAGGGAAATAGTCTTCTGAGTGGATGCTTATTTTTTCAAGTTGAACTTCAACACTGTGGTTGCCAAGTTGAGTACGTGAGTTGGCAACTTTAACTGACAGATCATTCATACAGTATGGATCTCCTGTATACAAAATGCAGAAGTCTGAGTTCTGAAGTGGGTGGGAAGGTGTATTGAAGGCTGTGGGTTCAATCTGTGTGCGCCTAATTTCAGAACTATAAATTCGTCCCTCATCAATCCAGACTTCTGGATAATCCTGTGCTTTATATTTTACTAAAACATCAGCTAAAGCCGAGATATCTATTGCATTTGTAGAGCTGATGTCAATAATCTGAAACGTTATTTCCGGGACTTCAACCATACATGTTCGAGCCATGCCATACAAACCAAAGCCAGTGTTTATATGGTCTACTTTCCTTTCTGATGTCCTGTAAGTGATTACTGTAATGGAGCAATGGGACTTCTTCTCCTTTAATGCAATAACAACTTGGCGAAATGCCTCACAGCATCTTACTGAATGTTTCACCACTTTCTCTGGCAAATTTTCATTCAGTTTTTGGATGCCCCACATAAACAGAACATCATCATATCCCTGCAGTTCCATATTAATCTTACTTTGTGTATAGGTATCTGTTCTCTTAGCTGCCAACAATTTCTCCCATTCCTGATACGCAACAAATCTAGACTCGCTATGTAAGTAATTCTTGAGCTGCTGCGATATTCCAAATTTGTCAGCAAACACCACAACTCGAGGTGCTTTGGGCAGATTATGCATTGCTTGATCAGAAGTTATTTCCTTCCACTGATTTTCAAACAACAATTCATTTTCTTTCCTGGGAATTTCCTGTACCAAATTAATTTGAACACATCTCAGTTCTACCAGAACGGAGCCTTGTTTATCTGTGAAGCATCCACAAAACTCTAAGAAATTGTCAGTGGACTTGGTTGTTTTTAAATATATAATCATTTCCTCTTCCAATGATCGAGCAACTGCAAGACTACTTATACCAGAAGGTAAAACTACTTTGTTATTGGAAGTAACTGCAGCCAGAATACCTACCATTTGCAGAAAACAATCTAAAAGGACTGGATGGATATAATACTCATACATTTCTTCTACTGTTTGTCTCTTCACTGTAACAGTTGTCACAGCTTCTTTCAAGTCTTCACAATAAAATACATTACTTAGCTGCCTGAAAGTAGCATCATAGTTGGATCCAGACTGAGCCAATGTTTCATAAACCTCATCTTCGCTAACAACAGATCTACACCTCTGAAAAATGTCTTTTAAGGAAATATTCTTTTCTTCAATTGAAGTTTCAGGATTCTTTCTGACTTGTCCTGAAGCATAAACTGTATTAGCTGAACCTGATTGTATTCTGAACTTTGACACTGTCTGTTGTGGCTCAACCTTTATCTTCAAAGCATGGAGATTTTCATTTAAAACACATGGTGCAGGGAAAAATATATTCATTTGACAATAACTTAAGGGTACTTTTGGCCTTGAGCTCGTCATCACAGCTGCCAGAGCAAGTTCCACCAAAACAGCTACAGGAATTAATGCAGCACAGTAGTTCTTGTGCTCGTATAAATGTGGTTTCAGAGCCTCAGAGATAGAACAAATGAATTCTGAGTTGTCCTTATTTATACTGCAAATTAAAGAATGGCTTGAGCTTACGCCTCTGCTGTTTGCTTTCTGATGCAGCATGAGTTTCTGATGATCAAAGTGATACCTGGGATAAACTGATGGTACACTTTGATAACCTTCATAAAAATGCTGCCAATTCACATTCAATCCCAATTCAAAAAGATCTTTCACTAGATTAAGAAGAGTCACATATTCCCTATCCGTTTGCAAAGAATGAAAAACTCTGGTTTGCGTCCCTAATGTTTCCACGATGTATCTCTGCAAAGCTCTTTGAGGACCTATTTCCACAAATGCAACGTTGTCCTTGCCTCTTACTGATGTCATTATGGCCTCTGCAAAAGAAACAGGATCCCGAACCTGTCTGGCCCAGTAGGTGCCTGTAACAAAATCGCCATCTGAAATGGCCTTCCCTGTTGCTGTCGAAATTAGCTCAATCTCTGGCTTCCCTTTCTTTAATTCTGATAGGCTTTCTGAGAGTTCTGTTAGTACTGGATCCATCATTTGGCTGTGATATGCAGCTGGCCCATCTAAAGTATGAAGAAATATGTTTCTTTTACTGAAGTGCTCAGCCAGATCTTTCTGAATGTCATGGATAGACACTTCATCTCCTGATAAGGTGCAAGACAAAGGACTGTTAAATGCTGCAACGCAGACTTTCCCGGAATATGCACCAAGGGCTGCTGACACCTCTGCAATGGGAATGTTGTCAACCACCAGCATTCTGCCTCCAGTGACTTTAGCCTGCAGCCTGCTCCTGTGGTAGATGACTTTGACAGCATCATCCAGGGAAATCAAGCCAGCACAATGGGCAGCAGCTACTTCGCCAACTGAATAGCCAACAGCAGCAATTGGCTTAATGCCCCAGTGTTGCAGGAGTGTAACCAAGGCCACCTGCAATGTAAAGAGTAAGGGCTGGGCAACTTCAAGCCTGGGCAAATCATTGTGCTCACTTTCTGTTAAATTCAAAATTCCAGTGGGTGAAAGCTGTTGAAATAATTGCTTGATTTCAATACATTTGTCTCTGAAGACGGGCTCAGATTTCAGCAGGATTCTACATATCCCTTTGAAATGCAAACCATTACCGGAGAACACAAAGATCAATTCTGCAGGCTTTTTACGTGAAACAGTTTCCATTTCAGTTGAATTAAGCTGTTGCTGTAAGTGCTGGAGAGAGGATGCCACAAACGCTTTTCTGTATTTGTGGTTTATGTGACTTCTTCTACAAGCAGATGTGTAGGCCAGATTTGGGAGTGTCGCTGAGTCACTTGTATTAAGGTACCTAGCCGTGTCTTCTATCACCCGTTTGAGAGAACTTCTTAAAGCTGCCGAAATGACAAATAATTCAACGGGCCTTTTGACTGGAAGGGTAACCTGGGCCTGTTTAAACTGTTTGACAACCACATGGGCATTGGTCCCGCCAAATCCAAAACAACTGATCCCAGCAACTCTGCCAAAATCCCTGGACTCCTCCCACTTCTCCACTGTTGTTGGGATGGAGAGATTCAGTTTCCCTGTATTTATGCTGCTGGTGCTCTCTGAAAAGTGCAAGGATGGGACTATCTTCCCATGGTGCATCATGAGAAGAACTTTGATTAAGCCTGCTGCCCCAGCAGCTGACTCTGTGTGCCCAATGTTCCCTTTAACGGAGCCAATCTTGAGAGGGGGCAAATCTGGAGGCCTTTTTCTGCCAATGACATTGCCTAAGCTCTCTGCTTCAGTGGCATCTTCAGTAGGGATTCCTAGACCATTTGTTTCAATGTACTGAACAGCTGAAGGATCAATATATGTTGGATAAATGTTAAGTAACAACTTCTCTTGTGCTGCTTGAGATGATCGCATGCCTGGAGCAACAGAACTTCCATTCTGGTTGATTGCCGTGATGCTGATGATGCCCCATATTTTGTTGAATTCTTCCTGTGCCTATTTGTGGACAAAGGAATACATAATGTTATCAAACATTAAGTGACTATTGCAGCATGATTATATTTAGATTTGTTTTAACAGCGACAGCACTGATCGATTTTGTTTGAGAGCAGTGTTTGGACCTTTCAGTAACACTGAATCTTCTCCTCATCTGTAACTTCCCATGACATGTTGCTTTGGTGATATAATTACCAAAGTACATGATCCCAAACGACCTACTGCACGGCAGTAGGATGTACAACTTTATGCTGAATTCACTTTTTTTCTGCACCATGGTGTAAGCATTACTTACAGTACAAGAGCAGCAAGTTATCCCAGCCATTTATTTCGAGGGATAGTGGGGAAATTTGTAATTATTATGTGGCAGTTAGGCATTTTTTAGTGGCTAACTATTTCTTGTTGGACTGTTTTCTGGTTAATGGTTTGGAATACTTCATTAGGGAGTAAATTAAGGGGTCAGTCTGGTGTAATCAGAATGTCAGACTAGTACTGGGAAGATCAAGTTTCAAATCTGCTTTCAGTCATTAATCTAATTGTGTGGCTTTAGATCAATGACCATCTTTCAGTCATTGGATAACAGGATAGAGCACAATGTATGCCACTTTGAGTTCCTTTAAAGAAAGACAGGATATAAATATAATAAATAAATAGTATCTGTTTAGAAGAGAGTCTCATGATAATTGGGAATCTCTCCAATAACTTCTAATTTAGATACCAATCAGAATTCGGAGGTTAAAACCTCTAGTTCAGGGGATCATGCCAAGAAACAGCAGCCAAAGGTAGATGGCCATTTTGAAGGCTTAGTGACATAGGCAGAGAATCTTTCTGGAACTGTTTCTGGAGATTTGAGATAGAGTAGCATCAGTGCTACCTTGAAGGAATGCCTGTTTGCCTCCACTTAGGTTCTGCTTGGGCATATTTTTTTAAAAAGCAAATATTACAAAGACAGCAAGTCTCTGGTGTTCTCCTTTCCAAAGCACACTAGACCCAGTTAACATCCCTGGGACATTTGGGAAATTGAGAGTTCAGTATAAACACCCTACCTTTACTAGTGGCTTTAATAAAAGAACGCCACATCCTTCTCCTCTTCCATAGCCACCTGCATGTTTAGAGAAGGGTTTACTAATTCCGTCAGGTGATAAAAGGTTTGCTTTACTCAGAGATACAAACTTCCAAGGCTCTATGATGCAATTTACTCCTCCGCAGATAGCAGATTCGCAGTCTCCTATATCAAAGGTACAGAAAAACAAAACGAGCCTGAAATCATGAAAGGGGGAAAACGGATATTTCATTCACGTAGCCACGAGGTGTTGATACCATCTGTGTCATCATGGTGATTTCTCTTGCAAAATCCTTTGTTGGGCATATCTTTGTCTCTCATCTCCAAGTTTTAAACTAGCCTCTCCTGGATCAGGCAGGGCATAAGCAGTGGAACATTGGTTGTCGAACGTAATCCGTTCTGGAAGACCATTTGACTTCCAAAACGTTCGACAACTGAGGCGCAATTGCCGGTCAGCAAAATCCACTGAAAAAATGGAGAAATGCACCTCAGAAGCCATTCGACTTCCGAGGCGCGTTCAAAAATGGAAGCATTCACTTCCGGGTTGTCAGCGTTTGAAAGCCGCAACGTTCAACTTCCGAAGTGTTTGACAACCGAGGTTCCACTTTACAAATAAAAACCATACACCACCTAGCACAGTGCATTACAGCTGATATAATACACAGGAAAATCATTTAGTGATCCACTAAGACCCTCAGCAATTTTCAAGTGGTCTATGGGGGGGTGGGGGAAGTTTGGGAATCACGGTTAATGGTATGCATAAGAAACCTAGTAACCAAGAATACCTTGTTTAATGGCTTTGTAACCAAGGTCCAAAGCAGAGAGAAAAGATGAACAAGCTGTATCAATGGCAATTGATGGTCCAGTCAAATTAAAACTGTATGAAATCCGATGAGCAGCTGTACTCATTGCTGCCCCTGTGGCATCATAATGGTTTATTTCAGCAACTGCCCTGCTGGTTATAGATTCATAGTCTCGATTCATCAGGCCTGTAAATACAGAACATTTGTTTTTAAGGTCAATTTACACTCAAATCTACATCTAGTACTGGTTTTTATTCTTCACCTCCTATCCTACAATTATTTATTATTTCACTTTTATTCTGTGTTTCTTCTAAGGCACTTAAGCAGCATGTGTTTCCCCATCTCAGTTTCCCTTCACAGTAAATCTGATAACCAGCCTCGCACACAACCAACATGCTTAAGTTTAATTAATGCCTGAAGGGGTTAAAAACTCAGAGTGAGCTCTTCTGCCAAGCTTAGCTATGTCACTTCCCCTGACCTTGGGATGAGATAGGTAATCAGGCTTATGGTCCCATCCACTTGGGAAACTCAGTGTGTGAGGAGGTTTGAGCTGCTTGTTCCAGCTCAGCCATATGGCTCTCACCAGCCACCCTTGTGTTCATATTCCAATAAATCTATGAACTTTTACCACTTTGTAACTAAGCTAAGTTTTCCTGCCTGTGCAATGTTTTCTGATGAACGTATGGAAAAGTACATGAAGCTAATATTGGATGAGTTTGTAAGTAAACCTTTTTAAATTACCAAACTTGTGGCCTTTTCCTTTGCTGGGGAATAGAGGAATTTAGGAGCTTACTTGGAAAGACATATTTTAAAGGCCTAACAATATTATCCAATATTGTCAATTCTGACAAAGCAATTATCTAGGGTCTTCCGACATCATTTTATTTGGAATTGTCAGGTGTAAACGCCCATATAGATGTGGTGTTACCAATCGTTGTGTGGCCACCTCTAAAGCAGATATATAGTATGCAATGTAAATATACAAAATCTTCCGCATCATAACTATTATCTTACCAACAAAAACCCCTGTTTTGGTACCACTAATGTTTTCAGGAGTGACTCCTGCATCTTCCAGTGCTCTGTAAGTACATTCCATGAGTAACTTTTGCTGAGGATCCATACGCTCAGCTTCCTCATTGCTGATGCCAAACAGCTTGTTATCGAATGCATTCAATCTAAAAAAATTAAATGGAGGTATGGCATGATATACGGTGTGATTCACATACTGCTTAATCCAACATGCTCTGATAAGATTTACTTAAAATTCATTGAAGCCTAAGACTACATGTTGTAAGGTAAAGGTAAAGGGACCCCTGACCACTAGGTCCAGTTGTCACCGAGTCTGGGGTTGCGGCGCTCATCTCGCTTTATTGGCCGAGGGAGCCGGCGTACAGCTTCCAGCACATAAATTGTCAAGATAGGACACAGCAAATAGGACACTGTGCCCATGTCATTTCATAGCACAGTGGTACCTTAGTCTGTTCTTAAACCAAGGTGTGCTTTCCCATAGCAGCAGGGACTCAATTTACAAATGAAACACACCCAACGGGAAGCGGAACATGTTCTGCTTCCAAGGCAAAGTTCACAAACCAAAACACCTTCCAGGTTTGCAGCATTCTAAATCCAAGTTGTTCATAAACTAAGCTGTTCTTAAACCAAGGTACCACTGTATGAAGCTGGTGGAAATACCAGTGAAACACCATGGCTTAAAACTATTGCACCAGGAAAAGCTGCACTGCAGTATAATCAGGGCTCCCCCTCCCCCACCAGAACTCACTGGAACTCAGTTTGGCATCTCTCAGGTGGGTGCCATTGCCATTATAAGAGGACAAGGGAGGTGTTCATGGTGAGTTCCACCACCTCTTTTTCTAGAAAAAGAGCGCTGGGAATAAGGATAACTCCCATGTGGGAGACAACAGTGCTAAAATGGGTTATAGCTGCCTTAGTCTCAGGGCATGATCTGAAGCAAGAATGAGGCATTTGTTGGGCACACTGGCTGTGATTTATGGGACATTTGGAGGAGCATAGAGACAACATCTGGTCTGAAGGCACTTAGGGACATCTCCTTACTGAAGCTAAGCAGGTCCAGATGTACCTGGGTTGGTGAATGCCTGGAACTTTGATTCCATGATGGAAGGTGGGGTATAAAGTGTAAGGAAATAATAATGATGATAATGAATTTATTATTGTTGTGGCAATTATTAACTAGTCACTTTTTCAGAAAAAAGAACTCAAAGAGGCTTAAAATGTGCCTCTGCTCACGCTGCTCACCAACACCACCTCAGCACGGGTCCTGCCCTCAAGGCCTTCCGATTATGTAGTTGGAAAAGAGATTAATACCCACACTCGAAATTGTAGCTGATGAGCAGAATGTGGAGGGACATTATTATTATGATGACATCACATTTTTTGTGAAGTTCATATAGTGTACAATTTCAGCATGAAATTTGCACCCAAAGCAGCTCACATAGTGTGGAAATGCATTCATTATAACGCAGCACTTTGAGATATTTTGAAAGGTTCATATAATAACACAGTATTACATCAGCGAGTCATTTCAAGGGGGAAATCTGCAAGTTTAGAAAGTCTGAAGGATTTATTAGCAAAATATATGACTTACTCATCAAGAAGAGCAGCATGAGTTGTTCGTATTTTACCTGGTTTGTCGTCACCTGGATCATACCACTCTCTAATGTTAAATCTTTCTGGAGGTATTTCTGTAGTGCAGTTTCTGCCATTCTCTAACACTTTCCAGAAACTGTCAATTCCTTCACCTGTTGCATGAAGATTTAAATATACATTTTTAGATGTATTAAAATATACTGTTTCCGTTTTCAAAATGTCAAACCTGTCTTGTTCAGTTTATCTGAACTTAAATGAGAATTACAACTTTCAAAATGCGATACAAATTAAATTTGCATTTCAAGTGCTACAAAATTTCAAATTTCATAGAAAATTGGACCTTTTCCTAAATCACACAATCTCATCATACTGTCTGTAATTTTTCTGCATGATGTTCCTATGAAAATTGCATTCAGCTGTTACCATGTTTGTTTGGATGGCATCTTGCAGATGAGAGCCACCTAGCTGTGAAGGCATAAGGTTTAGGTTAGCATATTCCAAGTTCAGGAAGGCAAAATACATAATTAAATTGATATGTGCTATTCTGCTTGTTGTGGAAGTTAGATCAGACATTTAAAAAGTATTGATGAGATGCAAAATTCCAAGATTTGTCATATAACAAACCTGAATTTCTAGTGGACTTCATAATATCACAGGCATTCACTTCTCCATGTTCATGACAGGATCATACAGTATTAAAAATATTTCTAGCAAGAATTAAAATATTGGTATCTGTCAATAACTAGTGCTGAGTTCTTAGTTTACTTTTACTTTAAATCACAAGAAAGCTTTATGCCATAGAACAATAAAAATAGTGAAAGAAACATGGATAACTTTCTTATATCACTCCGCCCCCCCAAAGACTTACCTCCAGGAAAGTTGCATCCTATACCCACAATAGCTATTTCATTCTCAGATGCCATCTTTATTTTATTTTTCTATTTGCGTTGGTCACTGAATAAGGCAATCGTCCTGTGGAAAAGAAGGAAGAAGAAAAAGAAGAAGAGTTTGGATTTGATATCCCGCCTTTCACTCCCTTTCAGGAGTCTCAAAGCGGCTAACATTCTCCTTTCCCTTCCTCCCCCACAACAAACACTCTGTGAGGTGAGTGGGGCTGAGAGACTTCAGAGAAGTGTGACTAGCCCAAGCTCACCCAGCAGCTGCATGTGGAGGAGCGGAGACGCGAACCCGGTTCACCATATATTTATTTTTAATTGGTGACTACTCCTTGAAATATAAGCAACCCTTTGTGATGACCGCAGAGTAATATTCTTCGATGTAGAGCAGATCAGTTCATAAATATGTGTGTTTGTGTGTGTGTACTATATATCTGAGAGGGACGCGGGTGGCGCTGTGGGCAAAACCTCAGTGCCTAGGACTTGCCGATCGTATGGTCGGCGGTTCGAATCCCCGCGGCGGGGTGAGCTCCCGTTGTTCAGTCCCAGCTCCTGCCCACCTAGCAGTTCGAAAGCACCCCTAAGTGCAAGTAGATAAATAGGTACCGCTTTATAGCGGGAAGGTAAACGGCGTTTCCGTGTGCTGCGCTGGTGCTGGCTCGCCAGAGCAGCTTCGTCACGCTGGCCACGTGACCCGGAAGTGTCTTCGGACAGCGCTGGCCCCCGGCTAAGTGTGATGGGCGCACAACCCTAGAGTAGGACACGACTGGCCCGTACGGGCAGGGGTACCTTTACCTTTACCTTTTACTATATATAGCAATCTCTGAGGTACATTGAGATTCAGATTTGATCCTGTTGCAATAAACAAACAGAACAGCAGGCGGCAACCTACAGGTCACCTGGGCAACCAAGCACAGATGGAGGGAAAGTTCAAGGTATATTGTGGAGGTCAAAGAAAGAGGACTGACATCAAAATCCTGTATAAGAAAAGTAAGCAGTTCCATAAAGATTGATATGCATACATGAGTTGGCTGTTGAAGAGGAAGTCAATGTTTCGAGACTTAAGACTCTCCTGAGGGGCAGACTGTGAGTACTGAGGGGAATTCTAAGGCCCCACCTTCCACTTTACATTTAAAGCAGAATCTTGCCCAATTAAACTGTCATAGCATCCCCCAAAGGATCCTGTCAATGGTGCTTGCCGAGAGACCCTTATTCCCCTCACGCCGCTACACTTCTCAGGGCGGCGAAACAATAAATCCCTCTTACCTCTTTTTAATAAGGAGTATACAGTGGTACCTAGGGTTACATACGCTTCAGGTTACAGTCTCTGCTCACCCAGAAATAGTGGTTCAAGTTAAGAACTTTGCTTCAGGATAAGAACAGAAATTGTGCTCCGGCGGCACAGCAGCAGCAAGAGGCCCCATTAGCTAAAGTGGTGCTTCAAGTTAAGAACAGTTTCAGGTTAAGAACGGACCTCCGGAACGAATTAAGTGCTTAACCTGAGGTACCACTGTAATGGGGAAAGTGCTCTAGAGAGCGTGAGGTAACTTACACTTGACGTACCACAGGTACGCCAATTCTAGGGGGTGGAGGTGTCTTCAGCCTCCTCAATATTTGTTTGAAGGGGCCCAGCGCCCCCCCCAAATGTTGAGGGCGACTGGTGCAACACACACTGACACACACACCCCAATCTTGGGGGGCAACCTGGCGCCTCTCACGTAACATCTAACCTTTTAAAAATAAAATAAAATGTTTCTATTACAGAGGCACCTTAGTTCTCAAACGCCTTGGTGCTCAAACGCCTTGGTTCCCAAATGCCAAAAAACCCGGAAGTAAGTGTTTTTTGGAAGCCGAACATCCGATGTGGCTGTCGGCTATTGTTTCTGGGGCGCCTTCACCTATCAGAAGCTGTGCCTTGGTTTTTGAACATTTGAGAAGTTAAATGGACTTCCGGAACAGATTAAGTTTGGTACTTTTGTTTTTGCTATTTCTTTTGCGTTTTTGTTTATGAGGCTTTTTTGGTTAATTTGTTTTTGTGACTGTGTGGAACCCAGTTCAGCTACTCATTGATTGATTGATTGATTGATTGAGTGACTGCAGAAATGGATAACACAGACAACCCCATCCAAACAATGTCAGGTAAGAAAAAAAAATAATTTTAATTTTTATCATCTACAAAATTGTCTTATTTATTTTATAGTACAGTACGCTGATTATTGCTTTCATTTTATGGATCAATTGTATCATTAGATAGTAAAATTCATGTTAAATTTCTGTTTTAGGGATTGTTTTTAAAAGTCTGGAACAGATTAATCCATTTTGCATTACTTTCTATGGGAAGGTGGCGGGGTGAGCTCCCGTCGTTCGGTCCCAGCTCCTGCCCACCTAGCAGTTCGAAAGCACCCCTAAGTGCAAGTAGATAAATAGGTACCGCTTTATAGCGGGAAGGTAAACAGCGTTTCCGTGTGCTGCGCAGGTGCTGGCTCGCCAGCTGCAGCTTCGTCACGCTGGCCACGTGACCCGGAAGTGTCTTCGGACGGCGCCGGCTCACGGCCTCTTGAGCGAGATGAGCGCGCAACCCTAGAGTCGGACACGACTGGCCCGTACGGGCAGGGCTACCTTTACCTTTACCTTCTATGGGAAAGCGCGCCTTGGTTTTGGAAAGCTTTGGTTTTGGAACGGACTTCTGGAACGGATTAAGTTTGAGAATCAAGGTACCACTGTACTGATATGCTTTCCACCTCAGGATCTATCCTCATTTATTTATTCCCTGCAAACAAATCACAATGGAAGCTCAATGAAAAGCCAGTGTATAATCTCCTGTCAAACAAATCAGAATGAATTTTTAATAAACAGGAAGCCAGAGATGGCTAAGTCTTCACAGCAAAAGAGAATCCTGTTGTGGACATCGGCTGTCATCAAGTGAGACAATGAAGTGGTCCTAATTATTTGAAGGGCAGAGAGCTACATTTGGGGAGGAATGTAGTCATCTGGTCTTTATGGGGTTAGATTTCATACTTCTTCTTATAAGACACAGTAAGCCTCCAGCTTTTTGAGTTTTCTCCCCAATTCTTTCCAGCTTCTGTTTATAAACATCCTGTTTTGGCTGGCCTAGATATATAAATTGAGCAGCTGCACTCACTTTACTCCTTACAAAAGACGTTCCTGTGTAAAATGAGCTTTTCTCTTTTATTAGGAGCTATCGAAGAAAGTCCAATAAAAACAAAAACATCCCACTCACATCCCATCCCTCTGTGAAGTATTTCACACTTGCATTGTTTGCAAGAGGCTGTTAATGTTAAGCAATTGTTGTGTAAGCGCCTATACTTTGCCCTTTGCAGAAATTTCAACCTGGTCTATTTCTGCATTGTGCTATTGACATTTAAAACAACAATTTTAATTCCTTACTCCCCAGGACCATTTTTCTATAATGACAAATCGTAATTGAGTATCAGTACATTAAGGCGTGAGATGATTATCGGAACCAGTTTGCAGAAACAGCTACCAGCAGTTTAGGAATGCAGCAGTTCTGCCAGGGCAAGAGCAGAGGACGGAGGCATCCTCCCTTTGAGATGGAATGCACAGAGTCTCTTCCTTTAACTGATGACTAACAATGTAGTCACAGCGTAATGAGCCTGAGGATCCTCCCAGCTGCCACACAAACAAGGTGTTTTCAGAAGAGCATGGAAGCTCTCCTGTTTGCACACCAGCATTTTGTTTCTGACGGTGGCTAACCAGATGCCTCTGGAAAGTTTTGTAAAATTGTACCAGGGGTTATTTCAGATTTGCTATTTCTGGATAGGCTTCCGTCACATACCAAAAAATTCAGGCTGCACAATTAAAGTTGATAGGGTGCTGTTGCACAACAAACACACTCCCCCCCCCACACACACCAGAAAAGGTAGAATTTTGGGATAAGGGGACTGATGGGCAATTGCACTGGAAAGTGCGGAATAATTTATTGATTAAATGTATATACAGTGGTGCCTCAGGTTACATACGCTTCAGGTTACAGACTCTGCTAACCCAGAAATAGTGCTTCAGGTTAAGAACTTTGCTTTAGGATGAGAACAGAAATCATGCTCCGGCGGCGCAGCGGCAGCGGGAGGCCCCATTAGCTAAGGTGGTGCTTCAGGTTAAGAACAGTTTCAGGTTAAGTACGGACCTCCGGAACGAATTAAGTACTTAACCCGAGGTACCACTGTAGCTACTTTCACCCAAGGATCACAGGGCAGTTTACAATATAAAAACACAAAAGTACATAATGTAATAACAAACAAAGCAATCCCCCGCCCCTCACCTTTTCTGGATTGAGAGAGTCATCTGACCAGTGAGGGGGCCCAGCTCCTTATAAAAAAGATCAGCCCCCCCCCCAGTGCCTTGGACCCAAGGAGCTGGCGCTCTTGCCCCACACAGTTCAAAAGGCTTGGGTGAAAAGGAATGTTTTCACCTGGCACTAAAAATATGTAATGAAGGTGCCAGGCTTTGAAATTCCTGAAGTAACATGCTTCAGCTAAGGGGTAATTCCACTTGCTCATGTTCTCTGGGACACATATGCCTGCAAATATGCATATTTATCCTAAGTATATCATATAGCATTAAGACCAGTGCTTTTAATAAAGAAAAGAAAGGTGCCGGTACTCAGTTTGGCTGGATCATGCCCAATATCTTTATGGAAATTATGAAACAATTGTTATGCCTCCCGATAAAACAAAAAGAAGATCTTATTATGGAAAAACTAATACTGAACCATCTTCAATAAAAGCATCCTGGGCACATTGGAAAAAAGCAGCTGAATAACTTTGTAGGTGTAAATAAAGCACATTCTGTAAGTTTCTACAAGCAGTAAGAAACACACAAGTGAAATATTAACTGCTCAACGACTTTATAATTTCAGATAACTTGAGGTGTGCATGCATTAGAGATATATACACCACCTATGTGTGATGGGGGCAAACTGGTCCTAGGTGCCCATTTCTCCAAAACATTGTCAATGGAAGTTATGTTCAAATTAATCAGCTACAGAACAGAATGTTATCTTTTCCAAGGAGAAAATACTGAATTGTTCAATCTACATTACACACACACACCCCAAAACATTATAAGCAGATACTAACATAAACAAAAAGCTTGAAAGACATACACATAATGTACAATAGTAGTATAGAGAACAACTTGAAGCATTCAGTTTACATATTTAAGATATACCAACAACAAACACAAGCACATATAAATAAAGCCCATGCTTTTTTTTTAATGCACTTCTCCATTTTGTTTGTTTCTGCAACAAATACTTCCTCTGTTTAATAACACCTACCTTAGGCATGGATTTCCCAGGTTCCATGTGCTCTTTATAAGGATCAGTTATCAGTTACACTGTCAATGAATCCCCAGTCCTTAGTCTCTGTACAAAAGTCCTTAGTTGTTCTTCATATTTTCTAGACACATTCAGGCTAGGCTGTCTGGTTATACCAGAACAGGTATCATGCTTAATTGGCAAGTAAACAGCACGTGGTTTTGTACACTGTCTTTCAACAGTCAGAGATCGCAGAAGCTAATGAAACATGAATAAGATTTAGAAAGATAAAATTGTCATGGCAGAAGCAACAGCCTCAGACCACCAAATAAATAATGAGATCCTAGGCAAGATAAATAAATATTACTTTTTTAGCACAGTGGATAACGCTATCATAATTATAAGTGTCCCATATTGTAATAGGAAGATTGGTTTTACTGGTCAGTTGCTGCAACTCATATATGTTAAGGGAGCTACAGAAAGAGATCCAGCTGTCAGTACAGTGGTACCTCGGGTTAAGTACTTAATTCATTCCAGAGGTCTGTTCTTAACCTGAAACTGTTCTTAACCTGGAGCATCACTTTAGCTAATAGGGCCTCCCCCTGCCGCCGCGCTGCTGGAGCACGATTTCTGTTCTCATCCTGAAGCAAAGTTCTTAACCCGAGGTACTATTTCTGGGTTAGCGGAGTCTGTAACCTGAAGCATCTGTAACCTGAAGCGTATGTAACCCGAGGTACCACTGTATATGCCATCTCCACCCTGACCAGTCCCCTTACCAACCGAAAGCATTCCTCAGTGTCAAACTAGATAGGATGCTAAATGCATAATTGCCAGTCATGTCCCTGTGTGTTTTTAAAATAAGAAGTAATCAACTTTGTGTGGGTTGAGGGCTGCATCCCTTGGGGCAAAGTGGTGGTGGTGGGCAGAGCTGTAGCTACAGGGGGGACTAGCCAGGTTGTTTGCCCCAGGTGAAGCCTCCAGAGGGACACAATTGAGGCTCCCGGCCTGTGTGTGTGTGTGCGCAAAAGCGCATGGGGGGGTGCCAAACTGGGTCTTTGACCTGGGTGAAATAAAGCCTAGTTTCGCCCCTGGTGGGGGGACTCACATAGCAGTCAGCAGCTATCCATTTCTATTTCCCTCCTCATGCTTGCTCTCAGCGGTGGAGCAAGCCAATCGGGCGCCTGGGGCAGCACTTGTGACCGGAGGGTGGGGCCAGTCGCCCATGGGGGCGGGGACAGTCGCCTGCGGGGCCTCCAAGGAGTCTGCCTGCCTCCTCCCACTCAGCCGCCCTACAGCTGAGGGGGAGGTGGTGGGCAGACCGTTTGGGGCAGCGCTGATCCTGTGGACGCCCAAGCCACTGCGTCACTCCCAGGAGAGACGTGTGGCTCGGGTGCGCTGCAGGCCCTGCGCTGAGTGCCGCCCGGCATTTTATCACCCCCTCAGTGGTGACACCCGGGCCGACCCGCCCCCATCGCACCCCCTTCCTCCGCCCCTGCCCCACGCTCCCTCTCCCTGCCCCACCCTCCTCCCTGTGACTCGCAGCCTATTCATCCATTCTGCCCCACACCCCACAAACATCAATTCATAGAAGCACAGAAAAACACACAGGCCACCTCCTCCGCACCCCCACCCCACCAAGCTACTTTTGTAATTTGATCTGCTGGTGTGCGCATTTGAGACCAACATTGTGCATGTGCAAATGACATCTTCATGATTAGAAGTGGCGAGGGGGAGGGGTTGTAGACATGGGGAGACCAAACAGGTGATGTACATTGGATAAAGACATCTCTGCCCCGTCTCTGGTGTGCACAGAAACATGCAACCGTGACTTGAAATGCAGTGGTGGTAGGGCAAACTTTTATGGTTGGGTGGCCATCTGTTATGGATGCTTTAGTTGAGATTCCTGCATTGCAGGGGGTTGGACTGGATGACCCTAAGAGCCGTTTCAGCTCTATAATTCTATGAGTCTAAGCCACTAATGTGTACACAGCCTCAGTTTTTTGGAACAGCACAAAGAAACCTATAGTTTCCATTTCAGTCTCTGCTTCTTGTCAGAATGAATGCTCCCCACATTAAATGGGGGGCACCCTTTGCGTGGTCGTGCGCAGCTCCCTGGACCCTATGTGGCACCATTAGAACAGGCTTGGCTTCGCCTTCCCCAGATGGGATACCTGGAGGTCTCCGCCTACCTCAGCCAGCTGCCCAATCCCGCCTGATTAAAAACAAGTACATCTTTATTAACTGATCAAAAACAATGTAATTTATTTGAACACAAAGAGTAATAATGGTTATTTTTGATGCAAAGTAGTAATAAAGGAAAAAGACTTCGCTGAATAGCATAAAATTATAAAATATGCAAGTACAAAGTAGTAATGAAGGTAAAAACGTCTTCCATATTAAAAATCTGGGGGGGGTATGAACTTCACAATTTTAAACATGATATGCAAAGTTAACTAATATGATACTTAACTAACCTCCAAAGTCTGCAAAATATATAGAAAGCGTAATGTTAATTATATTGCATACAGACCTGGGAATGAAGGCAGCCAATGGCAGTGAGGACTGAACTCCAAATACAGCCCTCTGCTCAGCTCACTTTTTAAAAGACCCAGGAGAGGCAGAAGCAAAGCACTATGTCGTATCTCCCTTGGAAACTGTGAGATCACAGTGAAAAATGCTATGTATTGTAATGGTTGTTTGAATTTCCTTGATCAGCTTTCAAAAGGGATAAGATAAACATACAAAACATACTGTAGTGGAGCAAATCACTTGTAGATTAAAAAAAAATCAGAAACACATTTTACATTCATTTTAAAATCCTGTGTTTAATGTTCAAACTCAAGCTCAGCCTCTGCACCCTTTCATAAAGGGCAAGTGATCCCCGTAAACCACTTTACTTGTCTTAAGCATGCTAAAACATTAGGAAGGGCAAACCAAGAATGCCCCAAAATGGTTCAGAGTAAGCTGTTTCAGGACTCTCTGGGCTTATCAACCTTTCCTCTGCTCTTTCCATACTGTACTTTAAAGCTCCATGTCCCAGCACCCCTTTATTTTTTTGCTGTGGAGCTTTCCCCATGAAAACCTGCATTTTAGCACTCAATCAGAGCAAACTTCAACCCACTGAAAGCCTGAATTGACATTTGCACCGACTGAGAGCTAAAGAGTGGATTTTTGCAGGGAAAGCTCCAGGGAAAAACCACACATGCTTGGAGACAGAGCTTTAAAGCACGAACCTGTGTCTGGAAAGAGCGGGGCACAAGGTAAGTATGGATAAGTCCTCACATGAAAAGCTTAACTGTCAGCAGATTTAAATGATTGTGGTGAAATAGCAGCTGGCACTAACTAAGACTATAATCACATCTATTTAGTTAATCCAAATTATGGTTCTTGTTGAGGGTCACTATTAATAGAAAAATTAGATTTTTTAAAAACGACGCAAATAAAATCAGCACTGAAGCTAGGAAAAGATATTTCAGGTTTCTACTTCACAATTCATTTCCCCCTCAGGAATCACTTACCGTATATACTCGAGTATAAGCCAACTTTTTCAGCACATATTTTTATGCTGGAAAAGCCCCCCTCGGTTTATACTTGAGTGAGGCAGTAGTGGCGGAGGGACGAGCGGCCCGAAAGGAGCCCTTTCTCGCCGCTAGTCCTGCCACCGCCGCCACCCATGTCTCGCAAGGGCAGGCACAGGAGCTGTGCTGTGCCTCTCCCAACCGCGGCTCCTATGCCTGCTTTTGCGAGCGGCAAAGGCGGTGGCAGAAGGACGAGCGGCCCAGGATGCTTTTATTGAAGATGGTTCAGTATTAGTTTTTCCATAATAAGATCTTCTTTTCGTTTTATAGGGAGGCTCTTGGCAGCGGCGGCGGCGGAGGAACGAGCAGCCTTTTTTCCTCTGCTGCTGCCGCCGCCACCAGGTTTGTGGTGTGGTGAACCGGCTTATACTCAAGTCAATAAGTTTTCCCAGTTTTTTGTGCTAAAATTTGGTGCCTCGGCTTATATTCGGGTCAGCTTATACTCAAGTACATACAGTAGGTTCCCCAGGTTCCTTAGAACATTCTTCTAAAAGCAGTGCTAAACTAAGCACTGTGCTATGAGGATCAAGAATTTTCACAAGTGGTATATCAACCTTTTGTTCTAGATAAATGAGATTGCGCAGAGTCATGGCCAACATGGAATCTATGCCAAGGGACAAAAGGGGTGTATTCATTGCAATGTCACTTGGATCTGTACTAGTGAGCTGACTCACCAATGATATGATATTGTCTTCAGATTTTAGTGCAGCCAAATCCTTGGACATGGCTTGTTCATAAAGCTCAGCCTGACTGCCAAAATGTTCTATCATAATTGTATGCAGGCGACTTCTGATTGCTGGAATTTGACGATAATAATTGTTGAGCATTGTTTTGAAGTTCAGCTTCACGGCAGCTTGCTGAGGGTGGTTCAGAGTTAAGCTTGTTTTAAGATTCTCATGGATCTCATCCACTTGCAGAATTGATATACCCTTTGATTCCACCAATTTTTGAAGTTGATTTTTACCGTCCAGTAGTCCCAGATTCAAGGCACCCCAGTTGATGGATTGTCCTGACAGTCCACAGTTTCTTCTGAATTGGCAGAAAAGGTCCAGGAAGGAATTGGCAGCAGCATAGTTTGCTTGCAATGAATTTCCAAGGAAGGAAGCAACAGATGAATAACATACAAAATAATCAAGAGCCTGTCCCTGAGTGGCGTGGTGCAGATTGATGGCACCAGCAACCTTTGGGCTTAAAACTTTCTCAAAGCTAGAGAGCGTCATATTTTCAATGCGCCCATCATGCAAAACCACAGCACTGTGGAAAACACCTTTGATTGGACACTTTGGAAAGATTTTGCTGATTGAACTGATTGCTTTCTCAACCTCAGGCCAAAAAGTCACATTGCACTGCAGACTGATGATATTGCACCACTTGTTCTGAATCTGCAAATCACTTATTTCCTTCTGCTTTTCAATGCTGGGCTTTCTCCTTGAAAGGATCGTGATGCATCCTCCTCCATTTTGAGCAATAAATCTAACAGTTTCATAGCCAAGCCCAGTGAGTCCTCCTATGACTATGTAAACAGCATTCTGCTTAAACATCTTCCGCTTTGCTTCATGCACTGGTATGTCAGAAATACACCTGTTCTGCCCATTGCTTTTCAGTACAGCAAATGAGACAGCCTTACAGGTAAAGTAGGATGTTATCGTGTCTATGCTCTCACTGTTTTCTGTCTGCTGAAAAACGGAACAAGGCAAGTCCTTGAATTGCCTGTGTTGCATTGATTTCAACCAGTCACTGAAAGGCTTGTGGGAATGTTTCAGCGATGATTTCTGAAAAATGATTGCAAGACTGAGAATATGAATTTGAAAGTTTTCATGACCGCTTCCAATTAGAGATCGCAAGTGTTCAGAATGGTGGTTGCCATCGATTACCACAACATCCTGAAGATGTGAAAGACGGGCTAAGACGTCTTTGGGTAATCTTTCTAGGAAGGGCAGAAAGACAAGGACGTTGCATTTAGCTACTCTTTTTTCCAGGCTGCTGTCAAATGCTGTACATAAGGTGTTCCAGCCCTGTTCCTGAGCTGACAAAGCAAGCACTTTACACAAAACCGACTGTGGTTCATCAGAAATAATGCCTAAAAATCTATTCCGTTTCATCTTTGGTAACATCTGGTGCAAAATTTCCCATCCTATCCTGAAGAAGGAGACACAGGGTACAGTTTGAAAACATGGAAATTTCTGGGTTTTGAAACACACTGCTTCTGGAATCCTGATTCTT
Organism: Podarcis filfolensis; assembly: GCF_964270895.1. NCBI lineage: Eukaryota > Metazoa > Chordata > Lepidosauria > Squamata > Lacertidae > Podarcis > Podarcis filfolensis. The sequence continues at coordinate 38,382,660 of NC_139614.1, read as the reverse complement.
GAAGATGCAGCCACTGGGTAGCATGAAACAATATGATCTCCCACTTTGATCTTTTTTACATCACTGCCTGTTGCAACCACCGTTCCACTGTAGTCCAGAGCCAAGAACCTGTATTTATCAATGGTCTGTGAATTCCAGTATAATGTGTTTCCAAAGTTACAGCTGGAAACACTAACAGGATAATAGTCTTCAGAATGGATACTTATTTTCTCAACTTGCACTTCAACATTGTGATTATCAAGAGAAATCTCAATGTGGTCAGCTGGCTCAGCAAATAGATTTCTTACTTCATGAGGCTCAGAAGTGTAAAAAGTTGACAGCTCAGATTCTTGAAGAGACTGAGAAGGATCATTATAGGACCTGTCATCAACCTGTGTACATCTAATTTCAGAAGTGTAAATTCTCCCCTGATTAATCCAAACTTCAGCATATTTATCTGCTTCATATTCTACTAAAACATCTGCTAAAACTGCTATGTCCATTGTACTTGTTGAACCGATATCAATAATCTGAAATGTGATTTCAGGAACTTCAAGAATGCAGGATCTTACCATCCCATACAAAGCCAAGCCAGGGTTAATGTGGTCTACAGTCCTGCCTGTTGCTCTATATGTAATTATCTTGATGGAACCATGACTGTTCTTCTCTCTCAATGCAACAACAAGTTGCCGGAAAGCTTCACAACATTTGGATAAGCTTGCAACAACACTCTCCGGATTTTCTCCATTTGATCTTTGAATTCCCCACATAAACAAAACATCACTGTAGTCATGCACCTCTAGCCTAATTTTGTCCTGAGCAGCTGAATTTGCGCTTCCTGACACCAGTAATTGCTCCCAGTCTTCATACATCAAAAACCTAGAATCTTTATGTAAATATTTTTTGAGCTGTTGAGAAACTCCAATTTTGTCAGCAAACACTGCAGCTCTGGGTGCATCTCCTGAGGTTTGGATAATGTGGGAAGGGGTTACCTCTTTCCACTGATTTTCAAAAAGGAAAGCATCATGACTATTGGACGTTCTCTTCAGAAGAGTGATCCCAACACGTTTAATCTCAACCAAAAGAGAGCCTTGTTTATCTGTGAAGCATCCACAAAATTCTAAATAGTTCTCAGTAGACTTACTTGTTTTCAGATATATCATCATTTCCTCTTCCAAAGGTCGGACAATTACAAGGCTGCCTATGTTGGAAGGAAACCCTGTACAATTGTTCCTGATTTTTGTGGTCATCACACCAATCATTTGCAGAAAGCAATCTAATATCACCGGATGAATAAAATACTTGTACAGTTCTTCCCTGGTTTGCTTGTTCACCTTAATGGTGGTTATGGCTTCCTTCAGTTCTTCACAATAAAACACATCACTTAGCTGCTTGAATACTGAACCATACTGAAATCCAAAACGAGATAATGCTTCGTATATTTCATCCTTTCTGACAATTGATTTACAACGCTGAAAAACATGTCTATATGAAATGTTATTTTCTTCAAGAAAGGTTTCTTGGTTCCATGTGATCTGTCCAGATGCATATACCGCACCAGATGAGGACAGTATTTTGAAAGCTTTTTTTTCCTTTTGTGATACTACTGTTAGCTTCAAATCATGAGAATTTTCACTTAAAACACAAGGCGATTCAAACTTCATGCTCATCTGACACAAACTTAAGGGCTCCTTTCTTCCTGAGCTAGCCATCACAGCTGACAAAGCAAGTTCAACAAAAAAGGCACCAGGAACCAGAGCAACACCATTGAGCTTGTGCTCATACAAATAGGGAGTCACTGTCTGAGATATGGAATACTTGAATTCTGAGCTGCCGTTGCTGACATTATGAATTGACAGGTGGTTTGTGTTCAGCTTGGTTTGAGCTGGCTGCTGGAGCCTGTTTAAAAATGACATGAGCTTCTTATGATCAAATTGATACCTGGGGTAGGCTGCTGGTATACCCTGATATCCTGCATAGATGTGCTCCCAATCTGGATTGACTCCCAATTCAAAAAGGCCTTTAACAAGTGTGAGAAGTGTCATATATTCTTTGTCAAGGTGCAAGGAAGGAAAAACTTTAGCTTGTGTCCCTAATGCTTCAATAATATATCTTTTCAGTGCACGCTGGGGACCAATTTCCACAAATACAGGATCATCTCTGCTTTTTGCTGCAGCTGTTATAGCCTCTGCAAAAAAAACAGGATCCCGAACCTGTCTGGCCCAGTAGGTGCCTGTAACAAAATCACCATCTGAAACGGCCTTCCCTGTTGCTGTCGAAATTAGCTCAATCTCTGGCTTCCCTTTCTTTAATTCTGATAGATTTTCTGCTATCTCAGTCAGTACTGGATCCATCATTTGGCTGTGATATGCAGCTGGCACATTTAAAACATGAAGAAATATGTTTCTTTTACTGAAGTGCTCAGCCAGATCTTTCTGAATGGCATGGATAGACGCTTCATCTCCTGATAAGGTGCAAGACAAAGGACTGTTAAACGCTGCAACACAGACTTTCCCTGAATATGCTCCAAGGGCTGCTGACACTTCTGCAATGGGAATGTTGCCAACCACCAGCATTCTGCCTCCAGTGACTTTAGCCTGCAGCCTGCTCCTGTGGTAGATGACTTTGACAGCATCTTCCAGGGAAATCAAGCCAGCACAATGGGCAGCAGCTACTTCGCCAACTGAATGGCCAACAGCAGCAATTGCCTTAACGCCCCAGTGTTGCAGGAGTGTAACCAAGGCCACCTGCAGTGTAAAGAGTAAGGGCTGGGCAACTTCAGGCCTGGACAAATCTTTGTATTCATTTTCTTTTGATTTTAGGATTCCCGTGGGAAGGTATTCTAGAAACAGCCTTTCTATTTCTTTGCATTTGTCTCTAAACACTGGCTCAGTCCTTAGCAATATCTCAGGTATCCCTTTGAGATCCAGACCGTTACCAGAGAATACAAAAATTAATTGTGGTGGTTTCTTCAGCGGAGCTGTTTCCAGTTCAACCGCAGGGGAAAGCTGTTGCTCTAGTTTCTCTAGTGAAGATGCCACAAATGCTTTTCTGTACTTGTAGTTTATATGGCTTCTTCTACAAGCAGATGTGTAGGCCAGATTTGGGAGTGTCGCTGATTCACTGGTATTAAGGTACCTAGCCGTGTCTTCTATCGCCCGTTTGAGAGAATTTCCTGAAGCTGCCGAAATGACAAATAATTCGATAGGCCTTCGGACTGGAGAAATAACCTGGGTTTGTTTAAACTGTCTGACAACCACATGGGCATTGGTCCCGCCAAATCCAAAACAGTTGATCCCAGCAACTCTGCCATATTCACCAGACTCATCCCACTTCTCCACTGTTGTTGGGATGGAGAGATTCAGTTTCCCTGTATTTATGCTGCTGGTGCTCTCTGAAAAGTGCAAGGATGGGACTATCTTCCCATGGTGCATCATGAGAAGAACTTTGATTAAGCCTGCTGCCCCAGCAGCTGACTCTGTGTGCCCAATGTTCCCTTTAACGGAGCCAATCTTGAGAGGGGGCAGATTAGGAGACCTCTTTTGACCAATGACATTACCTAAGCTCTCTGCCTCAACAGGATCTCCTGCAGGTGTCCCTGTGCCATGTGCTTCAATATATTGCACAACAGATGGATCAACACGATCTGGGTAGATGCTGAGCAGCAACTTCTCCTGTTCCTCTTGAGATGGTCTGGTGATCGGTGTGACGGATCTTCCATTCTGGTTGACTGCACTCACGCTGATGACACCCCATATTTTGCTGAAGTCTTCCTGCGCCTATTTTAAAGAAGATGAAAAGAGGTAAACCTTCTTAAAGTTGTGAAACATAGGGATGGCAAACACAGCCAGTGCAATATAACTCAGTTAACATTTTATGATATGCTCTCTCTCTCTTATAACAAAGATTATGAGATATGGTGAGCATTCTACCAGCTATGACTATTTTATAAATAGAATTAGGCATAATTCCTAGGTTTAATGAATTAAGAGTCAGGAGTTTGTGAATCCCGTGTCTATACTCATACCTTCTTTAATGGTTTCAGCAAAAGAACTCCACAACCTTCTCCCCTTCCATAGCCATCGGCCTTTATAGAAAAGGGTTTGCTGACTCCTTCAGGGGATAGCATCTTTGCTTTACTAAGAGCTACGAAGACCTGTGGTTCCATTATGCAGCTCACTCCTCCACAAAGAGCAGCTTCGCAGTCTCCTGTAGGGTAAAATAATGAATGCATTTCTGTTCAGCATAAGGCTCAGTATTTAGTCTTCTGAAAAGATTACATCGGTATACAAACACACACATTTGCCTGCCCCTCCAAGCTTAAGGGCATTCTGTTAAAGGAATCCAGGGGTGTGGATCTTGTCTGAAGCCTGGGGCAGGGCTAGGGCCATGGCACAACCCCATCAGGAACCCTGGGTTAGCTCGAGTTGGTTTGCATGGACGGGGTTCCCCCTATCTGTGGTTGACTCCGTGTGACGAGCAGGAGTCAGATGTAGTCGGGTCAATCCAATGCCTAAGCCAATAAAGCTCACATTCTGTAACCAATAAAGCTGTGGCCTAAATTTGCCCAATAACATTTAACCTAATACCTGTGCCCTTGTGTCTTATTCATCAATGAAGGGGTGGTTTCGGGGTCTCAACACGCAACAGTAAGTCTCTCATTGTTTGTGAGGGTAAATCTGTTGCTCTCTTTAAAATGTTCTAGTGTGAGCAAAGCAAATGTCTACATCTTGTCACTAAATTAATATAAAATTATTTTCCTAACTTACGGTTAGCCACATCATTCCTATAAGCTCTTTTCTCTCTCACTTCCACTCAGTGCTTGCCTACTGGAGTTTATGGTCTGTGAGGCAACATACCTAAATTACAAAATGCACCCTGTGTGACATGACATAATATAACTGGTCCACAATATGCATAGTGTAAGGAAGACCAAGATAAATCCCAGAATTATACTTCGAAATATGTCAGTCTTATTTGTGAGTGCCTGTGGCCTTCAGAAGGCTGGGGGTTCGGCGGGGGGGCGGGTGGAGGCCTTTCCAGAAACATATTTCAATATTTTACTGTGCCTTGCAACTGATGCTGCTAAATAGGGAATAAGAGGCAATATAAGAGGCAATATCGCGTGCAGTGGGGACTTGTTTGCCACTTTGAGGTCCTTAGAGGAAAGGAAGAATATGAACGAATGGAAAACTATTAGATCTCATTACCTTGTTTAATTGCATGCAAAGCAAAGTGCAAAGCATAAGCAAATGAGGAGCAAGCCGTGTCGATGGCAACCGATGGCCCAGTCAGATTAAATGTATATGAGATCCGGTTAGCAGCTATGCTCATTGCTGTCCCAGTGCCATCGTAGTGGCTTGCTTCAGTGGGGGTTCTGCCACTCATTAGCCTGTAGTCTTGATTCATCATGCCTGTGAATACCAAAGATGTACTGTGTTACCAGCATAGTACATTGAGAGGACAGTATTCATTCTGAACAACTTGATTGCATTTATTGCTCTAGATCTGCCACACACAACATGCTTCAATCTACACAACAAGTTTAGGCTTTTCATTGAGTCATCTTCGTAAGGGAATGCTATGCAGCTATTCAGGTTTGTGAGTACTGATCAGCTAAGTGGATGGACTTTGAGTTGTGAGACTAGGGTTAAAAAAAATAAATCCACCATAAATTGCATTTCCTAGCTCTCTGCTAATCTCTCCACAGGTCTCCAGTATATAAAATGTGAATGCAGTTCACCTACCTAACAGGGTTGCTGTACGAATGATCATGTTTTACAAGAATGTTTTACATACATCACTAATAATATGAAAACCGTATTATTCCTCAAATTTGAACTGAATATTGGAAATACTGCATAAATGTTGCTTTATTGCATAGTATTATTTATGTGTTTTATTTACTATAAAATCCATATTTACATGTTCTATTCAAAGCAGCTGATAGTCACAGAAGTTCTTTTAGTGATCATAAAGTCCAACAGCTCTTTTAATACACTAGACTTTATTTTTTAAAACTGATTAATCACCATCAACAGCGTTGTTCATGTAACCAATAGATACATGTTTGTTTCTTGAGTTACATCAGTTTAAACTTTCTTTAGCTTGTAATGCTCTTAAGCACGGTTATATTTACTGTCTAGACAACTTCACATTTTCTTCAAAAATATTGTGTAGTCAGCAATAGATACTCTCAATTGTCTTTAACAGTGGGCTGAATTACATTAGCATGTGTTACCTGTTGACATCAATTAAAGTTCATTTGTTCAATAAATATTGGTATCTTGAACCCATTTTTCAAATGTTCTGATGTATATTTGGGTGTTTCTTCACCCTTACCAATCACTTTTTGGGGGTTTTTAAGTGATCTGCAAATGAACCTTAAGTGTTCATAAGACTTCATTAACACACCACCACAATAGGAAAATTCTATTCATAACTGAGTAGGATCTAAGCTAATGGGATTTACTCCCAAGTAAGTACGTGGACGTGGGTGGTGCTGTGGTCTAAACCACTGAGCCTAGGGTTGGGGGTTCGAATCCCCGTGACGGGGTGAGCTCCTATTGCTCAGTTCCAGCTCCTGCCAACCTAGCAGTTCGAAAGCACGTCAAAGTGCAAGTAGATAAATAGGTACCACTCCGGCGGGAACATAAACGGCATTTCCGTGCACTGCTCTGGTTTCTCCAGAAGCAGCTTAGTCATGCTGGCCACATGACCCAGAAAAACTGTCTGCAGACATGAGCGCTGCAACCCCAGAGTCGTTCGCAACTGGACTTAACTGTCATGGGTCATTTACCTTTACCTTTTTAAGTGTGTATAGGATTGCAACCTAAGAGAATTATGTAGACCAGCCCTATATGTTCCAGTCTATGCTCCTAAATTAGTGCAACTGTTTTAAGCTTCAAATTATCATCTCACCAACAAAAACCCCTGTTTTTGAACCACTTATGTTTTCTCTAGGGACTCCTGCATCTTCCAGTGCTCTATATGTGCATTCCAGGAGTAATTTCTGCTGGGGATCCATACGCTCAGCTTCCACATCATTAATTCCAAAAAGCCTGTTGTCAAATGCATTAAACCTACAAAACAGAAGTCAGATAATAACATTGTAAGTAGGAGAAAATAATATGCAACCAACTCATGGCACATTCATTAATAAGACAATCAAATATTTTGACTTCTAGAAAATTATTTCCATTAATCATTTTAAAATAAAAGGCTTTAATAATTTGGTGATTTGTTCTTGGGGAAGGTAGAATGAAAATAGAAGAAAATTTAGAGCCACTACTTAATAGTGGCTTAGGATAGTGGACATAAATATTTGTAGAATTGGATCCAAAGTACCATGAGTAGAGGGAGAAAATGTAGGGGTGCTGTTCTGAACCTTTATACTAGCAAAAGGCTATATTAAACACATGGTAAATAAAGATACAAGCTTTAGAATACAGAGGGGCACTCAAAGGTTTTGAAAAGCGCTAGTGGAAAGTCTTGTGCAAGAGCTCTTGCAAATGAAAGGACTTATTTAGAGTTAGGACTACTCTCTTCTGTTGAATCAGAAGCAGGCCCTCCACGAAGGGAAGAGGCTTTCTTCTAGCTTTTGGATCCAAGTCATAACATTTCACATGCCTGAATATTTCAGATTCCACACTAGTTTCAGCTGTTATCAAAACACTGAATAAAATGAAATTCAAATAAAACAGATGGCAGGAAAGCCCACATATCCCTGGCAGCCGGCCTGGAGATTCCCCAATAGCCGACCACCTTGCTCAGGCGTTGCTCCCCAGGGATAGGAGCTTGCTGCGACTGGCTTCCAAGCCACCCACCCTATGACTGGTTAAGCAGCCATTAGGATCAAGGCCTCTCTAGTCCAGCATCCTATTTGCAATATTGGGCAGACAGATGTTTCTGAAAAGCTTATGAGCAGGCTAGGAAGGCAAAAGTCCTCTTCTGCTACCTCACAAGTGGTATTCAGGTGTTCACTGCTTATATGCAGTTATTTTCAAAATTGGATGATAACTTATGGACATTGTTTTATAAACTGAACTCTCTCAAGTGGGGAGAAAGCAGAGGAAGGCGGGCCCAAAAAGGAACCATAGAGGAGTTGTGCCAAAGTTTTGGCCTTGTATAATTTTAGAGCTGTGGGGACGAAGAAGCCCCCTTGTGCTCTGAAGAATTTAAGGATACAATTTGCGGGGGTTTTCCGCTGAACTCCCGATGGAGTTTATGTGTAGTTTGTTGGTTCCTGAGGCCTGTACCACCATTCCTAGATACTTGTAGTTTGTGACTTGTTCTAGTTTATGGCCTTGGAGTTCCCAGCTTCTAAGCTTTGGTTTTTCCCCAAAAGCGAGTATCTTGGTCTTTTGATAGTTGATTTTGAGACATTCAGATTCACAGTATGTTGCAAGCTTTCTTAGTGCTCTTTTGAGTCCAATGGAGGTTCTAGATAGAATAACCGCATCATTGGCATATAGCAGGACCGAAATATGCCGATTTGCAATCTTCGGCGGGTGGAGTTCTGAGTCATTGAGTGCAGATACTAAGTTATTTAGATAGAAATTAAATAGTAGAGGGGTCAATAGGCACCCTTGCCTGACTCCTTTGAAGGTTTTAATAGGGTCCGTTAGATGTCCTAGGCGGCTGCACCTCACTCTAAGAGCCGTGTTTGCGTGTTGGTTCTGGAGACTGTATCAAATGCTGCTTTTAGGTCGTGTTTAATCTTGTATTTTATCCAAATGTTTTATCCTATGCCTGTTTCCTTGTCCTCATTTGCTCTAACAATTATTGGTTAAAAAATCCTAACTGCTATTTTATCTATATGCTTTTTTAATTCTGGTCTGAGACCGTAATAAAGTTCATTCATTCATTGTTTTATATATAAAACAAGTAGCTGCAGCAAAACAAGTTGATAGCCCAGTTCAAACAGACACTTTAATTGCCAAAAAATGAGATAAAATGGGATTTGTCATATGATTAAGGGAAATACAATAAAAACCTCCACGAGTAAACAGGTTATATAAAAAATATTCTGGTTGAGATGTTCAAGAAACAACTGCACATCTATTAAAATACAAACTGAAACAGTTTAAATTTGTGGATTAAAAACAAAACAAAAAACTCATAGCTGTTCCATTTAGTTATCCTGAGTAATAGTCATTGATGGACAAATTTCTATGATCCAATTCTTTTTCAAAGCTACTTTTAAGCCAGTGTCCACCATCTCACGCACCCACATGCTGTAGCCACAGATTCTGAAAATAATTTACACACTGTGTAATTAAGATTAAGAAACAATTTGCAGTAAATTCTATTTCCAATTAAACTGACTTAAATAGTTATGTAGTTCAGGCTGCAATCCTATACCCAGTTAACCTGGGAGCAAAGCCCATTGAACTCATCAGGAATTGTACCATCCATGGGACAATCATATTAAGCTGAAACAAAACTGCTTCAAGCCTGTAGCACCAAAACCATTTTTGCTTCCTATGAAAAAATGACTGGTATCACACATAGAAAAGTGTCTTTGAAATGCATTGTCTATTTTCCTTAACATACACCAAATGTGTACGTTTAGGCAAATTACTTTACAATAAAAAATATTAAAAACAGTTTAGTGTTCTGCTTCCTTGGAGCTGATTCACAGTTTATTTTCCACCATCGTTTGATTAAGCGTTAACACTTACTCTTCGGTAAAAGCGGCATGTCTTGTGCTCGTCTTTCCTGGTTTGTGACTGTCTGGATCATACCAGCTTTTGGTTTCAAATCTTTCCGGAGGTATTTCTACAACACAGTTTCTGCCTTCTGCTAGAACTCGCCAGAAATTATCAATTCCTTCACCTGTTGAAAATATATTATTTTAGATAGCTGGAATTTACTTCTCAATAGTTTATTTATTAAAATAGAAACTTAAATTATTTTGGTGTGATTCGTTTGACAGAAACTACAATGGAACCCCGGTTGTCAAACATAATCCGTTCTGGAAGAGCCGTTCGACTTCTGAGGCGCATTTGAAAATGGAAGCATTCACTTGCGGGTTTTTGGCGTTTGGGTTCCAAATCGTTCAGCTTCCGAGATGTTCAAAAACCGAAGTTCCATTGTATAAGACAATTAAAAAATTCTGAGTAAATAACTCAACATGATAGCTCAGCCAGTAGAGCATGAGACTCTTAATCTTAGGGTCATGGCTTTGAGCCCCATGTTTGGCAAAATGATTCCTGAGTTGCAGGGGGTTAAACTAGATGACCGTCTTGGCCCCTTCCAGTTCTATATTATGATTCTATATTATTTTATCATAGAACTGTCTATCAGAAGTGTGCATCCGTGATTCAGCCTTACCACGTGAGCCGATACAGATTATGATCATTAAAAGGCAGCTATATGAATGCTGCTGTATCATTGCACTAGAAGTATAATCATATTCCCTGTTGTGGTTGTTTAGTCGTTTAGTCGTGTCCGACTCTTCGTGACCCCATGGACCAGAGCACGCCAGGCACTTCTGTCTTCCACTGCCTCCCGCAGTTTGGTCAGACTCATGTTTGTAGCATATTCCCTGTTAGTTCTAATATAAAGATCTCTGGTAGCACCCACTACACATTGACTTAAACTTAATATGTAATATAAAGGAGCGGTGCTCACCTCCAGGAAAATTGCATCCGATCCCCACAATGGCAATTTCATCCTCAGTGTCCATCAGTTTTTTTACTTTTATTCTGAAAAGTATAAAATAATTAGTTCAATGAATCCACATCTAAAATTAAAATACGTTTCCCCAACAGGGTGAGCGCTGCATTGCAGGGGGTTGGACTAGATGATCATTGTTTGTAACTAGTGTAGTACAGCCGGTCTTTATGCTTCTTTGCGTGTACTGTTCACTTGGCCAGAACATGCACATACCATTAGCTTTTTGATCAACACAGTTCATTATTAGTTCATCAACAGCATCTATTTTGTGGTGGTGGTCTTCAACCATTTCCGGTCCATTCAAAACATATCATTCATTACATTATGAGCCATCAAACCTCGGAAATACACTTTTTAAAAAAGGTTTCCACAATTTTAGCCACTAGTGTATATAAGGCTAAGTGGAATTATTACTGTTTTTGTAACAGCAAAACAGCAGATAGCCTCTTCTACTGCAACCTCTATGGCCACATTTTGTAAAAAAAGAACTCAAACAACATTTGGTGCAAATTGCATGCCACATCCAGCACAACCAGGCTTCTGTAAGGTATGAGGTATGCAAAGGATAGAATAGAGGAAGCTGTGCTGCTATTAGAATACAAAGGATTTCAAAATTTTACCCAGCGTGCCCACAGCAAATAAACTATTTGGGTCCCAGATACTTGTAAACTGCAAACAATAAAATAAAAATGCAAAAAAATTGAAGGAACAGACTATATTCTTATGTAAAGTAAACATGCACAACAATCAAAGTCATCAATACATACAACAGTAGGCTATTCAGACTCACCTCCAGTTGTTTTAATGTACACAGCTTTTTGAAGTTTGCTGGTGAAATCTTCTGTGCTGTGTATACATTGAAGTTCGCTAAGTAGCTATAACCGTAGTGGAGGCAAGTCCTCATATACTAAGGTTCTGTAAGTGCTAGAACTGCTGAGACTTCCTTGCATCTTTCATTTATAAAGGTTTCGAGTTGGCTAGCTCATCATTTTTTCATGGTCACCTTTCCATTACATCATGCTTGGGAAGTTCCCATGGAGTGCAACTTTCAGATTTTGCTTTCCCAATTGAATACAGACTTCTGTTTCTCCAAAAAAAACTTATGCTTTGTCATCTGACCAAAACAAATTCTTTTTACCACGTAGCATTTTTGCATTGATGAATTCTTAGCTGTAAGTCCAATGTGCTATGTACATACAGCATAATAATACATACTATCTTTCTCTTGCCATACATTCAGATATCTATGTGTGTGTGTGTGTGTACACACACACACACACACACACACAGAGATCTACACAAACACAATTAGAGCACTTACCTAAGATGAAGTAAATAAAGGTAAAGGAAGATTTGGAGACCTGGGGGAGGCTAAATTTGTCTTGGATGTCAATAATCAAAATGACAATACTTCCAAAGATGTTATTTTTATTTCAAACTATACCAATCATTAATGGGGTTAAATGTTTTAGAGACTGGCAGAAATACCTTGCAAAATTTATCTGGCAGGGGGGAAAGCCACGAATAAAATTCAAACTATTAACGAAGACTATGGATAGAGGAGGCTTTGCAGTCCCGGATTTTAAATTATATTACGAAGCGTCAAGTCTGACTTAGATCCAAGATTGGATATTGTTAAAAAAATATGGAAATATTGGACATAGAGGGCTGGGACAATGTCTATGGTTGGCATAGTTATTTAGGACATGACAAAGTTAGGAACCATAGAGGATTCCTAAATCATATAGTGAGGAAAGCCCTGTACGCAGTATGGGAAAGATATCTACCACTACTGGAACTGAAAACCCCATGTTGGCTCTCATCTATTGAAGCAACAGCAATACACACACACACACACACACACACACACACAAAGACACACGAGGAATAACTGGCCAGTTTATAGGGACTTAGTAGAAGAACAAAACAACTGCCCTAAATTGAAGAAACATGAAGAGTTTAAAAAGTTAGGAATAACCTGGCTAGAATACCACCAGCTATATGCAGTCCTAGAAAAAGACAAAAAATGAAAGGATTCAATAACAAAACCTCAAATTTAGAGAAAGAATGATTACAAAATAATAATAAAAACTTTCAAAAATGTATAGGCTACTCTTAAATTGGAATTTAAAAGACGAAGAAATAAAAGATGTAATGAAAAAGTGGGCAGAAGACCTAGGTCATCTGATAGAATTAGAAAAATGGGGGAAGCTATGGAAGATAAAATTAAAATTCATGGCATGTCACCAAATTAAAGAAAACTTCATGAAAATGCAGTTCATGTGGTATTTAACCCTGGTAAAACTGGCGAAAATCAACAGAAGCCACAATAACAAATGTTGGAGATGTAAATCACAAGTGGCAACCTTCTTTCGTGTGTGGTGGTTGTGCCCAGGAATTTAAAAATTCTGGGGCATGATCTATGAAGAAATGGAAAAACTATTAAAATTCACATTTCCCAGAAAACCAGAAGCATTCCTTCCTGTGATTTTAACCAAGGATATCCCCAAAAAAAGAACAATATTATTTCTATACGTAGTGACGGCAGCTGGGGTACTGGTAGCCATGTACTGTACTGGAAAAGTGAACAGATCCCTACTAGAGAAGAATGGGAAGTAAAGTTAAGCGAGTACTTGGAACTCGCAAAAATGACCGAATCATTAAGGAATAAACCAATTGATGTAGTTCAAAAGGAGTGGGAATGCTTTAACACTTATCTAATGAGACAAGGTTCAACAAGCAAAATTTGGTTATGCCTAGAATAAATCCGTAAATAGAAAAAATGTTTCCTTATACCAAGATGAGGACAGATGAAGATGAAGGAAATTGACCTCTTCCTCCATGTCCGATTCCTCCAAAAACAAATTCCACAATACTTCAAAGTTTTAAAATAAGATGTGGAACCGTAGGTAGAGAAATACATACCGGTATCCGTGATGAAAATCAGTCCCATGTTTCTGCTGAAGTTGGCTCAAATTATTAAATAGGAACTATAATTCTATGTGTGCTTGTTTTTAATAACCATGTTCATGACTTTCTAAGGTGATATACTTCCATCACACATGGAAAAACCAGCCACTCCAGGTAAAGCTGCAAAAGTAAAAGGGAAAACACCAAAAACAAAAGAAGCAAAAGAAGATGATTCAAAATGGTTCATAAAACTAAATCCTCATGAAATCATTGATCTTTGTAAAATAATAACATGCCAACATGCTTTGGTTGGTGATGCACCTCAAAGACACAAGATGAGGAACCTTCATATCATTACGTACATAAACACAAATTGACTTCCTTTCTTTGTTCTAATGAAATGGTTTTTTTTCTGTAGATGTGTGCTTTTTCGTTTTTGTTTAGTTTAGTTTTGTTTCCTTTGCTTTTTTTTTTCGTTTTCTGTTTCTTTTCCTATATGTTCCGGGGATTTTTGTTTGTATTTTGTATTGTATTTTGGATTCAATGTTTGTAATTTTTGTTATGATTCTGCATTGAAAATAAAAAAAATAATAAAAAAAAGAAAAAAAAGATGAGGAACCTTCATTTTGTGAAGGTTACTAATAACCAAATCAAAAGGGGCATTTTATTATTTTGCAACAAATGTTAAAAATGGAGAAGTAGGATAAAAATATAATACATAGGAAGTGATAAAATCCCATACTGCTGCTATATTAATGAAACAAGCAAGGATCTTTTCTTAGGAAACAAAACAAAATTAGATGTGGCATATCACAAAAGCTTGGATGATTTTGCATGTGACATATTCCCTTTTCTATGCCCCTATGAAGTAAGTTTACCTAATTAGGAAATGAAACAGCACTTTAGACCAGCCTTTCTGAACCTGGTGCCTTCCAGATGTTTGGGACTACAACTCCCATTGAAGGGACAGAATACCCAAATCCTGTCTGTGAAATCACCCCAGGCTTCAATAATCACACCAGGCCTCAAAATTGTCCAAAACTCCTTTTGTGTTCCAAAAATCCAAAACAGCTTTTCTCTGCTCTTCTCTGCTTTTCTCACAAGATACCGTGGCAAAAGGCAAAATGTTACTTTTAAAGGCTAATGAATAGGCTCTGTTCATAGCAGGCCTGGGAAATGAATCTTATCTCATCCTAGTTGCAACTTCTTGGACATGCTGAACCACTCTCATTCCCCTTTCCTGGGAAGAGTCCAATAGTCCCAAGACAGCTTTCTGTTCATGCTCAGAGGAACTCATGGGCAGGACTCCTGAGGGAGGAGAAAGGGGGAGGGAACTGGAAATGGGTATATATGCTTGTGCACATGACTATGAACTCGTGCATGCTTTTTGTGAACTATCACACTTGCTCCTTCTACCAGTTCATGAATGGTAGAAATAAAAACCTTTTTCTCCGAAACTATTCCTTGAGTGTCTGTTGACTCCCACTTCCCTTTCCCAGGCGCAATATTTTTCCCACCCGAGGGCAAAGCCTCATAAGGCTACACCATCAGCCCCATCCAGCATGGTTATGACACATGGGGCAACGGGGTTTATGGGAGTTGTACATGTAATAATGTAGTCACTGCTACTAACAACGTGCTACTAACAATGTGCTACTAACCACGCTGACGAAGAATTCTACGTAACAGTAGTCAATATCCGGAATCACTGTTCAGTGTTGGACATCATATTTGCTGAATACACAAAACTTCACAGCTTGTCTTTCCTCATACAAAGTCTGGTACCTCGCTTCATTTAAAGACTGTCAGAGACTTTGAGACTAAAGATTTCAGGAAGATTTATTTTTCTGAACCGTTTTAAGGCTTTGGCTTTTATTTTTCTTCCTCTGGATTTTGGCAAAAAACAAAACCCTTTTTTTTTCCTTTTCAGCTTTAGATTTTTCCATATGTGTTGAAAGTACATCATCTTAGAGAGTCCTAAACATGGCTTTTATTTTTAAAAACAAGCACACAGAGAATTATAGTTGCTATTTAATTATCTTAACCAACTGCAGCAGAAATATGGGACTGATTTTGTCACGACATTTATTTCTCTACCTACTGTTCCATATCTTTTACAACTTCAAAGCATTGTGGAATTTATTGTTAGAGGAACTGTTGTTGGCATCTATCTGTCTCCAGAGACTATCAAGTGCACCTCTGGGTCTGAAGTCACACCACCTAGTGATCTCCCCAGGGCGAATGCTGGGCAGTGTGCATAGGGGCCCTGGACTGCCTAGGTGACAAGAATTAAATAGAATTAAATCTGGAGAATCAGTAAGCGCTATTGCTAATCAACATTTTATATTGATTGTTAGCGTATATGGTAACTAGGTGCGCAGATGCGGTTCATTTATATTTATAGCATGAAAGGCATATGATTTTAGTATGTCGAGCTGGGGCAGAGTCTGTTGCATAATAAGGAAATTTCCGTGGCTACATTTTCCAGCTGATGGGAAGCCAAGGAATGTTTGGAAATTTTGCTCTCCTCTGTGTCCTTACTTGCTTTCTTTAGCACATGAGAGAAAGATAATGCAGCCCCAGTTAAAATATAGATTTATGTATTTACTCAGGTGATTTATACACCTCTTAATAAGTTTCAGGGTGGTCTCCTGGATCACTCACATTTGTTCATCACTGTGCTGTTGCCATGATTCTTTGCAATATTTTAGGGGAAGCAGGTGGTACATGTAAAATTGTGTGAGCCATACATTATGTCTATACATACACGTTTCTCATTGAAATTTCGCCAGGACTTGGCGATTTCCCGTTTGTCATCTTTTTAATTACTTGGGCAGTTTCTTCCATTTCTATGTTGGCATTTAAATATTTATATTCTTCTTCTAATATTGACAGTAAATTATTCTGTAACAAATACTCTTTTTATTTTGTTTTAATCTTTAAACTCTGTTTTATACAGCTTTTTGTAGTAATTTATAAAACTTTGTTTAATTTTTTCCAGGTCAGTAGTTTCTTCTCCTTGATATATTATTTTGTTTATGATTCTATCTGCTTTTCTTTTATTAACCAAGCCAGCATCCTGCTGGCTTTATTGGCCAATTCAAAATATCTTTTGTCTCATGCATTTTATTTTACTTTCTACTTCCTTATTTTAATAAGTTGGAAATATGTGATTGTAAGATCTTTATTTTTGGCTTACTTTTTCATTTTTTGGGTTTTTGATCAATTCATTTTGTCTCTTATCTGTCTTATTATTTCTTGAATATTATTTTCCTTTCTTTTATTTTTCCATGCCATTTATTTGTTGTATCCCGAAGCCCCTCATATAAGCCTTACTTGTGTCCCAAATTACGTTTCACCCAAAAACCCTTCACTGTGGCATTGAACAGAACTTGCTTGGCAATCACATAATTATAATCATTTCTAGATTCATGAACTCTTGTGAATCTGAAGTTTCTCACCACAGTTTATTCCGAAACTGCTTCATTCAACCTCTGTGAAATCTTCTTAGTGCTAGCTTTAAAGAACTGTGCCTTTTTGCTCTTCTGGATCCTAGCTGGTCTTCAGCAAGCTTTTAAAATATATATATATATATTTATACGTGGCACACCCATCATTAATTTTTTTTATCAGAAGGAGCTAAATACTATCAAAACAGCAGATGCAGCAGCAAGCAAGTTCCTTAAACAATCAGGTCATGTGCATAAGAAGTAAAACTGAAAGTAAAATACAATTTTTTAAACACTTGGGGTGTGTTCACATTCCTGCCTCAGAGTGCTATTACCGTATTTTTTGCACCATAAAACTCACTTTTTTCCTCCTAGAAAGTAAGGGGAAATGTCTGTGCGTGTTATGGAGGGAATGCCTACAGGTGGCAGGGGGGATCTGCTGCAGTCGTGAGCAGAGGATCCATGGTTCCCCTTCCTTCCCTCCTCTGTGGCTCGCTTTGAAACAACAAAGCGGGAGAAGAGCCGCTGAGTGGGGAGGAGAGAGGGACAGAGAGCCTGCTTCTTTAAAGGAGCAAAGCGGGAGAGGAGAGGAGCCGCTTACACAAGTATAAGCGGCTCCTGTCTGGTTGGTTCCTTTAAAGCAAGCAGGCTCTCTATCCCTCTCTCCTCCCCACTCAGCTCGCTAAATAGCAGCAAAGTTTTTCAGCTCGCTAAGCTGGGGGTGAGCGGGGAGGAGGGAGAAAAGCAGAGCCTGCTTGCTTTAAAGGAGCAAAGCGGGAGAGGAGAGGAGCCTTCTCTCCTTATACCCCTCTTCTTCATTATTAGCAGCATCCTTCTCCACCCATCCCACGCGTGCTTCTTCTCCCCTTAAGCCCCTCTTCTGCATTATTAGCAGCATCCTTCTCCACACACCCCACGCGTGCTCCTTGTCCCTTGAGTGCTTTTCCTTCCCTCCCCACTTAAAACGTGGTTACAAAGCATGGATCCACATGGATCCTCAGGATTTTTGCACTGGGTCACCCCAAATTCACCATCAGATCACATAGCATGTCCATGGCTACATCTTGCACCAAAAAAAATCACGCACCCACTGTTGCCTGGGGCCGCAGTGGTGCAAAAACGTGGTTACAAAGCATGGATCCACATGGATCCTCAGGATTTTTGCATTGGGCTACTCCAAACTCACTGTCAGATCACATGTCTGTGGCCACAGCATGAACCACAAAAATCATACATCCACTGTTTCGTTTAGAATAATTTTTTCCTTGTTTTCCTCCTCTAAAAACTACGTGCGTGTTATGGTCGGGTGCGTGTTATAGAGCGAAAAATACGGTAAGTTGTTGTTGTCGTCGTCCCCCTGCCAGTGTGTTTCATGCCTCTTTCTGCCTTTGACTGTTCTCATCAGGACAGCTTCATTACTGTCAGATTTGTTTCTGTTTGAGGGTGCTGATGGCAGGAGAGAGACAAATTAGGAGTGGCTTAAGGACTCCAGTCAGCAGTATTTTATAATGGAGTACAAAATACATAACATGTCATGGGAGCATGAATTAAAAACTCTGCACTGGAAATGCGGCAAGTGTACAGTAAACAGAAGTGTGAACACAGTCTTTGAAAGATACACCAGCTTGCATAGTAAAATTCTTGGAAGGACTGAAAGAATAACCCAACTTTCTCCCTGATCCAGCATTTCATTAGGCTGGAGCTCATCCAAATGATGATGAGCTAGCAAATCAAGGGAATCTGGCTAGTACTGCGATTGTGCCGTGCAAACACAAAAAATGCAAATGCATTACTTGGCGCCTTTATATTTTCAGCTTCTTTTTTTCCCTGGAAATGTTCCAGTCGTTAGGGTTGCAAAGACAGGCTTGAAAATGTGTGGATGATCTCTGGTGATGCCTCTAATGCCACAGGACTCTGAAGGGTGTGTATAGGTAGCAGAATTTCAATGTCCTGAATAAGTACTTGCTCCTCCTTGTAAGTGAGGAAAAATAAATTAACCAGTTCACACTGATCTGGAGTTGGGGGTGAACAGGGAAGCGGCTAAGTTTGCTGAGGATAACAAATGGTTCCAGTCTGTAACAATATAGTACCGTATTTTTCGCCCTATAGGACGCACCGCCCCATAAGGCGCACCTAGTTTTTTGGGGGGAAATAAAGGGAAAATTTTTTATTTAATTTTTAATTTTATTTACTATTGAATATTGAATATTGAATATTATATTTAATATTAAATTTTATTTAATATTTAATTTTAGTAAGTAATTAGAAAACAAGCTATTGCAGCATCTCTGGCAACAAGAATGCCAAGGAGTGCCTCTTTCAAAATGATGCACATTATTACTATGCCTTGTGTCAATCTCTAGGTTTAAAAAATGCATTTTATGCTTTTATACAGTACTTGCTGTTTCCCGAATTACTTCTTTTGCACAGCTTGGACATGCTTGGATGTAAATCAGGGGCAGAAAACCTTGAGCCCATGGGCCAAATTTGGCCTGCCAAGCTTCACCATTTGGCCCATAAGGCCATTTTACCCAAACCATACCCACCTGCCCTACATCTGATGTCACATGTGATGTCAGGCACAGGGCAGGTAGAGATAGGGCTAGATCAGCTGCACATACAACCAATCCCAGCAGAAGGGACCACCCATCAGCTGATGCATTGGGACTTCAGTTCTGCTTGGGCACCATCTATCCCCGTTCCCGTGGGCCAACTTTGACAGGACCACCTTATCTGTCAATTGCCTCTACACACATTTCAAAGTTGGACCGTAGGATGGGGAGAGATCTGGTCAAAAAGGTTCCACACCCTTGATATAAAATGATTAATAAATTATGTAGATAAATAAATGAATACTTAAATGATCCAGAGCCTAGGCCCAGCACATAATTTTTCATGTAATTTGCATATGTAATTGATGTGCATAGATGCCTCTAGAAAATTAATATGGTGGTTGACTGGGGTTTGGACAATACAGTAATATTCTTTGCAGGACTTCCAACTGCACTATAAATAAAGCTTTCAAAATATTTTTAAAAAGGGGGAGCAAGGGGATTGAGATTTGGGCCCCACTGCAAAAAGCTTGGTGCCCTGAATTAACCTTTAGCAACACCTCTGCCAGATTATGTCAGTGTGATGGGCTGATTTGTTCGAAATGCATATCATCCGACCCACAGCTCCTCACTCATAGGAACCCCTCCCCCTTCTTTGTGAAAATGAAAACAAAAAAGGACCTGCTCCTTTAGCATTTGTAGAACAGAAAGCAGAACCTCACTGCATACTAAAACTGAGGGTTAGCTAACAAGCCCAAGCAAAATTTGTACTGTATCTGTTTTCTCAGCTAGGGTGGTTATTAGTGCAACTAGTTCTGTTTATCTGTGCTACCCAGGCCTGAATAGTTAAACCCTTTCTCTCTCTCTCTCTCTCTCTCCCTCCCCCCTCCCCCCTCCCCCCACCACTATGTGGTTTGAGTACTGGAGCCAGTAACACATTTCAGTGTAAGGCTATTAATATGCCTCTTTGCATCCAGAAGAAAAGTAAAGGAACTGCTCCAGACAGTAAGTTTTATTCCATTTGGGTTAGTCTGTTGCAGCTTTTCATTCATTAGCATGTATTTTCCCTCTCACCCTATTAAACAGAACTCACTCTGGTACTTAGAGGCATAAGGGACATGGGTGGCATTGTGGTCTAAACCACAGAGCCTAGGGCTTGCCGAGCAGTTTGAATCCCCGCGACAGGGTGAGCTCCCGTTGTTTGGTCCCTGCTCCTGCCCACCTAGCAGTTCGAAAGCACGTCAAAGTGCAAGTAGATAAATACTTCAAGTTCAAGTTTTATTGCGGCAAAAGCCAGTGACACTAAACACCACAAGATCAAACAAAAAGAAATCAACAACAACATCAGAAAAGAGAAGAAAAAGAAAAAAGAAAAAGATTACACAAGGGAACGTCGCAGTGTGCCATTCAACAGATTTGAGATTTACGCTTCCTGATTACTAAAGTGCAAAATTTGGCCACCTCATATGATATTCAGCTTGAGGAATCTTCCAGAAGGTATTTTCGTAGAATTTCGGGGGAGGATTCCAAATAATGTTGTAGGGGTATAAATTTTGATAAAAGCGGCAAAATAAGTTGAACTCGTTCTTCACTGTAAAATTCGCAAAATAGAAGGATGTGTGTGACAGATTCTACCTTATTAGACATACAGGGGCAGAGACGCGCATGCATTGGTACCCGCGTGAATTTGCCGTACAGCACTGCTGAGGGCATTGTCTCAAAGCGGGCTCTAGAGAAAGCCCATCTATAAGCTTCGTTAGTGATGTTAGTTAAGTAAGGGGCAGCTGCAAAATTAGGCCAAGCTTTTAAGCATCTATACGTCTCCGGGAGTAGGGCGTCTTCTTGTTGTAATTCGACATTGTAAAGTCTCTGAGTGATAATTGCTTTTGCCTTGTTCGGAGTTTCAATAAAAAGATTTTCAGGGTTTAGGCCAATTTGTTTGATCTTATTAGTTATTTGCATAAGCCAAGGAGGATAGGGAGCTGCAGCCAGGAAGCAAGGTAACAGTCCCTTAGGATTGTAATGGATTTTCAGCCAGAGGGATATTGCTTGCTCCCAGACTTTTAATTCCACTCTGGGCAGTCCTGCCTCTTGCCTTAAGACTGCATTAGGTGTACACTTTGGGGTAGCAAATAATGATCTTAAGAATTTTGATTGTACTGTTTCAAGGGTCTTAAGGTTGGCAGAGGGGCTAATTTGAGAGCCATACAGGAGTTAGGCTAAAGATTTTGCCTGAAAAACTTTTAGGGCCATCGGGAGGAAGCCAGCTCCTTTCCTTCTGAATAATCTAAGGATGGCATTTGCACTTCTTCCTGCTGATATAGCTGATGTGGTCAGGTGTGTTGACAATTTGGCATTATAAGAGAAAGTAATGCCTAAGTATTGGAAGGTCTTAGTCTGTTCAATGGCGTTTCCCTTTACGCTCCAATTATCTTTCCTGAAGGAGCGGTTAAAATGTACAATTTTGGTTTTGGCAAAGTTAATTGTTAACAGTTCAGTGTTACATTGGTCACTAAACTTTCCTAAGGCACGTTTCAGACCCACTTTGGTTTGAGAGAGAAGAACAGCGTCATCCGCATGCATTAAAACTGGTACTTTTCTGCCGTTAGAGAACACGGGGGGGTGGGTTTCGATTTCACGGCAACATGTGACCAGGGAGTTAACATAGATGTTAAATAAAAATGGGGCTAATAGGCATCCTTGTCTAACTCCCCTTTGGACTGGGATTTCTCTAGAGAGTCTACCGTCCTGTGCGAGTCTTATCTGGAGGGTATTGTTCTCATGAAGCTTAATCATCAGAAGTAATAACCTTCTGTTAATACCCATATTGGCCAATTTGGCCCAGAGCCTACCCCTGGATACAGAATCAAATGCTGCCTTTAGGTCCACAAAGGCCGCATACAATGACTTTTTCCAATGTTTCACATACTTATAAACAAAATAATCTAACACTAAGCAGTGATCTATGGTAGAACGTCCAGTTGTAAACCCTGCTTGTTCAATTTCTAGCAAGTTATTATGATCTAACCATTCACATAATTTTAGGCATAGATGTTTTGTATAAAGTTTGCAGATCACATTCAGAAGACTAATTGGTCTATAATTAGATGGGTCAGAGGGGTTGCCCTTTTTAAATATAGGAACAATTATAGCCAGTCCCCAATCTTTAGGGATTTCAGTTGTCTTATCTATATATGAAAATAGATTTGCAAGAATCGGGGCCCACCAGTTTATTTGCGCTTTCAGAAGTTCAGCGACAATGAAATCACTTCCTGGGGCTTTGCCAGATTTCATTTGTAGAATTAACGAAGTGATCTCAGTTTCAGATGTTGGGGGCCATGGTGTATCATTATCTAAAGGGATGTTAAGCAGCGCAGAAGGACGATGTTCCCTAAACAGCACTTTATAGTGCTCTTCCCATGAGTTTGCAGGGATTATTGTGCCCTCGTTAGGAGTTTTGGTTTGACTGGAGATAATTTTCCAGAAGTTGGTATTGTCTTTTTCTATTGACGCTTTTATGAGGGCCTGCCAGATGAGAGAGTCTGCGGTTCTTTTTTTGGTTTTTAGTAACTCTTTGTAGTTCTTTTTTTTAAGTTGTAACTCTAATTTAGTGATAGGGTTAGGATTTTGCTGGAAGACCTTAAAGCATTCCCTGAGTATAAGTTTTGCCTGGATGCATTCGCGGTCAAACCATTTTTTGTTGGTAGGGGACTCATTGTGGTTAGGTCTCCTGAGTCTTGACAATAACGGTTGGAGTTTTCGGATTAAAGTGTTATAATGGTCAATTGGGGAGGTCTCTTCAGTGTCGTTGGAGGTCAGATCAGCCCAGAGGAGTTGACCTTCCATTGATTGTGTCCAAATGCTAAAATTGTTATTAACATAAGGGGACCATTTAATTCTGGATCTGCCTATTTGTTGTAGAACATTAGGATCTGGTGTCTGTGGGGCGAGCCCACATCTAGAGGGTTCCCAAAATTCAGTCCTTTTAAGATTTAGGGGTAGATGGTCACTTTCGGTTCTTATATCTACAGTAAATTCAATATATTCATCAAAGAGTTCTTGGGAGACAAGGATGTAGTCAATAACAGAATGCCTTAAGCCTGACCAATAAGTAAATTGGCCAGGGCAGTCTCCCGAGGAGAGGCCGTTTAAAATAACAAGGTTTAATCTAAGTGCCATTAGAAAAAGACATGTACCAGCAAAATTGGTAACTGGGTCAAGTGAATGACGCCTGAATAGGGGCCAATGTTCATCATTAGCATTTAGGGGACCCATTCCACTTTCGTTGATTAGCTGTTCGTCTGAGTGGCCTAGCCTTGCATTAAAGACCCCACCAATAATTAAGGAGGCAGAGGGAAACTTATTTGAGACAAGGAGAATGCAGTCTTCCAGTTCGTTCCAGATGTTTTTAAGATCAGTTTGTTTCATAAGTAGGTGAATGTAAACATTGATGCATATGATCTTAAAGTGGGTAGAGAATATTTTAACAGCCAAAATCCATTTTTTATCGATTTTCAATTGGATAGGGGAGGTTCCTAGATCTGTCGATACGAAGGTGCTCAGACCTCCCGCCGGTCTTCCGCCTTTTGGGCCGATTGAGGCACAGGAATGGAAAGCAAAATAATTGTGTAGTTCAAAAGGATTTTGCATCCAGGTTTCTTGGAGCAGGATGATCTTGAACTGTGATACGTAGGTTAGAACGTCTTTGTCCATTGTTTTCGATTGCCATCCAGCAACGTTCCAGGATAGTAGTAGAGGTGAGAGTCATTTTGTCTCTTCAATAGCATCTAGGGCTTTCCCGGGGTCGTGGAAGATGCATCCATTGGATGGTGAAGCTCCGGTAATGTGATTAGGGGCGCCACAGAGATTTCGGCGTGGATTTCAGTTGGGCAGAGTAGGGGTGTGTGTTCTGACGTGACCTGAGGAGATTCATATCCCATTTTTCGCTCCAAGTTAGGTGGAGTATTTGCCTCTTTTGTGGGCACTAGGTCTTCAGAGTTGCGGAGATAGAGTAATAACTCATCTAGTCTGTCCGTTATCTCTGTTTGTTCGGCTTTTGGCAGATGGGAGAAGGAAACAAGTAACTCCTGCTCCATCGAATTCTCTAGATGAGTAGCCTTTGATAGGAGGGGCATGGGGGTCTCTGTCCAACTAATTAAGTCTGAGGGTGGAGAGGTAGAGCTCGTAGTAGGTGGGGTGCCCTCATTTTTAATTGCTTTCCTTTTAGCTGGAGAGTAGGGTATAAGAGGGCAAATCTTAGTGTTGATAAAAACTCTTGTAATAAAAATTCCATAATTAGTCAGGTAGCTTCGTAGGGACATCATATAAGTTGGAAACTTTTTAGATTCGAAGGTGAGCAGTATCCTCTGCATGTGTGGCTTGCTGTAAATGTGGACAGTGGATTTCAGATCGATGGAAAGGGGATTTACGCCCAAAAGCTCAGCTAGATGCCTTCTTGCGACATGTATAGACGACCAGTTAACAACCTGACCTTTGAAGGGGAGGATAATTAAACAAAGTCTAGTGGCTTGTAGTGAGAGATTGTAGGAAGATATGGTGTGTAAATCTTCCATAGTTTGTTCATTTTCAAATTTGCAGCCAGTCTGCGAGGTTGAGCGCAGTAGGACAGGTACTCTAGGTGTTGGTTCGGCCCTATCCTCCGATGAAGCATCTACGGGGCTGACATTAACTTTTGGGGATACAAAGGATATAATCTTCTCTAAGGAGCCTTTGATGTCTCTTATGTATTTAAAGATATAGTCCACGGTTTTAGCCACTAGGTCTAACGTGGTAGAGTGTTCCAGTAGTAATTCAGAGAGATGGTTTTCTTGTTCTCTGATGCAGTCTTCTGCCTGAATGGGCATAGTCGGAACTTTTTTGGGACCTTTTGGTCTCGTGATGGTGTTGTTTAAGGGGTTAGTGGGTTGTCTAGCGGATAGTTCCTTTGGTGTAGTTTCCTTATCTATTATCTCTGCTAATGGAGAGAAGCTATTTGAGGTCGGAATATTAAAAGTATCCTTTGTTTTTCCATTAAAGAATTCGCTGATTTTGGTTTGCTTGGTGAGGGGCAAACATGCCATTTCCTCTAAGTCCTCAGATTCTCTGCAGCGTTTTCCAACCCCCCTCCTCGCATCAGCAGGGCTGTCTAATTGCTGAGTCATCTCTCCCTTTACCTCGCTCTTCTATCTTCCCTAGGTTTTTCAAAGAGTCGAGGGAGTATTTTCCTTGAAAGTATCCTATTCAAGGAGGAGGAGTGTGCCAAAGGTTATTGGCATAACACTAAATTATGCTCCGTCTGTGCCTCCAAACTTGTGGTGGGAACAGCCCATGAGTCTTCCTGTAAACTCTTCGCAATGTGATAAGATAGTCAATTCAGCTTTAAACTTCCAAGAAGAGTCAGGAATACAAAGCGTGGGATAGAATGCGGTGAGGTGCTTAAATTTATCTGAGCTCAGTGTTCATTAAAATAGTCTTTAAAAGGAGTAAAAGAAAATAAAAAGATAAAATCAACGGGCTCACATTAGTAGAGTGCTGGTCGCCATCATACCGGCGGAAAGGTAAACGGCGTTTCTGTGCGCTATTCTGGTTCGCCAGAAGCGGCTTAGTCATGCTGGCCATACGCCAGCTCCCTCAGCCAGTAAAGCAAGATGAGTGCCACAACCCCAGAGTCGTCCACGACTGGACCTAATGGTCAGCAGTCCCTTTACCTTACTTAGAGGCAGGCTGCTTCTGAAACTGGAGTCATGGAATAGCATCATGACTGGTTGCCATCGGTATTATTATCCTCCGTGGATTTGTCTGATCCCATTTTAAAAGTTATGTAAACTCGTGGCTGTCTCTAGAAGTTTGAAGCCAGACAGTGGTGCTCAGCTGAAGCTTCTGCCAGTCATAGGCTGTGCACACATTTGTGACTCGAGGCATTAGAGATTTTGTTCAGCCAACCCAACCAAGCAGCTTAATGAAGACTGAGAATTGCTGGGCGGCCTCAGAATGTTGAGCATCCAATGGGATGCGGAGTGAAA
Organism: Podarcis filfolensis; assembly: GCF_964270895.1. Taxonomy (NCBI): domain Eukaryota; kingdom Metazoa; phylum Chordata; class Lepidosauria; order Squamata; family Lacertidae; genus Podarcis; species Podarcis filfolensis. The sequence goes on along the minus strand of NC_139614.1, from coordinate 38,356,068 downwards.
TGAATTAATCTGAAAGAGGGCATGGCTGGCTAACTTGAACCCTTGGTGTATGAAGTCTTGCACTGTTTAGGAAGGGCTATTCGAAAGAGCACCTCACCCCTTATATGGCAAGTCAAGTCACTGAGGGCCTCCAGCAGATACCACCTGATCAGGAGGTCTGTTCCTCACAATGTAGGACTTGGGCCGTTAGTGCTGTGACACCTGTCCTTTGGAATTACTCCCCACTGCTTGAATATTACACAGATGCTGTATCAGCTGTCTTTTAAGTGTCTACTGAAGAACCTTGCTCTTAGCAAGTAGAGATCTTTCCCAGTCTACATCTGTATTGGAATTGTTTTAAGGATGTTTTTATTGTTTGCTATACTGGGCCCCTGTACAGGAACACTCACTGCTGCAAAATGTATTTCAGGTCCCACTTATATTCGGCTAATATATTTTGCTAATTGCACTCTGTCTTTATACTCTTGTGAGCATTTAGATTTATATATTAAGAGAGAGAAAATATTTAACGTGATCTTCTCTTCTCCCCCACCCCACCCCCGCTCCCTATGGCAGGTGGCTTATTTTACTTCATTGTCCAGACAAGAAGAGTTTGAAAAAAATACTAAGGAAGTGGTCCCTTTGTTTTCCATCACATATACCTTAACAATAACCTTCTCAATTATCTCATGCTCAAGGTAATTGCTGAGGAAAGGGAAATCATTTTTATCTTTTCATTTTGTGAGAGTGTATGGGGGACTCCCTGGTCTTGAATGGGGCAACTGTGTCTGTGAAGGAGGAGGTACACAGCCTGGGAGTCATTTTGGACTCACAGCTATCCATGGAGGTGCAGGTCAATTCAGGACAGCTGTCTACCAGCTCCATCTGGTACGCAGGCTGAGACCCTACCTGCCCGCAGACTGTCTCACCAAAGTGGTGCATGCTCTAGTTATCTCCCGCTTGGACTACTGCAACGCATTCTATGTGGGGCTACCTTTGAAGGTGACCCAGAAACTCCCAACTAATCCAGAATGTGGCAGCTAGACTGGTGACTGGGAGCAGCCACCAAGACCACATAACACTGGTCTTGAAAGACCTACATTGGCCCCCAGTACATTTCTGAGCACAATTCAAAGTGTTGGTGCTGATCTTTAAAGCCCTAGACGGCCTTGGTCCTGGATACCTGAAGGAGTGTCTCCACCCCCATTGCTCTGTCCGGACACTAAGGTCCAGCGCCGAGGGCCTTCTGGCGGTATCCTCACTGTGAGAAGCGAAGTTACAGGGAACCAGGCAGAGGGCCTTCTCAGTAGTAGCACCCATCCTGTGGAACGCCCTCCCATCAGATGTCAAAGAAATAAACAACTATATGACATTTAGAAGACATCTGAAGGCAGCCCTGTTTAGGGAAGTTTTTAATGATTGATGTTTTAATGTATTTTTAACCTTCTGTTGGAAGCCGCCCAGAGTGGCTGGGGAAACCCAGCCAAATGGGTGGGGTAGAAATAATAAATTATTATTATTATTATTATTATTATTATTATTATTATTATTAGGTATCATGGGTATGCATGCTTAAGAGGAGGTAGTAGATCTACCAAGCTTCATCTGAATGTCTGCTATCTTTCCCACATTCCATCTTAAGAATGCAGACTCAATGGCCTTACCAACAGCCAACTTTGTTCTCCCCCCTCCTTAGTTTGTTTACTGTCTAGCTGATGAAGCATTCTGGGGAGCTTGGAAGCTTGCATCCTTTTTTGAGATATTTTGTGCAACTAGAGCTTCAAAACAAAGCTTCACACAGCTTCAGTGCATGCATAGCCGATCCATGTGGTGCTAACGGGTTTAGCTTGGTTCAGTGGGGGGGGGGATTAGCACGTGTACCGTGATACTCTGAATCGAATTAGAATCTTCTTAATCTGTTTTCCAGGCTGGACTGTGTACGGACAAAAGTGTGGGTTGCAGCTTTTGGGGTGCTGTCAGCAGGCTTATCTGTCGTCAGCAGCTTTGGATTGCTGCTCTTTTGTGGGGTGCCGTTTGTTATCACAGTTGCAAATTCGCCATTTCTTATCCTTGGTAAGTGAGCAAATGTACACATTCCTCCTGACTTCTCCTTTGGGCTTTTCATTAATATATTTAAGCATAATGAACATCCACATTCAGTTAGTCTGTGTGCCTCACGTACTTGGGCATAGAGCTGGACACAGTTGCCCAATCATCCCGCTTACCTAAGGAGAAGATTGACATACAATCCCTGTTAGGTCATTTCAATTTTGCTTGTAGAGTGGTCTTCCCCGCCTAGCCAGGCTTTCAGTGGGTCTCAAGCACCCACACCACAGGTTCCGTCTTCCAAAGACAGTTAAGGCCGACCTAGAGGTTTGGGTGACATTTTTGGAACACTACAATGGAGTATCCCTATGGCAGGATGTTCTTAACTTGTCCTCGGATTTTCAGGTCCATTCTGATGCGGCAGGGTCCCTGGGCTTTGGCTTGTATTTCAGGGACCGATGGGGCGCGCAACGTTGGCCAACGGGGTGGCAGGGCAAGGGCATCACGCGGGATCTCACTTTTCTCGAGTTTTTTCCAATAGTAGTGGCCGTGCATATCTGGACGGAGGAGTTTCGAAATTGCCGGGTGTGCTTCAGAACCGACAACCTGGCAGTGGTGAACATACTGGCGAGACAGTCATCCCGATCTGCAAGGCTCTCCTCCCTTCTGCGATGTCTCGCTTCCGGTCGCTGGCACCTGGAGCACAGCTGTTGCCCAAACCCTTTCCGGAGCACCTGTGGAACGTTGGAGACGCAAAGTGATTAAGGGAGTATTAGCGTCTGTCGCACCCTCCACTCTCAGGTCTTACAAGAGGGCCAGGTGCGATTTCTTGGGCTTCAGGTCTGGGACATCTGGGCTTTCGCCTAACGTGCCGCCCACCACTGACTACGTTCTGCAATACCTTTCACACCTCGATGACTTAGGACGTGCGCCTAAAACCTTAAAATACATGCCATTAGCTCCTCCGATCCATGCAGTGACTTCCTGATCCGCAGAGCTATCGAGGGCTGGGGCAGGTTACGCGGGATCTCACCTTTCTTGAGTTCTTTCCAATAGTGGTGGCCGTTCACATCTGGACGGAAGAGTTTCGAGATCACCGCGTGTGCTTCAGGACCGACAACCTGGCGGTGGTGAACATTCTAGCCAGGCAGTCATCTCGGTCTGAGTGGGTCTCCTCCCTTCTGCGGGCGTTCGTCCTCCGGTGCCTTGAGTACAACATAATATTTTCAGCCAAATTCTTACCCGGAGCCAATAATGACATAGCCGATGCCTTGTCTTGATTTCAGATACCTCGCTTCCGGTCGCTTGCACCTGGAGCACAACTGTTGCCCGAACCCTTTCCGGAGTACCTGTGGAACTTTGGAGACGCAAATTGATACAGGGAGTATTAGCGTCCGTGGCACCTTCCACTCTCAGGTCCTACAAGAAGGCCTGGTGTGATTTCCTTGGTTTCAGGTCTGGGTTATCTGGGCTCTCACATAACGTACCTCCTACCACTGACGATGTCTTGCAGTACCTTTCCCATCTCGATGATCTGGGACGTGCTCCTAAACCTTAAAGATTCACGTAGCCGCCATCAGCTTCTTTTCAAAAGCTACATTTGCTCATGACCCGTGTAGTGACTTCTTGATCCGTAGAGCCATTGAGGGTTGGGGCAGGTTGCAACCTCCCAGGGCCTGAGAGCCGTAAGCCGATTTCTTACGGGTGGTTATCTCAGATACGCATAAAACTCAGGTCAATTTGCTGGTCCAGGTTCGAGGCACGTCTCTTTTCCGCAGCATACGCTATCGCCTTTTTTTTGGCGCGCTCAGAGTTGGTGAGGTGGTGTTTGAAGTTGGTGCACGAGGTTCAACACGCGGCCTCCTGTGCGAGGACGTGCAGTTGTCCGAAACTACCGTGACAGTGCGTCTACGTCAGTCCAAGACTGATCAGGCGGGTAAGGGTGTCCTAGTTAAGCTCACGGCGTCGGCACAGCAGGGCCCATGCCCGGTAAAGGACACTAGGAGGTACCTCTACCTCAGACCGCCCGGCCCGGGTCCGTTTCTGGTCCACGAAGATGGGTCACCCTTGTTGAGGCACCAATTCACCAGAGTGCTTCGCAAGGCTATTGAGGCTTGTGGTCTATCCTCCCAGGAGTACGCTGCGCACTCCTTTAGAATTGGCGCCGCAACCACGGCTGCGCACCTGGGGTTACCGGCGGACAGGATCAAAGAGATGGGCCGGTGGAAATCCAATGCTTATAAGTCTTATATTCGCTAGTATGCGACCTGCCGCTTTTCCCTACTTACCCGCCTTTTTCTTTCTGTCTTTTACCCCAGTTATGCTCAGAAGAAGCGTGTGGATTTGCGGCCACAGTATAGTTCATTGGGCCCGCGTACAAGCGGTGAGCTGCGGTCTTGGATCCAATCTTGGCCTTCCACATGGTGTTTGAGTTTCCTGGTTTTCGAGAAGAGGCATGCGTTGGGAGGAGCTGATGCCATTGCTGTGGGAGAAAGTAGCCAAGTTCGGCCCTCCCGACATCCTTGTGTTTCATTTGGGGGAGAATGACCTTGCTAACAGAAGGAGTGTGGACTTGTTGTGGAGCATAAAAAGAGACTTGAATGCATTTGCAGCCTTGTGTCCCAGAACGTCGGTGTTCTGGTCCTCCTTCCTGAAAAGAACTGTTTGGCGCGGTGCGCAAAGCTGTATGGCCATTGAAAGAACCAGGAAACTCGTAAACCGGGCGGTAGCCCGTTGAGTGCGCTTTATGTATGGCCAAGTCATTTATCATGACCGTATCCGGATCGGCGACCAAGCTTTATACCGGAATGACGGCGTCCACCTATCAGATTTGGGGAACGACATTTAGTTACCTAGTGTCATCAAAAGTATCTGGGATTGGTTGCAGCTTTGAGGGTATTGGCGGCGAGCCTTTGGCTCGGGTGGCGGTTAGGCATTGGAATAATGTGTTGTGTGTCGAAGTGCTAGGTGTGGCCATCGCCTATGCCTTCAATTTTTAGGGGTATTCCGTTAAAGGAATCTGGCGGTCGTGTATTCTGTCCGATGCCTGCTTGGCGGGAGGCCATGGCACGACCCTCGGTGACAGCAGGGGTGAGCCTATAGTTGGATTAGCATCAACAGGCTCCACCTACTGGTGAATAAACCCACTTGTTTCGATCCAATGCCTAAGCCAATACCTCTTCATTGCTGTAATCAATAAAGTTGTGGCCTTTTCTAGCCCATCAACCTTATATCACTTGTCCTTGTGTCTTCATTTCACTTCGCGGGGGTCGGGTCCTCGCACCACAAAGACTCTCCTCCCTGAAAGAGAGGGGAGTGGTTGTGGGCGGGAGCCCGAGCACCGCCCAGCAGGGGGCGTTGCCCCCTGCCTCCAGCTCACCTGGCTGGCACTCACGCCCCCCCGATGGCCACCCAACCAGGTGCCGTGGAGGGGGCGTGTTCAGCAGCCTTTTGCTGCAGTGCCAGCCTCTCCCTGGCCTCATTCCTCATCAGCGTCCCATCGCAAGTCACCCACCCTCCACTCCCTTTTAGTTAGGGCTTAGGTCATTGGCCTTGCTATGGACCTTAGGTTGGTCGCCCTGGTTGCCCGGGGGGCCTGGTAGGAGTTTTTCCATTTGGCATTAGGCTTTTTGGTTTTTTCGCCTACCTCGTAGCAATCGTCACAACTTTTGTGGTATTGGTGGGTAGGTTAGGCATTGGAATAATGTGTTGTGTGTCGAAGTGCTAGGTGTGGCCATCGCCTATGCCTTCAATTTTTAGGGGTATTCCGTTAAAGGAATCTGGCGGTCGTGTATTCTGTCCGATGCCTGCTTGGCGGGAGGCCATGGCACGACCCTCGGTGACAGCAGGGGTGAGCCTATAGTTGGATTAGCATCAACAGGCTCCACCTACTGGTGAATAAACCCACTTGTTTCGATCCAATGCCTAAGCCAATACCTCTTCATTGCTGTAATCAATAAAGTTGTGGCCTTTTCTAGCCCATCAACCTTATATCACTTGTCCTTGTGTCTTCATTTCACTTCGCGGGGGTCGGGTCCTCGCACCACAACGGGTTTAGCTTGGTTCAGTGGGAGGGGGGATTAGCACGTGTACCATGATACTCTGAATCGAATTAGAATCTTCTTAATCTGTTTTCCAGGCTGGACTGTGTACGGACAAAAGTGTGGGTTGCAGCTTTTGGGGTGCTGTCAGCAGGCTTATCTGTCGTCAGCAGCTTTGGATTGCTGCTCTTTTGTGGGGTGCCGTTTGTTATCACAGTTGCAAATTCGCCATTTCTTATCCTTGGTAAGTGAGCAAATGTACACATTCCTCCTGACTTCTCCTTTGGGCTTTTCATTAATATATTTAAGTATGGTGATGGGTGAAAATTCTCTTACATATCTACGGGTTTGCGACGTTAAGGAGCCTTTTTTTTCGGGAGCCAAGCCATTCGAGTTTCAAGATACCACTGTATTTCTCTTCTCGCATGACATATAGGAACTAATATGTTATATATTTGCCGTTCTTCAGGGGTTGGTGTTGATGACATGTTCATCCTGGTGTCTTGCTGGCAGCAGACTAAAGTGAAGGACAGTGTCAGAGATCGAATGGCTGACACCTACAGAGAAGCAGCTGTGTCCATTACCATCACGACCCTCACAGACGTTTTAGCCTTCTACATTGGAATTGCAACTTCATTCCAGTCCGTTCAGGCATTTTGCATCTACACAGGAACAGCCTTTGTGTTCTGCTACTTATATAGCCTGACATTTCTTGGGGCCATTCTTGCTTTAAATGGGAGACGAGAAGAAAGCAACAGACACTGGCTCACATTCATGAAAGTGAACAATGAGCCTCAGGATTCTCAGGGCTGCACATATAACATGTGCTGTGTAGGAGGGTCTTTTGATGAGTCCACTGGAGCAGAGACTGAACACCCCATGAATGGATTCTTTAGAAAGTATTACGGTCCCTTCCTTATGCACAGCTGGACCAAGGTGCTTGTGGTAGTCCTTTATCTCTTGTACTTGGGTAGTAGTATTTATGGTGGTTGTTACTGAAAGCAAAGCTTATTGGGATTCATCTGTCCGTGCAGATGTTGAAAACTGTATGAATGCACTAGAAAGCTCATCCTACGTCAACAAGAATTTATCAGTGTCCTGGTTGAGAACTTACCAAGATGTCGCTAAACGTATGTCTTTCAATATAGATGACCGTAGGCTTTTCATTGACAATTTAGCCACCCTTTTTGAGATTAATCCAGACTTCAAGTGGGATTTTTATGTTATTGCTACAGAAATAATAGCGTCACGTTTTTTCATACAGACAGTCAATGTTACTACTGCAGTGGATGAGAGGAGTCTTTTAAATGAGCTGAGAGGTCTTGCTAAGGACTGCAAGGTACCATTAATGATTTATCATCCAGCTTTTATTTACTTTGATCAATATCTTGTGATCGTTCAGAACACAGTTCAAAATGTTGTGATTGCTGCTGGAGCCATGCTACTCATTTCCTTACTATTCATTCCCAATCCTCTTTGTTCTTTGTGGGTAACCTTTGCTGTTGCCTCTGTTATTGTCGGTGTAGCTGGTTTCATGTCCTTCTGGAATGTGAATCTTGATTCCATATCCACGATCAACCTTGTAATTTGCATAGGGTTTTCAGTAGACTTCTCAGCCCATATTTCCTATGCTTTTGTTGCCAATGAGAAACACAAAGTGAATGACAAGGCTGTGGATGCTTTGTACCACCTTGGCTACCCTGTTACGCAGGGAGCTATTTCCACTATCTTGGGAGTTATTGTACTCTCCATGGCATCCTCTTACATCTTCAGAACCTTTTTTAAGATAATGTTTCTGGTGATCTTGTTTGGGGCTGTTCACGGTCTCATTTTTATTCCTGTGTTCTTAACTTTCTTCGGCTTTTGTAGTAAAATGCCAAATAGACAGCTTCCAGTCAGTGCCCAGAGCTCCAGTGCTGGAGGAGTTCCTTTCTCAGATACAAATACTGTATTATGAAACCGCCTAATGTAAACATGACAATATTACAATGAGAGCAGTTCAATAATGGAACGAATTACCTAGAGGGCAGGTGTGGGCTCTTCCTGGTGAGCATTTAAGGTCCCCATCCCTACCTTGCAGGCTGCCATCTGATTGGATTTTACTTTGATTCTGACTTGATTTTAGGAGGTAGGATGTATTTTAATTGATTGCTTGATTTTATGGTAATATGTCATATATATGATATTAGCCACTCTGAGCCCTGTTTTGGCTGGGGAGGGCAGGTTATAAATAAATTTTATTATTATTATTATTGTTCCTCAGTGTTCTCTCTCCCACCACTTGCGGGCCAACTTTGGAAAGTGAGCAGGACCACTGACATCACGATTACATCAGGTGGCTCTTTTGCCCACATGGGTCTTACCCATGAAGAGCACTTTTCATAGGGCTTCGTAAGACCCAGTGATTAGCTGATTGTCAGGTGTTGCAAAGCCCTGCACACAGCAGTTTGCTTAGGATATTTCAGGCGCCAACATTCCACTGATTGACAGCGCCTCAAAACCCCTTTCAGTTGAGCCACGTTTTTACCTGGTCAACACTTGATGTAGGGCAGGCAGGCATGGCTTGGCTGAAATAGTCTTGTGGGCCAAATGAGGCCTCACAGACCTTATTATTTATTTCATTAAAATTCTATACTGATTGAATGTAAAAAACAAACAAAAAAACCACCTCAAAGTGGTTCACAAAAATGTACCCCTGCTAATTATACTTACGGACTAGAAGTTCTCCACCCCTGCTGTAAACTATGGGTCTCCATTTGGGTTGGGTTAGAGACTGGTGATGTACTGGAAGAAATGTTGAGAATTTTCAACCTGTGCTGTTACATCTTTGTCACCCAAGGTGCCTTTAGAGCTTTTAACTAGCCTAGTGTCCTTCAGATGTTGTTGGTCTACAACTCCCACCATCCCAGACCATTGACCGTGCCAGCAGAGGCTGATGGGAATAGTAGTGCAAAACTGGAGGATACCAGGTTGGGGGAGGTTGCTTTAGAGAAAGGAATACATAATCAGTGCCTTTTTAAAAAGAAATTCAGTGCCAAAGTTCAAACCTGCTTGGAAATACCACCCATTGAAGTGGGAACCCCTCCTTCTTATCCCAGATCTTTAGGGGCCTACTAAGGTAGTATATCTTATGTTCTCTGTTAAACCAAAGATGCTGTGATATTAGCACCCAAAATATACAATATAGCAAGTTTCACTTGTGTCATATTTTCTTTTTAAAAATATTTTTTAATGTATTTTTTCCAAGATTTTTAGGTTTACAAAAGTTATGTGCAATACCGGGGTGAAGGCATCTTCTTCTATTTGTCCCCATGTCAGTTTCAGTTTATTGGTTAATTTTTCTAGTAAGGCTGTTTCCCATACTATTTAGTACCATTGGTCCATGCTTACTCCTGACAGGTCTCGCCAGTGTCTGGTTATGTTTCTGGCTACTGAGAGTAGGTGGGTTATGAGTTCTTTGTGATGTGAGTGGGCATTATTGTCTTGGAAGATGTTTAGTAGGGCCAGTTCTGGGGTGATTTCTAATTCTTGTTTAGTTATTTTACATATTTCTCGTATGGCTGTTGTCCAGAATAGTTGGATTTTGGGGCATTCCCACATCATGTGGAGGTATGTGCCTGTGGAGGTGCACCCTCTCCAGCATTTTGGTGAGGTTCCTGGGCGTATTAGCGCTAATTTCCTTGATGTTAGGTACCACCTGTAGGTGAGTTTCAGAGCGAGTTGTTTCCTTTTCGTTGATATGGATTTAAAGGGGGGTTTAGACCACATTCTGGTCCACTGAGTGGGGTTAATCTCATAGCCTATGTCATCCTCTCATTATTTTTTTATTATTACGTCTACGGGGGTCGTGGGATGTTGTAGTAGTATGCATTTCTCTACCTACGGTTCCATATCTTATAACTCTAAAGTATTGTGGAATTTGTTTTGGGAGGAATCAGACATGGAGGAAAGGGATAATTTCCTTGATGAGCTCAAATCATCACATGTATGAGGATAAGGCAATAGGGTCAGAGTCAGCCAAGCCAGTTGCTATGGCAACAGTCCAGTGCCACCTGTATAGGTCAGGCATCCCCAAACTCGGCCCTCCAGATGTTTTGTGACTACAGTTCCCATCATCCCTGACAACTGGTCCTGTTAGCTAGGGGTGCTGGGAGTTGTAGCCCCAAACCATCTGGAAGGCCGAGTTTGGGGATGCCTGATATAGGTGATGGAGGCATCTCTGCTCAGCTGTCCGGTGTCTTGTCCTGAGAGTCAGTGAGTGAGTGCTGTCGGAATCCGTGTTATGTCTTGAATTGCTGGAGCAACAGAAATACTTTCTACTTGTACATATCTTTATCTGCATAGCCTACAAAGTGTATGAATATATCAAGTCCCGAACTGTATTACTGAAGCCTGATCTTCTGCAGCAGTCAAACTCTTTGGACCTTAAGCTGTCTCTCTGTTGTGACTGGAACTCAAGGCAACTTCCGCTGTGTGGGTATCTCACTTCAGAATCCCAGCTTTTGTGAGGAATAGTATTAAATCTGGATAATCAGTAGGAACTATTGCTAATTAAAATTTTATATTATTAGCAAATATGGTAGCTAGGTGTGCAGATGCAGTTCAAATTTATAGCATGAAAGGCATATGATATTAATTTGCTGAGATGGAGCAGAGTCTGTTGTGTAATAGGGAACTTTCCATGGGTACATTTTCCAGCTGATGGGAAGCCAGGGAATGTTGGGATTTTTTCCTCTCCTGTCTCCCCACTTGCATTATTTTTCTCTAACGTGCTGAAGTAACAGCAAACAAATCAATTTTGAAGGAAAGAAGGAAACGAGTGAAAGATTCTTTGGAAATCCAATCCACTAAAAAAATTCCACATTTCGGTTAACTCTCAAATTTATTTACAGGTTTAAGATATGTTTTGTACACCTCAATTTACATATAGAGGGAAACCAGAGATAAAGCAATTTACAATGAGGAAAAGCTTTCTGCATAATTAAAACAAACCTTTATTGTCTTTAAAAAAGGTGCCACGCATGCCTTATTTGCACATCTTTCACTGTAAGTCACTACAAAGAGTATATTTGTAATGTGTCAGCATAGCAGCTTGGTATTCTGCTTTAAGACAGGGTCTTGAGGTCCCTCCATGTGTTACTAGATTAGCTGAATGGGAAAAGCAAAAAAAGTAAGTTGCACTGAAGTACTGGATTTGCTGAATGAAAGAATTCTTAAACCAATTCAAAAGTTAAGTACACTGTCAAGTTGTATTCACAGCAACGTCATGTTAGCACTAGTTTGAAAGTTCAATGCCAACTTTCTTCCATTCCCCCCACTGACTGGCACAAAACCTTTTCTCTTTTAAATGCCTATTTTGAATGGAGAAGTGTAGGGGTTAAAGTTGTGAGAATAACCCACCCATTGCCCATCCTCCCACAAAACACTAGTATTACTAGCAATTGTTTCTCACTCCACCCTAGCCCAACTCTTAGCATTTCAGAAGATAACTGAACACATTTTACTGTTGGGGTACTATGTGCTCATAACCTGGGTTGAAGGACTTGAAGATTTCAAATTAAAAAATTGTATTTTTATTGGGGGAAATGGACTGATTTAAAAGGAACAAAAAGAGGAATCTAAACTACTCTCTGACTGATTCAATACGGGCTTCTAAGAAAATTGATGGAGCTTTCAAAACAGCCGTACACAATCTCATTTTTAAAAATCCAACAGGATAGCACCTTTCAGAGCAATGCAGTTATACCCCCATACCACTTAAACTAAACTGGAAGTGTCTTCCCAACTGACTCCGAAGAGGCAGTGCAATTCTTCATAGCTATTAAATTCCACTCCGTCCCCCCCCCGTCATGTGATCTAAAGGCATCCAAACAGAAATCCCTATTATTTCTTTGCCCAGTTATTGCGCTCCAGGATTCCAACACCCTGGCATTTATAAGAAGACCAATGGGGGGGGGGGGCAGGGAGCAGGTCTGTTACAGCAATGCCAGTTCCCAGCTTCCTGTAGTCTTATATGACCTGCTAAATAAAATCTGTGGTTTTTTTCCTAAATGATGAGTGATGGTTTTATAAACTGCCCATGAAATTAAGACTAAATGGAGGTGTCATCCGCTCTGCAACCTGTAAATCCTGCAGCATTTCAAGGGATCTCAAGCCGCAAGATTGAACATGTCCAAGTCCACATGGAGCAATTAGCTAGGGAAGATACGTTAAGAACATACTATTCAGCGTCAGTATTTGAGGTTTCCAAAGAAGCGGGATTCAACCCTGAGATCGTATTATCTATACTTGTGGGGACTTCTTTTGCTCCTGGCATCTCTTTCTAAGGAAATACAAAAAGTTAGGTAAAATGTAACAAAAGCACACAAGACAAATTGCTTATCTTTAAGAAATGTGATTATTACCACGCACGCATCGGGGGGGGGGGGGAGCTATACTGCATAAGTAGACTACTGCATTCTTGCAAGTAATCCATTAGAACGCTTAACAAGGAAGTTATCATCTCACTTCTAGTTTTTTCCCCTCTAAAACAATCTGAATTTCTTTGGCATCCAAAGTCTCATAGGTCAGCAACGCTTCCGCTAAATTTTTGTGCTCTTTTGTGCGGTTCTTCAATATATTCTTCGCTCGTTCGTATGATTCCTATCACAGAAAACAACAACAACACACACAAACATTAAGGATCATTTGCAATGTAACTGGAAATTGAAGACATGTATTCTAAAAACTGTTTTAAGATTGACCCCTGAACTAATATTTTCAATAAAGCCACAAATATTCACGTTTCAATTTTATTCTTGTATATACTCATTGCAGAAACCAGACTCCATAAAATGTTTTAGTTTAAAACAAGTAAGAAACACAATGAATGGAAGGGAAAAAGAAGATAGAAAAATAACTGAATATGAAAAAGGAATCTATTAGCAACAAGGAGCTAGAAGAACATTCTACTGCTAATAAGTGGTAAAGGAAGTTCCTGAACTTTTAACAGGGCCGTGAACTGAATTGGAAGTTAGGCCATTTTTATGGTTTACTAGATATATACATGAAACCCAAGGAAAGGAAAACTTTATTCACACAGTATTTATTCCAGTTATTCCATCACACTTTTTCTTACCTTTAAAAGCATTCTTATTTCTTGTTCAATTGCGGACTGAGTTTCGGGACTGAGTTTCCCTGTATCTGTGTAGGTCATGACACCAAGCTTATAGAAAGCAAAAGAAAGAGACAAGAGAAAGAGACATTTTACATTGCAATTCTGGTGCAATTTAACATCCCAGCATCCTGCAAATAATATCTACTGTGCTGCAACAGGCGCCCAAGGTGTCTGACACTTAAGCAGCTGTAGCGGTACACAGAAGTATCCCACCACTATATCACAGCTTTCTTGTTAAATCTGGATGGGAGGCAGCTTGTCAGCATAAAACCTAATCATGTCTACTCAAAAGTTAGTCCCACTGTCCACAACTGGACTTACTCCCTGCAAGTGTATACGACTGCAGCCTTCGTCACCGATCACACATTTTGCTGGATAATCCTATTATTCACACTTCATTAATTTTTAATCATCGTCTTAACTTGATGCTTTTTAAAAAGATTACAAAGAACATGCGTCTAAGAGAAATCTCACTATCCGTGATGACGGAAAGGAAGGGGCAGACCAGGAGGAAACAAAACATATAAGGGAATACAGGCAGAAGGCGTAAATGCTTACTGATGCGTGATTGAGCTCTCCCTGTGGTATAGAGCAAAAATGTGCAGACCCCAACCCCCCCCAAATGTGCTGTGTAACATATACAGTAGCGGCTGGTGAGGTGCTGTGGGTGGGGCACAGCTGCTTTCCTGACTTCCAACACAGAGGGAAAGAGGTGGGGTGAAGCTTGGGGAGACTGGCTCCATTGTTCTGCACCAATCTAATACTCCCATGCTTCACCCCACCCCTCTTGGTAAGTGCCAGTGACCCTGCGTTGGGAGGCCAGGAGAGCAGCAGTGTCTCACTTATCACTACTATTTTGTCAAGTCCATTCTGTAAATTGCTTTGTATAATCTCCAAGGAAAAATGACAAAACGTATTTCTTATTCACCCACGCTGTTCATATCTTTGATAATCTGTAAGGCTGAGTTGGTCACATCCACATTCTCACTTTATAAAGTACATTTCGCTTTATAATGCACTACTGTCTAAAGATCCAGAGAGGATAACAGCAATTTAATACAAGGATCTGATACCACGTCCTGAAGGACTCCTAATCAATGCGGAGAGAAAAGAGGACAGCATCCAAAACTCAAACGGGAGATATTTAGATCTTACCTTCTCACTCATTCCAAACTTAGTTACCATGAGCCTTGCTATTTTAGTAGCGTTGTCAAAATCACTAGAAGCCCCTAAAAGAACAACAAAAGAAATTATACAAAAGTAATTCAGATTTTGAAGTTAAACATTTTGAATACTAATCTTCTTTCTTTCGGGGTTTTCCTGACCTGTTGTGATGTAATCACCCCCAAATATAAGTTCTTCTGCAACTCTTCCTCCCATGCTAACATCCATCTGGGCAAGCAGCTGGGACCTAGTTTCACTCCACCTGTCATTTTCTGGCAGCAAAGACACCTTTAATACAAAATTGTGTGAGCAGAGATTAAAGTTCATGGAAACAGCAAATTACACTTTGTAGTTGCTTTGACAATCTTGAAACAAAGGCGAGTTAGAGGATACTGACTGCCGTGATACTCTTCTGAGACATTTGTTGGTTTCTCTACCCCAAACTAAAACCTGCTTCCCAAAGAGTAGACACCTGCAGCCTTGCAGTCTCTGTCCGGACCTGTCACGGTCATGCAGTATCTTAGCGAGAAACAAATCAACAACAACTTTTTGCTGATGGCCAGTCTTGGCTTACGGTACACTAAAGGTAACAGCCCTTCTACACACAGGCCCTGCAGCAGGACTAGGGAACCTCCAACTCTGCTATGAAACAATTTTGTGCACGTATTTGGGCAATACAGTTTCAAAGTTCAAAATGCAGCAGAGCCAGATGAATGAATGTTTTCATCCACAATGTGGATGTCTTTTTTGAACTGACAGCACTGCAGGGTGTACATAAAACATTTCTAAAATCGCAATTATTATTATCATTATTATTTATTAAATTTGTATACCACCCTTCAACTGAAGATCACAGGGTAGTTCAGATCATAAAGATACAAAAGGAAAACATAAAATACACAGCAAAACAAAAACAAACCAGTAAATCCTCCCTTCAAACACACATTTAAAAGGCCGCAGCATGTTAATCAGCCAAAGGCTTGGTTATAGAGAAACATTTTCGCCTGGCACCTATGTAATGAAGGTGAACCTCCGTTACGAATGCCACGGCAACCAACCAGGTTCTCATTTCAATTACATTATACTATGGAGATATATTGCCAGGTGTTTTGATATCAGCTCTGTTGAAAAAGTAAAGCAGTAAAGTGGACAAAGCCTAGTCAAAAGTGGGTATTCTCTACAAAATCAAAATCCTCACATGTCCGAGTGTTGGCCCTCGTGGCATAATGGTAGCTTTGTTGATTGGCATCGCATCTTTAGTATAGTATGCAATAATGGCATGCCCAGATTCATGATAGGCTGTAATTGTTTTATTCTTATCATCAATTTCTACACTTCTACGCTCAGGGCCTGAAATCAAAGAAAGGAAATCACAGAAGCTGAAAAGTGATCAAATGCAAGCAGATGCTCCATTCTATTCATAACGCACACGCACACCCACAACCCTGTTTGCTTTTCTCACCACCATGCAGACACTGAAGTGGAGACTTAGTAGGCTCAGTCCTCACTGAACTGTTCTGAAGGGTTTTGTTGCTGCAGCTGTGGAAGCCGCCCCGGGTCCGAGCGCCAGCCTTGGCCGATGGGCTCTGTGCTGCCCTCGGGCACCCCACCAAGGCCTCTGGGCCCTGGCGGTGGCAGAAGCAATCCCAACCTGGCCAAGAAGGTGGCCCAGCGCTCATCTGCCATCTTCTGCCGTGGACCCCCCAAGACGGGAGCCAAGGCCCCACCGTCCTCTGTGGTCAAAGGGGACACGGCGGGATGGTCTCCTCGTGACCACCTGCACAGCAAGTGGTTGGGCGAAGTGCGCTGCCTGCGTACGGGAGAGCGAGCAGAAGAGAGTGTAGCTGTGGTGCTACCCTTGCCTGGAAGGTGCAGGGGCCAAGGAGAGTGAACCCCCACCTCGGGGCTCTGGGAAGGGGCTGTCGTGGCCCGGATTTAGGTTTGGGGGAGGGGAGTGGCTGGGGGAGAGAGAGAAGCCTCCTCCGCCACACGCGCAGTCCAGCCCGTCACTAGGTCTGGGGGATGGTCAACCGGCCCCCTCCAAAAAAAAAAGTTTGCTGACCCCTAGTATACAGGACGATGGGTCAGAGCAGGCACAGGCAAACTCCGGCCCTCCAGATGTTTGGGACTACAATTCCCATCATCCCTAGCTAACAGGACCAGTGGTCAGGGATGATGGGAATTGTAGTCCCAAACATCTGGAGGGCCGGAGTTTTCCTATGCCTGGGTCAGAGGATTCAAGGTTACAGAAACCAAATAAACCTTTGGGCCTGTTTCCAGGAAATTTTAGGCACACATTCAGGTTCTGAAACACGCTTCCTCAAAGGCAACTATGTTTAGGTTCTTTATGTTTCCATGTCACAAGTAGGGTTCCTTACCTCTGAACTTCAAGAACCCAAAAACCCTCAGTGTAGCATGTAAGCACTGTATTTGTAACTTAACTCCAATGAAGTGCCCAAGGTCAAAATACTTACCTCGCTGAATTCAGAAATTCAAATTCAGAAATAGCCTACCCATAAGAATTTTGTCCTTTGAGAATTCCAGCTCCTTCATAGTAACCATATCCTTCCCATCAACCGCAGCTTTCAATGCAGCTTGGTTCACTAGGTTTTCTAACTCAGCTCCAGAAAATCCTACCGTTCCTCTTGCAATGATTTCTGCATCAATAGCTGCAGTAAAACACACACACAAAGTCCTATATCAGCCTAATCTGAGAAATTAATAATATTCTTTAAATCTGCTTTTCACATAATCACAATATGGATCAAGAACAGAGCACTGATTTATTCAAGCAATACTGTAAGCAGAATCAAAGACTCTGGCTCCCACTGGTGACAAGATTCTGAATTTCAATCACAAGCATGTAATAACTAGGGGTTTTGTGTGTGGGCCAAAAACTGGAGTGAATTGGGGTTTTTCCTCCCCTCCTCACATCAAAGTACAATGTCAATAAAACGACAGATCAGAGCCTCTACAAAGTCTTGTGTTGCTGTGTTTCTATACTTTTCTTTACCTTATAGCTCCATATTTTCCTATATGTTTGTGGACACTGAAAATAGTGAGGCTGTCCAAAAGGTTGCCTATGGAGTACTGAAGAGCTTGGATTTGTTCTTTGCTAAAGCACATCAACAGTTATGCTTTCTTTATTAAGAAGTTATTCCCTATCCACCACCACCCAATTAGATTGTGGGGTGGGGGAGGGAATAAATCTGTTTTACTCCCCCCACTTCTCAAAAAGCCCCTGGACCCATTTGCTTGCAATTTAGCATGCTTTAATCCACTGGAATAGCTCATGTGCCCTAAATTTCATCCACAGGAGAGAGATTTGTTTTATTCAAGGCGATTCAGAACTCAAAACACAGATCTAAATTAGGGAGGTCACAGAGCGACTTAGAAACAGATTAAAATTTACAGCCACTCTACAACAACTTTCTGTATCACCTGCCCCCAAGATAACAGTTGCGTATTTATACTTACATTCATCATACTTTATTTTATTCAGGTACCATTTCAGAATCTCTGTTCGGCCCCTGACATCTGGCCTGGGAACTGTAACTTGCATGTCAAAGCGGCCAGGACGTATCAAAGCACTAATTGGGGAGGAAAAACAATTCTGTGAATGATTCAATATATTTAAGATCCTTGCTAACCAGATGACTTAAAAGTTTTTTATTTTTTTAAGAGTTAAGAACATGATGGGGTAAAGTGAGCAGCTAATCTATTTCTGACCTACTAAAGATTGTTTCACACAAGCAAATGGCCTCCACACAACCCTCCTTGGATTACAGGAACCCCCAAGGCAAAGGGTACTTTATGAACCAACACTTCATAGATACATTCTGGCTGCCGTTGCTGTCATTTTTGCTGTTCCTGATAATGATAGCTAGAAGGGGCTAGTCCTTCTGATATAGACATGATGCAAGAATAGTACCATGTAAATTTTAATAGCTATTACTGACCTACGCTTTCAAAATCATATATGCACAAAATCAAACCATGCAAAGTTACGTTTTATGCATATATACGCACACACACATACTTATCTAAGGCTTCAGGGAAGTTTGTTGCACCAATGATAATGACGCCTTCGTTGGGTTTAAAGCTTGAGAGAGAGAGAGAGAGAGAGAGAGAGAGAGAGAGAGAGAAGAGAGCTTTTGTTAATATACTTCGGTGTGAAAAGCTTCTCTGTTCTTACAATGAGTACAGCAATGTCCATGCAGTCCGGTGAGGGCTTAACGCACACTGCAAGCCCTTTATTGGGCATGACTCAAAGCAATCTAAGGCTCCAGAGTGGGGCTCATCCATTTGTTTGGAAATCTGCAGCCATGCCAGAAGAATACTAGTAAGAATGTAAGAGCAGACCTGCTGGACCAGACCAAAGGATCAAAATCCCATTTCCAACAACAGCTAGCTGGGTGCTGCTGGGAAGCCTCGCAGCAGGGCATGCCCTCCCATTTTTTGCCCCTCAGTAACTGGTATTCAGAGAACTCAGAATCTATCCTCTTTTCATGGCCATCTTATGGCTGCAAATTTGAAAGCTTAGTTATGAGTGACATGTCCTAATTCTGGATTAGCAGTGATCAAGGCAAACGGCTCGATGAAACAGGCTTGTAGGTAGGCTGTAATTTGTGACACCATCCCAAAGCAGGATCAGTAGACCTGCTACTCTAGTGTAACCACCAAGGAATCATACCTACTAACAAAACTATGCTATGCTGTGCACCTAGACAATCCTTGCCTGCATACCAACCACTTTGTGCCCTGGTCAAAGAAAGAATAGGGTGCTGGAGGCTTACCAACTAGTTGGAATAGCAGCATCAGTATAAACTGTATAAAGTATAGTAATCTGGGGTTTCCCAGGGCTTGGCTACCCTGCTATATAGGGGGATACCAGGCATTTAAACATGCCTTAAATGGCTATGATATTCTTTCCAAGTGACATATCAGATTTCAAATTATTTTACTGCTTAGGGGGCCACACACCTCTCCCTATGAACCCCACACTCATTCTCCTTATTTTGATGTTCCTATATAACAGATAATCCCTTGGCTCAGAAAGAAAATTAGTATTTACCCATCCATTTCAGCCAGGAGCTGATTTATAGTCTGTCTTGAGTAGGGATGCATTGGAGACTCTATCCTTTTGCCACCAACAGAATCCAGCTCATCAATGAATATAACACATGGTGCATTTGCTTTGGCTTCCCCTAAGAATGCAACATGTCAAATTTATTTCTTCATACTACAAACACCATTTTGTATTATTCACACATTTCTAATAGGAGATTCACAAGTTTATTCTGGCTACCCTCATGAATTGCACTTTTCCAGAAAAATAGCTTTTCGGTGTCTATACTGCTATTTTAGCTAGAAAACAGTCAAAAGGAAAACAACTGTTCTCTGAATTAGGGATAAAACAATGGACCCATGATAAAGGTCCAGACTGGAATGAATGGATTTATACATACATATATTGGGTTACAACTGTTCAGACAGAATTCAGACTTTTGATATAATGATAATAATAAGAGAATGTTTTTGAATTTTCCTGATGCCTGCTAGAGCCTTCTTTATTTTAATAGAGAGCTTAGGCTTAAGAGCATTTATTCAATAAGAAACTGCTAGATTTCAAAGTGTGTTCATCCACACTCCTGAAATAAGTTAATAATAATAATAAATAGTTTATTTATACCCCACCCATCTGGCTGGGTTTCCCCAGCCAGTGTGGGTGGCTCCCAACAGAATATTAAAAACATGATAAAACATCAGACATTAAAAACTTCCCTAAGCAGGGGTGCCTTCAGATGTTTTCTAAAAGTCAGATAGTTGTTTATTTCCTTGACATCTGATGGGAGGGTTTCCACAGGGCAGGTGCCACTACCGAAAAGGCCCTCTGCCTGGTTCAAGGGAAAACTAAGTTGTACTCACTAAACAAGTTTCTGATACGACTGGCTCCAACGCCAACAAACATCTCGTCAAATTCTGATCCAGAGGCATAATAGAATGGAACATCAGCTTCTCCTGCCACAGCTCTAGCAAGAAGAGTTTTGCCAGTTCCAGGTGGTCCGACCAACAGAATACCTGGGGAAAGAATGAAATAAAATTATGACAAAGCATATGGAGAACTGATTATCACCCATGTTTACCCCAATTTTTATAATTTCTCAACAAGTGATTCTAGTCACTGCAGATTTCAGCCCAGCTAGGAGGAGGCCAACGAAGCAGGCTAGGGATGTGGATCTGGCAGGTATTTAATATAAGGGCAGGACCACCCATCTGTCTATCACCTAACATCACAATGTCAGGTGACACGGCGCTTCCAACCCCAACAATCAGCTGACTGTCAGGATTTCAAAGCATCACCCAGGGCTTGCAAAGAACCCTGTGCTGCTCTTTGTAAACTTCAGAAGCCCTTTTTGGAAGAGCCCAGCTACCTTTTTCGCAGCCCACACTGGTTCTGATATCATACATGATGTCAGGTCATTAGGCTGTTGGGCCAAATGGCAAAGCTTAATTAGGCCCAAAGGCCAGAGGTTCCCCACCCAATACAAAGAGTATACATAAAGAAAATCTGGACAACAAACACACTCCCCTGCGCGAAAAAGGTTAATTCACAAGAGTTACAAAAGGGGAGGGGTGAACTAAATACAAATTTAAAAGACACAAAGGGCAGAGCAATCCAAAAAGAGTAGCAAAGGTGGACAAACTGCCTTTTTCTATGCCTGCTTTGGATATATTCTTCCTTTCCCTTTGCAGTTTTCTTTTTTTAGTTTCCTTCCCAGTATGTCAGGACTGGTATAATTTATCCTACAATGCAGGGGTGTATTGGGGGAGTGAGGGGACCCTGTGGAATGCCTCTGACGGTGGAGGAATACCTGCTGTAGGATTTTAACGATGTTCATGAAAGAGGCACATGAGGTTACATATCCCTCTCAGGGACAACACATTATTACCTGCCTCATATAAATCAAATAGGACTGCAATGTAACAAGTGGGATGAACACCCCCATGAAAGCACCTGTCAATAATCAAAAGCTCACACTTACCTTTAGGAAGTTTTCCTCCTAGTACAGTAAATTTCTGAGGATTTTTCAAGAATTCTACCACCTCTTGCAACTCTTGCTTTGCTTCTTCAACCTTCATTCAATTAAAATTTAAAAATAAATATATTATGTCAACATTTTTAAAAGACCTGTTTTATAATTTGGCCAAATTAGCTTTAGGTAGACTTATGGTCACAATCCTGAGCTATTTTTAAGCACAGCCAAAGGCTCATGCGCACCCCCAGTATAACTTTTTTTCTTTTAAAATACAAGGCCCCCTGCTGTGTAGTCAGCTGGCCTGGAAACTCCCATGCTTCCCAAAGCAGTTTGCCCTGTGGCAAGAGGAAGGCTGCTATTTTAAGAAAGTAAAGTCCGAAGTCCCACTGGACAACAGACACAGAACTACACTGGTCTCTGGCCTATGTTTATTTAACATAAAACATTTACTGAAAAACCAAGGCATACAGTTAATAACATATAGAGTGGTACCTCGGGTTAAGTACTTAATTCGTTCCGGAGGTCCGTACTTAACCTGAAACTGTTCCTAACCTGAAGCACTACTTTAGCTAATGGGGCCTCCTGCTGCTGCCGCGCTGCCAGAGCCCAATTTCTGTTCTCATCCTGAAGCAAAGTTCTTAACCTGAAGCACTATTTATGGGTTAGTGGAGTCTGTAACCTGAAGCGTATGTAACCCGAGGTATCACTGTATTACATAAATGAATTTCAATTCAATAGTTGGTGGACATCAAGCATTTGAACTTACCCCTTTGACATGTTCAAAGGTAACATTTTTCATCTGAATAGGGTCCACAGCTGCATCAAGCCCAGAAGTTGTTCGAAAACGCACTAAAAGCAAAGGTTAAAACAGATTAATGTACTGACAAGTCATTTTGTCAGTATCATTTGTCATAGCAATTTTTGCGC
This sequence comes from Podarcis filfolensis, assembly GCF_964270895.1. Taxonomy (NCBI): domain Eukaryota; kingdom Metazoa; phylum Chordata; class Lepidosauria; order Squamata; family Lacertidae; genus Podarcis; species Podarcis filfolensis. The sequence goes on along the minus strand of NC_139614.1, from coordinate 38,333,716 downwards.
CTACCAATGTTAAACTAAGCATTTCTTAAAAAAATAAATTCTTTAGTTCACATGTATCGTACTCTTACGTGTGGCTCTCAGAACTGACTATGCCCACATCTGTTTAGCTGCAGTAATGATTCTGCATCCAATACTATCAGGCAATTCACTGAGTCCCAGCTAAACAGATATTTATACCTATAAAGACTTGTGCAGTGTACCCCCAAGCCCATCTCCAACATCTGAATCATATCACCTGCACACCAAATCTCTACAATGAGGAACTCTCAATGATCCATTACTGAACTCACTGCCAAAGCTTCTGGAAGAAATGCAAGAACTTAATTGGGTTGGAAGAATGTTGAAGAAATATCCATAGATGTAATTCTATGACACACTAGATCTATACAAATCTGTCTTTAAAAATAATGGTCTGATCTGAGAAACTAGAGGATTCCAATCGAGAACCAAGGTACGACTGTGTTGAAAAGCAGTAGGAGACACAACTACTTAGGCTGCTAAAACGAACTATTCAACTGTCCTAAGAAAAGTGAGGCCTATGAAATGTTCTTGCTCAAATTTTACTAAGATATATTTCCCCAACTATTACTCCTTTCAGAGAAAAGAACACTAGATGTTTTCACCTGGAGTAGCGTACACCACTTTGTGAGTTCATTCAACTTGTGATTTTAATCTAGACTTAAAATAACAGACTAATAATAATTTTTATTTATACCCCACCCTCCCCAGCCAAGGCCGGGCTCAGGGCGGCTAACAAACTATAAGAAAAACAAGTTGAATGAATACAACTTAAAAACAAGATTAAAATACAACATTAAAACATAAAAATGCAGCCTCATCACAGGAGGAGAAAGGAAAAAGAAAGAGGGAGAGGGAATCAAATTGACTCCAAGCCAAAGACCAGGCGGAACAACTCTGTCTTATAGGTACTGCAGAAAGAAATCAGATCCTGCAGGGCCCTGGTCTCATAGGACAGAGCATTCCAACAGGCCGGAGCCAGTGTTGAAAAAGCCCTGGCTTTGGTTGAGGCTAATCTAACTTCCTGAGGGCCCGGGACCACTAGGGTGTTGTTATTTATGGACCTTAAGGTCCTCCGTGGGGCATACCAGGAGAGTGGTCCTGTAGGTATGAGGGTCCTAGGCCATGAAAGGCTTTAAAGGTCAAAACCAGCACCTTAAATCTGACCCTGTACTCCACCGGGAGCCAGTGCAGCTGGAAAAGCACTGGGTGAATATGCTCCCATGGCAGAGACCCCGTGAGGAGCCTCGCTGCTGCATTCTGCACCCGCTGGAGTTTCTGGGACAGCTTCAAGGGCAGCCCCGCATAGAGCGAATTACATTAGTCAAGCCTGGAGGTGACCGTCGCATGGATCACTGTGGCTTACAAAGCAAAACAGGAAATGAAAGATTAAAGAAGAATGAAAAGTTAACAAACCAGTATCCATAAAGGGGAATTTACCAGATAAAAAAGGAGTTTTTGACAATCCATAAAGGCCAAGCAGAATCAGAACAAGGACAAAGAAACGGTTTCGTCTTATGGAATCTGAAGAAGAAAAATATATATTAGGCAAACAATTTTTGTACTGTATAAAATCCAAGGAAACTGAATCAGCTAGACTAACTGATAAGGGGATGACATTGTGGGACAATGACAATGAAGAACCTGCTGCCTAATTCTTATTTTTCTACCATATATGGATACGGCACAAAGGGGGTTCATTTACCGTGTATTTTAAATGCGACCTGTAACACCATTCTAACACCGCATATACAAAACAGAACACTTTGAATAAGACAAACAAACCATTACGTTGATTGAGTGACTGTGCTTTCAAAAAGCCCTCTGCAAATCCAGTTTTAAAGGCATCTTGTTGAGCTTCAGGTATCTTTTTTGTTTTCATTAGTTTATCTACACTTTCAACATCAGGTCCTCTATCTCTCAGTAGGAGACCCTAAGGAGTTGATGGAGAAAACACTTGCATTAGTTTTTAAACCAGGGGTCAGATTTTTGGACACATAGCCTGCTGGATCAGGTTACCTATTCTCACATCCTGTTCTCAAGTGGCCAGCCAGATGCATGTGGGAAACAGGGGACAGAACATGAGCAGAAGAGCACTCTCCTCTCTCTTAAGGTTCAGCATGCATTGACCTTTTCAATTTTTATATGAATGGATATGCTACCACTTGCAAGGGAAAGGCTTGCAAGTGCATCATGCGGGGTGAGAGCCAACCTTGTGGCAGTGGATATGACGAGACTTCCCTTTTCTGTCCTTCACCTTGAAGCACCCCCTCCTGCTCGGGGCGGGTGAACCCTCCAGAGCAGGAGACCAGAGTGGGGAGGAATGGAAAGTTGGTGTGAGCAAAACTCTGCTGTACAAGCAAATTACTGTAACTGGACAGCACCCTAGAATTCTGTGCAGCAATTCAAATAATTACAGTGAAATCTCACTATCCATCAGTCTCCAGGACATTCTTTGTCTGTTGGATTTTACAGTGCTTGGATTACAGTACCATTTAGCTGAAATTGTTAACATTCTAGATGTGAAAAGGTATATAGTCATTTAAGTATTTCAGAAGGATTCCGCTTGTATACCTCCTATCAGCAATTATCCCTTTTACCCATCTTTTCCTACATCAGCTTTCTAACAACCTAACTACCATCATGATTCATAAATCCCTTATTTCTTCGTGATCCCTCCCTTTCAATTCCCTTTTACCTGTCCTCAATTACTTCAGTCTACAAACACCTGAGAAGAGGGACTTGGCTTCCAATTTTTAAATGGGTCAGGTATTTTTTAAGACACCGTATAAAACAGGCATCAGAAGAGGTTATGATCGGAACACACAAATCTTAAGACTTGCCTTTACAAATGAGGGCGCTACATTTTCTGTTTCTGTTAATCGTTCTGATGAAGACTGCAGCCGTCTTGCTCTTGATTTCAGTGTCTTAAAACCTCGTGTCTGAATAAAAACTTAAAACACATAACACATTGTTTCAAGATAACGTAAGAGAAATTCTTATGCAAATTCTTTCCTTACTTAATTTTTTAGTGTAAGTCGTGAAACACAGACTATGCAAAGAGCCAAACACCAGGTTCTGTGCTTTTGGTTGTGGGTGGGTGTGTCTGTGTTTTGAGTAGTTCCCCCAAAACAGTACTCCTCCATGCTGTACACAATCACATACAAAAATATCTGGAGTTTCAAAGCAGCTTAATACAGCACGGGAAAAGGGAAGGGGCTGCTGTTCAAATTTGAAAATTCAGCCCCCCATTAAGCACCCTTCAGGCTGCTCTTTGGATCCCAGTTGTGTTATTTAAAAGAATAGCAACACTCGCCTTCCTATAGCAACAACAATTCACTCCATTCAAGCAAGCAATTTTTAAGGACATTTTGGAAATGTATACGTTCTAAGATCTTGCTAAATACAGAACATTCATATGTACAGAAGCTCCTGTGGAGTCTCCAAACTTCGTAGAAACGGCAAATAACAGACAAATAAGAGTACCTGCATCAGTTGCAAGTTAGGCAATTGCTAGTTAGGTAATATACTAACTCCCTTCCCTTCAATAAAGTTCAGTCAAGAATTCTAAACTTGTGAGAAACAGAAATCCGAAAAGGCTTGACTGTCACTACATGTGTTACATTAACCACTGGCAATGAAAGTAAAATTTCAAAAATACAACTAATTATTATGACTACTGAGTAAAGATAATAATATACTCTAAATATGTTCAAAGGCAAAATACTTTCATCTATATCATACAAATTATAAGTAATTTTAGAGAGTTGGATCCAGAGTTGTCCCATTCTCAGCCTCCAGGTCCACCTCCTGTGAAGCAGGGATAAGTTCCAACCCTCTGGAACAGCTTTTCAGAGGCACAGGAATTAGTCAGGGAGAATAACCACCTTCCTCTAACAAGCATCACATGAGCAGAGTTCCACTGATGGGAACTCAGGATTCATCTTGTAGTATATACTACGTTCTTCAGCCAGATAAATCAATTTAATCAGGAAGAATATTCTTACTTCATACCTGGCCAACGCTGAAGATCTGAACATACACTCTGGAGGGGGCTAGGATGCTGTCTGTACAGGTAAGATGAGCGCAAGACACTAAAGACATCTGCGAAACCTAGGGAGTTACCATAAAAACATTATTATTATTTTGCAATCACTAAGCTAAACAATGGCTTTAGAAAAACTTTATAGGTTTAAAATACTTTACAGGATCAAATGAGTCTCCAAAATCTATTTCAAAACATATATAACTTAAATAAACTTCACATTTTTAATTTCATTTGAGAGTGAATCAGTCTGATTCACTCTCAAATGCACATGCTGATCCTATCCACATTTATATGTGAGTCCTGCTGTGCTTAACAGAGCTTCCTCTTGGGAACAAGATTGCTTTCTGTATTCTTAGGCTGCAAATAATATTTTATTCAGTCGCTGTAATATTATGAAAAGCAGCCCTGAAAAAAGGTCCACAAAAATGTTTACTAGCCCACACTGAACTACGTTGGTACTAAATAGTATGTCAACAGCCTGTAAAAGAAACACTTATTTAAGTATATAAAAGCTCCAGTACTCAGTTGCCTCAAGAAAGTTCTTACTCACCATATGAAATCAGGGAAGTGGTTCTTTACATGTCTAAGTTCAGGTACAGTCCCATATAGAATTAAATGGGTGTGCACACATTCTTTGCAGGTTTCTTATTGCTCTTAACTATGGCCACTGATGTGAGCAATATGTGTTTTATGTCTAATAACACAATTGTGCAACTACTTTGTGGTGCACAAATTCATGTTTGTTGCTCTGCCCACTTCTGCCTCTAGTCTTGCTCAGCAGAGGCATGACACACACACTCCTACATCCACCTGAAGGATGCCCAGAAGGGAAAGAGGATTCATGCTGAAATGTCTTTGCCATCCCTGCATTACAGGGGCCTCACAGAAGAAATAAGCATGGAAATGAAGCAGAAAGCAAGCATCTCACTGGAACCATATATTAAGAGGTGGGATGTGATGCTGCCTTGGCTTCAATTCAGTAAGTGATTCAACTTTTCGCTGCCATAAGATCCTAAGACATACCATACTTATTTTCAAAGAAGGACTGTTCAGATATATACGATGTTTGCCAGTGTGAAGAGATTTTGTTTTCTACACGATAGCCAGGTAGTAGCCTGTCCACTAGTTCATCAAACTGGCTAGCTTTCAAGTCAGAAAGTCCTAGGTCTCGTATATTAAGTACTGGCTGTAAAAAGAACAGATGAAGAATGGAAATGTTTAAGAACATCAGATTACTCAAAACAAGAAAAAGAGAAGAAATGTCCAACTATTATGATTCTAAAAAGGGTCCCCAAAGTAGAAGCAGATTGGAACACACACTCTTTTCTCATTTCATTCCCGCAAGCCCCAATCATTAAGGCTATTCAAAATATCAACTTATTTCCATCAACTGTTTAAATTGTGCAGTCACTAATTTCCAAAATATAATTTCTAAGTTGAAATCACTGCTCTTTACTCAAAGAAAATGAAAGCAGTATCTACGTACAATAAAAGCCTTTATTTGGTGCAGCTTCAAACACCAAGAAATTATCATTGACCTTATTGCAAAATATACATCGCTAATTCATATTGAAGGGCTGTAGCTCTACAGCAGTCATCCTCGTAAACTAACAGTTTCAAAGAGCTATAATTTCTGCTGTAACTGGCAATACAATCCTATGCATGTTAACTCTGAACTTTATTCTCAGGTAAATGCATGCAGGACTGCAACCCAACCCCTTATCTCTAGATTCAGGTAGGTAGCCGTGTTGGTCTGCCGTAGTTGAAATAAATAAATAAAATCTTGAAAAAGATTATTAAAAAAACTCTTCCAAAAAAAATTTCTTTAAAAGAATCAAGTCCTTAAAAATAGGTTTTTGTTCTTAAAAAGTCTTTAAAAGAATCCTTCCAAAAAAATTAAAAAATTGTCCAGTAGCACCTTAGAGACCAAGTAAGTTGTCTTATTCTTCAAAAAGGCAACTTCAGCAGAACAGGGTAATAAATTTAATAAAAAATGTCATTATATTTGTAACTGCAGTGCACAAAAAAATATTTAATCAGCTGTGCGCAAATGAATACTTGCATATCAGGAAATTCTCTATTTTCAAAACTAAGTGGGGAGCTTTGTATATAATAATAATAATACTCCATCTGGATTGTTCCAGAACAGTATAGAATACTAAAAGGAGTATCAAAATTCACTTTATAAGATTCCTTTTTATGCCACATGTAAGGCACCAAGCAAATTTAAATCATGCTAAATGATACACAAACACAAATAAACCTATCACTCCTATCAGAGAATTCTTACCTCACTATTCTGTACCTCATGTTCGGGTGCTGCTTCCTTTTGTACACACTGGGTAGATGGTGTAGCAAATGATGGAGCTGGAGTTATGGGTGAATGGAAGGCATTGATGAGGTGACTCAATGGAACTGTGACCTAGTATAAAAGAAAGTTTAAGTGAAAGCACTATCTTTAAAATTACTACGTTAATTTAATCTGAACAGAAATCATTTTTCCTTTTTTTAAAAAAAAAACCCCAATGCTTTGGGCATGTTTTCTATAACACAAAGCAACAACTTTTTTAAAAGAATAAACGTATTATTGCAAGGAAATAGTTAATTTCCTTCAGTACCAAGAAACCAGTGCCCTGCTTATTAGGAGAAACAGCCTCTCGCAAATTTCCTGATATTTACAAAAAGGCAGGGTTCAATGTAATTTAGTATTCTTTCTGTCTAGCTGTGCATTCAGCAGTTCTTAAAGAAGAATCAATTTCTACTGTTTTTGCTTCAGGGCTCATCTCTCCTTGGCTTTTCTTCTGATCACAAGAAATTGCTTAAGTGCATAAGCTTCAACAAAACAGAACATACAGTGGTACCTCTAGTTACGGACTCGATCTGTTCCAGGGTGCCGTTCGCACCCCAAAAAGTCTGCAACTAGAGCGCTGCTTCTGCGCACGGTGAAACCTGGAAATATACACTTTCAGGGTTGCCGTGTTCATATCCTGAGAACACGCAACACATAACAAGAGGTATGACTGTACTTTTAAAACAACATCACATTTCTTTACATATTACTCTAACTGGAAACTTGACATACCTGTTTTGTGCCCCATCTTGCTTTCATCAGTCCCCCAACTCTAGGGCATGATTTAGTGCCCCCCAAAGCATTCTACATAGGAATGCAATAAATGTCATCCATGGACAATGTTACATCATGCAAAATTCTTCAAAAAGGCAACTAGTCATACCTCGGGTTATAGACGCTTTGGGTTGTGCACCGCGCCGAACCCAGAAGTACCAGAACGGGTTACATCCAGGTTTTGGTGCCTGCTTGCGCAAAAATGCCGAATTGCAATTCACGCGTGCGCAGATGCAGCTCTACGGGTGTGAACGCTGCAGGTTGCGAATGTGCTTCCCGCACGGATCATGTTCGCAACCTGAGCGTCCACTGTACAGTATTAGATAGGAAGGGTACAGCTGCTTTTCTGAGATGTTACGGCATTAAACTTGACAATGTAACATCAATTTAAACCATAATGCATTCACGGACGATTAGCCTACCAACAGTTGCTAGCCATGACAACTAAAAAGAATCTTCTAAATTTTGTAAAATGAATAATAAAATTCTTTATTCTCTACTGTACACCAACCCAACTGACCTTTAAACCCAAGACCTGCCTACCTAGAACTTGTGTGTCTAACAATGCTATTAAGGAAAAGTTTAAGGGCTTGGGCTTTTTTTTAGTTCAGAAAAAAGACAATTAAGCAGGTAGGGCAAAACGAAGATTCATAATTTTATTAGCATTTGATAAAGTTCAATAGTGTTTGTCTAGGAGTAAACAGACTGGAGGAATGGAGCCCCACTATTCCCCCAAACCTGTTTCAGAGGGTTTATTTTTTGATAGGGAAGGGGCCTCCAGTGCAGATGTGGAGGGTTGTGTGGGGAAAGGGGTTGAGAGAAGAAGTCCATTTGCATGACACTGAATGTCACTCGGTAAGGTGCATGGATATACCATATTTTTCCGTCTATAAGACGCTCCCATGTATAAGACGACCCCAATTTTTTGAGCCCCAAATTAAGAAATAAATATTTTAAACATTCCGTGTATAAGACGACCCCCAATTTTAAACTTAAAAAGTTTGGGGGAAATATAGTCTTATACACGGAATGTTTAAAATATTTATTTCTTAATTTCTTAATTAATTGTCCCTTTTCTAATGGGGGTCTAATGAAATTCACAAGCACCAGCGTCCGAACTGGCAAATGGAAACAATACGTCAAGGTTTAGTTTCCAAAGACATGCTGCGCTGATTACTTTTTTTAGAGGGGAAGGTGATAACATTGAGAACGGCGCCGCGACCCACGGAGATTTTAAACACGGGTGGCTAAGCAGAACCTCCATATTCAGTAGCAGCAGAGCCCTGGATATTCGATACTAGGCCAATCCACTGTCCTCCGGAGGCTGTTTGCGGGCTTCGTGAGAGGAAGCTGTCTGTTCGGAAACAGGATCCAGCTGGGCTCTTCTTGTAGGGTCGCGAAACCCGCCTCTCTCTAAGTGGCCGGGCAGCCGGTGGCCACTTCTCCTTCCGCCCCAGATCTCTTTCCAGCCGCGGCCGCCGCCGCCGGCGACATCTTGGGCCCGGCTCTCCCAGCAGCCCGAGTAGCTACGCAGAACAATAGCTGCTCCTCCCGGAGCGAGACTCCCCGCCCTCCCCCCGCGAGGCCTTTACCTGAGGCTGCACCGTGGTGGAGAAGGAAAACATCGTCGCCACTCCCGGCCCGCTCTCCGAAGCCTCAGGCCGGGGCCTCGCTTCTCGGCCCTTCCGGGCTCTTCCTGGGCAGGGGGAAAAGGGGAACTCGGAGGCTACTCCGCTCTCATGGAAAATGGCCGCCTCCTGCCGCCGGCACAGCCCGCGACGAACCCGACGCGAACGCTCGTCCGCTAGCCCGGATGTGGGCGGGCCAGGAAGAAGCGCTTCCGGGTCACCCGCAGGTCTCTCCCCTTTTCTTAGCCAACGTGGAGCGGCGCTTAAGACTCAGCAGGGAGTTTTGAGTGCGGGATGGATGCGCTGTTGGGGTTCCTAGAGCTAGATGCTTTGGGGTGCAGAGGAGCAGCTCGTATTGCATTCGTGTTGCTTGCTAATGCTTTTCCTACCGAGAAACCTCACTCAGGCAACCCAGCTGCACGGCCTGCATTATTATCATCGTTAAAGAGCATAGCAGGAACATAAGAGGGTGGTGTAGTGATTAGGGTGTCAGATTAGGACCTGGGAGTCCAAGGTTCAAAACCCATGGGTCACTTACCCTCAGCCTAACCTACCTCACAGGGTTGTTGTGAGGATAAAATGGGGAGGCACGGTGGGTTATAAACGAATGAATAAATAAATATGAAGAGCCTGCCGGATCAGGCCAGAGGCCCATCTAGTCCAGGTCCAGCACCCTGTTCTCACCGTGGCCCAGCCCTATGTGGAGGCTGGGGACTGAACCTGGGGCCTGTATACAAGGTATATACAAGGTGTATACAAGCTATATACAAGATCTTAACATTGAGCTATAGCCCTTCTCCCAAAACCACATTTGGCCTTGAACTCAGTAGCAATTTATAAATGCTAACATTTATATAGACAGATTATATACAAAATGACACACACAGCAACAGATTTATTATGGTACAATCTTTCATTGACCCACAGTTCACTGCATCAAATACATAAAGTGTTATCTTCAACTGACAGGTAAAAGCTGGGGTTAAATGACAACGAAATGCAAAATGTGCACTTTTCAACAGCTACATCTACTTTATTCAGTGCATTTTTCTAAAAAAATGTTTAGGGGTACTCTCATTTTGACTCAAGAAAATCACCATTTTATAGTCCAAATCGGAGAAAATAAATGCAGGAAATGGACAAAAGTACAAAGATTCACAAAATGTTTAGCGGTATGCATACCCCTAGAAAAAAAGCACTGGCTTTATTCATTTGAGTTGTCACAAAATCTATTTTTTACATTTTATTGACATTTAACCCTACTCTTTACACTTTGTTAAAACGTATACAATCACGTAAAAGTCTCCAATAACCCCCCTCCCCCACTCCAGGTTCCTTGACCTTTAATAGGTGCATGACATACAGCAATTGAACTGGTGATGCTTCATCCATTCCAATGGTGATATTAGACACCAATATCCATCTAATTTCTGCCTTTCGCACACCCTTAAAGATAAAGGACTCCCCGCCCCACCTCCACCCCATTGTTTTGTTTAACATGCAGCCTGATAAAGAGTTCAGGAAAACTTGAAAGCTTGCATGATATGATTGTGGTTGTTGGTTCTCTCCGGACAGAGAGATGAGGTGATGATTATTTTACTATTTATATGCCCCAGCCACTCCAGCAAAATATAAAAAACACCGTAAAACAGCGAGCATTAAAAACACCCCTTCCTTCATATGTCCTCTAAAAGCCATATACTGTAGTTGTTTATCTGTTTGACATCTGATGAAACGAACACGCCCTGTCTCTTGAATATCAGACCAGCAGCCCCGCCCTGTGGTGTTGAAAAGCGACAATATCCTTCGCTTTTCGAAGTCCAACGGGAGGGCGAGAGCTGCCGATGCTCAGCCGGAAGTGTTTGTCGAAAACCTCTTAATTCGAGTCTACCTCTACGACTTGGCCGGGTGTCCGGCGTGCGGACCGTTTCCACCCCTTTTTTTTCAGTTGACGTCCGGCGTCATACGTACGCACGCTGGGGGGGCGGAGCTTAGCTTTGAATTTGTCGCGGGGCGAAGCTGGGGCTGGGGCCGCGCCGGGTGGGGGGACGGGAGAGGAAGAGAGCGGGCGGAGGAGGAGGAGGAGGAGGGAGGCGAGAATGGGGTCGGTGGAGCCGGCGGCGGCGCCTCCCCAGGACAGCAGCCTGCGTGAGGAGACGGCGCCCGGCTCGTCCCGGGCGAGGCGCGGTGCGGCGCCCCAGCCGCCCTCCATCGAGGACTTCGCCATCGTCAAGCCCATCAGCCGAGGCGCCTTCGGGAAGGTCTACCTGGGCCGCAAAGCGGGGAAGCTGTACGCTGTCAAGGTGAGCGGCCTCCGCGCTGCAGTGTCCACCGGCTTCCTTATGTTATTATTGTTATTACTATTATTATGAGGGCCGGATTTAGGTTTGATGAGGCCCTAAGCTACCGAAGGTAATGTGGCCCTTTCTAGGTCCAGCTGTCCTTTGTCAACAACAAATTGTCGCTGTTTTTTGTGTTGAATATATGCTATACAGTGGTACCTTGGGTTACATACGCTTCAGGTTACAGACTCCGCTAACCCAGAAATAGTACCTCGGGTTAAGAACTTTGCTTCAGGGTGAGAACAGAAATCGTGCTCCGGCAGCACGGCGGCAGCAGGAAGCCGCATTAGCTAAAGTGGTGCTTCAGGTTAAGAACAGTTTCAGGTTAAGAACGGACCTCCAGAACTAATTAAGTACTTAACCCGAGGTACCACTGCATGGTAATTTATGGACCTAATAGGTATCTAAAGCCATTTGCACATAACAAATAGGACCCTACACAACACAAAACATTGTTGCTGTATGTAGGTTTTATTTTATTTGTTTTTTATCTTATATTTTGAAAATGTACATCCAGGTTTTTTCCTTTAAATTCTTTTGGGGCCCTCAAGAGAGTGGGGCCCTAAGCTATAGCTTGTTTAGCTTATACCTAAATCCGGCCCTCCTCCTCCTCCTCCTTCTTCTTCTTCTATATTTTTCATCTGTTTGCCATCTGACTGGTGCCTTCCCGCCTCCTCGAGGGTGGAGACAAGAGACATAGAGACTTTTCTGTGGTGGCTCCTAGCCAAGGAGGCCCCGCCTACAGGTGTCACATGCTGTCAGTTATGCTCCAGGCCTCCTTCCCTTCTCCCCACAACTATTTCCACAAGCTATTAATAACAGCAAATATACACTTTCTTTCACTTTAGCTAGGCACCCATTGGGCTTCAATTGGCTGTTACTGTTTCGGAATGCAATCTTAACTAGGTCCACTCAGAAGGCTTGTTGAATTCAGTAGGGCTTATTCTCAGGTAAGTGAGTTGAGACTAGCCCCTAGGTTTCAGATTTGCTGTATTAGCTTGTATGCCTTTATTTTACCAGTTATCAGTAATAGCATTTTCAGTTATTTCTTATTACTTGGTTTGATATGCTGGAAACGTAAGTATCTGTTGAAAGCGTGACATATTGGATAGATGAAAACATTTTAAAAAGCAAACAAACAATGAATTCCTCCCTCCTCTGTTTATCAACCCGTTCATGTATTGCTTTACAGGTAGTAAAAAAAGCTGACCTGATCAATAAGAATATGGTCCATCAGGTGCAGGCAGAGAGAGATGCCCTGGCTCTCAGTAAAAGTCCTTTCATTGTGCACTTATACTACTCACTTCAGTCTGCCAACAATGTCTACTTGGTGAGTAAACTACTTACAGTGCCTTAAGATAGCTTCCAAAATATGCTCCCCAACCAGTTTTAGAGAAATCTTTCTTCTTTGAAAGGTAGCATTTAAAAACATTTCAAATTTGTTTTTTGTTTTCTGTTCTCTTCTTGACCAACTTTGACCTTTTCTCAAGATAGTCAACTTGGAAAAGAAACAAGCTGTAGAGACCCCAAGTATATCTCTGTATTAAGGCACCATTGATTTGGCCCTTTTAAAAATCCCCATAATTTAATTTCCTTTTCTGCCTATATCATGACTTCTGACATGGCCTCTCTAGAAACTGGCATGCATTCTAGAAAACAGTAATATAAGGAACTCAGGAACTTCACCCACACTCCAAGCATAGAATTATAATAGATGTTATCTCTGATCTAAGAGCACAATGAATGTCTTTTATAGTAACATTTTTCACTGGCAGGTAATGGAGTATCTCATTGGTGGAGATGTTAAATCTCTTCTTCACATATACGGCTATTTTGATGAAGAAATGGCAGTGAAGTATATTTCTGAAGTAGCACTGGCTCTTGATTACCTTCACAGGCATGGGATAATCCACAGGTAAAATTGGTTTTTGATGCCTTTCTTGCTGCATTTCATTCACTTTTAGTTGAGACCAGGGAGACTGCGGGTGTTTAAACAAGGCAGAATTGAATTCCCCTCTTATGTTACTTTTAATGTCAGTCTAGCTGTTGCCTTTGCAGTTCAACACAGTTCCTCAAGGAATCAAATCTGTCACTTAGTTTGTTCTCCTAATGGTATTTTGTTTTCCAGTAAGTGATATTAACATAAATGCAAAACCTCATCAAAGGAAGAAAAAATCCTATGCACCTGTTGAGGTGTCTTGCTGGAGTTTACACTACCACCTCCTTATTGTTTTTATTTTTTTGTTATTTATTGCATTTATATCATACTTAGTGGCAAAAAATAACCCTACTAACATAGGACAAATATTCCCTCCTCTTTTGAAGCACAGGGATTTGTGTCCTTTACATGCAAACTTATTAGACTTATTTCTTATGAAAGCTACTTGGTGCATAGACCTGCTGACCCTGACCTAGCATGGATGAATGTTCCTTTGATAGCTTTTTGTGGGAAGTGGGGAGTGACCTCTGAAAACAGTGCCCCATGTTACAATAAGCCACCTGCATCTGTGCTGCAATGTTATTTCATTTTCTTTATACCTGCAGAGACCTGAAGCCAGACAATATGCTGATATCTAATGAGGGTCACATTAAGTTGACAGACTTTGGTCTCTCCAGAGTTACTCTGAATAGAGGTGAGACATGTATACACCGTAGCCCATCTCATGCGTACACATGTGTATATGTGTGTGTATCTAAGAGATGATTGGAATTCTCCCAGATATATATTGATGCTTATCATTAGTTTAGATGTACCAAGATTCATTGTTAACAAGTCTGCCTCATCACCTGTAGGTGACCAGACAGGGACATTTTTTTTTAAGTTGGAGAAGTTCATTTTTCCCCTCCAGTTTGCTTGTGACAACTGCTTCAATCCTATAAACCGGCCTTTCCCAAACCTGAGGCCCTCCATATGTTTTGGACTGCAGATTCCATCATCATTGACCATTGGTCATGCTGGTTGGGACTGATGGGAATGGTCATCCAAAATGCCAGGATGAGGAAAGCTGCTATAAACACTCACTAGCAAGTAGGATTCCTTGAATAGCAGGACTTGCTTCCTCGTAAACAAGCATATGATTGTGCCGTAAGTTAAATGCTGGCATATGTGAAAGTCAAATAGTTTTTCAGGCTGGTGACTCTTACGGAAATATTTGCAAGGTGTAATGTAAGCATTTTTGTGCTTTTTCAGTTTAAGTTTTCCCCCCTGTAAAACTTCTTCAGTCTGATTCACATATATTTTTCATCTTCAGTAGCAATCCTGACCTTCCTTAGGTATATGCTTCTGTGTAGATCAAAAGAAGCAATTTCTTCAAGTTATTTTCCAAGAGCCACAGTGTGGGAACTGCTGCCAGCTATATGCAAAACAAGCCTCTTTAACATGCCTATATTTTTTTCTTATTTAACTGAACATTTGGAGAAGCTTGGAACTCTCCACATTGCCAAAAAACCAACATTGGGAGGAGCTGCTTTTCGTTTTACTATGCTCAAGCTTATGGAATTTAATAAAGTAATATTTTGGCTTGCAGTGACCTCTACTGGTAAGTGCAAGTATAAACAGCTAAACAATGTACTAAGATTTATACAATTTTATCAGATAATCCCCAGTGCATCTTACACAGATTATAACAATTCAGTACAGCACAATTAATTCCCTCAGGTGATGGGACATCCAAGGGAGATGTTGGGGATGGAGGAAAGACTTGGATGTAGCGCTGGTTCAAATATAACACTAAGTCAGACCATGGCTTAGAACAAATGCACAAGTCTGAGGGTTCCTAGAGAGGAAATTGTGACCACTGTGCTCCTCCCCAGGACCTCTTGCTGCTGTACTAACATAAGCTTAAGCCATGGTTTGGCTCAGTGTGCTATCTGAATCTGGGCTTGTGGTTTGTCTCCCCCAGCAGACAGTGCAGGATTAAGCCCTGTCGTCCCTGCATCAGGGGATGGGTGGGAAAATTGCCTCAAAGCCCAGATCAGACCCCCCTGGTGGCCAGAATTGCCCCACCTCTGCTGTAAACCTAAGCCTCTGTTACAGCTTATGGTTTACCTGGAGCGAGACAAACCATGAGCTAAATGATGGCTTGACTCAAGATGACTGAGGGAAGAGTGTTGTAGCTACAGCATTTTCTCTCCAGGAACCACATATTCACACTAAACCATTGTTTGGCTTAGTGTTATCTACAAGCTAGCTCATGATGTTAAATCATTTCCTCAACTTTCTGGTGCTCCTGTCACCATTTCTACTGTTCATATGCGGCCTATAGCCAAGTCTAAAGTTAGAGCTAATTGCGTTTCACTGCAGTCTAAAAACACTTTTTAAAACCCAATTATAAAGTAGGTCCTAATACTCTTACTCTTTCTTCAGAACTAAATATGATGGATATTCTCACTACACCATCCATGTCTAAGCCTATGCAAGACTATTCACGCACTCCTGGACAAGTGTTGTCCCTCATCAGTTCCTTGGGTTTTGTAAGTACACAAAATAATTTCCTGTTTCCCAGATGATTAGAACATAGGCAGCTGGCTTATACTTTTGGTCCATAAAGCTCAGTATTGTCTGCACTGACTGGCAGTTTTAGACAGAATGATAGGGATTGATCCTGGGACTTCCTACATGGAAAGCATGTTTCTCAACCCGTGAGCGCAACTCTTTTCCTGGTTCTAATAAATTTCCTGAGAAAGTTCTCAATCTTTTGGAGTATTAGACAGTCCCTGAATTTCAGCTGACGTTTCCTTCTCCCTGTAAAGCAGGGATGGGGAGTCTATGGTCCTCCATACGTTGTGGACCCCAACTCCCATCAAGCTCAGCTAACATGGCCAATAGCCAGGGATGATGAGAGTTCTTGTCCAGCAACATCTGGAGGGCTACAACTTCTTCGTCCCTGGCATAAAGAATGTTAAAAGAACCTTTCGTTGCAAAGATCCAGTTACATCAAGTGATGTGTGTGTAGGATATGAAATAATAAAATGTTATGGACTGTAATAATAATATGTTATGGACTGTCTTGTATCTGGTTATTTGTGTATCTGTTGAACAAGCTTCTCCCATTTTGACAGTATACCCCAGTGGCAGGGACAGTGCATGCACCTAGTCCAAGCCCTCTTTGTGGAAATACACCTCAGCTTTCTCAACGATTTGTTTCGCCGCTATCTGTGAACCACAAAGACTACAGCTCTGTGTCAAACAAGCTACTGAAAGCATGTAAGTATAAAAGAGTCTTCATATGTCTAAATACTTTCTTGTGAATGCCCTTGCCATCAGAGATGTGGCAGGTGGTGATTGGGGGAAGGGCCTTCTTGGCGGTGGTGACCCATTTTTGGAACAAAAGGCCACTCCCAGGAATTGATCAGTGTCTATTGTGGTCTCCTCCCAGCTCCAGGTTCTTTTAACTTTTAATTTATTCATTATCATTTATGCTCCTTTTTGTGCAGCTTTGAGATTTGTGTGTGGTGGTGCTTTGTAGGTGTTTATTATTAGTACAGGCAACTCCCAATTTATGTAGGGGTTATGTGC
Source organism: Podarcis filfolensis (assembly GCF_964270895.1). Classification (NCBI taxonomy): domain Eukaryota; kingdom Metazoa; phylum Chordata; class Lepidosauria; order Squamata; family Lacertidae; genus Podarcis; species Podarcis filfolensis. Next base: position 38,317,038 of record NC_139614.1, on the reverse strand, counting down.
ATTTAAGTGAAATTGCGTATACCTGTATTTGAAACACCATTGAGAAAGCCTGCAAACACCCCATTCTGCCTCTACCCTGCCCCATTCTGCCCCTTTTTGTGACACTTCCGGCTTCAGTGTAGTGTGCATGCATGTGGTTATGCGTATATTGGACATGCCTAAAATGGTCACTGCCTGTGTACTGTATTTCTGTATTGTAAGCTGCCCAGAAAGGTTTCTGGTGGCTGAACCCAAAGAAATTCAGATGTACAGAACTAGGGTTCACATTGTTTTATTCGAATAGTCTTCAAACTTTTGAGATTTGGGGCCTGTCTTAGCCTCAGCCTTCAACAGAGAAACCAAATTGCTGTGATGTGAATGCAGTTTTATTCTCCAGGATAGATGGGTGGGCATTCTAGCTGCCTTGACTGCCTTGTTTTCTTTTCTCTTTCATATTATTTATTGAGATGGTTTCTTTCCTCCAGATAAGTGGCTAATCTTGGTGCCAGTGTAATGTAGCGACCAAGTGTAGCAACCACATTCAAACCCTCCCCACCGGGCAGAACTCCATATTGCACACGAATCCCATTTCCCCCTTTTTGTCTTTTGACTGCATTTATATTACTGCTTTTTATAGCTTGGGTATAATAATTGAAATAAGACCTTGCTTCATTGCCACTTGCATAATGTACTTCTATTGTATTATTCATATTGAATGTCACAGTAAGAATAATTATCAAGAATTCTTCTGGAATTGTGAGGGGGAGGCTGTAAGGCAGGGCAAGCTGATAGTTACATACTTTTTCTAGTCTTCCCTCACTGTTGAGCAGATTTGCCGTGAAACTGGCTAGAGTGCTTTTTGTGTCTTCATAAAAACATGAATTGCTATTTCTGAAGGTTTAGATTCTTCGGCTGTAACACCAGGAATGCCTGTGAGGAGTCTGACCCCAACTCTGCATCAGTGCAGGAAAAGGTTTGGGACCTCCAGCGCCAGTAGCCATTCCCGCACCCAATTATCCAGCATGGAGTCAGAGTGCTGCAGCAGCCCCAGGTGGGAAAAAGATGTGCAGGTCAGGACAACTTCTTTTCTTTCTGATGGTTTCTTTTTTCCTTCCTCTAACTTTCCTCTAAATAAATCATTCAGAATCTACCCTGTGAGGAGGGCATTGTACCACATTCCAAAGCCTAAAAAAGTTAACCTCCCAGAAGGGCAGTCCTTAAACCTTCTATCTTCTTGGGCTTTTCAGTACAGGTACAAGCAGATTCCAAGGTAGGCATATAGTAATCCTAGGGCTCACATAACCTTCTCCTGTTCTTCTTTCAAACATGCTGCTGTGCAAAGAAACACAAGCCCCGAACTAGGTCCAGCGCCGAGGGCCTTCTGGCGGTTCCCTCGCTGCAAGAAGCCAAGTTACAGGGAACCAGGCAGAGGGCCTTCTCGGTAGTGGCACCCGCCCTGTGGAACGCCCTCCCACCAGATGTCAAAGAGAAAAATAACTACCAAACTTTTAGAAGACATCTAAAGGCAGCCCTGTTTAGGGATGCTTTTAATGTTTAATAGGTTATTGTATTTTAGTGTTTTGTTGGAAGCCGCCCAGAGTGGCTGGGGAAACCCAGCCAGATGGGCGGGGTATAAATAATAAATTATTATTATTATTATTATTATTATTATTATTATTATTATTATTAGGTCTCTTGGAGCAACAAATCAAGTTCTGCTTTCACATAGGGTCTAAATAGAAAGATTATGGTGCTCCTGTAAGAATGAAGAAACCTTAGATCTGCCCTTGATTTTACGATGCATAGGAGATTTGGAGTAAGGGGAAAAGGAGTATCACCAGAACAGGCACCTAGGACTTCTTTACTGTACGATTATACAGCTCTTTTTTTAAGTGTAATGTATGTGCAGCAGAGTGTATTGTTCGTAAAGTGTTTTATTCCACCTGTTAAGTGTTCAGTATGGTGGATATGATATTGGCTGGGAAAATGCAAACTAGAAACCACCATGATTAAGGACTGCCCCTTTCTATACAAATCTTCTTGGGCACTCAGGTCTGTATTGAGGGCCCAGTTCTATTCTCTCTCCTGCCCCCTTCCACCCCAGAAGCTATCTGAAGTATCTGAAGTATGATGTATCACAAAGCAAAGCCTTTTCAGTCTTGGTGCCTAGATTTTCAAGCAAGCAGCCAAGACCAAACCCTTTCTGCAAGCACTTGAATTGGAGGGCAACAGTTTTGTGTTGCTGTTGTATTCCTTTTAATTGTGTATGGTTTTTGTTTTAATCTACTGCAAATTTAATATACAGTATGTTGTTAAGCTGCCCTGGGACAGGGGGTCTCGACTAAAAGGAGGATTGGGAATAGTATAATAAGTTTGTATAATTTATTAATTTGTTTAAGCATTTTCATACATTTGGAAGTACTTGATTTTCAGGAAGCAGAAGATATACTCTCATCTGCCCCAGGCAAAGAGAATGTACCAGAGAAGGCCAAGGATACAAATTTTCTGCTTGTCAATGATGCTAAAGGCTTAAAGCAGAAAACACTGGAGTCTGTCATCTCCCCTATTAGTAGCAATGACTCTGGGAACAGGCGCAAAGGACGGATTGGACATTTTGACTCATGTGATATTTCTATAAGGACTAGCGCTATTAAAGACCTCGGCCGAAAATGTCTTTCAGAATATAAAGAATGGGAAGAAAAGGGCTGTACAGAACAACCTGCTCTGACCAAAAAGGTTGCAAAATCTAGTTACCACTTGTCCCTTTTGGGAGATAAGGAGACAATGTTGGAGATGCGAGGTGTCAAAAGATCTTTTGAATCAATTGACACCAGCCCTTCACAAGAACGGATCCTTGCCAAAAAATGCAATTCAGAATACAAACGGGGCTGTAAAATTCCAGAGAAACAAGGCACAGGTTTAACAACTGAAATCTGTTCTTTAAAACTTGATGGACACCTGCAAGAGACCTGTACAAATGAAGCTCAAGCAAAAGACTGCTGTTGCACTGAACAAAACAGGGGTTGCAAACCAGCCAATCCTCTAATAGCAAAGAATCTCATGCATGATCTAGATGCAGATTGTGAAAAAAATGAGAAAAAGGAACACATGAATTCCAGTTTCTTATCCATTGATGATGAAAAGCCTTTAGCAAGCATGAGTGTAGACTCGGATCTGTCCCTTCGAGAAGTATCTACTGCAGAGAGTCACTTGGAAAAGCGCCTTTCCGATTTCGATGGAAGCGTTAAAGATCTCACCTTTGAGGAGCTAAAAACAGAGAACATGTCAACAACATCACCTTATTGCTCAGATGCCTTGCCAAGAAGTGAAGAAGTACATGCTGTCCAAGAGAGCAAACCATTGTATCATGAGCAGAAAGGTGTCACTGAAATGCACACTGATATTAACTGCTCTTCATCTGCAGAGATGAAGGCACTGAAACTCTTAAAGAAAAATGTGGTTGCTTTTCGGAGTTACAACAGTCAGATCAGTGTGTCTAATACATCTGAGCCTTCGAGAATTAGCTGGATGACTGTAGAAGGAATGGATATCTCTGCTTGCAGTGGCTCTTATCCCATGACTGTTACACCTGCACAAAAGGGAGCACCTTACAACGTATTTCAGGTAGGTACGAAACAGGCTTATTGAACATTGTGCAGTATCAAAGGGCCACTTGATACAAGTCAAATGCCCTTATTGAAGGGACAGAGTTAGAGCTGCCTTTTCAGTTACCATATTTTTCGCTCTATAAGATGCACTTTTTTCCTCCAAAAAAGTAAGGGGAAATGTGTGTGCGTCTTATGGAGCGAATGCAGGCTGCACAGCTATCGCTGAAGCCAGCAGAGCAAGAGGGAGAGCTGCACGGCACCTCTTGTTGTGATGCCTTCAGAGCGATGCACGATGAGGGACGGAAGGGAGCCCTTACAGAGCCCCTTCCGCCCCTCATCCTGCTTCGCTGGGAAGCCAGCAGACCAAGAGGCGCTGCGCAGCTCTCCCTCTTGCTCTGCTGGGTTGAGCAAAGCAGCGCAGCGCCTCTTCAGCGAAGCGGGAGGTGGAAAGGAAAGGGCTCCCTTCCTTTCCTCCTCTGCCTCCTCCAGTCCCCCCAGCAGGGACAACGCTGCTAGGCGGCCAGCAGATCCAGCTTCCCCAAAGGGGTGGATGGACTGTAGGCTCCTTAGCCTGATCCTCCCCCCTCCTTCCTCTTCCAACAACATTTGATTCATAATGGTGTATTTGAACATAATACTTGGTTGTAAGGCAAATAACCAAAGTGATTTAGAAGAAATTAACTCCCCCCCCCAATACTTTGCAATATGAAAATATTGAGAAAAATGGATACATCACTGGTGATATTTCTTGGCAGAAGGAACAGGCTCTAGCCGTTCCACATCTAACTCATTCCTACACAGATTTAGAAGATGTGAGTACCTTGTATGTACTTTGGTGAAAATGTGTATGACCACACCATGGGGAATTTACTGCCAGTCAATGGGCGCCACTTATGTGTTGAAATAGGTTTTGTGTATTACAGTATAATTTCCTGTGCAGGGAAGTCATTGTGTGTGAAATGGTTGTAGGCCTTGAGGGAGTTTCTGAAGGAGGCAGTTAACTTGAAGATGATGGGTACACATTTCTTCTTTTCATTTGGTGAAAGTTTAGTTGAATGTAGATCCCATTTACACAAATGACAAATCAGTGGGAGCAACTAAGCAAAGTCCTCTTCATACGTATGAACGCATGATGAGGCTTTCCAATCTTAAATGGGCTAACTCAGCTTTATACAGTGGTACCTCGGGTTACAGATGCTTCAGGTTACAGACTCCGCTAACCCAGAAATAGTACCTCGGGTTAAGAACTTTGCTTCAGGATGAGAACAGAAATTGTGCAGTGGCGGCGGGAGGCCCCATTAGCTAAAGTGGTACCTCAGGTTAAGAACAATTTCAGGTTAAGAATGGACCTCCAGAACGAATTAAGTTCTTAACCCGAGGTACCACTGTATGCTAATGCACACAATGCCCAAACCCCCAGCCCTTTATGATGTACACGTATAGTGATCTTTCCATGGGAACATGAACCGTTGTCAATCAGAATTTATGTTTCAATATGGGGAGCCCAATGCATGTGCATCTATGCAGAGCTCCTTTTGGACTGATGTCAGTTGTGCATTGGCTGGGGTAGTGGTACATGTCAACCATGCATATTAGTATCTAGAGGGTGGAGTTAGTCCATTTATGCACGATCCCTTTCACATGCTTATACTGTTGTGAGTCCTGGAAGACCTGGTCACTGCCTTGTAGGCCTTTTCCGCCTGGTCTGGGAGGGCAGGGCCCTGACTTAACTCCAACTACAAAAGCTGAGGCTGCTGAACAGACTCTTGGGCTGGCGTGTTATTTGGGGATTTTTGTTGCTGGAGGTTTCTGTATCTTGATTTTAGATCTTGTGGTTTATGTGGAAATTATTCAGTTTAGTTGTGTGTTTTTGATGTTTTATTTATTGTTTATGACCACTTTTGTTATGTTGCAGTTACTTATTTCTTATATGTTGCAAGCCACCTTGAGCATAGTTTGAACTGTGGAAAGGTGGCATCCAAATACCATTACAAATCTGTTTTGTTGACAGATTTTGCTCTCTGTGGCTGTTGTGCATTTTCTTCAGTGCTGTTTTAGGAAGAGCATCTTGGTCAAATGGTGCAGTTTAGTCTTAGTGATGTTCATGCCTTAAAAATGAACACGTTTTACTTTCTGGATACATAAACAGTGCCTCCTATGTTTTTATGGATTAACTATAATTACTGCTAAAAGCTGCATATAAAACTGATCATAGAGGGCATTGTTGAAAAATACATCCCTGGAAGTCATTGGGTTAAGACTAATCAATAAGAGTTGCTGGTGGCCTCTTTGAAGAAGGGTGAGAAGTTCCCAAGAGTAGATCTTATGGGAGAGATGCAGTTCCCAGGCACATCTTTCAGTCTTCATGAGTGCATCTCTTCTATAGATTTGACACATCCATAGCTTCATTGGCCTTGAGTGGTTGGTCTAGCTTCATAATGGATTCTAGAAATAAAGATTCAGAACCTCTCGTTCCTTTCACACTCACTGTTCATGTGTAGCAAGAAGCCTTGATAAGACAAATGTCATTTATTATTTAAAACCATTTAAAACGGTCATATTCAGTGAAGGCATTTCTTAATGGAATGTGAGAAAGACTTGGCACAAAAGGAGGCAATTGGAAAACCTTTTTGCTCGAGAAGTCCTCATTAGGATGAGGTAGTATTGAACACTTTGGATTCACATGAGTATTGAGAGGCTTAGATTCAGAGGGTCCATCATTGCTGGATGCTTTTTCGGCTCCACAGTTCAAGTAATTGAGCCTACAGCCAGTGTGAAAGTAGAAACTTATAGCTTGTTTGATACCTGTGTTTGATATATCTATTCTTGGACATCAGACCCCTCAAGGAAACAGTGGTACACCATACAGGACCCCCAAGAGTGTCCGAAGAGGAGCTACTCCAGTAGAGAGAGAACGCATTTTAGGAACCCCTGACTACTTGGCACCCGAGCTCCTCTTAGCAAAGGCTCATGGTAAGCAAACTGCAGTATAATTTAATGTATCTGTTACACACATTTTCTCATTTTTGTAGTGAGATCTGGCTCACTGCAGTTGAGAGCACTTTGTTGTTAGACATTACTGGAATCTGTGTTTAACCTTAGAAGTTCCTAAGGGTTAAGGGTGTTTTCTTTTCCTTATTTAGTCTTTCATTGCACTATTATCCTAAAAGTTTCCTAAATTCAATTTTCTTTGCACATGTGGGAAGGAAAGTGAAAGTTTTTGCTTTCAGTGTTTCATTAAATCACAATTATGGATGGTCTAAATTCCATTGCAGATGATTTTGAACTATGATTTATTCCCACATTGGGGTGGAACAAAACAGGATCAAACGATGGGTTAATAGTTTGGTTTGTTCTCCTGGCTAGGTTTTTCTGGATTTGCACCAGTTCAGAATGACAGGAATAAAAATGGTATGACCCAATGCGAGAGAAGCAAGTGCATAAGAAAATATGGTTATCCTTAACTAGCTGCTTTTTGTACTGTATGTGCACTGTTAGCTTAAGCAGGTGCATTCATACATACAACCCTTGAGTTGCACCCTGGAGCAATATAGTTTGCAAGTATTGCCATTTGATCCTGCAAAATTTATAAACCGTCCTCTAGTCTCTGCTAGTATGTGATAAATAGACAATGTAGCAAAATATTCATTGTGTGTTTATATATTAAGTTAACCATTTTAAGGAAGCAAAGCTAGGATACTTGTCTTTATAAAAATACCATGTGTTGGTGAATTTGTAAAAAAGTTACTCGTTAGAAAAATGTAAAAACTGAGTGCAATGTAATGAAGTTTTTTATATATATTTATCAAAATGTTTCCCTGGTGTTTTTTGTTTGTTTTTTTTACACACAGGAGTTCAGGTCACTGGTAAGTTTGATTATAGCACTTAACAGAACAGTCAAAGCATAATTTGATCACACTGTTTAAGATGAAAGAAAGTGAGAGATCCGCATGACTTGGCATATAGCTGTATCAGCTTCTGCTGCTGCATCTTTTCCCTGTTCCGTCAGGGAAAGGGGCGGGGCAGAAATAAATATACAGCAGCAGCAACAAGAAGCAATAAAAACACCGTGGCATCTTAATATCCAGCACATTTAATATGGCATAAGACCCATTCCATGGAAGATCTTGAATTCCATTGTTCTTTCCTGACCATACTGGCAATAAATAAAACATTTCCTTGTCCTTCTTTTCTTGCTTACAAATGCCGTGTTGTAATCCTAGTAGAGTGCTCCATTCTTTTGTTTTCTGAACCTGCTGCATAGAGATGATGGTGGTGATATTTTAAAGAACAAATCTAATGTGGAGGGTGGAAACATACTAATTCCTTTTACCACTCTTAATTGCAGTTAGGAGGTCTGTCCTGCAAATGTTAACATGCAGTAGCAATAGCACATAACTAATCATCTGGAAAAATCTGTGGAATTAATGTTGGCTGCTCATGGGAGGAAACCAACATACCCAAGTTACAATCCTTCTTTTGAGCATAGTTTCCCTATAATAGGACAATCTGGTTTCAGCAAAACACATACTAGAGCTGAGGTGGGCAAACTGGGTCCTCTGCTGTCTGCAGCTCCTTGTCTAGTCATGGATACCAAGAGGGATCCATCTACACTGGCATTTAAGATTGGGATAAAGAAGTTGGTGTAATCTGCACAGATCCATCGGGGGAGAAGGACAGCTTGAGGATATATAGAAGCAGAGTCTAAGGATAGAAAGGACAGGAAGAAAAGTAATAATGCTGGGAGTTATGGCCACAGTGTCATTTATAAATGGAGAAGTGTGGGAATTGTGTGCCATTAGACTTTTAACCATATAAGGTTGTCTTGTAGTGAAAATCAGGAAACTTGTCTTGAAAAATGTGGCCATTTTATCAAATATGAAATACAGTTTTCTCAACACTTCCTATAGGATGTGATCTTATTAGACTTTGACAGCTTTATGCATATTCCTACTCCCCCCCCCAAAAAATCCTCTCACATTATTAAATGCTACTTGCTTCACTGATTGCTGGATATATATTTATTAGAAATCAAGAGCTAAACTGAATTGTAGAAAGAGGCTTTAGGTAACTTGATACACCTAGTTTTTATTTCATATGAAAACTACCATATTGATTAAATGAATGGGCTGGTTTCTCATGTGTATGCTCCTGACTATCTGCCGTTGAGTATTCAAATACAGATAGAATGTATGAACCAAACAATTTGTTACCAGCTGGCAGAAACTTATGCAATTACCGAAGTTGCTGAGGTCTGATGACTAGGGTCATTCAGTTCACCTGTTGTATTCGTGCACACAAGCACATACTCTTGGGTGGTTTCACCGCTGTGTACTGAGAACCCATTGGACAGTGGGGGTGGGTGAAACAGCCGGAAAATGTACCAGCATCTGCAGTACAAGCAAGTTTTCACAGCAAGTACATCCTTCCTTCCTGACATGATGGGCTGTCTGGAGCTTTAGCTGTGCAGCAACTGCAGGGTGCATGTTGCTTTTTAATGGCTTGTGGTGTCTCAACAGCTTTGCCTGCTTGGTCTTTGCCTGCCCTTGATCAGTATTCAGTTTCATTAAGAGCATACCAATAGCCTGTTAAGATCAGGCCAGTGGCCCATCTAGCCCAGTGTCCCGTTCTCACAGGGGCCAACCAGATGCCTGTGGGAAACCAGGAAGCAGAACATGAGCACAAGAACTCTCTCCCCTCAGGTAGTTTCCAGCAACTGGTGGTTGGATGTATTGCTGCCTCCAGCTATGGATGGTAGAGCAAAGCCATCATGTCTAGTAGCCACAGATACCCATCTCTTCCATGAACTTGTCTAATCCTCTTTTAAAGCCATCCAAGGTGGTGGCCATCACTGCCCTCCTGGGGGAGCTGAGTGAAGAAGTATTTTTTATTTGTCCTAATTCTTCCAACATTCTCCTTCAATGGATGACCACGAGTGTTATGAAAAGGGGGTGGGGCTTTTTTCTGTCCACCTTCTCCATGCTAGGCGTAATTTTGTAAACCTTAAAGCTGTCAAAGAGCAAGTAAGTGGAAGTTCGCCATATGCTGTCCTATTAGCACTGCAGAGAGAACTTCCTGTTGAGTCTGAGCTTCTGTGGTGCCTATTTCTACACTAGATATTCACATAAAGGTTTACTGTACTTTTTCGTGGATAACAAGCCCCTGTATAAGACGCCCCCAATTTGGGGGGACTAAAAATTAGGAAAATGGGGAGAGATTGCCCAGAGTTGTTGAGCTTTTTGGGGAGAGGATTGCCCCTCCTAACATATGTCTCCTCGCTGGCAGAAGCAGCCAATTGCCTGCCCAATTGCCGCAGCGACAGCCAATCAACACCACCCCTTGCCGCAGCCACAAATGACATGCTGCTGACAATCTCCGGCTCGTGGTATAAACCAATCCCACGTCCGTCCCCCCCATGCACTATCCATGTATAAGACGTTTCCCCCCCCCCATTTTAAACATAATTTTTAAGTTAAAAAAACCTAGTCTTATACACAGAAAAGTACAGTATTTTTATACTAATGACTTGTTCTCTGCAATCATTAGTCAACTCAGAATTTATTTTGAATATGTGGCCCTAAATCAGTGGTAGCCAAACTTGTCCCTCCAGCTGTTTTGGAACTACAGTTCCCATCATCCCTGACCACTGGTCCTGTTAGCTAGGGATGATGGGAGTTGTAGTCAAAAAACAGCTGGAGAGACAAGTTTGGCCAGCACTGCTCTAAATTATGTGCTTGGTTCCTTTTTAAAACCTAAGAAATGCAGACTTTTGAGTTTTTCTTTGCTTACACAACTGGTCTTTGAAAGTCCCAAGGTGGTTTAGAATGGGAGGTGACTTGCTTTGCTCTGCCTTCCGTCGTTTTAAGGAAACATTAACATATTGGGAATAGCAGAAGGGAAAAGGGAAGGTGATTAGAAAACAATTTCTGCCTTGTATGCTGCTTTCATGAATAACAGGTGTTTGGGTGCTCGGTATCTTTGCAGGCAATACACCTTTACATAATACCTCTCATGGTGGTCAATTTATGTTGACTTTCTTCACTTCAGGTCCTGCAGTAGACTGGTGGGCACTTGGAGTTTGCTTGTATGAGTTTTTAACTGGAATTCCACCATTCAATGATGAAACACCACAACAAGTATTCCAGAATATTCTGAAAAGGGGTAAATTACCTTACTTTCGAGCAAAATTAATTTCAAAGGTTGTTGGTCCAGCATAAGTACAGAGATTTTTTGTGTGTGTTTCTAGATATTCCGTGGCCTGAAGATGAAGAGAAATTGTCAGATGGTGCTCAGAATGCAATAGAAGTTCTTTTAACCATTGAGAGCAGTAAGCGAGCTGGACTCAAGGGTTAGTATATGTTAGTTATCTCTTTAATGTTACCATTATGATTTTTCTTTAGCAATTTAGAAACCTGCAGTTTGAGTACATATGCTATTGGAGGGAAAACTGTCTGCTATAGCCATTTCTAGTCATCATGCATGAAGATGGTCAGCCCAACACTGTAGCTGCCAGGTTACAAAAATCACAACACAAGATGAAAATCCAGTGAAAGGCAAGAACCATTTTATTTATTCTTCCATGGAGCCCATAGCAGTGTATGTGGTTCTCGCCTCTCTTCTACCTTTGTAGCAATTCAAAAGAGTAGGATAGGCTGAGATACAGCCATGGCTTGTTTAGTCAGCTTCATGGCTGAGCAGTGGTTTGAATCCCAGATTCCCTGAGCCAGCCTCACATTCTACCCACTACACCACACTGCCTTATTGCTTCTGTTTTTTCCTGTTAGTGTGAATCTGGTTTATCAAATCCACACATCATGGAGTTGCTGTCTAGAGACTGCTTCATATTGTCTAGAGTATGCAAGTTCTGGGAACAAAGTGCTGGCTTAGGGCTACCTACTGTAGAAAGAGAACTTTGATGAATGCTTTGAAAAAACATTTCAAATCTATAAGGGCAGGAGTACGTTGGCAAACCCTTACTAAGACAGACGTTTAATTTCAGTCTTATACCTCTAAATACAGTCAGACAAATTTAAGAAAAAATACATTGCAGACACCCAGAATCAGACAAAAAAGCTGGAAAGTGCAAGGTGTTCATGCAAAGAAATCTAACCTTTGTTAAAAAATTTATTCCAGAGCTGAAACTTCACCCCCTCTTTCATGGTGTGGACTGGGATAATCTGCATAATCAGACCATGCCCTTCATACCACAGCCAAATGATGAAACGGATACTTCCTATTTTGAAGCTAGGAATAATGCTCAGCATCTAACAGTATCTGGATTCAGCTTGTAGTACGGGAAAATGGAATTATTTTCCAGAGAATGGCACATTTAAGAAGCTTCCTTAACCTAAGTTTTACTCTCTATTTTCTAAGCACCTAAGTTTTTTTAAAACCTGATTTGCTTTTAACTCTGCATATATATTTATATATATTTCTTACAAGCTGTATTGAAACCATTCATTCCAAACAGCTTCTGAACTATATTTTTAGTCTACTTACAGCACCTTATGTAAGTCTTTAAGTATTACGTATTTAATGGTGGTATAACACAGTAACACTGAACAAAATTTCAAACGTTGGGAGGAAGAGCTGCTTTATTGTTGAATATACCTGGGAGGTTAACTGCATAGTGATTATTTTGGTGCCTCCAATTCAGCCACTTTACAGACTGAATTCAAAACTGTTTTCTGACTTTTCAAGCTGTGCCTATGGAGCAGCCTGAAGATGCTCCTATCCCATTGTGTTCCACATACTTTAGGTAATTTGTATACTGCCTGCCCTGATGCTTAAGCTGCCAATGTACTAAATTATCGCTAATGTCATTGTCAAGGTCTGTTTCTCCCACCCACCTTACCTATGAACATTGTTTAGGTCCTCACCAATGCCATCAATCAGCCTATTACCTATCTAGTCAACTGTCATTTTATTTTTGTTGTTGTTACCTATCTTTAATTCAAAATATTATCATGTTCAAAATGAAACTATCATCTGAATTATCTAGCAGTCATTACAGAGGTTATCCCACCTGTATAATGCCAGTTTTCTACCTGTAGGCAATATGAGTAATTCAGCAATTAACACCTTCCTACATACTGCTGCCAGTAAATGCAATTAATAAATGATAAAGGTGTGAAGTTATTCATTGATCTTAACAGCCCAGAATAAATGATTACACAATACTTTCAGCAGGTGTACTGGTATTCTGTAAGATGTATGGAGCAATGCTTTGAAACAACTGAGCTGTCAGTGCAAATGAATAAAATGAGAACTGTGAGCTAGCTTGCTCTCAGAGCCTACCTACTTTGCAATTCCCAGTTAGTTTCCTCCTTCATATAATCAGTGGTGATGGTATCTTCAGGTATATTCAACCTTTTCAGGCCCAGGACCCACTTTTAACCCAGACATGGAAGCCCATCTCTTCATCTTTTACCATATATTTGCATGGTGACAGCGCTCCTGTTGTGACCCACCCTGGGTCAGGCCATGACCCACTAGTGATTCTCAACCCACCAGTTGAACCCCAATGGCTTATTAGAGGAAAGAGTCTCAAAACTTGACAATCTGCTGGAGTACTTACCTGTTCTGAAGACACACTACCTAGTTTACATGCTGCTGTCACCCTCCACCCTTTGGGGAAGACTGAAAGTTTTGTTATTTCCACAACTGCTCTCCTACTTCCCCTTCCTTAAGCTGTGCCCTCACGTTCTGGTGAAAACCAGCTGTGAAACAGCAGGAAGACTGTCCTTTTTAAGAAAGCATATTTTCTGAAGCTGATCCCCTTCATCCTTGATGAGAATAAAGCAACTTGGAACAATTAGGACAAGAGTATTCTTATTGTCATATTCTAACCAGGTCACTGTTTTGAGAACCTTGAAATCTTAAAACTTCAAACAGGCCTATGTTACATTCATTCAATCATTCAGTTATAAAATGTCCTTGGATAATGCACCTGTCATTCTTTATTAAATGTTATTTACAGTAGATTAAGATGAACTAACTTTTAAAACTTCAAAATCATGTTCTAGTAAACAAGGCAGAAATTCTAACTCCTGTAATTACATTATTTATATAGCATATAACAGGTATGAAGGTGCTTTTCTTCAAGACCTTGCCATCAGAGCAGATGCAACACTGCCCATGAGCTTTCTGTAATGCATCACTCGGAAGAGTTACACAGTGCAAAAAATGTCACAGTCCAGAAATTACTTTAAAGTAGGTCAGTTGATTGCAGTAGGTTCATGAAGGAGTAAGCAGCTGTGGAGTTGCTGCTCTTTTCACAGGTCTAGAATACGTTTTTCTATTTTTTCAATACACAAACTGAAAAGCAATCACTTTAGGTTGATTTTTATAACATCATATAACGAAATGTAATGTTAGTTAAATGCTAGCTTTCTCGTTTGCTATAGAAAAGCCCCTTCTAGTTGTAGTCTGAGATGTTACTACTGAAATTATCAGGCTGTTATATTCAAATAGGTATCTAATCAAGTAGAAATCTAATAAAGTGACAATGCTAAAATTGTCTTGAAAGTGTTTAAAGGAAAGAGACTTGCACTTGTAAAGGGCCCGGGTATCAGAAAATGCCGCAGCAATTAGGTATGTAAAAAAAATTAAAACAATAGAAATATTGTCCTAAAGTTTTAAAAAGCAATGGCCCTAAGCTGCAAATGCAACAAAAGTTTGGGTGCCAACTGCTGCTTTAGAGTACTCACATGTGCATGTGTGCACATGCAGACACACACACACACAGTGGTCTAAGCTGACAGTGCTGATTAGCCATGGGAGCAGGAAGGGGCTAACTGGCTTGAGTCGAGGGGCAAAATTACACTGACACCAGCTGAATCTGTGCCAGGACTGTCACTACTACTAACAGCAGATCGGAAGACTGAATGCTTGTCCCAATTTTTTAAAAAAATCCTCCACACAGAAACGTGGTAGGGAAAAGCTCTCTTTTTTTATTTAAAATAATGTGGAATTTCTGGTATGGAGGAACATTCAATCATACAAGCCTCACCTGCTGTATTTGGTAATAGTCATAGGTTTATAACCCTAGTGAGAAAATATATAATAGAGGCCCTTTTACCAGGTCTAGCCTGCACATGTAGCACAGCTTAGTCACCTTTAAGGTATTGGATGTAGGATTTTCCTGCAGCAGCAGCAGCTTCCTATTGCCCTAACACTGGAGCCAATCCATTCACAACAGCCCGTTTCTATACATTTCCTGGGACAGCAGTGTAAGTTTTTAACATGCATTTTGAACACCTTCTAAATTAATATTATGCAACTTCTAAAACTGAACATTAAGGACTATTTACAATAAACTGTACTTGCATTCTTCTTCCATTGATTTCAATAAGACAATGTAAGTTAGGGGGTGCCAGGGCCATTTTACGTACTTTATTCTTTATTCTGACTCTATCGTGCCATATTCAAACTCTGACTGCTGTTCTAACAAATTAAGATGCTTGACTTGTTTTTTAAAGACGCACTGATGGTCCCCATGGAAGTACAATCTACAGCTTCAAACCCTTGATTTGTTTCCTAAAAAACTACCTCATCTATGTAGCAGCAATTTATATAGTAGATCTCCCAGAGCTACAATGTTAATTGCAGTCATACAATCCAGATACTTGGATTATTCCAGACTTTAAAGTTTCCTCAGCTTATTGTATGTTTTGTATGCTATGTGGAAAGTCTTCTGCGGCATTATAAAATAAATTGTGTTAAAAATAACAATTCACAGGCTTTCATTATTGTTTTGTTGTTTTTCATTAATTGAAGGAACTTCTTCATTCCAGCTTTGGGAAGAAGAAACACTCTCAGTAGATGCTGCAGTAATAGCCTTCAACTCTACAGACTGTTCATCCAAAAAGTACATTCCAAAACAATTAATTTAGGGTTCATGTGATTGCTGGATGGGATAGTTGTATTTATTTGTAACCTAAGAGAAAGGGACCATTCATGTATGGTATGCCAGGTAGTGCAAAAGGGAGAAAAAATAGAAGAAAGATGTAGCCATCCCAGCATCTGCAGTTCTTGCAGGTCTCTTAAATTACTTCACCTTCCAGAGTCTCCATGCTAGCAGTCCTTAAGTAAAATCAGGAATTGAATCCTCAGTTCTGTTTTCTGAGAAGGGGAGAAGAAAACACCAACTTGAAATGCAATCCTAAGTGTTTCTTCTTAGCAGTCTGTTGAGTTTGATGGAATTGCATGCAAAATTGCTACCCCAACACTTTCATTTACCCATAAACATTTTACAATATTCTTGTTCTAAGCCTTAAAATACTTAGAATTACACCATCCCTGATTAATACCATTTACTGTTTCACTTTATTCATTTTAATACTAAAATGAATAAGCTGCTTTACACATTTCTGTAACATGACCGTTGTTGGTGAAATGTCCAGAAAATCAGCAGATACAAGGGCTCTTCAACTCCATTATATGTGTGTGTGTGTGTGTGTGTGTGTGTGTGTGTATCTATATATCTATATATCTATATCTATATCTATATCTATATCTATCTATATCTATCTATCTATCTATCTATCTATCTATCTATCTATATATCGGTGGTTCAAATCCCCGTGACGGGGTGAGCTCCCGTTGCTCCTGCTCCTGCCAACCTAGCAGTTCGAAAGCACACAGTGCAAGTAGATAAATAGGTACCGTTCCGGCGGGAAGGTAAATGCCGTTTCTGTGCATTGCTCTGGTTCGCCAGAAGCGGCTTAGTCATGCTGGCCACATGACCTGGAAGCTGTACACCGGCTCCCTCGGCCAGTAAAGCGAGATGAGCGCCACAACCCCAGAGTCGTCCGCAACTGGACCTAACGGTCAGGGGTCCCTTTTATATATAATATATATACAAGGCTTGGCTTGGCAAAAAACTTTAGTGAAAATTTTCCAACAAAAAAATACTTATTGTTAATAGTTCGAATACATTCATGGCAAAACGTATTTCACATTAAGCTTGCACTTCTAAATTCATACCAAACAAGAGAAGTATTCCCCAAATTCAAGTGATATCAGGACAAATCTTCCATTTGTCTGTCCATTACTCTCATACCTAATAATAAGCCTGAGAAAAAAGTTAAGACTTGACCACTGGACAGCACTGACTACTCAACAAACTATGCAAGTGCAACACATGAGGCAGCTTGGCATAAGATTCTGCTGTGACTGGTGTACTATTCCAGCAAAACACTATCTGTGTGAAAAGATATATCTCTAATATAAAATGGAATCTTTATGGTCCTTGTGAAAAAAATCCTTGTGTGCTGATAAGATTATACACAATCAAGAAAGGAAATTGAGAGGGAGAGGCCAAAGATCCAAAGGGCAGCATGGACTCGTGCATTAGCAGAGTAAATTAGCAAATCTAACAGGATTGACAGTCTTACCTCCTTCTCCTTTGAAGATACACATGTACCAGCCACTGGGCGACAAATGGCCAGAAAACAGCAAAGACTAAAGTACCAGGAGAAATCTCGAACGGCCACCAGGAAGGTCTCTAAAATAACACATAAAAAAATAATTTCTCCAGTTATATAAGATGTTGGTAAATGTCTGCATAGACATAGAACTATCTAAGAATTTATATTTGGAACCTGTATGTTCTGCCCCAAATGGGCACTGTGTCACTTGTATATTCCTCCCTAGTCTCTACATTTAGAACTGCTTTAAAATTTCCTCCTGTAGATCTGTCTTGCAAAAAATATTTGAGATTAATCAGGGTAATAACTAAAACAAATGGATCAAATTAACAGGAGACAAAAGGCAACAGCATTTAAAACGCTGCTTTTTGACCTCTTTTTAAGATAATTGTGTTATGAAAAGTTCCATTTTAATCTACATACAGTCAAAGGAAAGCCAACATAAAAATCAAAGCTGCTCTGTTGAAAGTAGGTAAGATCTTACCTTAGCAGGTGAGGGAGTCTGATTATTTGAATGTATGGTTGCAGTTCCTGCCTGCAAATAAAACACAAATTTAACACAGTGACAAATTATGTTTCAAATTTATACTCACAGCTTCACATTATATTCCTACTGTGGTTTCTGAAACATTGCAACGTAACATTGTTGCTCACATCATGAAATGGAACACTTCTGCCGGGAGTGATGATTTTGCCACCTCTTCCCTGCCATCCATCCTTTGCAATTAAGCCTGCTTACATACAAACTCCACTACATTACACACATGCTTACATACATTACTCCAATAATCAAGCTTTTTAAAATAAAGAATAAGGATGATCTCCAACTAAGTCATGCTCCGAGTAGGAGCACTGAGGTAAAGTCGGACTAACACTGGACATCACCCTAACTTTATAGAATACAAGCACATCTTACCTGTGAACTTGTCAGTGTTTCCAATGCATGCAATCTCTGAAGGACATTTTGCATGTCTTCTTGTAATCGTATAAGCACTACTGCAATTTGTTCATTGAGGCCACTTCTTGGTCCTCTATCTGACCCCCATCGTTCTCCATCTCCTCCACTACCCATTTGTCCACCTTGGGCACCATCACCCAAAGGGTGCATTCTATGACCTAAATTTAGCAGGGGAAAGAGAAAGCATTGAGAAATAAGGCATGATTTTTAATCCATATAAAAATCAGACTATGAAAACATTAATTTTTTTTGTAAATTACAAAAAATAATAAGAAGTATGGCCCTAGACTCGTTTATCTACATAAGAACATAACAAAACAAATATTCCAACAGTACCTCTCCCTCTTCTGATTCCATAGAAATCCACCTTTTCACCACCTTTCTTTTCTTTGTGAGGGCCTCCATCACTTGCCTTCCCATCCTCACCGCCACACTTGACTTCACCTTTTCCTTCAATTGCAGCCACCATTATACCGTCTGTCTTGTAGTTTCCAAGTTCAAGAAAGCCAGAAGCACCCAGCAGACTGCTGTGGTCTACTTCTGAGAAATGTAATGGATGTTTTGAAAATCCTTTCGTTGACTCCAATATCTACAAGTTAAAGAGAATTAGCTATTATATTTTCCGTAAAGTATTTCCCATTAAGCTGGGATACCTAATATACCTAACATACCACCTATGTTAGAGTCTTTTGTGGATATTGTTGTGGTCCAGGGGCACCTCTGCATTTAATATGCATGTTGTGAAAAATGTAGGTTTCTTTCTAAAGTAAATAGCAGCTTGAAAGGACCTCAGCAGCTCATTTGCTGCAATCAGAGTAGTTATCAGCTCCCCTAGGAGCTGCTTTCTGCATACCGTATTTTTCGCTCTATAAGACACACCAGACCACAAGACGCACCTAGTTTTTGGAGGAGGAAAACAAGAAAAAAAATATTCTGAATCTCAGAAGCCAGAACAGCAAGAGGGATCGCTGTGCAGTGTAAGCAGCAATCCCTCTTGCTGTTCTGGCTTCTGGGATAGCTGTGCAGACTGCATTCGCTCCATAAGACGCACACACATTTCCCCTTACTTTTTAGGAGGGAAAAAGTGAGTCTTATAGAGCAAAAAATATGGTATATATTTTAAAAGAGCATGCTAAAAGCAATAGACACATTTAAAACCACACTTAGGCTGACCATTATACAGACTGGAAGCATTGTATTAGATGTACATTCTATTATTTCTTCCAGATTCTAACCCTTCATCCGTTTAGCAGAATCTAAAGAACTGCTTAGGCTTACAGAAGGCAGTTATGTGAGACCCCTGGAATTTTGGGCTTTGAGCAGTTATCTTCATGCTATATCAGGAACTGATTTCATCCGTCTGCCTTGTGGCATGAGAGGATTGCTGTTCAAGCAAACAAGTTTAAAGATTATGTAGGTTCAAAGAACTAATTTCATGTCTCTTTGGATTCTGGTCACTTTATGTTACCTTTTCACATTCAGTACAAAACTTGATAAACTGTACCTCTTCTTGTCCAAACTGCTCCATAGAATCACAGTATATTTCACTATCCGAATCGCTTGTCAAGTGCTGAATGCCAGAGACCTCTTCAGCGGTATCTTCATTTGCACCTGTGTGTACAGGTATATGACCAAACACTTAATAAGTGCAAACAGGCCAATTTGGGCAAGAATACAACAATGACAGTGCAAAAGTCCACTTACAATCAACTTATAAATATTTTATCAGTCTAAACCTGCCTCTCTCTTCCTTGGGTCCCCAGATTTTGGACTACAACTCCCATCATCCCTAGCTAGCAAGACCACTGGTCAGGGATGGTGGGAATTGTAGTCCAACAACATCTGGTAACCCAAGGTTAAGAAAGGCTGGTCTAAAGAGTGAGCACACAATCACACTTCAAATATTAAAAAGCTTATTATGTAAGTTGTTTGCTTAAGATAAAGCAGGTGAAAGCACTGCTTGCAATAGCTGTTCACAATGGGGCAATATCGTTAGATGTGATTGTTGAGGTTAATTTATCCTAATTACTTTGAACCCCACCTCTCTCAATCATATTTTCCACATGTATGCTCTTTGTGTAGACACTTTATT
This sequence comes from Podarcis filfolensis, assembly GCF_964270895.1. Lineage (NCBI taxonomy): Eukaryota > Metazoa > Chordata > Lepidosauria > Squamata > Lacertidae > Podarcis > Podarcis filfolensis. The sequence goes on along the minus strand of NC_139614.1, from coordinate 38,296,971 downwards.
TGCATGAATCTCCCAACCACTTTGGGAGGAGGAGGAAGAAACTTGTCCGTCGGATGAGAAGAAGCCTCAGTGTCATTTACTGTACATGGAGGAGTTTACATTGCTTCTCTATCACACAAAGACACAGTAAGTATATGAACGGAGGGCACACTACAGTCAAATACTGCATTTTCTCAGATCTAATGCGTACCTTTTTTGGCCAAATTACATTGCGAAAATTAAGGTGCGCATTAGATTCAATGGCACATTTACATTCGGCAGCAATTTTTTTTTGTTTTGTTTCAAGGTTCTGAAAACTGAGGGGTGCATTAGATTCGATGGCGCATTAGACTCGAGCAAATATGGCATATAAAATTTAACAAGTTTACAGAATATAGTATCAAGCAGACCAAAGTTTAAATCTCCAATAATTTCCGCTAGAGCTTGGTAAAAGTGAGGAAATAATCTTTACAAACCAGACAGCAAATTCCCAGGGTAGTCTTCACCACTGGAAAATTCTGCTTGACAAACATATAGGCTAATTTGGAAAAATGCACGTGAGGAAAGCACCTTGGTGAGAAGACCCAAAATTAGAAATTATAGGTAGTTCAAGGCGTTTGTCTCTTTTCTTTACTTCTTCATCCACATTTATACCATTCAGAGCAGATTTAGTCTGTATGCCATTGTGAATGTCAGTATTCGGGACATCTTCACAGCAGCCATTGGTGACAACACAGTCCAGCTCCTGAGCAGGCGTCAAATCTGGTCCCAGACTCTCATTTTCTGTAAAACCAATAAATAAGGGGACAACATTTCAAATAGACTTATACTATGAAATATACTAGTTTTTACAAATGTGCTTTTTTATTTGTTCATAGATTTAATGAACTCTACTCAGGGCCAGATTGAGGTTTGATGAGGCCCTAAGTTACTGAAGGTAATGGGGCCCTTTCTATGTCCAGCTGTCCTTTGTCAACAACAAATCGCCATTGTTTTTTGTGTTGAATACATGCTATATGGTAATTTATGGACCTACAGTGGTACCTCGGGTTACGCTTCAGGTTACAGACTCCGCTAACCTAGAAATATTACCTCGGGTTAAGAACTTTGCTTCAGGATAAGAACAGAAATCGTGCTCTGGCGGCACGGTAGCAGCGGGAGGCCTCATTAGCTAAAGTGGTGCTTCAGGTTAAGAACAGTTTCAGGTTAAGAATGGACCTCCGGAACGAATTAAGTACTTAACCCGGCGTACCACTGTAATAGGTATCTAAAGCCATTTGCTCATGTTGCCATGCAACCAGTCCATGCAGAATGTAGGCACCCTATATATGGAAATGAGCAAACCAGTGATATTTTAGGGAGCAGGCGGGGCCCATTGCTTACATCATAGAAGCCTACAAAACACTGTTGCTGTATGTAGGTTTCATTTTATTTGTTTTTTGTCTTATATTTTGGAAATGTACATCCAGGTTTTTTCCCCTTTAATTTTTTGGGGGGTCCCCAAGAGAGTGGGGCCCTAAGCTATAGCTTTTGTTTGGCTTATACGTAAATCCAGCACTGACTCTACTCATCTCTGACAGTCTCTGTCCATGAAGCGGGCAGCATTACTCCACTGGTATGGAAGCCTCCATTCTGCCAACTAAATGTGTGGAAGCTCCACTGCCAGGATCCCAGCTGGTGAAAGCCCACGGAAAGCCCTGAAACAGCGAGGGGCTGAGCTAGCACAGGATCTGCTGGATATCAAGCCAGCCCCACTGCAAGGACATGTCAGCACTGGGCCCAATGTGGGCCTCGTTGCTGTAACGATTTCAAATGGTCCCCTTCCTCTTCTGCACCAGGCTGTGTGAGTGGCAGAGCTATGGATGTTTGGATTGCAATGTTAAGTTACTACACAATTCATTAAGCAATGTTTCCATTGGTTACAAAATAATAAAGAAAAGGAAGAAAAGCTGAACCACCCATAGTCCAACTACCTGCATGTTGCTTTTGACTTTTTGTGTGTCTTACTTTGTATTTAAATTGTGGGCACTCATTCCATCTCTGCAGTTACATGTCCTGCATTCACTCATCACTCCTACTACCAATCTATTAAATATCTTTCCATTAAAAAAAACCCACAATTGTACACAAAAGCTTATATCCCAACAACACATCTTGTTCCATCATGTTCAGAATTTGCTCCTAGGTAAGTGGGGGCAGGATTACATCTTGATAATCAGATTCCCAAGTCTCTTCTGAAATCTGAAGTTTCCAAACAGGGCTCACTCTTACAAAATAATGCAGGGCAGGGAGACACGGGACCATTGCTTTTTTGTGTTCCACAGCAGCCACAGTCTGCTTGTGCAAGACTGAAAAGAAGCACAAACAGCTGTAAAAAGGTGGGTGCGGTTCAGAAATAAAGCTGTACCTTTCTCAACCTGCTTTAGCTCTGTTATTTCTTCCTGATGGGGTTCCTCCTCCGACTCTGCTCCGCTGTCGCTGCTTTCAGATTTGCCATTCACAGCTGGCATAGACGTTATGGAATATCCAAGGTCTAAAAGCAAGTTCAGAAAATGAATATTTACTATAGAAGATTTAAAATATTCGTGTAGTTATTAAATATTTTTTTAAAAAATGAATCAATTCAAGGGAATTTCTACCTCTTGTCCTTAAATATAATTCTCATATATTATATATATTTCCCCCAAACTTTCCCTCTGCATCTGTACTGGTAAGTGAAAATTCCTTATCATAGCTTGAAACCAGACTAGGATTTTTTAGGGGTTTTTTGGGGGGCGGCTATACCAAGGGCAGGGAACGTGACCTTGCCAATGTTGCTGGACTTGAGGTCTCATAAGGCCTGGCCATGAACTTTGTTGTCTAGAGCTGATGAGAGTTGGGAGTCCAGCAACAACTGGAAGGCCACAGGCTCTCTACTCTTGGGCAAAACACACCATTAACTATTTGCTATTGGTTCAGAATCCATTGCTTAGGCAAGAAACCGTAGGTACGCCAATACTATTGAGAAGCCAAACTTCTCCATGGCTTAGAAAGCTTCTTTTAGCAACGGCATACTTCATTATAAAAGTATTCAATGCAAAGTGTTGTGTGAGAAGAGCAGATATAGATATGCCTCAGCTTTTATATCAACTACATTTATGTCAGTAAATAACTTATAGTTTTGTATTAGTACATGGCTACAGATACAGGAATGCGAGATACGCCGTCACTATTAAAGCCAACAATTTTAAAAGTCAAGCAAGCCTTCAGTATTCAGTCATATATTCTCTGTTTTGAAACCAGAAGAAAATTCAATGTCTTCCTGCAACACTATTACCGTATTGGCCCAAATAGAAGCCGCACCTTTTAAATTCGGGGGGGTGGGGTGGGGGAATACAATACCCGAATATAAGCCGCTCATTCCGTTTTACCGTATGTCTGCTTCAGCAGCGAAATCGTAAAAGCCAATTTTTGTAAGGTTGCAAATTTAAGGCATACTTTAACTTTTCACGGTTGGAATTTGGAACAAAGTGAGGCTTATATTCAGGCCAATACGGTATTTGTACCAACATAACATTATATATATAATAATCAGTTTGTGAGGGTATTAAAATTGGTCACTTCTTGACTCCAGGGATGAATTATTTAGTTCTGGCCTTAAATAACAGAAGTGTGTATGCACCTATGCCACTTCAATTCAATAAGATTCTTTTTTATTACTAATTTCAGTCTGATTTGGGGAGGTCTACCAACGGAGCAACAGTGAAACAACAGAGGCAAGAAGAGTGTGATCGGTATTAGCATAACTTTTATATGCAGTGCCAAAAAATTTAGCATGTTTAATCTTTAGATTCAAGTTGCTTGTTGTGCAAATCAATAGCTGGGACTTGTTAAACATGTTTTGCTGCTTCCCCTTGTCTGCAAGGGACTTTGCTACTCAGATCTATATGATAAATTAAAGGGTGAAGAGGCAGATTAGTTTCCATACTTTTGTTCCAGGAACTGTGACCAGAGTGGATCGTTTTCGCAACAGAGAAGACTAATGTTTCAGACAAGGAAATTTGTTTGATGAACAAAGCAGTTCCAGTGCAATACAGTAGCTCCCCAAATAGATATGATTCCCAAATAATAACCATTTTGATGATGTTTAAGGAAAATGGCTACGGTATTTTTATTTGCTGGATCACTCATAAATATGGCATGCCGAACTTTAGTAAGGACATATGTGATCAATATGGCTTCCCTATGAAGCATCAGCACATTCCCTACCTAGCCACATATGGACTGAAGAGGAAGACAATAGGATTATGTTCAATTCAATGGATCACAGAATCAAAGACTCGTAGTGTTGGAAGGGACCACGAGGGCCATCTAGTCCAACCTGCTGCAATGCAGGAATCTTTCACCCAATGTGGGGCTCAAACCCACAAGCCTGAGAGTCTCATGCTCTACCAACTGAACTATCTCTCACGGATGCAAGAACTCTGCTATAAAGTCCAATCAGAACCCTTCTTTGAGAAAGGCTCAAACCTCCATAGGTTGCAGAAGAAACAAAGTCATAGAATACAGTTAAACAAAAACCCACCTGTACCAGTTTTGACTCTCTCCCCATCCTCTCTTCACTGTCCTTGACCTCTGATATCCCTTCTTACTACTATACTACTACTCTCATGTCTTACCCTCTCTCAGTAGTTTTGGGAACAAAATTTAAAACAGTAGACAAAGACAAAGCATGAGGTGCAATCATATTACCACCCACTTAGGTGAAGTTGACAAATGGTGTTCATTAAATAATAGTTCCCTAATCTAATCATATGTGCCTTGGCATACAGATGTTCCCACCCCCACTTATGCAGGGGTTATGTTCCAGGCCGCCATGTGCATAAGTAAAAATTGAGTAGTCAGGAGCACCCTCTCCACCGCTCTCGCTCTCTCCAACCTAGACCAAAAATACTGTATCCAAAAATATCCACAACTGGAATTAAAGCTCTGGGGCTGGCAGGAGGCTGGAGGATGCTACCACGTGCATCGGCTGTTAGGTAGGGAGGCTGAGAGGCCAAAGCAAAGCCCTGCTGTGCCTCCAGACACTTTGGGGCTTCCTCTGCCCTCTTCAGACTCTGGGGAGGGTCTGGCTGGATGCAGAGGAGGCACCAGTTGGGGAACTCCCAATGGAGCCCTCAGGAGAAGGCAGCTCAGAGCCAGGGGATTGGTGGTGGGACAACGATGAGTGGTCAGAGGGAGAAGAGGGGGCAGATTGGGAGGAGGAAATGTTGGAACCTGAAGAGGCAACAGGGTTTAGTGAGCAGGAGGAGGCTGTGGCAGAGAGCAGCCCAGACATAGAAGCAGAAGCAGAGCAGGATCTAGAGACTGAGTGGAAGTAGGCTTCTGAAGAAGCCAGGGATGCTTCCTGTCTTCCTGTGGTCTCCCAGAACACACAGAAAACTGAAGAGAGCAGAGCCAAGACAAAACAAATGAGCCTTAGGCTGCTGGGGAAGGAACCAGGGGAGGAGCCTTAGAGGACGGTGGGAGGGCGGGGACCTTCAGTCCTCACAACTGCCTCATTGGGGCAAGTCCTGCTGGGAAGAGTTTCTGTGATCACTAGGTTTGTGCAGTTTTGGATTCTTTAAATAAAGAGTTAATTTTACTTACACCAGTGTTTTTCATTGCTGACCTACTCCTGACACCAGCTCTCTCCCACCATTTCCATGTTTGAATTGATTTATTTATTTCCTGGCCCCACACGTATATGCGGTAGCACGCAAGTAAATTGTGTGTAGTAATGCAAGATATTTAGCCTCTCCAATGCATTGGAAGAAGAGTACCTAATCTTTTTCTGTTGCCCAATATTTTGATTTCTGGGTTTAATTTCAGCTTCAAAGCAGGTTATAGCAGTCTTTGCACAGATCCACACCATACAAAGAATCATGGGAACTGTAGTTTATTAAGAATGCTGGGAATTATGTGATGGGGAAACTACAGCTCCCAGTATTCAAAGAGGGAAGTAATGGGCTTTGAATATGGGTTGGATGTGCTTTAAATGTATGGAGGATCTTATTCATTTCATAAAATATGTTATCTCACAGTTTAGTAATCTGCTTTGGGTTTTTAAAAAAGTATTTCTAAACCACTTAATGTTTGCTTTATAAGGTTCTAATAATCTTTGTAATTTTTTTCTGGTCTACATAAAGTTTAGAACAGCAGTAGACTTCAACTTTTTTCAGACCTGCTGTCCACTTTTCACATAAATATGCATTATTGGCCCCAGCTTCTAATTTTACCATTTTTGTGTCTCATGGTAGTGCTGCTGGTGTCACACACACCCCGACGACCCCCACCCCCAGGCTGTGACTCAGTTCAGTTCAACCTGCTAGTTGAAAACCAATAGCATAGAATATTTGCTAGTGAGTGCAGGAATAGAAATGGCTCTGGGAAACCATAAAACTCTTTCCAGTAACCAGTTTTGCATTGGCGTTTTCATATAGTTCTTCCACAAATTCATAGTTGCCAGAAGGAGTCTTTCCTATTTCTAAATAGTTTTGTGTTGACAGAAACAACTTTGCACATGTGATTGTGTTTAACACGGAACAGGCATTTATTTATTATTTACTATTAAATAAGTAATCTGTATTGAAGTTGCTGATTATACAACAAGTGAAAGCAGAACTAGATTAGCAAAAGGAGTTTGCAGGACCACAAACAAGTTTCTACATTATAGAAAAATGGGGAAAACATGTCGTCAAGCTATTCACGCAGTATTTTTCATAGGCAGGACCCAAGAAGGGGAAAAAAGGGAGTCTTCAAGTAGTGACCAGTGAGTAGAGCTGGAAGGATCTGTCTATTTTCATTCTCCCAGTTTCTCACTTCCCCCCAATCTTAAACTCATTCTCCACATTTTGCAGCAATTTGCAATTTTTAAAAAATCTCATGAAAATTCACCACCATTTTAGTGCTAATTTCTCTTAATAAAAACATGTTATATGTAGTTTTGTCTAATGTACACACTTTGGCAAGCAATTTCCCCTAATACAGTGCATTTATGTTGGTTGTTTTCACCACTGTCTTCATTTTTATACATAATTTTCCCTGGTAAAAGCATTTTATATCCATCAGTTGGCTGGAGGACTGCATCACAACATTCAGATAAGTGCACATTTCAAAGGATAGCTGTGTTTCAGTTTGAATATTATTCTGGACAGTGTAAATTTGATAGATTCAGCTTTAAATGCATGTGTTTGTGGGATGGGGGTTATTGGTTTGCTTTTGTTTGTTCTTTATTATGAATTTTGCAATTTTATGTTGTGAACTGCCCTGTGATCTTCGGATGAAAGGCGGTATACAAATTTAATAAATAATAAACAACAATAATACAAAATTGAATTTCTCCTCCGTCCCTCCAAGTGAGATAAACCAAGCTAAACAAAGAAAACAGACAGTGCAGTATTACGAGCACACAAGCCTAGAAATTAAACTAATAAGTTTCAAAGCTAACATGGGATACATTTTCAAAATAAGATGTTACAAGTTTTCTGCAGCTTCTGAACTTCACTGAACTATTGTAGAATAGCAAACATTCCTTTGACAGAAACAAGTCTCCTCTGCTAGAAAGTCTCTTCTTGCAATGCAAGGACTCTCCGTGGAGGAAATGAGCTTTTGGGGAACTTCAATACGTAACATGCGGAAAACCTATTTATTAGAATTGGGTAAGAAATGTTCATAAAGAAAACAGACACACATTTACTAACTAGCGGCAAACCAAATCGAGGTGTTTTTTTAATTTAAGTTTTTTATAGCAATAATACAAAAATGAAGAACAGGATTACAACTTCCCTTGTCGCGACACTCCCCCTGCCAAACCATTTCCAATACAACTACATTCTTGGTCCATGCAACATGCAAACACAATATCAGAACAGAATGTCCATAAAAAAAGAACAAAAACAGAAATAAGTCCAGTTATGTTGGTGCTAGAAACTGGGACAAATTCCCAGCAAATGAGGTGCTACCCCAATAAGGGGATTTGGAGCATTAAAACACACAGTACCACTATTTGGGAAGTTGCAGCATGTAATGAGTATTTCTTCATATTTTATTTAATACAACCTTCATACTAAACTTCCACATATAACACTTGGAAGCTGCAAAAATAAGTATAGGTAAAGTTTTTGTCGTTTGTAAGAAGCTATACTGAAGGCTGTTACTTTAAGACACAGTTTCTGGATGAATACACAGATCTTACGCAAATAATGGTCAGAACAAAAAATGCTACTTGGGCTTATGCAAGAGAGTTGGCTTTTTTCTTCGCATTTCATTCCAATTACATGCTTTGCCATCTGGCATGGCCAGGGGTTGGGGTTGCTGCTAATCAAGAAAAACAACTCCAAAGTCTCTTTGGGCTCATGGAACTATGGTATTCTGGATTTATTTTGCTTATTTTTGCCAGTTATATGCTGCCTAATTAATCAAGTCCTCACAATATATAAAATATAAATACAATCCAAATGAAAAATCAATCAATACAAAAAAAAACACAGATTGTCATAAATCCAACATATAACTATCATCATAATAAAAAGCAGCACTGAAACCAGTGAAGGGGGAAACAAAATAGTCCCAATGAATGGTGTAGCTTAATTCATTTATTTAAAATCTCATAAGCATGCTTTTAAAGACAGACTTGGAAAAAGTCACTTGCTTATACTCTGACACCTAATTGGCCTCTTTATTTATACACAGCCCTATGAGCACATATTTATACACACAGCCCTATGAGCACATAAGTCCATGTTGATATTTCCCTTCGTTCTCTTCAGTGCAGCTGAAATTGAAGGCACATAAAATACCACCACGAAAATGTTTCTGAAAGCCTGGCTCCATTTTGAGCAGCAACGCATTTTTTTTAGAAAGCAATGCAGTTTAGCTTCCCCAGAAAGAATAAGGCCCTTGAACCCTTCAATGCCCCAAGCGCTTCAAGCAAAAAGTTGCCCAATTCCCTTCTGCAGAACCCAGATAATGCAAACATAGTGCTCCACATGCCTCTTCCAAGCCTACCCTAAGTTCATGCAGGCCGGCCAGGCCTCTTGCGCTGGATGTAGAAGCCACATTCTTCTTTCGAGTCTAGTGTTTTTTACGAACCTGAAAATAATATTTTGGTCAGCTACTGATTAAGAGTGGGTTTGTCCCTTGCAGAACAGATTGCGCTCCTTTGCTTTGAAAACAGAAATGCATCAGACCAAGCCTTCAAAACAAACTCTTCACAACATTAGCAACAAGAAAGTAATTTCCTAAGCTTCTCTTGTCCACTCTCACACATGTTCCACAGATGGCAATCCAAGGATGTAAACTGTGAGCAGTATTTCATTCCTCTGTGGTATGTCAGCACACTGAAATAACTGGCTTTAGTTAAGAGGCTTTTAAAAAATTACTTAACATGGTAAATAATGCTTTCTTTTGCATTAAGTTCTGTCTGTAAGCATCAACAAGCCTCTAAACTTCCACATACTTTTTTACACCCCACCTCAAATGTTTCCCTTAAGAGCATTATTTTTTATCTAAAAGTTTAGCTTTGTAAATTTATTTTGCACCGAAAGAGAAGTTTTAATTGGAATTAGAAGACTTTTGTGCCTCTCAAAAGCATATTAATTTTCATGAGGAAAACCTGACCCAATTATATACTTCACTGTCCCTATGCCAAGCATAAGTGAGGCTGTGCACATGTTGTTGTTTTTTTAATTCTTCTTGGAAATACTTATATCTTCCCCCAAGGTCACAGCTCCATCACAGAGAGCTGAACGTTCAATTTGCAACTAGGGTCTTCACTGCTACTAAGATAAGCTGTGTATGTGAAGGTGCAACTCTCAAATGCACCTACTGGATAGCACCTGTGGCAACACAGATGATAATGGAGATCTCCACTCTGCATGACTATACAATTACTGGTTGGAGCTTTTGTTGCTTTTTTGGTCATCTTGTTTTCAGTTTTGTTTCCAGGGTGAGCTGGACTCTACTGCCTGGGCAACAATGTGGAATTTAGGGCCAAAATAGCCTGGGAGAATCTGATTTAAACAGCAAGTAGCCAGTAGGCTATGTATGGGACGTGGGTAGCACTGTGGTCTAAACCACAGAGCCTAGGGCTTGCTGATTGGAAGGTCAGTGGTTCGAATCCCCGCGAAGGGGTGAGCTCCCGTTGCTCGGTCCCAGCTCCTGCCCACCTAGCAGTTCGAAAGCACGCCCAAAATTGCAAGTAGATAAATAGTTACTGCTCTGGCAGGAAGGTAAACGGCATTTCCGTGCGCTGCTCTGGTTTTGCCAGAAGTGGCTTTGTCATGCTGTCCACATGACCCGGAAAAACTGTCTGTGGACAAATGCCAGCTCCCTCGGCCAGTAAAGTGAGATGAGGGCCGCAACCCCAGAGCCGTTCGTGACTGGACTTAACTGTCAGGAGTCCTTTACCTTTACCTTTAGCAAGTACGCAAGTGATATATAGATTCCCCTTTGCATGTCCAGTGCTTACCTTTCCCACACTTTAATTTTAGCTCAACTTTTATCTCAAATTAGAACAAGGCTGATAGAAAACAGCCTTTGGGATATATTCTGCAAGGAGGCAACCATGGGTAGGTGTGGATTTAGCATGTCCCACGAGTACCACCTTTTGCTTTTTAAGATCAGGACTACCACGTAACTTTGCACATCAGTGGGACAAGGATACATTTAAATGCACTTGCAGACTACAGCCCTTACAAGCACTTTAAAAAATGCCCGATGCTCTTTCTCTAGCAGCAAAGGGCCTCCATGAAAGAACTCTCCTCACACTTTCCTAGACAGAGACTAATCTCACATGTTCCCTTTTTTAGTTTTCTGTTCTGGTATCTAGGTTTTGTACATTTTGTGCGTTTAGCATAATAAGAACTAAAAGAAGAGTCTATAAATTATCTGTATAAATTGTTTATAACAGTCAGAAATCAACCTGGCACAGTAATGTTTGGTTTCAATTTAGAACCTTTATAGTAGGTGCATTAAAATAATAAATGAGACAGAGATTACCTAGAGAGCTATGAGGTTGTTCGGCACTTTGGTAAGGAAAACGTAACAAAACTGACTTATTCAGAACAAGGAGAACAAGAAGACGACTAACAATGCAATGCTATATATGTCTACTCAGAAGTAAGTCCTATGTTAGTGGGACCCAAGGCTATAATCCTATACCCACTTACTCAGGAGCAAGTCCTTTTGAACTCAATGGGAATTATTTATGAGTAGGCATATATAATATAGTATTGTATGTAATCTCAGTTATTAATAACCACAACAGTTCTAGCAGCCTCTGTTTCCCTTCTCCCACTGACCTAAATACTTTACATAGAGGTTCCACTGTTTGACACTGAATTTTCCTGTATGAATTTAGGATATGCATATTAAATCTACAATAAGAAAAACCGTAACTGTGAAATGATTCAAGCACATTTTGTAAGCAAAATATTCAAGTGGTATAGCAGTTCTGAGGTAAACAGTAGAATACCCATTGGAATGGAGAAATGGACTACATAATAAAATGTCATACCAGACTTGGCTATCAATTGAGGCCATCACATGTTCCAAAACCACAGGATGTTAGCATTCACAAAGAACCAAGTACATGTGCTCTGAATTTTGCTGCTGGCTTGTTACAGCAGAGACACATATATTTTGTCCATTGAAAGAAAATAATCAGTTATTGGTAAAGATTTTTAACATCTGTTATTGCACATTTGCATGAAAATGGAATGGAAATAGTGGAGAACCTATTTATGCCTAACTCACTGCAATGTTGCTAACGCCAGTGAATATTTGCATGCTACATAATTATTATTTTTCCTCTTAAGAGTAGTACTTTGACTGGAATAAGTCTTTAAAATGTGCCAGTAGTGGTTGGCATTCTGTGCCAAGTGACAAGAAATGTAATTTTAGAGAACCTACTAGATATATATAGACATACACACACACACACACACACACACACACACACACAAATACATACACAGAGACAATATTTTAAACCAATTGATGTTATTTGCATAATAATGTAGTTCTGGCTGTAGACTGCATCAGTTGTACCTTAAGTGCAGAGCCCAGATGCCAGAGGTGCTCAGTACTGACCACTTGACCAGTAAGGGCTACTTGACATGCCAGTACTTTGAATACGCTAAATAGATAAACACATGTATTTTACTACATGTACATGCAGTGGGGAGCCAGAATCAATAGAAGAGATGTTCAGACATCATACTAAACCAAGGAAGGGGAACCTAAAGTCCTCCAGATATTATTGGACTGGTGTTTGAGCTTTCTTTTTTCTCTTCTTCTCTGCCCACCCCTTTTTCCTCATACGCTCATCTCTTTTCGATTGTAAATCTGAGAATAGGGATTACTTTACTGCTGATTTCTGTGAACTACTCTGGGATCCTTTTTTGGCTAAAGAATATAAATCAGGAGTAGTCCAGTGGGCCGGATCTTTATCTCCCCACCCACTAGGGAGCCATTTTCACAGGTGAGTGAGAGCACCCATCTGTCAATCATCAAACATTATAATGGCATCAAGTGATAGACGCCTGTTAAAATTAAAAGGTTACTGTAGTGCAGACTTTGAAGATGTGCTCTTTCACCGATGATCAGCTAACAGTTGGCTAGATGGAGACCCTTTGATGTCTCTGCAGAGAGCGAAATGCTCCTAAGACTGGAGCATCTTCCCCTCTGCCAAGAATGCAGTTTCTATCCAAAGGGCTGGAGGAAGTGCTTTGGAAAAAACCTGCTCCCTTTTCGGGAGGGAAATGCAAAAAGAACTTGCAGGGCCACTTTTGCAACGGTTCCTAAGCAGATCGAGCACAGAGCTTGGCTGAGCACAGAGTTTGCAAAGCGCTTTGTGAAGCAGCTCCCAAACATCTGACAATCTGCTGGTTGTTGGGTCCTTGGGAAAATCTACTATGCAAAGGCTTCTGCAGGCACTGCCCTTTTGACCAAGCCCCACCTTTACCTGCCCCACATCTGGTAAGGTGTGGGACAGGTAGGCATGGCTTTGCTGAAATAGCACTGGGAGCCAAATGGGAAGGCCTGGCAGTCCACATTAGGTATATGGGCTGAAGGTTCTATATTACTGTTATGTATGTTTTAGACAAACAAGCAAAATAACAACACTACCCCATCGCCACTGGCCAAGCTGGCTGGGATTTATGGAATTTTGAATCCAACAACAAGCCTTAGGTTTCTCACACCCTACACTAAACACTGATGTGAATGAGCCCCAGAACCATGGCCTTGTGCATTCCACCAGCTCAGAAGCTTTTGCTTCCAGTTTGTGTAACCATGGGTTGATGAAGTGTCCAAACCAAGAAACAGGTTAACCTTCATTGTGGTTTATGTGAAACCAGCCAACCTTAAGCCAACAGGATTAATTAAGGACATGCAGGTGTTTTAATATTATGAAAGCTGTGGCAAGTCAGACTTGCAACACGTTTGCATGGAAGTTAGAGCATGTCAGGAAAATGGAGAGAGGTGTTTTGTTGAAGAGCTTTCTTGCTCCTGGCTCTGAGGTGCTTTGCAACAATTAGTGCAATTACCATTAAAATTATTCACAGAAGCTGAACAAATTGCAAAACCATAGCTTAATATAAACTGCAGTTAATTAAGATAAGTAGAGTTTATATCCCAACCTGCTATTATGCCAGATCCTCTGCTCTTTTTATCCTCAACAATTTCATAGAATGGGCCTATTACATGTAGGAGTTCTTCAACCTTGTCTGTCATTGGCATAGTTTCAAGAATCTGTAGGAATACAAAACATTTATGAATTGCTTATCAGTTAATAATATTGCAATACTTCACAAGAACACAGCATCACAATAAATAAAAAAATCCTGCACCACCTACACTGGCCGGCAAGCGCTCCAACTGGAGCCTTACCAAAGGCATCGTGGACTTTGAAGATGCTCAAACTCAGGATGAAAGGGAGAAACGTGCTAAGAGGAAGGCATGTTCGGCAAACCCTCACTGCAATCAACTCCCGCATGGAAACCTATGTCCCCACTGTGGAAGGACGTGTGGATCCAGAATTGGCCTCCACAGTCACTTGTGGACTCACTGTTAAGAAGACCATGTTCATGGAAGGCAATCTTACTCGGCTTATGAGTGATCGCCAGAGAAGAAGATGATTTTGAAAACCTTTAATTGCAACATCAACTTTACCTGAGGGACTGCTTTGCCCCATACAGCTGTCTGTCTGAGAACTGTTCCTCTGCTCTGATAGGGTATTGTTCTGTATGCCCCATAGGTATGTCTGGCATCAAACCAAACATTTAGCATTTTGATTGCAGCTCCATGGAATCAGTTTCCCAGTGAACTTAGTCAAGCAACTAGCATTTTAGCTTTTAGGCAGCTGTTTGAAAACGTCTCTATTTAAGAAGCCTTTCCCTGAAGACTGACTCTTTATACTATGCAGAACCTTGTAATTTAGTGCTTTTAAGATAGTGTTTTATAGATTGTTAAGTATACTTGATTTTTACTATATGTGTTGTTCTTTTGGTATTTCTACATTGCACTACTTTAGAAACATTCATTGGGAAGCAGCTTATAAATCCTTAAATAAATAAATGTCATTATCAAATATCACTGCCTCTCTGTATATTCAGCCCAATCTCACAAATATAAACAGGCTTGATTTGTCATTTTTATGTGTTTGTGTAAAGGATATGAATACTAGGCGAGAATGCAGATTGCTGGCTACGGAAAGTACACTCATAATTTTTAAAATAAATTTCCTTTGAAGAAAATGAGAAAGGCAATACTACTATAACAAAACTCCTGTTGTTTCTCCCAATAACTCTGCATGGCGAATCATGTTTGCCACTGCAGCAAAGAGCTTATCCAAAAAACTTCTAGGCTCAAACATGTTAAACAACTTAAATACCAAATTCCATCCTTGTTTACTCACAAGCAAGTTCCACCAAATGTAGGACTTACTTTCAAGTAACTCTGCACATGGTTTTGTGCCAAAAGCAGATTTTGTTTGAGAATAAAAATATTACAACATTTTCTTGGCATATTCTTTCATAATTTATAACTCCTTTACAAAATGAGTACATTTATCAGAATAAAGACGCCACAAAACAGGCATTACAGGAAATACAGAGAAACTAAATTCATCAGCAGATAAGAGTATTCTGATATATTTTCTTGCTGTCTTCCATTCTATTATCTACTGCTCTCAGAAAGGCAGGCAGAGGTTCAGCTTTATCTTGCTTAAGCCTGTTAAATCTATGCATGAAAGATGCTTTCCCAAAAGAAAAATTAGGCAATATATAACATTGTAGCAACAATAATTTGGAAACATTTAACACATTAACTGGAATGATTTCATCAGAAGCTCCTTCAACACATGTGGTATTACATTAATCCTAACAACGCCCCAAATTACATTTAGTAGTTTAAGTACAGTATGTTTCTTTTCATTTTAGGCTCAAGCCTACTCAATTTCTATTCTAACCAGCTTACTCCAATACCCAGCCTACTTACTTCAGAGTAGCACTACTGATTACCAAAAGCAAATGGATGACATGATTCAGATATAAAGAAATACTAATACATTTGCCATGGCAAAAAACAGCAACACAGTGGATTATTTTCTTTTTATTATGTGCTTTGGGATACTACCAAATCACATGTTGAAGTTAACGATAAACTGCACAATGCCCTAATGAATATTTAAAGCTCCCATGCAAATCTCAAAATTAATCATAATTTTCCAACACCTTAACATTCCATCTCCTCTGATGAGCATCTCACTGATGAGCTTCCATCAGCCTCAAGCTAGTTCCTTTGCCAGGCTGTTGCAGCACCTCTTCTGGGCACCCCCCTCCATCGCTCACAGGCCCTTCCTTCTCCTATCCTGCACATGCTCTCCCCGTGCTTTCTGCTCTCTCCCCATCAGAAATTTCCTTTCCTTATGTCCTCAATCCAGCACCTTCACTCCCCCATATGAGGATTGCCATATCTCTTAACCTTCCTACACCCTCCAATGGCCTTAACACGAGGGTTCACTGTTCACTATAATATTAGCATAAATATTAAATCAGAATTCTGACTTTGTACTCTAAGCAGGTTTTCAATGTTTTCATTTTTGTTAGCTATTATGAAGTATTTATAGATTGACAGATGGATAGTTCTATTGATTTCCAATATATAAAGAGTATTGTCATCTATCCTAACCCCACATAATCGAAAATACACACCAAAATGGAAATCTTGGTGCAAGCTGTATACAAGTACCCAAGGTTTAGCTTTTTGCATGTTTCAGTTTTGAGTCATCTAGTACTCTTGTAATGCATTCCTTTTAACAAATACTCAAAAGAGCTGAAACTCTTCCAACTGATATTACAGTACAAGTGTCTTTAAAAGAGACGGCACAGCCCATTGCCTCTCTCCTTCTCTGTTTTTGCTGTGAATTAGCTCCAGTTCCAGTGATTCACTGCAGGCTGCTTACCATAAACTTCCATAATGCACTGCATAAGCATTGCTCACTTCTCTTTCATGGCAGCAATATCCCTAAAGCTCTCAGCATTTTGACAGCTAGGCTGCCTAGGGTAAAGTCCATCAAATAATTTGCAGCAATTCCTTTTGAAGCTTGGCTAGAAGCTAATCAAGTTTCAAGCTTCATGTGCCTAGAAATGAAATTATTGTGGAATATTTGCTTTCTTCGACATACCTAGCAACTCTTACCTTTTTCATTTCTTCAACATAGGCAATCATAGCATCTTCTTTGGGCATATCACCTAAAGCGCTCCATGCATCCCTACAATAAATATCACAAATATCCTCAAGACATTTAAAATTATAATTCCTGTAAGATTCAGTAGGCTCATTCTTACTGAGCCCTTGATTCTGCAATGACAGAACTCGCTACAATCTATCTAGTTTTGTGTACATAAATACGTGCTCATTGTCTGTAGAGTAACACAAATTCTGAGATTGAGATTTAACACAGGTTTGGTTTCTCAGTCTTCAAACAATATGCTTTTTAATATTTAATAAATGGCCTTGTTTCCATCTTTTCCTTCTCACTTTTTGTCTGACGGTAGGCCACAGTTATGAGTAATTTATACTCGGCTTGCGTGCCCAGTTCAAAATGCACAACATTTTGCAGAATATATAACTCGTACTAACTCTTTGCAATAGGCTTGAGAAACAGGTAAGCGAAAGATATAAAACTGAAACAAGTAAATAAATAGCTGGATCCAGTAACCCAGATGGCCTTTTCAAATGAGTTTGTCTATTGTGTGCATAGTCAAATATCTGTGTGGGAAAGTCACAGACAGCACAGCAGTCACCGGGGGGGGGGCACAATTATCCAGCTCTGGAGCAAAAAACACTGCTGCTGCTGCTGCTGCTAAAATGCAATTGCCCGATACCTATTCCCTGCCTCAAACTGCATTTTCCTATTCTCCTGTACACTATAGCTGCACAAGTGTCACAGAAACCTTCCAGATGTATCAAGGACCTACGACACATTCCTCTGACTTATTTTGGCTTCCCCCAAAAAATACAGTTTTAGAATTTGGGGTTTTGTTTTGTTTACTTCTTAAAATAGCCAAATATCCCTGCAAGTGATTTCCTGAAGCTTAAAAAAAAATTAAGAGAAATATTAGTTAGCAAGATTGCACTGTCTCCATGCAGCACTCTTCCCACAATACCTTACCTCCTGGTATTATTATTATTATTATCTTTATTATTATTTCCCCTTTCCAAAGACAAGAATGAACCCTTAATTTGATTTAACCTTTGCTTGAATAAAAGTGTACTTTGCTAATCTGCTGTGGATCTCAATCATAACACAAGTTTTTAAAAAAGGACACCTCTGGAGGGTTGCACTGAGAATAACAGCAACTAAAAAACAAATATCAACCCTTTTGTCGTTGTTTTTTACTGAGGTGTGTATAGCTCTATAATACTTCCCAAAAGTCACTAAAAAAATACAGATTCCTCTTACATATACATATTTTTTATTTCTACCCTATTATAGCAAGTGGGTAAAAACGCTTGGGCTTCAAAAACATGCAGAACTTGTTTGACAAGAAACCTCTGTAAACTGAGAGAAATTATTACATGTGCTTACAGGCAACAATGTCTCTGTTAGGGAGAGCCAAACTGCAGAATCTAACCTGGCTACCTCCACCTCCAACATATGCTGTACAAGAATGGGGGAAACACTGCACTTCCATCAGCTTGACCACCAATTTTACATGTACATTGCCACCATCTTTATTAAGATATTTCCCAATAGTGGGAGACCAGCAAGAGGCGCAGAGACAGTCTGCTAAAAGTCAGTTTGCAGTCTGCTGGTAGACAATGGCCAATGAACCTTCTTCAAGTTTCAGAAAAAACATTTTCTGTACCAAAAGTCTCTTTGCACAATTATTATCTCTATCTTAATCTTGCCTGCACCCTCACAGCTACTGAGTTCTTTCCTGAACTAGGTACATTTTAAACAGAAATAGCTGGGAAGGTGGCAGTGCTCAGGTAATCATGGCGTGCTAGGCAGAGCAGGATGCACATGTCAATTCCCCAGGTAACAAAGGTAAAATAGCTGGAACATAAATCTCAGAAATGATACCAGGCCTTGGTATTTTAAAAAGAGGATGAGAACATCCCCTACTACCAGTGATCTGGTGCACATTTATATTCTTTATAACTAAGGCTTTTCTCCATATGCAAGTTGTCACAGGAAGCTGCCTTATACAGTGTCACACTACTGGTCCATCTAGCTCAATATTGTCTACCATGATTGGCTGTGGCCCTCTGGAGTTTGAGATGTCTTTCCCAGTCCTACCTAGAGATGTAGGAAAATGAACCTGGACGTTCTGCATGCAAACCCTTTGGTCTACCCTTTGGTGAGTTGTAGCAGCGTCCCACGAAAAAAAAAAGTAGTCAGTAATTCATCCTTCCTGCTGCCCCCCACTACAGCAGGGCTTGTGTACATACAAACTTAAAACACCTCTTGCATATCATATTTACCATTTGTATCTACCAATAGGATCCCAGAATCCAGGTCTTGGACTACTGCAGGGTCCTTGAGTTGCTTGCTTATAAAAGCTATAGAACTTGAGCATCATTTCATTTGTTGGCTGGAATGAACCTAGAGAAAATAATCTTAGAGTGAGAAACACCATAAATGACAGATATTTTTAAACACATAATTTCTGTACCAACTCAAAGGGTTAGATTCACACTTGGTTAATTTAACTGAAGTTCCACTGAAATCAAGGGGCCATAACTTAAACCATGACTTATTGTTCGCACTGAATTCAATGAGACCAAAGTTCAACTTTGGCATCCAGTCCAAAGTTAAAGATCCAGTCCAAAATAAATAGAATATGACTGCATGACTTGCAGCACCAGGCTACTGGGAACTAAGTACACCCATAACAAGGACTAAACTCAAGACTTTATGCACACCAATTTCTGATTTTAAAAAAATCAAATAATTGCACCTTCGGTCTATGTTTATTTTCATTCTATAATCAGAAAGGATACTCTAGTGAGTAAAGTATACTTGTGCAAAGGAACCTTTATATTTCAAGTAATGATATCATCCCTGTTGTTGATTCTCCTATTAATGAAAGTAATGTGTCCAAACAAACAGAAAAAACATGACTGCTGATACCTCTCATGCTAGCTTTATGGTAGAATTGTCCCTACTGTGGTGCAGCTCACACACATCCTGTGTTGAAGACATATTGTAGTACTGGAAAAAAAGCTATAGAAATTCAAAACCCTGTCAAGGATTAAAATACCACAGCAGATCCTCCTGTGACAAAAACCCCCAAAGTCATTTTACCCCACTATGGTTACCTAAATCGATGGTTAGGTTATTCCAGTCAAACTGCTTCAAGCAGTTTCTATCATAGGCACTGCTCCCATGGCTACCCCAATACTATCTGCCCTACTGAAAACCAGGTAAGGAGAAGATTTCTTGACTGCTTATGCTACCACTTTATACATGGCTGGTGTGCCTGACCACCAGCCAATCCTTAGCTCTTAGAATGGAACTTGCACAAGCTCAAAATTTTAGATTGATACATTTTTTTAAAGATTCTGTTACTAAAGTGAGACAGAAAAGTATTTATAACATGCACACTATGAAGGACACCTCTCATTTTCTAGTATTATGGGTATGTTCATATTGGCGACTTAAAATACAGTGAGGTCATTTCATCCCACTGTGTTTCAGGGGACATTTGCATAGTGTTGTTAACATTAGAGCAGGGTGTATTCACTCAATGTGTGCATGGCCATTTTGATTTCTCCATCCCTGCAACCCCATCCCCCAAGCTCCTATTCATGAAACTGTCATCTGCACATGTGCAACGGCTGTCTCAAATGTTCACACCATTCTTAAGTATGAAGCGAATGCAGCTTAAGTTTTCCAGTGTTATGCGACTCTGCCAATTTCACAGAAGGGTGGGGTGGGAAAGAGAAGGGATTTGAAAATCACACCATTTACACCCACAAGCTGTTACCAATGCAAAATCAAGTATGAACATAACACGCTCAAGGCAAACCCCTCCTTGCTTGCAGTGCTTGGGATAACATGGTTGTTTTTTAAAAAAAAAATAGTTGAAGGCATTAAAAAAAACCTCTGGAGCAGAGTTGGCTGAGTATTTGGCTCTCTTAAATAGAGATGGAAGCTTTTCTTTTTGGACATACTATTTTTAGTTCTGCCCTCAATTTAAGGTTATCAACTTTTCATTGTAAATATTAAACTACGTATCAGGATTACACACAGAGATTGCAGAATGTTTCATTTTGGGGAGAGGAACAATTTTGTATGGAACTTAATATGCACAATGAGCATCAAGGCAGCAGTTCTATATACACATAAGTGTGTATAAGTACTCAAATTTGGCTTCAGAGTAG
The DNA here is from genome assembly GCF_964270895.1 of Podarcis filfolensis. Taxonomy (NCBI): domain Eukaryota; kingdom Metazoa; phylum Chordata; class Lepidosauria; order Squamata; family Lacertidae; genus Podarcis; species Podarcis filfolensis. The sequence goes on along the minus strand of NC_139614.1, from coordinate 38,276,076 downwards.
GGATGTACACAACTGCAAGGACCACCTATTCCCTCAGCAACCCAACAGGCCATTAAAATTTGTCTGATACCTTTAGAAGGCAAGGTGGAAAGAGGCCTACAATAAGGCCTTCTGAGTTGCGGTAGCCAGAATGTACTTTCCAGAGATGTTTGCCTGGCTCCAATTGCTCCTTACCAGTGCTAAGGGACAACCTTCCCTGCTTTTAGATTCTTGGTACAGTATTGCATGCATGCCTTTTTATCCGACTACAGGTTCTTCCCCCTGCTGCTTTTAAATAGCCAACTACTGTACCATAAAGACTTTTAGAGAAATCTTATGCTAGCTGTTCTGCCAGTCAGCTGGCCCAAGGGGTGGAATACAAATCCTCCAAATAATAAGGTAAACAAGTTAAAATGGTTGCCTAGGTAGAAAAAAAGAGCCAGGAGCACTAGAGTTCTTGCTAAAGAAATGCTTTTGCGAGGAAAGGCCATTCCCCAATATATTGTGCCGCTTTTTCCAAACAGTTTTAACCGTCTTTTAAATCTGACAATCTTAAATTTGACCGTCTTTCAAATGGCAAATTTTCAAGACTGGCCAGTGAATTCATAATAGAGCTGGTTGGCAGGAGAAGGCAGGGGGTGGCGGAGGGAGAGAAAAGATGCAGGTCTTTCGCAGCGGCTCCTGTGGGTGTGGCGTGGCTGGGATGGAGAAAAACCCCAATTCCGGGGGACCCTTCTCCTCGCCCCCCGAAGAGGCACAGAAATGAGGCGGCGCTTCCCACCCTCTCCTCGGGGTCTCTGTCGCCTTCGCAGCCCCACCTTCCCGGTTCCTGGCCCTCGAACCGTCTCCTCGCTCCTCCCGGGCTTCACTCACCGTTTTTGGGCAGGCTCTGGATCACCTTGACGGCCGCCTCGAAGCGCGTCTCGTGCAGCGAGCCGCCGCCGCCTCTCTCCTCCGTCTCCGCCATGTCCCGCCTCTTCCCTCCAATGGGCCCCTTGTCGCGTCGGCCGCCGGAATCGCGCTGCCGCCGCCGCCGCCTCTTCTTCCCTTCGCCCAGGAGTTCCCTGTAACCGAGTGAACGCAGGACATAACGGGGGTCTGGCAAAGGAGGCGGTGGCGGAGGGGACGCGAGGGCCGCGGCTGCCTCCGCCCCCTTCAGCCAAGGAGAGGCAGGAAAGCCAGGCCGGGCCTTTGCGGCTCCCCTCACAGCCCCAGTCGCCCCAGCCCCACAGAAGATGGGCTCCCCTCGGCCCCAGTCGCCCCTCGGTCGCCTCGTGAAGGAGTCGTGGAGGCGACGGTGTTCGCTCCCTCGTAAAACAGCCCGAAGTGAAGGAATAATAATAATAAGGCGTACGCCTGTGGTTTTGAGGCTTGCCTATTTTGGTTCCACTCTGGCGTGGTGGTGGAAAAGAAATATGTAAACTAACTAAACCCAAAGTCCACCCTGGATTGTCACTCCTTACAGTGCCCCGGCTTCACTCTTCTACAGCACACAACTTGTCGGTTTAATCTTTATTGATTTATATAATGTCAGCTTTGGAAAGAAGACAGGTCCCTGCCCCGAGAGGCTTACAATATGAAAGACGCGAGGCAGCGAAAAGGAAGGGGAGGAAAGATCAACGGGGAATAATAAACTATTTTTTTTTCCAGTTACAGTATGGAATTGGGAGTAAAGGGTTGTGCCAAAGGCGCCATGGAAAGGGGTGTTTACTACCCTCCTTTCGCTCACGTCTTGTATAGGTTCATCTCCCAATTACGGCCCAATTACTTAGCTCGCGTGACCTGTCCTTCTGAATGTTTTTAAGCCCGACCGCCAAAGAAGTCAATGGGGCTTGCTCCGAAATCATTATACTTAGGGGGGTTAACGATTCGTAACCCAATGCTGACACAGAAGTAAGTACTACTAGGCATGGGCGTAGCCGGGGGGGGGTAGAGAGGGGCCGCTGCCCCCCCCAATCAATAAAAATAAATTAAAATACATAGCAAACTGAGGTCCTGCACCCACTAACAAATGCACCCCCCCAAAAAAAAAATCCTGGCTGCGCTCATGCCACTGGGTTCAGAGGGGCTTACTCCCATATATGCATGCACAGAATTGCAGCCTAAATGGGTCATATCCTCTAGATTTTGTACTCTCGTCTTCAAAGTGGATGAGAGGTGTCATTAGCAACATGCGCTAAAAGAAAAGGGATTTGGACGGATGGGGGTTAATCGTTTCACCTTACTTTCCTGCTCTTCTCCGGGGAGTTAAATCCGGGGAGCCTGATCAGGAAGTTCGAACAAGTGGTTTTAAAAGACTGTATTGGAGTAACTGCTGGTATACACTGAATTCACTCGTACACCAGTCCTCCGTTAAATTCCACTTTTCCCAGGCCATCCCATTGCTATTTCCCAGGACTTAACAGCACCTGTCATTTCCTTTCTTAGACGTCTGTTGTGACCTGACAAGTGCGACATCACGCACCCCTGGCGAACAGCTAAACAAGCAATTCAAAACTTCCCAACAACTTTTATCTACACTCACCCCATCCTCACTCACAGGGGGCTTTTAGATAAGCTTTGCAAAGCCAGCCTCAGCGCCAGTGATTTCCTGTTCCCAGTACACAACGGTATACAACCACCCATTATTACTAGGCATCTATTATTACACACTCTTGGGGTGGGGATCGGGGGCGAGCCTTCCCAGCAACACATATCCAGTCCCAATTCCCTCAATTACAGACAGAACCTGACAGCTGCAAGGACAAAAATAACAATACAATGTTTTTTCTCCTCCAACTTTTTGAGAGCAAAGCGTCATCCCTAAGCACGGCCTAGAAGGCTGGCGGCGCCGAAGAACAGCTGACCTTCCGCCTCATTTCCCAAATAGCAAAACAGAACAAACAGCACAAGTTGTTCCCCGCTCCTACCTTCCGTGACAGGTTCGCTCACCTTTTTTTGCCCAAGGCTCAGGCTTCTCCTGTTAAAGGTCTCCCAACAGCAGCGATCAGCTCATTCTTGCCCCGCCTCCTCGAGGAGCATGCTGGGAAATGTAGTCCGTCCCTTACTACTTCCGGTCTCTGACATCCATGATCCTCCCTGCCATGGCAACCTTCAACTGTTTTCTCCCCATCGGCAGAAGCATTCTCCCTCCGGGCGTTTGCGAGGAGCAGCCAGTAGCAACGGGCGGAACGGCTTGAGGAGCCCGGTCGGCGCTGCCTTGAGGGCCCCGAAGGATGGCTTATAGGAGCAAGTGGTCCCAGAGGAAGAAGAAAGGCCCTAAGCTTGAACTCAGCCCCGCTCAAAAGCAGCAGATGCGCGATGCCTTCGACCTGCTGGACTCCGACGGCACCGGGACCATCGACGTGAAAGACCTGAAGGTGTCCATTCGGGCCCTGGGCTTTGAACCCACCAGAGAAGAGATCAAGAGGATCGTGGGCGAAGTGGATAAAGAAGGCTCGGGGAAGATCGGCTTCGACGCTTTTTACTCCGTGATGACCAAGAAGATGTCCGAAACGGATCCCAAAGAGGAGATCCTGAAATCCTTCAAGCTGTTCGAGGACCCGGAAAGGGGCAAGATCGCCTTTAAAGACCTCAAGCGCGTCGCCTCCGAGATTGGGGAGAAGCTGACGGACGAGGAACTGCAGGAAATGATCACCGAAGCGGACCTGAATGGAGACGGGGAAGTGAGCGAGCAGGAGTTTCTGATGATCATGAGGAAACACGGCTACTAGCCTAATAGCCTCCTTGTCCTCCTCCTCCTCTCTGTCCTTCTCGGCTTCCTCCGCCTCTTGAGAGCACCTGCAAATAGTGTTGGGGAGCTCCTCACTTTCCTCCAGCCATCTTCGTCCTCCTCCTCCTCTCTCAGCCAGAAACTCTCACAGGTTAAAGTCAGGGGTGTGGGGAGGGGAGGCAGTAATGCACTGCTGGAACATTAAATGTGGCTCACCAGAAGAAGAAGAAGAAAGAATTCTCCCTCCTCCTGCTCAACCTTGCTCTTTCTGTTTTCAGTGAATAAACATACCAGTTTTAGACTCCTTTGGGAATAGTAATGATTTATACTCTTATCGCAATAGGTAGAAACATCAGGGTTATATTGTATAAATTGCTAAAATCTTCAGATCACTTTCAATATGATCAAAACACAGTTACTACCACACACACACTTAAAATCATCAAGGCAATACTTCAGGGATTAGTTATTGAATGTTCATATTCATATTATATCTGTATTATTTTTCACATTTGCACACCTGCTACTCCCATCTAAAAACAACCCTTAGTATCTCTACTATAGGAAATTATATTTAGTACATTTGTGTTCAAGAATTACATGCTACCTTTCCATATGAAGATTTGCCAAAGGCATCTTAAAATCCATATAATATATTTTTTTTAAAAAAACTATGCCTAACCATTTTCAACTAAAACAGGAGCATGCTCAATGCTAGAGTATCTGTTTTGTCTCAGTTTCGAACCCCAGCACCTCCAAGTAGGGATGGAACAGACCCCATCTGAAACCCTGCACTGCTACTATCGGTCAGTGCACAAACAGTGAGCTTGATGGCACTAATGCTCTGATAAGGCAGCTTCCTATGTTCCTAAGTATCAGCCAGGACTGCTCTGTCAGGGCCTTTACAGCAGTTTGTTTTAAATAAATCGGTCCACACTGTTTAGAACTGCTCCTCCCGGGATGGCTAGCTATCATATACAAAGGTTTCTTTAAAAAATAAAATGATGTATCAAACGATATGAACAGCAGAGCACTAAAAACATAAATGTCAGAGAAATCAAGTAAAAAATATTTAAACAGTATCCGAAAAGGCCTTGGAAAGTGAGGTAATGGCCTTTGTGTTTACTTAACATTGGAATGGCATAAGAGTGGGTGTCGAGTGAGCCACAAAACATAAAAGCAAGCGTCACAAGCCACAAAACATAAAAGCAAGCGTCACAGTTGCCAGCTGCCTGATCTCTGAGAGAGCCAAGGACAATCAGAGAAGGGTTTCTAAAGATGATGGGGGATTTACCAGCAGGCTCATGTGGAAGAGGGAATTCAAAGGCTGTGGGATGGTACCTCTCTCCACTCATGCCATGTAACTAACTACCAGACTGGATTGCTGCAATGTGTCCTACGTGGGGCTGCCCTTGAAGACTATTTAGAAACCTCAACTGTTCCAAAATGCAGATTACTGGCTAGGTTTTTATTTAGCAGTCATCTAACCTCAGTTTTAAAACAGCTGCATTGGTTGGCAGTTCACTTCTGGGCCTAATTCGTACCATTTTAGGTGTTAAGATCAACAGAGGAGGCCCTCTTGCTATTTCCACTGCCCTCAGAGGGGGGGGGATGGCCCAGGAGAGAGCATTCTCTGGCAGCCTCCTAGTTTTGCAATTGCCCCCCCCCCGAGAGGAATTATACAATTTTTGTGGTAATCTGAAGATGCAGCTCTTTACAGCTAGAGGTTGTAAAGGACCCACCCTATTATTCTGATTGGTAATTTATTTTAAACCGTTTTTAATGTTGTGTTTTAAAATGCTGTTATTTACTCTGGAACTTTAGGGTGGTGAAGGTGGTTAATAAAACAAAATATCAATAGCCACCCCCTTCTTTGCTAGCTTTCGGGAGAATTTTTCAAATTCACGGAGGATGAGGCTATCATGATGGCTTATGTTTCACTTTCATTGTTGGAGACTGTATTACCAATTACTGTGAATTGGTGTGAGTGTTGTTGCACTTAATTCCTGATAGGAATTAGCTACTATGAGAATGAGATCAGGATCCTGGTCTAGGTGGAGCTTTGGCCTGATCCAGCAGAGCTTTTCTTGTGCTCTTACTTAGTTTCAGCAGCTAGTTGTTGGGTAGTTGTTTGTTTTTCATATTGTGTTCCAATGTGATTTTGTCACTTTCGTAAGCCACCTCGAACTTGGGAAAGATGGGAATGTTAAATGCCTGTTTTTTCCCAAAGTACTGTATACATAGTAAAGGTAAAGGGACCCCTGACCATTAGGTCCGGTCGTGACCGACTCTGGGGTTGCAGCGCTCATCTCGCTTTATTGGCCGAGGGAGCCGGCGTTTGTCCGCAGACAGCTTCTGGGTCATGTGGTCAGCATGACTAAGCCGCTTCTGGCGAACTAGAGCAGTGCATGGAAACGCCATTTACCTTCCCACTGGAGCGGTACCTATTTATCTACTTGCACTTTGCCGTGCTTTCGAACTGCTAGGTTGGCAGGAGCTGGGACCGAGCAACGGGAGCTCACCCCATCGCGGGGATTCGAACCGCCGACCTTCTGATTGGCAAGTCCTAGGCTCTGTCGTTTAACCCACAGCGCCACCTGCGTCCCTACCGCATACATAGATGGCTATAAATAAGATGACTCCACACTGTTTGAAGAGATATAGTCTGGAATTCTACCGCTTTCTACCATTGAAAACTGCAATGTGCTTTGTGACACCAGCTGAGAGAAGGGCTGAATGACGTGACATTTTTCTTCGATTCTTTCTGGGTAAAAAATAGTCAAAGGCGGCTGCTGAATAAAAAGTTGCTCCTTGTGAGAACCTCTGCCTTTTGCTTCTGTAAGCTACAGGTGGTAGCAAAATCAGGTGAGTAGTCAGAGGTGTTTTGGGGGGTGGAACCTAGCTCCCCCCTTTTAACCACAGTTTCTGTAAACTCTACTCACCCAGGATGACTGAATGTGCTGCAGAATGCAGCGCTACTGAGATCCCAGCCACAGGCCATCTTTAATTTGCCAGTGGCAAATTTGTGCCATGGTCCTAGACCTTTTCCTATTGCCTAGCAACGTCCGTGTGCTAAGAGCAGATGAGATGCCTGTATTTTGCGACCTGTCAGATCTTCTCTTTCCCGCTTCTTAGAGCATTTCTCAAGACAAGATGAAATCGACATTAATGCCTCTTGTTTGGGGCTTCTTCTTGAATTACAGGAATTGCCCAAGGCCTTTACTTGTTGGTACACCTTAAGCTTGAAGCGCCACCAAGTGGCTTTGAGGAGCAAATGCAGATGGAGAATGAATCTGTTCTCAGAGTTAATTGCTTTTCCCTCATACCCTTTCACCTCTCACACTGTAAAACTTAAAAGACCTCATTATGGGTATATTGTGGCTTTTTGTGCTTAACGATGGCAACACTAAGAGAAGTCACACAATTTAAATATTAATAGAACATTTCAGATACATTTTACTTGTATGATCTGATTATACTTTGGCTAAATCAATAAGATACAGCAAATATGGAATTGTAAAAATAAGGTAACTCCACATATAAGTGTGTCTTCATTATAATGTGTATAATAGCTTGTTTCTCACCTGCTTTTTTTTAAAAAGCTAGGTGTTTGTTTTTATTAAGAAATTCTAAGGAAACATAATTTCTCCTTTTTCTCTGATATGAGGGAAGCTGTTGATATCCACAACCAAATGTCTGAAGGTGGTTATGGGATGGATGAAGGTTAGTAGAGTGAATCTAAAGCCAGCCAGAGATGGGCATGGCCACTGGCTCTCAATTAGCAATTGTACTAACTGGTTAAAAACATTACCGGGCAGATTTAAAAAAATAAAAATTTAAAAGTAGGAGACCCTCATTTTAGAAGGTTTGCATTTGTTGAGCCTGTTTCCATTTTTATACTGTTGCTTTATTTCTTTGTAGGATCATTTTATTTTTAATTGTACGCAGCCTTGAGCAAAACAGTTGCATTGGAAAGGCAGTGTATAAGTTTTCTAAAGAAATAATCATTGCACTATCATCAACAGCTCAGCACCTGCAGTTTATGAAATAGCAAAGCTATACTCTGTGTGGTGCCTTAGTGTTCATGCTTGTACATTGGTAAATAGGCATGTGTGCACTTTAGACAAGAGGCATCCAGCCATCTATTCCTCTCCAAGATTTAACTTCTGGAGACCCTGAGGGAGGGAACTTAAGCCTGTAGAATTATAACTCCAGCAACTCACACAAACATTAAAACAAGTCATCCTTAGCAACAAAACAGAGACAGTTATTTACTAGGAACAAAGACGGGAAATCGAGGCTGACTGATAAACAGGAGCTGTTCTCAAGCATATTAACTTGTTTGTTCATATCCAAACACAATCATTTTCTATGCTATATCAACATTATCCAATTCCCTTTCATACTTATACCGAAACTGAAATCTAAACCTGCTGCATTAATCAAGTATTGCAGAGGTATTTCTAATAAATACCGCTATACATGACTGCCAAAGATATCTTGTGCTGATGATCAGATACCACAGTGATCAGTGTATGCTTAAAATGCAGATAGCGTTGGTGAAAGAAGAGAAGCTGGAATGTAGAACTGTTATACTAAAAGGCCGCTTGCGCATTATCACCTGAAGTCCAGCTTAATCCCTTGTATTCTTGGCCCAGTAGCAATGTTCCATCAATATGGGGGGAAAGGATAGCCATGCTGCTCTTGAACCCCTTCAAAAAGCAGCTATATGTGTTACCCTTGCACAGGAGAGGAAACACAAATTATTTCCAAAGAATGGAAATTTTTATTAGTGGGAAGGATTGACTTTAGGATTCTGTGCTTCAGGTATCAAAACGCCCTTGGCTAGTCACCATAGAAAAGTATTGAAGAAATGGATGTGATCTGAGGAATGAACCAGAGTCTTCTGCTTCCCCACAACCATTATATTTTCCCCAGGGAGCCATAAACCTTTTAAGCACAAGGAATCCTTTCATGATAATTAAGACAAGAGCTCTAACTTTCACACTGTGCTGTAAGAAGCAATATTGGCCGAGATGAGAAGCTGAATTCTGAAACAAATGAGAGTGTCTTTATTATACAGCTACAGCAAAACACAAACACAAGAGAGATTCGTTCCTTTGTATTCTACCAGTTGGCCTCCTTTGTTTTTCTTGTTCTGCTTAGTAACTGTTTATGATCATAAGGTGCTTGGGAAAAATGCTGAAAGACAAGCAACTTTTGGTTCCGCCTCATCTTGAAATCTTTCCATTCCCGCTGGTCATTGCAAGAAGTGCACTCTGTAACAAAGATACCGGGTGTGAGCTTTTTTTCTTCTTCCTCCTCTCTCCCATTCCTTTTTCCTTTTGTGTGATGTCTTTTAGATTGTAAGCCAGAGGGCAGGAACTGCCATATAACTGGCAATTACAAAACAAAAAAAAAAATTTTTTCTTCCAGCAGCACCTTAAAGACCAACTAAGTTAGTTCTTGGTATGAGCTTTCATGTGCATGCACACTTCTTCAGATGCACACGAAAGCTCATACCAAGAACTAACTTAGTTGGTCTTTAAGGTGCTACTGGAAGAAAAAAAAATTTTTTTGTTTTGACTATGGCAGACCAACACGGCTACCTATCTGTAACTGGCAATTACAAGCCACTCTAGAAGCTTCTTTTGGATGGAAAGTGGGATAAAAAAGGCACACACACACACATTCTTCTGAAAATCCACTTCAGATATTTCTTGCAAGGTCTCCAGTACTGCTGAAGGTGCATAATGGTGACCTACATGGATATGCAATGAATATGCAATATTTTATTGTTGTTTAGTCGTTTAGTCATGTCCCACTCTTCGTGACCCCATGGACCAGAGCACGCCAGGCACTCCTATCTTCCACTGCCTCCCATAGTTTGGTCAGACTCATGCTTTCATATCTCCAATTTTCTTGAACAGATCTCTGGTTTTTCCCATTCTATTATTTTCCTCTATTTCTTTGCATTGCTCATTTAAGAAGGCCCTCTTGTCTCTCCTTGCTATTTTTCAGAGATCTGCATTAAATTTCCTGTATCTTTCATTATCTCCCTCACATTTTGCTTGCCTTCTCTCCCCTGCTATTTGTAAGGCCTCGTTGGACAGCCACTTTGCTTTCTTGCATTTCCTTTTCATTGGGATGGTTTTCGTTGCTGCCTCCTGTATAATGCTACGAGCCTCCATCCATAGTTCTTCAGGCATTCTGTCCACCAAATCTAAATCCTTAAACCTGTTCCTCACTTCCACTGTGTATACCTGCCAAGAAAACTCCATGGACAAAGACAACAGGCATATAAAAGTTATGACACTGGAAGATGAGCCCCTCAGGTCGGAAGGCGTCCAACATGCTACTGGGGAAGAGCGGAGGACAAGTACAAGTAGATCCAGAGCTGATGAAGCGGCTGGGCCAAAGCCGAAAGGTTGCTCAGTTGCGGATATGCCTGGAAGCGAAAGGAAAGTCCAATGCTGTAAAGAAAAATATTGCATAGGAACCTGGAATGTAAGAACCATGAACCTTGGTAAGCTGGATGTGGTCAAAAATGAGATGGCAAGAATAAATATTGACATCCTGGGCATCACTGAACTAAAATGGATGGGAATGGGCAAATTCAGTTCGGATGACCATAATTATCTACTACTGTGGGCAAGAATCCAATTAAAGAAATGGAGTGGCCCTCATAGTCAACAAAAGAGTGGCGAAAGCTGTACTGGGATGCAATCTCAAAAATGATAGAATGATCTTGATATGAATCTAAGGCAGACCTTTTAACATCACAGTAATCCAAATTTATGCACCAACTCCTGGTGCTGAAGAAACTGAAATTGACCAATTCTATGAAGACTTACAACACCTTCTAGAAATGACACCAAAGAAGGATGTTCTTCTCATTATAGGGGATTGCAATGCTAAAGTAGGGAGTCAAGAGATAAAAGGAACAACTGGCAATTTGGGTCTTGGAGTTCAAAACAAAGCAGGGCAAAGGCTAATAGAGTTCTGTCAAGAGAACAAGCTGGTCATCACAAACACTCTTTTCCAACAACACAAGAGACAACTCTGCAGCCAAAGATGGAGAAGCTCTATACAGTCAGCAAAAACAAGACCTGGAGCTGACTGTGGCTCAGATCATCAGCTTCTTATAGCAAAATTCAAGCTTAAACTGAAGAAAGTAGAAAAAATCACCAGGCCAGTAAGATACAATCTAAATCAAATCCGTTATGAATATGCAATATTACTTGTCTCTTATCCAGTCTAAACTTACCAAATTCCTTCAACCTGGCAGAAGCATGATTCAGAAATGCCATTTAAAAAAAAAAAAAAAACACCATTTACCTCTGATAAAAATGAATCCTTAATCTCTGTTTTCCTCTATATCTGACTTACTGGCACAGAGAACCTGTTGACCTCCAGAATTTTGTTGGACTGCAACTCCCATCATCCCTCACCACTGGCTGTGCTGGCTGGGGCTGATGGGAATTGGAGTCCATCAACATGGGGGGGATGGTTCACTGTCCCTGTTTTGTAAAAAGCATGCAACCTCATCTGCTTCTTGACATGGCGTTTGTAGAAAGATAACATTCCTCCACACAGCATATTTGAAAAGGGGGGTGGAAGAAAACCCAGAAGTGTCTAGACTTATATTTATTTATTTTAAGGCATGAATATAGAAGAGAAAAGATAGGAAAAGGAAAGATTGGTACAGAGATGGCAAACAATTGCAGTATTCATTGATTAGGGGAGATAGGGCAAGTTACATAATGAAGCGCTGTCACACAGCGCATTTTTGTCCTTCCTGTTTTTTGTTCCTTCTCAGACCAGCAATCTTGCATTTATTTTTGGGCTCCCCACCAGCTTTGGCTGCCTAGCAATGCCTGGCTGGAGTGTGCTTGCTCCTGCTACTGCAAAATGCTACAGGCTGCCTAGCAACAGGCAATCAGAGTGGGCTGCATTGCCCATTTAGAAAGCACACCCAGCAGGAAGTCAGAAAAGGTGGGCTCCTTTCCTTCCCAGGCTGGCGACTCACCTTGAATAAGCGGAAGCTTTTTACTGAACTAGAACCCAAATCTCTGTACACTAAAGCCCTGGGGCTGGAGACACACACACACACACACACACACACACACACGAGACAGACGGAACTGATTGCCTTACCAATACATACCTGTTCTGCAGCATTTATTGGATGAAAAGATGCAACATCGTATCAGCTTCCCCCAAGCAAATAAGAATGAATGTTCAATAAATAGCCAATCTCATCTAACCTCCCCGCAAACTTTGCACAAACTAATCAGAATGAACGCTCAATAAACAGGTCATCTGGAAGTGACCTTCATTGTTGTGAAACTGGAGCCATATCTGCTGTTCATGCCCCCTTATACTGCAATTTGTATTATTAGGGGAAGAGACTGATTCGTCATTTATTATGAACTCTAACTGGAGGACCCACTGAAACGTGGATATCTTTATTATTCTAGTAACGTTCAGCTAAATTCCCTCTATCTTGAGTGAAAATATAAAGCATTGAGAACTCCCATTTAATTCCCCTGTAAATTTCTCTAGTATTCCTTTTGTGTTCAGATCAAATCTTACTGATCTGTGTCAGTAAGAAATTAATTAGTTCAGTTGCAGGTATCAACACACCTTTCAATTATTGCTGTGTTTTCCAGACTTTATATTTCAGTGGCAGTAATCCAGGAGCACACCAAAGTTTGTGGTTTCAACTGTCAAGCAAAGCAGGGTGTAGCTATAGACAGTATCTGTGTTTCAGGCCATGTGTGCTTAGGCTTCATGAGTGCCTATATCTAGCAGGGCTGCCAACTTTTCCATTAGTCCCCACAGTGGTGCTTTTAACTGCGGCACAATCGGGGCAGAGGAAGGGGGGTGCGGTGGGGGTGGTTCGCCCCAGGTGTCACCACTGAGGGGGTGACAAAATGCCGGGCGGCACTCAACGCGGGGCCTGCAGCGCGCCCGAGCCACGCATCTCTCCTGGGAGTGACGCAGAGGCTTGGGTGCCCGCAGGCTCCACACTGCCCCAAACGGTCCGCCCGTGGCCTCCCCCTCAGCTGTAGGGTGGCTGAGTGGGAGGAGGCAGGCAGACTCCTTGGAGGCCCCACAGAACGTCCTGCCCCCTGGCTGGCCCCTCCCCTCCCAATGAAGCTTTCTACAACTTGGAAGCAAGCATCATAATTGCTAATCCCAACCACCGTTAAAATGCAAAGCTGCATGGTCCAGCCAAAAGTGGTCAGTTTTGGGCTGCATCCGCTGTTACTCATCATCACAGCAGACCCACTGTAATGAATAATGGACACAAGTAAATTAGGTCCATTCATTTCAATGGGTCTACTTTGAGCAGAACATAGCTGGATACAACTTCTTATTTGTATCTCTAAATTTCCACTGGTTTTACATTCTGAGTGGCTGAATGTTCCCCTACCCTGGGTCAGCATTAAGGGTCAGCCCTACTGGGCAGCTGGTAAGTGCCAAAATCTGTACCTGCCTTATCCACCTAGTTGTCACACTTCCCGAAACAATACGTGAACACAAACAGTCATGGTTCCAAAGTCACACTTGTCTGAATTTTGTAATGCAGTTTTCCAATCTATAAGTGCATCTATTAGTGAAAATAACATGCAGACTGTACTAGATAAAAAATTCCTTCCAGTAGCACCTTAGAGATATCTGAAGAAGTGTGCATGCACACAAAAGCACATACCAGTGACAAACTTAGTTGGTCTCTAAGGTGCTACTGGAAGGAATTTTTTAATTTTGTTTTGTCTACAGTAGACCAACACGGCTACCTACCTGTAACTAGACTGTACTACAGTAGGAGAAATAGCTTTGCAAAAATGCGTATAGTAGGAAAAATTGCAAACAAACGTTAGGAGAATTTTGCATTAAAATGCTGCTGGATTTTTATTAGAACTTCCCTCCCCCGCCCCCCAAAAGATACAAACCAAGGCTGATGTGAAAATGTGGAAAACCAAACTTAAGATCAGAAAAATGTGAAGGAAGTAAGGTTGTTCACCCATCCCTAAAGTCGGTGCTGTGGCACCTACCAGTTACAATTTGAAATGATATTCCTGGTTTTAGGACTGCCACGTTTAAGGAGGGTACATTGAGCTCTATGTTACACATTATTATCATCTTTGCAGTTGGCACTAATTGGCATTCTTGCTAGTGACTTCTGCAGGAAAAGCAGCAGCAGCAGAGGATTCTGGGACTGCCTTGAAACGGAATGTCCTGTCACAATCCCTTTGATGTTCTTTCCATATGAAAATCAATCAGCATGAAGCCATAAGCAAAGCAGATGGTGAGGTTTCATAATCAAGGCTTCCATCCTAAAATTCATTTGTGCCAGCTATGGAGAAGGGAGATGCTTTGCTATAAAGTCCTATAATGATGTGAGTGTCAGAATCCTCAGTGCTTTCCTCTTTCACGAAGATAACATTTTACATATTCGTACTATTATTTCTGCCCTTCTCACATACTAGCCTTCTGCAGTACATCCACAGTGTCTTCCAGGTGATCCACGGTGTGTCTGTAATAAATATTCATATTGATTATTTAATTGCATTTCTATTGATTCTTTTATCTTTATATTGCATTTTATTGTATTACAGTTTGAATTCTATGGAATTTAGATGGCAATACAATGACACCCACTATAAAAAATAAAAGTAGCAATAGAAATACAATTAAAAATCACACAGCATCTAGCCCAGTGCATTACAATTGCTACAACCAGTAGCAAAATTGTGACCTGCCAAGACTCTCAGCAATTTTCAAGTGGCTGGGGGCGGGGCGAGCCTGGAAACCACTGCAGAGATCATATACATACATGTATATAGCTGTTTCATAAAATTTGTACACTGTTTGATTGTAAAAAATAATAATAACAGAGTGGTTTACAAAAGATAAACCAGTAAAAGCAAGAAAAAATTACAATTCTACTTTTAAACTTACATGTTAAACTACTAAACAGACTAAAATTACCTCAACTTCCTAAGCATATGAGTAGGCTTGTCTGAACAGGAATGTCACCGAAAAGAGTATACAGTGGTACCTCGGGTTACATACGCTTCAGGTTACACACGCTTCAGGTTATACACTCCGCTAACTCAGAAATAGTGCTTCAGGTTAAGAACTTTGCTTCAGGATAAGAACAGAAATTGGGCTCTGGTGGCACGGCGGCAGCAGGAGGCCCTATTAGCTAAAGTGGTGCTTCAGGTTAAGAACGGTTTCAGGTTAAGTACGGACCTCCAGAACAAATTAAGTACTTAACCTGAGGTACCACTGTAGTGAAGGCACCTGCTTGATTTCAATAGGCAGGGAGTTCCAAAGTTGTGGGTGTTGCCACACCAAACAACCGAGTTTGCACAAACGTAGTAGTGCCAACTGCTGATCAAAGTGGTTGACTGGGCACATGTAGGGTAAAGCTATCTCATAGGTCCCAAATATTTTTATTTAGCTGTACTCCCATCTCTGTTGCAGAATGAGATGTCCTGAAAGCCCACTGATGTCAGGAGGCTTAGGCCCATCAAATTCTGTATGAATTGCAACTATGGCTGCATAGTCCTGCCCAACCCGCTTGTGTGCTGTGGAAGCTTCACTTTTGGAGGTTTGGGTGGGTGCACCTGTCTGTCTACATCATACACGTTGCGGTTTCCCCCCGCCCCCTGTAATCATAAGGACTAAAGGTAAAGGTAAAGGGACCCCTGACCATTAGGTCCAGTCATGGACGACTCTGGGGTTGCGGCACTCATCTCGCTTTACTGGCCGAGGGAGCTGGCGTACAGTTTCTGGGTCATGTGGCCAGCATAACTAAGTCACTTCTGGCGAACCAGAGCAGCGCACGGAAACGCCATTTGCCTTTCCGCCGGAGCGGTACCTATTTATCTACTTGCACTTTGACGTGCTTTTGAACTGCTACGTTGGCAGCAGCTGGGACCAAGCAACAGGAGCTCACCCTGTCGCGGGGATTCGAACCGCCAACCTTCTGATTGGCAAGTCCTAGGCTCTGTGGTTTAACCCACAGCGCCACCTGTGTCACAATCATATATATATATCTTCTCTATATAGAATCATCATTATTCTTATTTATTAAATTTGTGTATCTCTCTTCATCCGTAGATCTCAGGGCAGTTCACAACAGAATCACAGTCGGAAGAGACCCAGAGGGTCATCTAGCCCAACCCCCCCTGCACTGCAGGAACCACAGCTAAAGAATTCCTGACGGGTGTCCAGTTTGTGGGGGGATGGGGCTGGAGGCTAATATTTATATTTTGCTAGGCTTGGGGGGTGGGGAAACCACAGTATTTCCGGCACGCGCATGTCAGCACTCAAAGCTTTCTGCCTCTCAAGGGCAGCTTAAATCGGTTAGAGCGCGGTGCTGATAATGCCGAGGTTTGCAGGTTCAATCCCCGCACGGGACAGCTGCGTATTCCTGCATTGCAGCGGGTTGGACTGGTCCGACTGGATGACCCTCAGGATCCCTTCCAAGTCACTCTTCCATCCCTGGGAAACCCTGCCGGGTTCGCCCGCGCGGATCCCAGGGAAACGAAGCCACTGCCAGAGCGCAAGGAGATGACAGCGGCCGCGTCCTATTACTAATATAGACCGAGCAAAGCGGGAAAGAGGAAGGGAGGGAGGCAAGAAAGAGCCGTGACTACATTTCCCGGCGTGCCTTGCGGTCGCCTTTTCCTGCGGGGCGGGGGGGGGAGGGGGACGGCGGCTGAGAAGGAAGGCGGGCGAAAAAGGAGGCAGGCGAGGGACGGGCGAATGCGAGAGCGGCTCGGTGTGGGTGGGAGGCGGGGGGAAGCGAAGTGTCTGTGGCGAGAGCGAGGCGAGGAGAAGGAGGAGGAATCCCACAATACCAGGCGGGCTGGCTGGAGAGCTTGCGGAGCTCCCGCTGTCTCTTTAATGCAAGAGGAAGCGATGCGGAGGGGTGGAAAATGGCAGAGCTGCAGATGTTACTAGAGGAGGAAATCCCTTCTGGCAAGCGGGCTTTGCTCGAGAGCTACCAGAACCTCACCAGGGTCGCCGACTACTGCGAGAACAACTACATCCAGGTAGGCAGGAGGGAAGGCAGCGCCGGCGGGGAGACCTCGCTTGCCTTTTCTGGGGGGGTGGCGGAGGGGGAAGCCAGTCGCCTCCCTTCGCCTTCACGGCAGGGGGAAGAGGGGGGGAGGACCTCCCCTAGACACACACACACACACTCGCTCTCTTGCACACACACACAAACACGCACACACACAGGAAGTGGGCAAGGGCTGTTGTGAAGGGGAGAGAAGCACCCAGCCCAGACACTGGGCAAGCCTCTCCGGGCACATTGTAGCGCCCAGCTCAGGCTGCGAGACATGGTGTCGCCCTCTTCTCCCCTCCACCCCGACCCTCCCCCAGTCCAATCCCTCGGCGTTTCCCTTTAAACTTTTGAACCAAACGAGGGCTTCCTCTCTTCCACCCACCCAGCTCCACCTCGGGGCTGTGTTTCCCTTGAAGCGCCTGGGGTGGGGTGGGGGGGTTTAATGGACGGTGGCTATTCCGTCTGCTCCGATCTGAGGGTGTGTCTGTAAGGGTATCTTCTTCTACAGCCCTCCCTGTGTTTCTGTGAACGTCTGGAGGCAGAAGTGGCTGGCTGGGTGGGGGAGAAATGGTTCATGGGTTTAGCAAGAGCCCTGCCTGTTTACCTTCAGACTGCTTCCCCTCATATATATATATCTTCTCTCTCTCTCTCTCTCTCTGTCTCTCTCTGCCTCTCTCCATTAGTTTCCCTTTGGGGTTCTGATCATATATCAATTTGTATGTGTTTGTGTGCGGCTTAAAAGCCATTGAGAAAACTGGAAGTAGAAAGAGAGAGTATATTACATCAGACTTCTCTCAGGGTTTTTTTTTCTGAGGGGTGAGGTGAGGGGTGGGAGCGGTGTGGTGTGAGGGTTATGCCTCCCCCCCCACTTCAAATATGTCGAAATGAATGCAGCGAAATGACTTTTGAAGTGAGACTTGCTTGGCTTGTTTACTGTAGTAATGTGAAATCCTGAATTTGTGAAAGAAGGGAAGGGGGGTGGGGGTGGGGAAAAACCACCCCGTCTCACGCTTGTGTATGCATGCGCACGCCGCACACACTTATAAATTACTTCATGTAATTTAATAATGCAAGCGAATTCTCTGTGGACACTGTTTATTTAATATTTGGTGTGTAATTCATACCAAGTCCAAATGAATTGTGTTCCTGGCATGGTGCTAGATTGCTGAAACGATAAATTTCTGAGAGAAGGAAGCTGCAGGTATACAGCCAGGAAAAGTAAAGCATTATTTTTTTAAAAGGATAACGCTGGTTCTCCTCAAAATGGGCTGACCTGTTTATTTCATATAATTAATACATTCTGGAGTGAAATATTTAGGCTCCATGAAAGAGAGCCTGTGTCTAAGGCCCCCATCGGCACTACTTTAAACCACTTTAAACAGGTATGGTTTCTCCCAGACAATTTTGGGAACTGCTAGGAGGACCCTTATTCCCCTCCCAGAACTGCAGTTTCCAATGTTCCCTAGGGAAAGGGATTGACTATTAAACTACACTGAGAAATGTAACACTGTGAGGGGAATGGGGGTCTCCTAACAATTCTCAGCACCCTTAACAAAATACAGGTCTCATGATTCTTTGCAGGAAGCCATGCCTGTTTAAAGTGGCTTGATAATGCTTTTAAATACACAGTTCTGATGGGGCCTTTACGTTACTCAGGAAAAGAATCTTCTTTGTTACTCCTTTTTCCAGTCTATCTACTAGCCTTGTGTATGTGTGCGTGCTTCAAATGCATTTCTACCCATCTAAATGATCTTTGTAACTTCTAAAGGGCTTAAACAGCACATTCCTTTGTGTGTGTCTACTTGGGAGTGCGCCCCACTAAGTTGAATGGCAGTCCTACACTAGGTGCTCATAGGTTTGCAGCCACTGTCCCCACTGATTATTTTCACCCATTTCTGTGGGGATAATATTTAGGAAAAGGCTACAGCAACTTCACTATTTAAAAAAAACTAGATAAAAGTACTGTGGAACCTGTTGCATGCTGCGTATGTTTGCCTGGCTACAATCTAGGCTTCACGCTGCTTCGTCCCAAGGACCTTTCCCTAGGCTTGCCTCCAGCATTAACCACCCTTCCTAGCTTCTGCATGCAAAGTTATGTGGTGATAAGTATATTCAGTGGTACCTCTGGATGCGAATGGGATCTGTTCCGGAGCCCCGTTCGCATCCGGAAGCGAACGCAACCCACGTCCGCGTGTCTGCGCCTGCGTGGGTTGCGATTCGCCGCTTCTGCGCATGCGCGTGACGTCATTTTGACTGCGCATGCGCAAGCGGCGAAACCCGGAAGTAACGCGCTCAGTTACTTCCTGGTTGCTGCAGCGCGCAACCCGAAAATACTTATCCCGAAGCTACTTCAACCCGAGGTATGACTGTACAGTAGATTTCTCTCCCTCTCATACCCATTTTTTAAAATTATTATGCACTGAATTTGGGAGTGGTTTGGTATCGCTATCTGAATGTTCTCCATGTTGCCTTTACTTGGAATATTTCTCTGCATCCAAGTAACATTTTTCATTGAAAAGTTAAGGCCCAAATTAGTTGTGACTATGGCAGATCTATGTGCTTAAACACTTACCTCCCCCATTCGCACAGAATGAAGGGTGTTGGGGATTCATGTTTGAGCAGCAAATGGAGTACGTGGATGAGTGCAGAACCTATGCCTGCCTGCCTCATCACAGTTTGTCCTCCTGTGGTGTTTTTCTCCTCAGCTGAACTCTAGTAGCAGTGTGTGCTTGGCTAGAAGAAAAGTGTCTGTAGAGACAGGCTGTGGGGTAGGGTGGGAGGAGGAATCTGCTTTGAATGGATTTAGAAACACAATTGGCAGTTCTGACCCGATCAAGCTTTGGACCACCTCTTTGCAACAAGTAACCACTTATACCCAAGCTGCTTGTGCATTGTCAGTTTTCTAAAAAGCCTAAGTATATATAAAATTATATACAGAAGCATGTATATAATATGTGTGTTTTTATGCAGTTGCATATAACAATGTACTTTAGGAAGCCTGGAGTGCATAAAATATTAAATGCATGATATTTTAAAGCACAAAATAAAAAAACCCACTCTTCTTACTGATCAAGGAGTGGGATGAGAGTTGGAAAAGAAACAGTGTGCAGATAAGCTCAATATTAAGATTTTTGGAAAATTTCTTTTCTACCTGTGGGAAATAAGCAGGAAGTCATTCTGTAATCGTGCACTGTTTTTATGAAAAAGGAATCCACCTTTCTAGATTTTTGGGTCAGATCTATGCTTAAACACATCAATCTGCTGTCATCAGTAGTTGAAAAAAATCAAATGTGAGTTTATTAATTAAATGCTCTTTCTCCCTTAATGTGACCAAACTTTCTGCTTCCCCCACATCACCACCTGGTGTCAAGTGAGGATAGGCAGCAAAGTATTTTCTGCTTCCCACTGAGTCTTCAATATTTTGTTCTTTAGATACAGGAAAAACATGGACTAGCCATGTTTTAGAGGCTGTACACTATGTGATATATTCTAAAAGGAAGTTCTGACTCTCGAGTGGCTTCAGATGTTACTCATCAGGGCTGCCAGTTTGGTGTTTGTGTTCGCCCACCCCCAAAAATAAAAAATCAGCTTGTGGCACTTGTTGGTAACATCTAAAGGGGAACTTCTGTAGGAAACTCTGCATCTGACATACTACAAGGATCAAGTGACTGAGCCTATAGTGGGAATGTCCCGGATCACTTCTGCTGTGACTTCACTGGGTTCTAAGTAAAATCCTATTTCTTGGCCTCTTCTACCCCCTTCCCAAACCCTCCACCCCCGGTAATATGGGGATAATATTAACCTACCTTCCATGTCTGTTGTAAAGACATGGAAGGCTTACGAAAAGTGCTATTAGTATTGATAGAAGTGGGGAAATGCATTTTGAATATAATTCCTGTTGTTCCGTCCTGTGCAGTTGTGGTAGGAGGGGCAATAGTCTTAGTCAATTTATTTATATACCGCATTTCCCACAAATATATTATTTATTTGGATATCTAATTGGCTCTAGTGCATATCGTGCCAAGGTCTTGGCAATGCACCAGCGCTAATTGGGCCCTTCACTCATGATTCAAATTGCGCTCAAAGCAGTTTGCATAAAAAGGGAAAACAAAACTTAGAGTAGGTCACCTTGCCTCAGATAGTTAAGCATTAGTTCCAAGCAAGAAAGGTGCTAGACTCTCTGTTCAAGCTATACAGTGACATACAGATGCATGGCTTGTGTGCCATTCTACAGCTAACAGGCTTTTTGCAATGATGCTCTGAATCTTCTATAACTAAGCATGACTCTCCTGAGGAAGAGCTCACAATGCATTGGGACTCTTGGGATAGCTATTGCTTTGCACCATTTGTCGCCCCCCCCTTTTCTGTTGCTTCTATAAATCCTCGGGAGACCACAATTCTTGCATTAGGTTTCATAACTTCTAACGAATCCATCAACTAAAAGCTTGGGGAGCACTTATTTCATGCTGCTGATGTGCCTACCATATGACCTTAGCATGGATCCCTCTCAGGATTGCTTGGAATTTGCTGCACATTTTTTCCACTTTAGTTTAACTTGGATCTAATTTAGGATGTGTGGGAATCCTAGAGGGGTACGGCTGTGTCAGCAATAGGCCTTGAGGGCAAACCATCCTTGCAAATGTACCCACATTTGTAATATTATATGAACCTTCATAGTGGTTTCCCCCATAATTCCCCATAAAAGCTGTCTTCCTCTTCGTTTACCAAGCAAGATGTAGCCTGAATATGATTTGGCATGTTGTTCCTGTTTAGACCACACTGGCGTTTACACATGAAGTGCTTGAGGAGAACAGGTTTTACGTCTTGGCACTGCCAGCAGCTAAAAGTTTGACCTGCCTTTCCACAACCGTAAGAGTTAAGCAGTTTCCTTGCCCCCCCCCCCCCGCTTCTACCTCCTGCTTCAGAGTTTTCTTGCTCCACCCAAAGAAAGCTGCTGATACAAATGCTTGAAAAAGGCGAGGTTGCTTTTGGTTTTACTCATGGGAAATATGACACATACTGTGGTGTTGTAACTGCAGCACATGTTTTGACCTGTTGGTTGGTGTTTTTGTATGTGTTTGTGTGTCATTCTTGTTGTGGCAAACCTGTCCAGCACTGTGCTTTTTTCAAATACAGTAGCTTGTAAATACGTTTACCCCAGTGTGGATAAGTCGTCCCCCCCCCCAAATTATAACTAGCATTCGCTCATATAAGCTCACATAACCTGCTTTTAAAACAGAACTGAATGTCAACAGCTGGGGGTGAATGAGGGGTGAAAAGGTATTTCCCCGTGCTAAGGTGTAGAAGGAAGAACTCGTGGGTTGTTTTTTTTAGGTTAATACCTAATTTTTCTGCTTTTATGTGGATTTAGCCCAATTCAGTATAAAGTGATAAACAAGTTGATAATACTGATTTGATTTTTAGTGTAAGACAGAGTTATACCAGCAGTTGTACAAAGCCATCTGCTCTGCAGTTGGACTAGTGTAGAGATTACTTTTCTAGGGGATTGAATTTGCTAGTAGTGTCAATGTCTATGGTCCTGCTGCCCCAGGATTAGAGAATGTAACACACAGGGCAATGTAGGGCTATGTGTGTGTGTGTGCCTGTGTGCATACAAGCTGGGGGCTGGGAAAGAAATCTCTGCAGTTGGTGTTTGCATCAGATTCAAACTGAGTTTCCAGTGCTTGTTGAATTGCATGTTCTTGTCCCAACTTCCTTCCCTGTGGAAAAGCAAGTCGTAGCAGCTCAAGATGTATGACTAAAAAAAAAAGGAGGCATGAGGGAGATGCATAGTTAAAGAATACAGTGGTGCCTCGGGTTACATATGCTTCAGGTTACAGACTCCGCTAACCCAGAAATAGTGCTTCAGGTTAAGAACTTTGCTTCAGGATGAGAACAGAAATCGTGCTCCGGCGGCGCAGCAGCAGCAGGAGGCCCCATTAGCTAAAGTGGTGCTTCAGGTTAAGAACAGTTTCAGGTTAAGAACAGACCTCCAGAACGAATTAAGTACTTAACCCGAGGTACCACTGTAGATGTGTTTGCTTAATTTTTTTGAAAAATGCTTTGCTCCCACTTCACTTTAAAAAACCACACCCAGTATACCTACAAGAATGAAAGCAACAACCGTAACATGTGCTTTAGTGGTTAGACTGTTTGGGTTTGTATCGGGGAGGTCCACAGTTGAATCCTTGCACGTCAGTGGAGTTCACTGGGCGATCCTAATTCTACTTCTTGGCTTAATCTACCAAAAGAATTTCCACATATGAAAGCTTAAAGCAGGGATGAGGTGCCTGTGGGCCTCCAGCAGCCTTAGCAAGCATGACCAGCGGTCAGGATGTTCGGAGTTGTATCCTCAACAACATCTGGAGAGCTGTAATTTCCTTTCCCTGCCTTAGAGCTCTCAGAATCACGACACGCCTTTAAGAGAAAGAAAGCGCGGAGTGCATCCTATAGAAAGGGACTGGCTTGTCTTCTGTCGCCACCTCCATACTGCTGAGCGGATATGGAACAGGTTTTGTCTCTCAACTGTCTCTTGATCAGAGCACATGCGGATCTTCTGGCGACGCCTAACCTTGAAAGAGCCATTTGACATCTTGCTTTTCTGTGTGTGTGCTTGGACAAGTGTGGCTTAAACCAGGCTGCCAGTTCTCATTGTGAAAGTCTAAATTTAATCACTGTAAAAGACAAAGGGCTACTACGTCCAAATCTTCTGGATTTGAATCCTATTTCTGTCTTCCTCCGACTGCCGAAGCTGTAGCTGCCAATATTGTATTGTACTGGAAAGTAAGCTTCTGGCTACCATGTGCAGTGACGCAAGCAGCAGCAGCCAAACAGAATTCTAGATAGTAGCCTCCCCTAGCCCTCTGGGTCAGATAAGCCTTCTAGGTAATCAGCACTTTATCTGAGAGGAATGAAAATGGGACGATGGTGGAAGAGACTTGAAAGGAGCCAGTGAGGTTCAAAGCATGGAGGAAATTAAAAGTGTGTGTCAGCTGCTGGATGCAGAGAAGGCATGAGGAACTGAATATAAATAAAAGGAAGCTAATGCAAATACTGCGGGGATTTTAGGATTTGACTAATGGGGGGAAGATTGCACAGCTGAATTATTGCAAATCTGTCTTTAAAATTTCCAAATCTTGTTTTGTAGGCTTCACTGCTGTGAAAAAACAGAGAGAGATAAAAACATGTCTAGATGAAATGGAGTGAGGTAATTTATTTTATAACCAGGCTGCTTTAGAATAGAGAACCTTAGCTGCTACTTCTGTGATGGACGTAGATAGAGAGAAGTGGGTGTCTTGATCAGTTTTTCTACACTGCCCAGTCAGACCATTTGACCATCTTACTCAGTATCATCCATGCTGTCTTGCAGTGGCTCTCCAGGGTTTCAGACAAGTAGATCTCCCAGCCCTACATGGAAATGCTGGGGAACGAATTTGTGACCTTCTTTATGCTCCTTTTTGCTTGTGATATATACACTGTTGTATGGATTATTACCATATTGCCCTGAATATAAGCATCACTTTCCCCCAAAATTCCCACTGTGAAAAGTTAAAGTGCAGCTTATATTCATGACCTTATGGTATGCAGCCAGGAGCGTGGGGCAGACAGCTGATTTTGTGGAGTGCTCTGGGTGGAAGCTGGACCCGTGTAAGTATGTGTAGCACTCAATGGATTTTCTGTATAATAAGGTGGTGCTTGTGTGTCATTATGTAGCTGCAAAATAGTGTCCAGAAACTGAGCCGCTTGTGTGGACTTGTTCTAGGCTCAAGGTTGATGGTAGATGATATTCCATCTGTGAGCAGAAGTCCTTAGGGGAATTCCTGTCTCTTAAAATACAAGTCACAATTGATCATTTTGGTCCTCGATTTTTTAAGACATGGCTAGACAGCATAGCCATTTAATTATATTAATCAGATTGGTGGTGAATTACAATTCTATGAAGATGACTTGGTTTGCATAGCAGTTTTCAGTTGAGTATTGTCTCACCTGGCTGCAGGAGATTGGGTAATATGTTGGATCCTCCTGCAACAAGTCTCATTAAGAGCTAATTAATATAAGTATAAGTAAAGACTTAAGGAAGCATTTGCCATTTCTCCCTCCCTCTCTCTCTCTCTCTCTCATGCTGGGCAGATGCATTATTTGCTTCAGTGTTTGCAGTTTGCCTAAGGAAAATCTACTAATTAGATCAAATGTAAACTTAGGGTCATATTCAATTCTAGTTTCAGTCGGGTTAGAATAATGTGACACTTGTAAACAGATCAACCTCAGTACATGAATGACTGCTGTTATTGGTCATACTACTTTAAAACTTGTGAATCCCTGACTTGTATGGGATGTGTATGTTCATGAATGGGGTATAGGTTTATCCAGGCCACTGTATAAATAATGAACATTAGAATTTGAGGGATGGGGCAACAACTTCCAGCCTTTTTCTCACATTTTATGAGGGTGTACAGTACTATCCTCTTACAGTTGGCTCCATGCTTTTAAAAGAAGCATGTATGGCTAGACCATCTTGGAGGGTATCACTGAATAAATATTCTGTTTGCAGTGACTATGAATGAAGGTTTGAAAGGCAGGGTAAAAATGTTTTAAACAAATCAGGTGTGGGACGCGCCTGGTCTGGCTGTGCAAGTTCCCCACACGGAACTCACTTGCGCAGCAAATCTTTGCAGAACTCCCTGCCTGTGTACCATGGGTGGAGAGCTGAAGGCAAGCCTGCTGAACAGTAGTGCTTCAAAGCACAGCACAGGGCTCTTTGCAAGCCCTGCATGGTGCTTGAAAGTCATTGCTGTCCCCTTATGAAGTCATATGATTGAGAAAAAGGTGGTTCCACCTACCTGTCAAATTTGGCCTGCGGGGATAGGCGGATATAAGGATGTAACCCGCCAGGACTAAAAGGCTTCCCATCAACTGCTGGTATAGGAGGAGTAGGTCCCTAAGCTATTTGGGACCTGAACCATCATCAAGGCCTTTAAAAGTCATCATTCTAGGCACTTTGAACTGTGCCTAGAAGCAAATTTGTTATCCGTATAGCCCTTGCAGAACAGGTATTATGTAATCCGATAAGGGAGTGACTGCCAGCATCCTTGCTTCTACCTGTACTCTTGCTTTAAAAACATGGCTTAGGCTTGGGATCAGGCCAAGACCAATCTAGCCCAACACTCGGTGCTCTAAGGCAGTGTTCCCCAACCTTGGGCCTCCAGCTGTTTTTGGACTACAACTCCCATCATCCCTCGCTAGCAAGACCAGTGGTCAAGGATGATGGGAACTGTAGTCCAAAAACAGCTGGAGGCCCAAGGTTGGGGAACACTGCTCTAAGGGAATCTGGTTATTGCCCATAGACTATCTTCTGCTGACCCATGATGTAAGAGATGTAGAGAATATGTAAGGGAATAGTATGTTAGCGTAGAAGTCTTGGCTTTTTTGGTACGCATTCTTGTAGGTAACTCTCTTTACCAATTTCCCTCGACAGCATTAAAAACGCATCACTTTTGAATCCAACACATTAATTTCATGGGGGGGGAGCCATTTCGTAGGTCAGGTCTCCTTGGACTGTGTGCAGCAGTATGGAAGGGACTGTAGTGCACTAGTGAGCAAGAGACTTCAAAAGATACTAAAATTTTAATCTAAGCCTACATTCAGTAGATTTCCTTCCTAACAACAAATCAATGTTTGTGCTTAGTATGACTCGAGATCTTTCCTCCTTCGGTATCAATGACTGTTTTATTGCTAGTTTGAAAGAGAGCAGTTCATTAAGGGTACATCTGTGACAGTTCATTTTCAAATGAGCTGTCTGTGAAAAATGAGTGCAGTCGGCATCTCATCCCTTATCCTATCATAGATGATCCCTGGTTTGAAACACACACAAAAATTCCTTCCAGTAGCACCTTAGAGACCAACTAAGCTTGTTATTGGTATGAGCTTTCATGTGCATGCACACTTCTTTTGGTTTTTTTGGCCAGGGGATGGGGGGCTGCATTGTCTCCCCTTCACCCAAAAAATGACTTGCCTTCTTCCTGTGATATTGGAGTTGTTTTTCCTTTAAGTTAGATCTAGTTCTCTCTGCATGGAGAAGGGTGTTCATTTTCTTATGGGTCCCCATTGCTGACTGGCAACCAAGGGAGGGGTGAAGGAAAGCCATGCCAAGCTGATTAGGTTTGGCTAAAGCATTAATCAGAGTCTAACTTTGAAGGCATCACTGGGCATCTGCACTGGCTATCTGTACTCTAGTGGCAGCAATGTGATAACCTTGTTGGACTCTTCCCTTGATCATAATCCACAATGGCTGGGGCTGATAGAAACTGTAGTCCAACAGCATTTCCCTGTTCCTGTTCTGCATGCTTGACTCCTGTACCTACCATGGCGAGGAAGGGCTCCACAGTTGTGTTTGCATTCCAAACTTTAAAAACTCTCATGACAGATGAACTCCCAAGGTCTGTTTATAGTTTAGTGGCAGTTAGAAAACTTGATGTGTTCTGAAGTTGGTGCAAGCTCTGCAAACAATCCTCTGGCTAATTCACAAAGTGATGCATCATCTTCCATTATTCCTAGGCACTTCCTCATGTTTTATGGTCTTAAATTATTCACATCCTTTAAATAAAATCTCCCAAAGTTTATTCCATCTAGAGTTTCAGCAGAGGTTAAAGAGATGGTGATAAAAATGTGTGCGTAAGCGTGCCACAAAGGAGTGTGGGTTGTTGCAAATGAGTGAGGGTTGAAATGCAAAGGGAGCCCTGCCATGAGGCAAGGTGAGGTGGCCATCTTGAATGAGAGACTTGGGTGTTGTGAAGACTGGCAGGCTGGGGGTCACTTGTGGGTCACAATCCATCAGGACATTATCCTATGCAAGCCCCATTTGAAAGGAATGGAAACACTGGAAAAACATAATGGTGCTCTTGCCCAAGTCCTGGAAACATATGGAAATCCTCTAATGTTGGGAACCTTTGAACTATAACTCCTAGCAGCCCTAACAAGTGTGGCCAAGGATGATGGATGGGTAGTTCAGCAATATTTGGAGGGCCAAAGTTTCCCCACACCTGCTATAAAGTATGGGCTATTTCTTCATCCGGCCCATTGTGTCTACTTTGACTGGCATTGGCTCTGCAAGGTATCAGGCAGTCTTTCCCATCACTCACTACCTGACCTGGACACCCCACCAACTGAGCCTCGGACCTTCTCTGTGCTAGGCATGTGCTTTGCCACTAATCTGTAGTCCCTTCCTTATAATCTCATTTCAAATAATGATAATAAAGGCTTATGTATTTAATCAAACAATTATTTATCCAACTCTTCAACCCAGCAAGGCTCCTGGAGCAGTTTACAGACCAGGAAAAAAAGAAGACCAGTCCCTATACACTGTAGAATGTCATGACACAAAAGGAAAATGGGTTGAGGAGGAGGAGGGTGGAGGAAGAAAGCAAACAAGGGGATGAGTTTTTAGTTATAAATTCTAATAATCAGCTTGGGTTGAGGGGTTCAAGGAGAGGAAAAGTTGCTGTATCCTCAGCTGTGGGGTGGTCCTGTATATCTTCCCTCCTCTGTGGCTACCTGATATAATGGCTGTTGCCAGGCAACAGTTGATGGAGGGGGGAGCAGAGCTGATGATGGTCCTGCATCCCTTCTCTCCCCTTCCTCTGTGACAGCCTAATGTAATGGCTTGCATAAGGCAGCTTCCTGATGGTAGATGTTAATTGCTATGGGACAAGTTCATTTGGCTTTTTTTATTCCCCTCCCCCATCAAAGTGTCTTGTTCCTCCCTTGTCTGGAGCATAAGATCCTGTCAAGAATTCTGGTACTGTTCCCATCCTCAGGCTGTGCTGCTGCCTCCTGAAGAAGATGGCATTCCTTCTGATTTCTAGTGTGCTAAGAACCACTGTTCTGATGGCTTTCTTCTGGTAGGCCCTGGCAATAGAGGATTTTGTCTTGACAGCATGGAATGATGGGTTTAGAGTAAGGACTAAGATGTTTTCCTCATTTCCACTTAGTCTACTTCGTTTCAAAGTAGTGGTGGGCGATGTGGTGTCCTCCAGGTGATGTTGGACTACACCTGTCATCATCCTTGACAATCGGCCAAGGGTAAGAATTAGGGCTGATGGGAACTGTAGTCGAGCGATATCAGGAGGGCATCATATTGGTTTATCCCTGTTTTAAAGTAAGGACCATACAGAAGTATGAAATTATGATGGGGAGACTGAAGTGACTGGGTTTGACCTAGAGCAAATTACAGTGGGATCTCGGTACTCGGACGGCTTGGCTCCCAAACAAATCAGCTCCCGAATGCTGCAAACCCGGAAGTGAGTGTTCTGGTTTGTGAATGTTTTTCGGAAGCCAAATGTCCGATTGAATGCAGAAAGCTCCTGCAGCCAATCAGAAGCCACGCCTTGGTTTTCAAATGGTTTGGGGAGTCGAAAGGACTCCCAGAACGGATTAAGTTTGAGAACCAAGGTACCACTGTAGTTGCATTTTGGTCCCACACAAATCAGTGGGTTGAATGGGAACTTAGTCATGCTTAGGAAAGGACCCTTTGAACTCAATGAGGTTTAGTCATCATCATTATTTATTAAATTTGTTAGTTGCTTTATTTTACCCAAGAGCATTTTACCCACAGCAGTTTACAGTCAAACAAACAAACAAACAAACAAACAAACAAACAAACAAACATCACAAGTCTAAATTATAATGCTGTCCTGTTTATGTTCATCTGAAAGAAAGTCCTCATTGAACACAGTGGGACTTCTGAGTAAATGTGGAGGATTGCACTATAAGTTTAGATCCAACCCAATTGGAGCTTAAGGTAGTCGTTACTATTCACAATGGGACTTTCTTGGAAAGCATGTGTTCAGAAAGTCACAGTGCAAACTGATGCATTTTTACTTGGAACGAACTCCCATTGTATGTATTTATTTTCTGCACTACACTTATCCCACTCCCCCCCCCAAAGAGGTAGAGTATGTTGTACCCCCCTCCCTGTTTTATCATCACAATAACCCTGTGAAGAAGGTTAGTGTGAGAACAGGGCATGACCCAAAGTCATCAAGTGAGCTCACTAAGTGAGTGGGAATTTGAACCCTGCTCTCCCAGATCCCAGCTCAGCACTCAAACCACTACACCACACTGGTTTAATTGAGCTTACTTCCAAGTAAGTGTGCCTCTGGGTGAAGCTGAAAGATATGAAATTTAAAGTTGAAGATCCTATGTGATGTTGCTAAGCCAAGGTGTGCTGGTTCCTGAAGGGCAAACAGGCATAGTAGTCGAAGTAGAAAGTGTCCTTATTTTTGCCAGTCATCTAGTGAGGCCTGCCAATGTTTCTGTGTAATCACTTGTACTATAATTAATTTCCAGATGAGTAAAGGGTAAGGTTGATGATTAAGTGTGAGTCATTGAGGTTGGGAAGGGAACCAAACTTTTGATTCCTACTCCTCTTCCAAATGCCTCATATTTGGAAATGAATGTACTATCATTCCTGTTTTGAGTGATCACGCTAGAAAAACAAGCTTTGTACTAAATCAGTCGTGCTGTAGCCATCTTGGCCATTTTATATTGCCCAATTGAACCTTGTACATATTCTCACAGAAATTCTCCACTCCGACCTCCCACTTCGCTGAGGTAAAGAACTTTTTGACATTTGCCACTTTACTAAGCATAGCTCGTTTGCCATGGTACTTGCAATGTGCTATTCAGTACAGTGGTACCTCGCAAGACGAAATTAATTCGTTCTGCGAGTTTTTTCGTCTTGCGAATTTTTCGTCTTGCGAAGCACGGATTCCCTGGGTATTAACGGTTTTAAGAAAAAGGAAACAAACTTACAAGATGTTTTCGTCTTGCGAAGCAAGCCCATAGGGAAATTCGTCTTGCGAAGCAACTCTAAAAACGAAAAACTCTTTCGTCTTGCGAGTTTTTCGTCTTATGAGGCATTCGTCTTGCGAGGTACCACTGTATACAGATAGGTGCTCCTTAAGGATTTAATTTTTCATGGAACAGGACCTTTTGGTGGTCAGGGAAGGGCATTCATACTTTTTTCCAGGTTGAACAACAAACGGTAGGGCTTATGACTGTGTGAATGAATAATATGGAAATAAATGTTCACTGTTGCCTTAATGTAATTTCTCGGTGCTATTAACAGTTTTACGGAATTTCTTATCGTGAACTAGAGATGTGAATTTGTTACTATGCTGCACGTGTGCTCTCCCTCTCTTTAAAAAAAGGCTAACCCTGCAATAACTAAGAATCCCAATTGCACTGTTTCTTTTAAAAATATAAATAACGGCTAACCATAGTATATGTGTGGTGTGCCACCAGTGTTTACTAGGTACAAAAAAAGGGAACTATAAAACTCAGTCTCAAATGATCGACCAAAATGCAGTCCTCAAGAGCCCGGCCTGCCTGGGTCCTGAGATCATAATCCGAGGCCTTTCATTGTGTGCCACCACAAGGGAGGTCCGGAGGGTGGAAGTATGGGAATAGGTCTTTTCTGTAGTAGCCCCCTGTTTATAGAAATTTCTCCTCAGGGAGGCCTGCCTGGCACCAACCTTGCCATCATTTTGGATCCAGGCAAATACATTTGTAGTTCCCCAAGAATTTGTGAAGCACAAATGATACGATGTTGTGCTGTTTTAATCTGTTTTTTTAATCTGTTTATGTGAGTTTATCATGGATTTTTTCTTTCTTGGTGATGAATTGATTCCAGACTTCTTTTAATAGGAGGCAATATATATATGTAATAAACGCTACCAAATCACTGGTGGGGGTTAGGCAGCAATGCTCGTACACTCTGCAGCCTGTTATTAGTATCTTCATCAGTGCAAGTGCATGCTAGAACACAAATTAAATCTTACAAAGTAACCTTTAAAAGTGTTGAAATATCCTCTCCTCCCCCTTGTAAGTCTTCCAGGACAGCAGAACTTTTGAAGCTGGAATGCAGTTTAGCCTTTTCTGTTCAAAGAGGCACCTCCCCAGATAGGTTTCCAGCTGCTCCTCTGTTTTGTCTACAGAGCAAAGCAAGCATAAACAGTAGTAAAACTTA
The DNA here is from genome assembly GCF_964270895.1 of Podarcis filfolensis. Taxonomy (NCBI): domain Eukaryota; kingdom Metazoa; phylum Chordata; class Lepidosauria; order Squamata; family Lacertidae; genus Podarcis; species Podarcis filfolensis. The sequence continues at coordinate 38,244,273 of NC_139614.1, read as the reverse complement.
TTTTCATTGGAAGTGCAACAAGAGAGGATGGGTTAGTCAGGAACACTCTCGCTGAGTATAGAAGCAGTAATATTGGCATCACACAACATGGGCAGATGTTCTGAGTGAGGGGGAGGACTGCATCTTTCAAGACAGTTATTTACAATAGAAAATGCACCCGCATGTTGCATGATGCTGTTTGCTGCTTGTTTCCTAAACTTGTATACAGTGGTACCTCGGGTTAAGAACTTAATTCGTTCTGGAGGTCCGTTCTTAACCTGAAACTGTTCTTAACCTGAAGCACCACGTTAGCTAATGGGGCCTCCCGCTGCTGCCGCACCGCCAGAGCACAATTTCTGTTCTTATCCTGAAGCAAAGTTCTTAACCCCAAGTACTATTTCTGGGTTAGCGGAGTCTGTAACCTGAAGCATCTGTAACCCGAGGTACCACTGTATTTTGCACCTTCAATAGAAACTGTTCCGAGGTAGCCACAGGTGACAAAGATAGATCTGATAGCGCTTCCAGACTGAGCACCTGATCCTTTGTGCCAGGTGGCTCGCCTGTAGCCCTGTTGAACTTCAACTCCCTACCAGGCCCCCATTCATTGTGACAGGTGTTGGGGGTGATAGTGGATGATAGGGTTGCAGCTTGCAACATCTGGAGGTCTCTCCTGCTCTAGGGAGAATGCAGGTATCACTCAGGACTGGTTGAAGCACCCCCCAGCACATCTCTGCCTCCTTAGGATTGAGTTTCAATTTATTGCCCTCATCTAGTCCATTACTGTTCCTTAATACCTGACTGGCCCTTGGCTGGAACTACAGTGGTACCTCGGGTTAAGTACTACTTAATTCGTTCCGGAGGTCTGTACTTAACCTGAAACTGTACTTAACCTGAAGCACCACTTTAGCTAATGGGGCCTCCTGCTGCTGCCGTGCCGGCGGAGCACGATTTCTGTTCTCATCCTGAAGCAAAGTTCTTAACCTGAAGCACTATTTCTGGGTTAGTGGAGTCTGTAACCTGAAGCGTATGTAACCCGAGGTACCACTGTAGTAGCATATTCCTCTCACCTGAGAGCTGTCAGTCCAGTCTTGTCAAATGCAATCATTTGGAAAAGGCAAGTTGGTGTTATCTGCTGGTTTAAGGACCCAGCTGATATGCCTGTAAACTTCTTGGTCCTATGACTGCCTTGGGGATACCCCCCATCCCAGTCTAGTTTGGGAAGGTCCTATAGTAGTTGTGCTGGCTGTCCGGGAGGGCAAGACTCCTTGCCGGGGCTCAGATGGATAGCTCAGTTGGTCGAGCATGCGACTCTTAATCTCAGGGTCGTGGGTTTGAGCCCCATGTTGGGCAAAAGATTCCTGCGTTGCAGAAGGTTGGACTAGTTGAGCCTTGTCCCTTCCAGTTCTACAATTCTATGATTATGTGTCAACCTGGTGCCTGGCTTTCTCTGCCCCTATTAGTTAAATGCAATACCATTTTTAAAGACACACACGCAGGAGTCAAATGGAAAATCTAAACCTCTTCTGCTCCTTTTGCCTTGTATATTGGCACAAATGCAAAACTAAACGGAAGACTAAATAGGATTCTCTGGGTATCCTGTCCCCCAGTAGCCTTGGAGAGCAGTTGCTGTTTACAGCTGTTGGTATGAAAGCAACTGTTTTGCCTACTTTTAGAAATCTATGCCTCTTGAGCAAATCAACACTTTCCAGGATAAAACAAACTGTGTGTTTAACACTCACGGCAGGAAAAACACAGACACCTGTCCATTGGGACTCCTGATTAACTTTTGCATTGTGCTGGGGGTGAGGATGTTGTGTAGGCTCGCTCGCTCGCTCGCTCGTAGGTCAGGCTCCATGCACCCACATTTTGCTTTTGGGTCTGTAAGTCCCACCTTCCTTTGCAGGCTGAGGGTTATGCAGAGCCTGGAGCAAACAGAAGACTGTTTGTTGAACTTCAGTGATGGGGGCGAGCAAGTGGGGTGTGATGTACATTTTAAGGAAGGAGTGCAGCAGCAATGCTAATTGAGAACAAAATCCTGTGTCTCACGGGGGCCATTAAGCGATGGCAAAAGGCTACAGCGGAGTTGCATCTTTGGGAGTGGTGGTGGAGATGTGAAAGGGAAACCTCCATAGACACTTAATGTAACAGGCAGGATTGTAGGGAGAAGGTTACAGAGACTGGGCACGGCCACATGGAACTGGGTGGAATGACGGAATGAATGCCATGGGCCAGGCAGTTAAAATGACAAATTTCTGATGGCAAAATGTGATGGGGAGGAAGGATAAGATCGGAGACAATGAAGTACGTACCTGCAATTCCACCTAGACCTCATAACTGCATCCCTGTTTTTCTGCTTTATTTGTGATTGAGTGCCAAAACAGTTCTAAAAGTGCTGGACAGAGATTTAACCCCTTGCCCATATCCGCGACAGTGTTTCAATGACTATTAAAGATTCACATCTTCACCCACACATTGCTGGGGGAGGGGTTAATAAAAAAATAATACCCAGCTTCTGGTGATGGATTTTTAAGAACTTGTTTTGCTACCATGGATTATTGTTACTGTTGTAATTTGGTGGGGGTTTTTAATAAAAAAATTAATGTTATTTTAACTTTGGATTTCAGTGCACTTTTTTCTGCTGTTTTCTTGTATATTGCCCTGATGGAATTTTCTTTAAAAGGGGAAGAGTGGCATATAAATGGTTTTAATAAATGAGGGGGGGACCATCTCTGCCCCCACAGGCTTTCACTCTTAGTAAGCAGGAATGAACAGGCAGGAGGAAAGATTAGATTCCAAACACACAGGGACCGATTCTTAAAAACTGATCCGATAGTGACCAGTTGGAGCGGCCGCAGAGGAGACACATTTTGGAGAGTAGTAGCCAAATGGCATTTGGACTCAGAAGAGGTTTCTGCTCTCTGTCCTCTTCCTCATAAATTCATTTTAGAAATGCAGGAGAAAGACTGATACCCCCAACTCTAGTGTTAGAAAGCTTTAGTGGTTTCAAAATATGTTAGCTGTCTTATGAGTGCTTAGCACAATGCAGGGTGCTGGTTTTGAGCCAGAATGCCCCAAAAGTTCAGGGACTGGTATAAGGACTTCTTGCTGCCATATGATGTGAACATACCCAATGGATAGGATGTTCTGTGCGCGCTCTCTCTCTCTCTCTCTGGATGTTCTGTGCTCTCTCTCTCTCTGTCTCTCTCTCTCTCTCTCTGTGTGTGTGTGTGTGTGTGTTTGTGTTGGCTTTAGAGGTGAGGTGATGGCTGCTACCTCACCAGAGACAGACATTTTTCTATTCTGAAAAACTCTCCCTTGAAAAACCTGCCAGTCACCAGCACTTAGTATTTAGGCACCATGTTAATTTCCCCACTTCATCCTCCTGCCCAAGCATTTCCAGTTTTAGGTTTGTGGTTGCCAGATTAATGTGGTCCTCTCTGGGGATCTTTGTGGTCAGATCACAGGATAAAAGTCTGACTTAAGTGGGAGGCAGGCAAGGATAGCCCACGTAGCCATGGAAAACCTAGAGATATTTTGCAAAGATGAACAGAGGAAATAAAGCAGCTGAAAGAACTAAAATGGGAGGGAGGATGAAGGAAATGAATTATTTAATATTCTTGTATCTTATTAAATTATTACAAGAATTGAACCATATAGCCAATAATGACACATAGGCAGTAAATCTAATGGAAAGGCAAGTGCATCATCATCTTTATGACAAGGGAATAGTTTTTGGGAACAGTAAGGTTCAAATTTCATAAATTACTGCTATAGACCATCCTTACTACTTCATTGATAGAAACAAAGTAGAGGTGGAATGTTATTTAGGGGGGACACCATTTATTTCTGCCAAGTGGTTGTTTGTGACTGGAAATTTGTATTTGCTTGGTGCTTATGTACTGGGTTGGGACTTAATCTGAAGTTTTCCTGCCTCTCCACTGAACTGAGAGCTTTTAATTTTAATTTAGATGCACCTGTTGTACACAAAAGTGACCGTGATGATCAGTGGGGAGCAGAACGTGTTCGTTTTTCTTCTTACCACACCATGTAAGGTTGGCTGGAATTTAAAGATAGCTGCCCTCAGTGCTTTAGGCTCATCTTAGAGAAACTAAGTTGTTCTTTTGGTCTATCGAACACTGTTCTGGTTTAGATGAACATGCCATTCGGTGATGATGATCAAATGAGCGTAGGTCTTGTTCTGACACTTATGCCATCAAAGGCCCTGTTCTGATAGAAGCTGATAAATGAATGATGACCTGCCATGTGCTTAGTGTCACTGCGAGGCTCTGTAATCTCTTAACAGTGGCTCAGCTGTGCCAGCAGGCTACGGAAGTGCATGGCAGCCTTAAGGACAACTTACTCAGCATGTCTACTCTGCCCACCCCCAACCTCTGTCTGCTGTAGCTGTCTCTTCTTATTGAGCTCTGTGTAATGCTGTGGTCTTTGCAACTGTCATTAAATGGAATAGATCACAGGTAAGGGAACCTTGCGGGGGCCAGACGTGACCTTCCAGACCAGACTTCTCTATCTGGCCCTTTCCCCCAACTCAGGCTACACCTGCTCTGTGGCATGTTAAGCTTGCCTCTTTCTTGTCTGATGAAGTATGTGTTTGTAGAAAGCGCTGACTTTTGCACGGCTGGAATGTAGACTCCTGTACAAAGGCAGGAGCCACATCTATTGCTCTGCTCACTTTTGCTTCTGGTCCCATTCACTTTTTGCTCTTCATCCCTGGCCCCCCAAAAGGTTGCACACTAAGGGAAGGCGGCCCTCAAGCTGAAAAGGGTCCCCACCCCCAGGGTAGAGAGAGTGCTATGGAAACTTAGTTAAATTGGGCCAAGTGCTTGTAGACCCCTCCAGAATACTATTATATGTAATGGATTGAGTGGCTGAAGCAACCCAGTCAGATGGGCAGGGTACAAGTAATAAATTATTGTTATTATTATTATTATTATTATTATTATTATTATTATTATTATTATTATTTATTACTACTATTTGCGGGCATATGCACATGTGAAGGAAGCTGCTCTCAAGACACTGCAGTTGTGGTAATTAGAGTGTGGGTAGTGTTAACTAGTTACAAAATCAAAAGGCTTTGCCTTTAGCACAGAGAACATAAAATATTTATTATTGTGTAATTAAAATTACAGAAACGGGAGACTCAAGAGCAGAATATAAACCACTCATAGAATATTGCTTTCAATAGGTTTAGAAATTGGTGTATTAACAGATAAGGGCCATATTTCCCTATTTTTGGAAACTTACAATATCCTTAGCTACTCCTCTTTGAACATCTTGTTTAATGGGAGTTTTATGACCCAGGGTTTTGAAAAGTGAACTTTATTTTTTAGTCTTTAATTTAGCCAAGCGTGTGTTCTCTAAATAATATATATTGTTACTCAGGTCAGCTCTGCTAGGCTTAAAATTTTGTTTGTTTTCCATTATCAGCCAAGATTAACATGCGTAAAGATGGCGGAACATAGCTAAGCTCATGCTGTTCCCAGTTTTTGTGATGGCTACTTGGGTACTCTTTCGGGGGATGGAGTATATTGCACTGTGGTTAACTAGAAGTTGAATAATCTTAAATCAAGTTTTTATTAATCCCGTGTCAGCAGGGTTCCAAATTAGCAGGGCGCCAGGTGCATTTTTTGCCTAGATTCTCCATCTGTGAGCACCCCAAAAAGTCTGGGTGCCATTTTTTGTGCCTTGCTGACCCTCAAGGATTACTGAAATGTATGTGCTTTGAAGCCTTGAAGTAAATGTTAAGGATAGACAATATGTTAAGGAGTTTAACAATAAAGAGTAGAGTGTTTTGAAAACTGGTGCCAATATTTTTATTGTAAACACTAAACATGCATTAACAATTTAATGATAATAATAATAACAAATTTTATTTATATCCCGCCCTCCCCAGCCAAAGCCGGGCTCACGGCGGCTAACAACAATAAAATAATACAACATTCTAAAAACATTTCATTATAAAAATTAATTAAAATCAAATTAATGGCAACCATTAAGCAAAATTTCTGCTTAAAATATGATATTAACAATGTGCCACTTATGTGAATTGGATATTAATTCATACTTATCAATATAATAAATAAAAAGTGTTGTCGACCCCTGTCCCGTGGCGACTAGACATTCTGTTTTGGCACACACAACCCCGGTCCCAGAAATCATTTGGCTCCTACCTCTTCTACCCCAGTTTCTAACACTGTGTGTCATTTCTGCAACTCCACAAACAAGCCCCAGAACTTATGAGAATCTTAATACTTTTATAGATGCAAAGTGCCATATAAACAATACATAAATAATAGCAATTGCTATGGAATACTCCATAGTCAATTTTTTCACAAGAAATTAGGGCTTTGTCATACTAACATGATAAAGACTACATTTAGTGGAAATAGACCATTACTGGTTATTCCATAGTAATTGGCATGGTTATTTTTTATTTGTATGGCACATTGCAATTTAATAGACATTTTATACGTTCTGTTTGTATTTTGTGTGTTTTGTTACATTTCTCTGCGATTCTGCTGGTAAACCGGATTGACACTCTAGATAAACTCTGATCCTGGAGACAATCTTGTGTTATGGATGGCGGCCTGCAAGCAAAGTCAACATTAAGCTGTTTTAATTTCAAGCCCCATTAGTAACAGACAACAATGGTAACAGGGAAAAAAAAATCAATAATATCTAGACAGTCTATAGGGAAACCGTTTTGTAAATAGTCTCTGAGAAATCGCAGATGGAGAATTAAAAGTAGATGCATACATAATTAGCAGCGTATAATCCAACCTTGAGTCTCCCAATTACTACAGGCTTATTATAAACATACCTGTTCCTGCTCAAAAGGCTTCTTTTAATAACTCTAGCTCTTCTTCCCAGACCTAATTGTAAACATGGTAAGTCTGTGTCTCGCTTTCCAGTCCACTGAGACTGCTCTTGATGGCTTGTGTGTCGTCTGATGCTAGATAGTCGTGCTGAACAAATCTGTCTATAAACTGGCTGAACACAGAAGCAAGTAATTGCTTGGTAATTTGGCAATGATGGTGAATGACCATGTTGACATATTCCTGTAATAAGTGTCCTTGGTGTGCATCAGATATTCCAACTTACCTTAGTTTGAACCCCGGTGTATATATATATTTTTCCAATTGGATAAACCACTTTCAAATGACTGAAATGTTTACCACTAGATGTGAAAATTATTCTTGTAGATCACTGCCTACAAGAATAATCTTCACATATAGTGGTAAACATTTCTGTCATTTGGAGGTGGTTTTAAAAGCCTGAAGTGATTGCTCTGCTTTATCCAATTGGAAAAAATATACTTATATTTCTTTCTTGAGTCAGTCCTTTTTTTCACAGTCCTCACTTTCATTTTCTAACGTGGGTTCTCCAATTTCTTTAGTACAGTTTCTGCTAGTCAGTAAGGAAATTCATGCAGTTCTTCATTCTGAAAGAAGTAGCAATATTAAAATGCTACGGATCCCCAATGCTGTGTAACCGTGGTTTGTTTTTTCCCTTAACCACAGTTAGGCTTAAGGTTAAGCATTGGTTTCAAACTAGGATTGGAAACCATGATGCAAAGTGAGTGATGCTGAGGAATTTAACCCTGTTCAGTTCTGATGTGAACTGATCTGCAGGCTTAGCTAAACTTGTTACTGCATGTGTTCTGGGATGTCAACAACATTTAAGGCACCATACTATGGTTTCTACCTAACCATGCTCTAGTATTATGACACCAGCAGGCCTTACAGTGGTACCTCGGGTTACATACGCTTCAGGTTACATACGCTTCAGGTTACAGACTCCGCTAACCCAGGAATAGTGCTTCAGGTTAAGAACTTTGCTTCAGGATGAGAACAGAAATCGTGCTCCGGCGGCGCGGCAGCAGCGGGAGGCCCCATTAGCTAAAGTGGTGCTTCAGGTTAAGAACAGTTTCAGGTTAAGAACGGACCTCCAGAACGAATTAAGTACTTAACCCGAGGTGCCACTGTATTTTATTTGGGAATAATTTCTTATTGGGAATAGTAATTCCTCTAAATCAGGACTTTCCAAACTTTTCATGTTGGTGACACATTTTTTTAGATACGCATCATTTCGCAACACAGTAATTCAGTTTTGCTAGCAAACCGGAGGTTAAGCTAACCCCTTTTCAGCCCTGAGAGGAGCACAGGGAGCATTCGCAAAACCCACCTACACACTGTAGCTGCCATGCTGACGTGTGGAAGGCTCTTCTATAAGCAATGTTCTTATCTGGTGACAGTATTTATCAGGATGGAGTACTGGCTAGACCCACACCAACCTATTAGCAACCATTTTGTGCTAGCACCCACAACACTTCTATCAAGAGCACCAGCACCTTATTTTTTTACCAGAAAAAGCATTGCCTTTTCATGTCTTTGAAATCCATACCATATAACTCCCACCCCCCAAATGTATGCTGCTGGGTCTTTGTGTAACTGAAAGAGTGTTTTCTTTATGGCTAATAGTTTTCCTTCCATCCATACCAGTATGATCCTTTGTAAGACATAAAGGGGAGTATGTATAGTTCGTTGTTCCAATCTTAAGGGCCCACTAAATTAACAGAGCAGTCTCTCAACTCAGTTACACTTTCAAAATCCCCTGCCATTTTCTTTGCTCTGAATTTCCATGGACACAGAAATGGCACAATTTGCCCCTGCCAAATTTAATTATTTGAATAACTCTGTGACTAAGATAGTTGTTTCTCTTCATGCCCCCCCGACTTTGTTTATCTTTTTGATATATTATATTTATAAGTTTTTGGCCTTGGCTACAGAAAATCTCTCTTTATATCTTTAGAATATAAAAGCTTACACTTCAGACTTCCATCATTGCTTTCACTGGAGACTGCATGTGCGTTGATATTTTTTCTTGTTTGCTAGATTTTTATTAGTTGGCTCTACCAGTAGTTAGTTTTGGGGGGGGGAAGAAGGGATATGTTGCATTTTAGATTGAGTCCCAACATTTTAGTCAGTACGTTTTTGGGCAAAAAAAAAAGCTGTATGTAACCTAACCTTGTAGTCTCCCAGAGCCTTGGGCAATTTATGGCTTCTTATAGTCTGCTGCAGAAGAAACTCCCCACCCCCTGCAACCATGATATATTAAGAAGGGTACATTAAAAATCACATAAAGGTGCTTCTTGGCTTGTTTAGTAGACCTGGAATATGGCCAAGCAACTGTGATATTTCACCACCCACATGCAGCTCTGATCCTGGGCAGGCTTTCCTGGACTGACTTATGTTTTGAACATTTTTGAAATCTGCGCTGATGATGGGCTTAACAGGGCTTTGAGCAAGGTACCCCCTGGAGGTCCCCCTTGCTGCCTAGCCATTTTCCCTCCTGTAACACTCTGCCCACCCCATTTCATCTGTTACTGTTCTGCCTTCTGCTCCCCACTGGGCACCCAATTGTAGCTGCTCCTCTCTCTCCCCACATAGGCTTACCAAGCATTGGGAAGGGGTCTTCTCCCCCCTCCTTAAAAAAAACACATTTCCATAGGTTGGCTAGGCTTTGGTGGCATTGTTTCAAGGCCTCTGGGCAATGGATTTCTGCCCTGAAGCCTAAACCTAACCGTCCATCTAGGCTCAATTTCCTTGGCTTCTCATTTGATGATGGTTCCATAACCATGCTGGTGTAGGCCCCTCGAGTCAGTTCGGCTATACCTACTTTATTCCGCAAGACGACTGTTAGGAGGTTTCTTTCTGGGTTTATCAATTGACCGCTGTGTAAAGTAAAGGGACCCCTGACCATCAGGTCCAGTCGTTGCCGACTCTAGGGTTGCGGCGCTCATCTCGCTTTATTGACCGAGGGAGCCGGCGTACAGCTTCCGGGTCATGTGGCCAGCATGACTAAGCCACTTCTGGTGAACCAGAGCACCGCACGGAAACGACATTTACCTTCCCGCCGGAGCGGTCCCTATTTATCTACTTGCACTTTGATGTGCTTTCGAACTGCTAGGTTGGCAGGAGCTGGGACCGAGCGATGGGAGCTCACCCCGTCGCAGGGATTCAAAACGCTGACCTTCTGATTGGCAAGTCCTATAGCAGGAGGTTTCCCACTTTCTTGGGGGTTCACGTTTGCAAATGGGAGAAAGTGTTGCAGGCACCAGGTGTACACCAGGTGTATTGGCTGCAATAGATTGTCTACATTACAGCTCTCAGCACCCTTAACAAACAGAATTGTTTGGAGGAAGCCATGTTGTCTATCGCAGGGCTTTAAATGAAGGGTGTGAATGTGGTCTAATATCAGTGGTGGTAGGTGAGGCTTGGTGCCAGTCCAGTTCTGTGTGGGTCCATGTTCTCACTGAGACTCCTGCCTAATTGCGTAGTTCCTGCTTACCATCTCCTGTTCTGATAAGGCCAGTAGACTCCCAGCTTTGTTATCAGGCTTGAGCAGTGGCGTAGCGTGGGTTGTCAGCACCCGGGGCAAGGCAAGTAATTTGCGCCCCCTAACCCGTGGATTTGCGCCCCCTAACCCATGGATTTGCCCTAACCCCAGATGTTGCGCCCGGTGCGGCCGGCCCCCCCTGCACCCCCCACGCTACGCCACTGGGCTTGAGTTGCTACTAACTAAAAAATGCAAACAGTTAAAGAACTTGGGAGCTGAGATTGTAAGACACAGCAAAATAGGAGATAAAGCCAAGATCCTCAGAACAGAATGTTCTGTGTAATTTGCATTGCAGTGCAAGCAACAATTTTGATGTTTTGTGCAGAATTCTGCATCCTGTGGACTTCTTACATTATAAAAGCAAGTTTCTAGTTACCAATGGCTCTGAAGTTATACTTGACAGTAGAAGATACTAGGAAGGATTCCCAGTTTTAACAGGGGTTAAAACTTAAGGCCACTCATTTCCCCCACCCTTTTCTCATGACTGGCAGAAACATAATACAGTAAGGGAGGGGGGAGGTTGTCAAGTTGGTTAATTTACATAATTTATGCTGATTGTATAATTAATGGTTCATGATTGAGAATTCTGCTCTACTTGGGTGCAGAGTTGTTTTATTTTTATTAGTTGAAGGGCATAAACAGCCATGCACACAATTCTTGAAAATTACTTTTGCTTTCCCTTGGTTAATGCTGTACTTCTCTGAAATTAACCAATGCGGAGTTAACCCGCTGTTTTCACATTCTTGTGGTCTAAATGCATATTGTTTAGCTTAATGACCTGAACTTCATCCTCTCAAAAATTGCAGTTATTATGAATCAGCGTGACTAAGCAAATGTAATCACTCTGAGCTGAAATGTAAACATTTTCCTAAGGCAAACTTGGCGTGCTTTTCTGTTCCTTTCCCTTGTCTTCCTATCTGCCTTAAACTATTAATAGTATTTTAACCACAGAAGAATATAGACTTGTGGAGCTGGAAAGGGACCTTGAGCAACCACCATTTTGTAATCTACATTCATCCTCAAGTGGACATCAAAATGATTCTTCCCCCTGTCACATGTTAATGGTCATTTTACAAGCAGTTGTAGCAGCAAAAAGCTGGAATGTCCAAGCTGGCCTGTTGCCTCCTTCCTCCTTTCCCAGGATCCTGAGAGACCCTTTCCCACATTCCGTGGGGCGAACACACACACACACACACACACACACACACACACACACTACAAAGCAGAGCCAAAAGTGTAAATGTGTCTTTCTCATCAGATCTCCCCCCCCCCCTTTTCAGGGAGCTAATTTTTTATGTCTGGCATTTCCACTTCAAAAAGAATCTTCTGTAGGGCAGCTAGAAAAAAATATCTGTGCTTGAGGCCTTAGAGATCCTTATCAGTCAGAGGAGACAGTGGTGAACTAGATGGACTAACAGGCTGGTTCAGTGGGGTGCTGGCCTGGGGAGACCCAGGTTTGAATCCTCACACAGCTGCAAAGTAGCTGAACGCTTCAGGCTCGCACACTTCTCTCTGCATGACATTCCCCTCCAACCAATTCTTGCTCATGGCAAACATATAGTTTTGCCGTTTGGGCTGACTTGCTCAAGCTGCGGTTCGCTCTTGATCCTGACTTACAGCTATGTGCTCAGGACCTGATCTCGTGGGCCTTTCCCAAACAACAGAATTGGTGGACCCTCCCAGCAGGATGCTGAGCTCATTGTCTTGTTTTTGGGCCCCACCCATGGGTGGGTGGCTGGGCCATTTAACCATGACCACAGCTGCAGTGGAGTTGACTTTCTCAGGAGCTGCTGCTCTTATATAGCCAAAACAGTGTTTGAAAGGTTCTGTAATGCTTCCCAGTGCTGGCAGGGCCTTCTGTCTGGATCCTTCATGCCCCCAACCCCAGAGATCCGGTGTGGGAGACTTCCTGATATTGATGAACTACAACTCCCATCATTCCTGGCCATTGACCAACTGCATTGCTGGAGTTGTAGTTCAGCCACATCTGGAAGGCCAAAGGTTCCGCACGCCTGCTATAGATCTTTCTCCATTATAGGCTAGGTCTGTAGTCCTCTGTACAGAGCAGAGTATTTTAAGAGCAGACTTACGTAGCTATGTTTCTGTTCTGCCTTGTTAAATATTAATCTCCAGACTGCTCCCCACGGTGCAGAGGAGTTCTGTGGCTGCTGCCTTAGTGAGTGCTGACCTGGCGTTCTTCCTTCCTATCTTATGTATTGAGGTCATGGCGGACCTGCTCCTGGGCCATAATGGCAGGAGCTGGGCTCCTGCTAAGCAGCTCTTAAAAGCTTTGTGGAAACGTGAAGAAATGCCCGGCAATATCTCAAGCCCCCCACCTCAAAAAACAAAAACCCACAACCCTCACTCGATAGGTAGCTCTCTCGTAATTATTTTAAATGACCTCTGGATTTACAGTTCTTAATTGTTGCTGCAAATTGGACTCTTGGCTCGTAGTCAGTAAACATTAGCTAGCGCAAGTGGGATAATTAAACCTCCGGGACACATTATCACAGATCACATGTGGAAGGCTTAGACTGAGCTGAACAGGAACTTGGAGAAACTGCGACCTGTTTCTACAACAAATAACGAAAATAGTTGAATAATGCCTTAAAAGTGCAGGCCAGCCTTCCAAATTCTTAAAAAACCAAAAACAAAACACCAAACATGAGAGGTGGACGGATAACACTTTAGAGCAGCCTTTCTCAACCTTGGGTTCCCATATGTTGTTGGACTACAACTCTCATCATCCCTGGCCATTGCTCCTGCTAGAGAGGCATGATGGGAGTTTTAGTTCATTGTCATCTGGGGACCCAGGGCTGACACAGGCTGCATTAGAGGGTTACTTCAAACTGCTGAGAGACACCAAGGAGTCTCTTGTGTCAGGGCATATATAGGGCTGCTGCTTGGAGTTAGAAAATCAGGTCCTGCATCCATAGCAGTGACCAGCGGAGGAATGACCTTTTGGAGGAGCATAGAGAGAAGAATTACCATGGTGTATCTGCAAGTAGCGCAACCAGACGCCTTCATTTGCCCCAGCTGCAACAAAAAAAGTTTCTCCCATATCAGTCTCTACAGCAGGGGCCAGCAAACTTTTTCAGCAGGGGGCCGGTCCACTGTCCCTCAGACTATATTTTGAAAAAGAAAAAAAAATGAACGAATTCCTATGCCCCACAAATAACCCAGAGATGCATTTAAAATAAAAGCACACATTCTACTCATGTAAAAACACCAGACAGGCCCCACAAATAACCCAGAGATGCATTTTAAATAAAAGGACACATTCTACTCTTGTCTCGGCCCTGCATACCTGAAGGAGTGTCTCCACCCCCATCATTCGGCCCAGACACTGAGATCCAGCACCGAGGGGCTTCTGGCGGTTCCCTCATTGCAAGAAGTGAGGTTACAGGGAACCAGACAGAGGGCCTTCTCGGTAGTGGCACCTGCCCTGTGGAACACTCTCCCTTCAGATGTGAAGGAAATAAGCAGCTATCCTATCTTTAAAAGACATCTGAAGGCAGCCCTGTTTAGGGAAGTTTTTAATATTTAATGCTGTATTGTTTTTAACACTTGATTGGGAGCTGCCCAGAGTGGCTGGGGAGACTCAGCCAGATGGGCGGGGTATATATAATATATTATTATTATTATTATTATTATTATTATTATTATTATTATTATTAAAAACATGCTGATTCCCAGACCATCTGTGGGCTGGATTCAGAAAGCAATTGGGCTGGATCCAGCCCCCGGGCCTTAGTTTGCCTACCCATGCTCTACAGCCACAGCAGGCACTGTAACTCTCGAACGGATTGACTCCACCCCAAAAGGCTCACTCCTCCATTGTCTTCCAAGACAGACAGATGCCAGCAACTGGCTGTATAGAGTTTATCTAACCACTTACTATAGGGGTGAGGCTTTCTCTCTCCCAGTGATTATTAATTGTATATGTAGGCACTGATTAATAAGGGAAGTTAATGCTCAGTATTGGGGATTAGCAGAGGAAAGGCACTTTCCTGGTTGGTGATCTGAAACAATATAACTTCTTCTCAAAATAATTCCATGGGGAATGTTGCAAATGCCCTCCCCATCTGTGACTCCCAGCAACTGGTGTTTAGAAGCATAGTGTCTCTCAACAGTGGAGCTTAAAACATGACCATTGTGTTTAAGTAGCCATCACAATAGCCTTATCTTCCATGAATTTGTCAAACCCCCTCATGCTTTTGAAGCCATCCAATATCTTTCGTACTTCTGCCAACCTTGGGCTTCTCCCAAGTTTGCTGAGACCTCCCTCTTGTGCCTTAGTGGTACTGTTTTGGCACTGGCAGTTAGTTGCAGCCTGAAAATTGTGGAAGGAATGACAAATGAAATGTCTACAACTCTCTTGCTATTTCCTGCTCTCCCCCTCCTCTTTCAAGAGTCTTCCCTTGGCTGCGTACCAGATGACTCCAGCTGAGTTAGAGAGTTCAGCATCCTTTCTCCTTGCAGCCTTGCTAGACTCACAATGTCCATCTAGCAACGAATCCCTTGATACTCCTTCAACACCGGAGAGTTTGGGTGAAGCCATGCTAAGGTGGTGGTGATGAAAACTGCCTGTTCAGGTCTTTAGAGGCAGGAAGGGAAGGGTCACTCAGTTAGTAATCTGAGACTTACTAAAGTCCTGGGCTTTGTTGTTGATGATGATGATGATAATATTTTTTTATTTGTACCCCGCCCATCTGACTGGGTTGCTCCAGCCACTCTGGGCAGCTTCCAGCATAGAAAATATTAGAAACATATTAGAAAAACATAGAAAATTTTAAAAAGCTTCCCTATACAGGGCTGCCTTCAGTTTCCTAAATGTTATCAAATTACTCATCTCCTTAACATCTGGTGGAAGGCATTCCTCAGGGTGGGCACCACTACCAAAAAGGCCCTCTGCCTGTTAAGAACGCCTGAATGAACCTTAAACCGAAAATTGCTTTCAGTTGTGCACATTTTATTTTTAAACTGCTTCACAAACCCTTAGGTTTTGCTTTCTCCAAAATATGCTGGTCAGGCACAATGGAAGTCATTACAGCAGCCTTGCAAATTGGGGAAGCGGTGCTTTTTCTCCATGCCCTGGCCTTCTGCAGCTTCCTTTACCACCACCTGCACCAGCAGTTCTCTTCCTACTCTATTCAGGTAAAAAGAAAAGTGTCTAGAACAGTGCCCCCGCTTTCCCCTCCAGGATAGTGTAGAAGTTAAGCAATACTTGAGGCTAGCAAGAAAAACGTGCCTGTTACAGCATTTGCAAATGCCTGGCTACACCTCGCCTGTTCCTTCACGGTTAGCCTCAGTCTTGCTTCTGTGGTGCGGTGTGTGGAAAGGAGATGCTGCATGCGCCCATCGCCATGTGAGTGCCGCACTCCCTAGTGTGACATTGAAAAAGCTAGTCTGTCAGGGGAGGGGAAACATGGGAAGGGAGATGGGGAGAAACTGGTGTTGTGGCTGCCTCCCAAATGGAGTCTGAACAGGGGTGAGGTCGGCGGGGGGCAGGGAGAGAAAGCAAAATTAGCCAACTCTGGCTGCATCCTCTTCTTGCAGAAGAAGCACAGAACTAAATGAAACCACTTCTCCTCAGACACGCTTTCAGTGCCTGCCCCTCCTTGCAAAGACAGAATGAAGGCACATCCAGTAGGTGGGCACCCTATCTACAATGGAATCCTGATTTAAGATAGCTCTTCATTTTTGAAGTGTCAAGATCAGGGGTCAGCAACCTTTTCCAGCAGTGGGCCGGTCCACCGTCCCTCAGACCATGTGGTGGGCCGGACTATATTTTGAAGGGGAAAAAATAACAAATTCCTATGCCCCACAAATAACCCAGAGATGTATTTTAAGTAAAAACACGCATTCTGCTCATGTAAAAACACCAGGCAGGCCCCACAAATAACCCAGAGATGCATTTTAAATAAAAGCACACATTCTACTCATGTAAAAACACGCTGATTTCCGGACTGTCCACAGTCCGGATTGAGAAGGTGATTAGGCCACATCCGGCTCCCGGGCCTTAGGTTGCCTACCCCTGGTCAAGATGATCGGTTTCTTGCCCCATCCTCCGAGCCCAGAAGGAAGAGGGAGGCAGCTCTACATTCAGCTGTTAGATCAGAGAACTGTGTTCTGGGCAGGGTGAGTTTAGCTCTTACACTTGACTCATAGCTGCACCTCTCTAACCTGGCAGTGGGCGTGTACATTTTTGGGACCCACTCTTTTTTTGCGTTTGTAAGCAGTTTTAATGTTGCATTTTCTATTGCCATAACCTACCCTGGCACCTTAGGGTGAAGGGCAGGTAATAAATTAAAATATTGTGATTAGCAATATAATAGTAGTAGGGGGAGGGGAAATGCCCTTAGATCATGGGTTCCGAAAGTATGGCCCGTGAGCTTCATTCTGGTGGCCTATGAAGTATCCGTAAAAATGCAATTAAAATCCATAGAGTATATAATGTAGCACATTGCAGTTTCTACAACGGGCAGCAAAATCAATAAGTAGTCTGCCAAGACACTCAGCATTTTTCAGGTGATCCATGGGAAAACAAGTTTGGGAACCACCGCTGCCCTAGATCAAAAGTGGGTCTGTCTGGGGAGACTTCCCCACTCAGTTGCTTAGGATTTCCCTGCTCCCCTTTTCTGCATGGAAGCGCAGGAGCATTGTGGACCCAGAGCTTGTTTTTAGCTTACTCCAGGAGACTAGGCAAGTGGGTATTTACAAGTTTATATCTGAGGAAACAGGAAGCCTATGGAGACTAGGAAATGACGAGAGAAAGAGAAGGGGAATGTGTGCCCACGGCCAATGGACTCTCTGGTTTCTGAGTCTACAGCAAATGCTGCCGTAGTGTTTGCAACCTTTCTTTGCCCCAATGAGGACTAAGAAAGTACTTTTTGTATTAACAGATGCACTAGGTTTCTGTGGATTCCAGGTCTTGTACTTTTTAAAAAAGATATAGCTGTATGCAGCATATACCTAAACATACAGGCTTTTGACAGTTCTGAGAGTGGAAACATATTCCCTTCCAGTGCCCTTATGAGGATCACTTCATGTAGATAGGGGGTGCTTGAATTACACTGAAACGTTGATATTGACATAGGCCTGTCCAATAAGCTGGCACATACTAAAACTGGTGGAAGTAGAATTTAATTCCTCAATCTACAATTAATGTACTGCAAGTGCTGCTACAACCTGAGGACAAACATAACTAGCTAAACTGTTCCACTTGCCAGGAAATGTAAATTGAATTCTGTAGGTTTCTCAGAAAGCTTAAGCAATAAGTGAAGTGAATTAGCGGAAGTGAATTGCTTAAATGAAAGCACGTTGACCATTGTCTTTCCTTGGCACGGTTCTGTAGGTTACAGCATCCTGTGCTAAGTAAAATGTGATGTGGACAGATTGTTTAAGTCATGTGTAAATGGATTAAAATAATCTAATTTGTTTCTCACCAGCCAGTGCTAAGTAGACTGGGCTACATGAAAACGTATTCAGGACTCAATGCAAAACTTCTGAATTTCTTTTCAGCAGGAATTCATTCAGCATCTTTTGTAGGCTTGCATGCATTTAAATTGTACAGGTCTGTTTATCCAAGGGGTTGTTGGAAAGAAGTTTAGCTGCAGCTCCCCCCCCCCCACAACAATTGAACTGATTCCTCAGCACATTTATGTATGAACATTTGTGCTGCTTTTCAGCTACACAGCCCCAGTACAGGTTAAATTGTAGTTCTTGTTGCAAAAATTATAGCAACTCTTTACAGCAACCCTTTTCAAAAAAGACTTGTTAAAAAAAGCAGACTATACAAAATCATTTATTTGAACCCACAGGTATTAAACATGATGAAAGGAAGCTTTTGAGACACACAGGGCTTCTTTTCCTAGGGCCAAATAATTAGGAAGATAATGGCACCTGGCTGGCTTTTGTCAACAATGTTTGGAGGCATCCCTCAGTGCCAAAGTAGAGGAAGGAAGTTACTACAGAGAAGGTCCCTATTGCCTTGTCCCTGCTTCTGGTAAACCATTATCCTGCCATTCCCATTTCTGCCATGCGAGCTTGCTTGCTTTTGGTATTTTTTTAGTGTAAGTTGCTGGTAAGTTGCTTAATGTTATCATTCACCTTGTCTGCTCGTTCATTGATCTTTAACTAGTGACCAGGATCCGCTGCTGGGTTGCAGCGTCATCTAAGATGGGTCACAGCCCGGAACAGCATCAGTATACAAATCTACGGTAAATTTAAAAAAAAAGAAATAGGTCCTCAAATGCCTGTTTGAGTTCAAAGTGGGCCCCAGATCTGAAAACATGGAAGACTAGAACACATGTGTCTCATTGCGTACCACATGAGCATTGAGGTACCAGCTTGCCATTTCACTCACTGCAATCAGTACTCTTTCACCACGGAGGATAGTATTGTATACAAATAGGGGTGTGTTTTTTGGGCTATAATTTTCATCATAATAACCATTGCCCTCTTGGCTGCTGGACCTGTGAAGGGCAAGGCTGTTGTAGATTAAATGAATATAGCGTCCAAGTGATAGTATTGTAGACTTGTCATAGTGGAGCTTACTAAGTGATCCTTGACTTGAGAATAGGAGTTTTATAGTGTAGCACATCCCTGTTTTCATCTGTGACAAGCTGGAAGTATAGCACAGGGGTATGTTGCAGCAGACAGTTAATTAGTTTGTTCATAAAGTTGCCTCCAGGGACAAAGTAGTAAATGAAAAATGTGTTTCCTCCAGAGGGAGAACTACTTAGGTGCGAGGCATGGCTATATCCCCATCCAGGCCTTGTGGGACTCTTGGAAGTGAGGGGTAAAAGCCTCATCCAAAGTACAACAGCGGTTTATCTTATCAAAGCTGGAGGTTAATGTGGAAGGTGTATAGTGTAGATGCCTGGATAGCTCAGTCGGTTAGAGCATGGTATTGATAATGCCAGGGTTGCAGGTTTGATTCCTGTATGGGACAATGCATATTCCTGCATCGCAAGGGGTTGGATGATTCTCAAGAGTCCCGTCCACCTCTACAATTCTATGATTCCAAGTACAAAAACTACTGTCTTCTCTCTAGCTTTACTCCTCCATTATTTTGAATGCTAGAGGGCTTCAACTTCCAATGCTACAGATGTGCTGAAGACATCTGCTTTACCCATGACCTTCCTAGAAGGTCTGAAGGGGGCTCATAATAAGTGCATTTGACTGAATGCACTTGCAAGCCCCTTGTGATCGGGAACCCTGACCATTGGAGACTTGCAAGTGCATTCAAGCAGAAGACCCTCTCAGATCTTTCTGCTCAATGCAGAAAGGTTGGGAGTCCGTGGGTGGACCTGTCTCTACTCGCTAGTTCTAACCCTTTCAAATGCTTTCATAGGACACCCGGCTTCCAGTTACTTGTTGGTTGGAACTTTCCCAGCCAGCACAAACATTCTTTTATTAAACTGGCCATTGAGAGAAATGTAGTTATCCAATGGAAAAGCCTTGTTTGGTGTGTTGAGAAGAGATGGTAATCGCACTGCACACCTATAATCCTGCACCCCAGCTCCTTTTGCTTCTTTGTGAATAGAAGGAGCATTTTTGCTGCATGCCTCCCTCCTTATTGCCCCAGACTTTCGATTCCACTGCAATTTTAATAGTAGGGAAAGACATTTCGATGGAGGGGTTAATGATGCAACATTGAAAGCTCCGGTTTGCACTCACTGCAGTCAGGAAATACAAACCTTGGTTTGAGTGCCAATTGAACACTCCATTTCCTGGCTAAGCTTGCTATTTAGGTTTGGTTTTTTTAAGGCTGCATAGAACCTGTGTCTGTATGTTTCTCTATGTCTTCCTGTTTGCACATTTCAGTTTGTCAATAGCAATATTTCTTCCTTTGAAAGAAGCACTCTGGTAGATATAAAGTGCTGTGCCAAACGGAAATGGTGTGCTTCATTTAGCGTTTTGATAGCAACCTGTCTGAACTATATGCTTATCATTCCGGAAAAGCAAAAGGCTGCTCTTCCTGCATACGGCTTCCTGTGCATGTCTATCAGCTGCAGCATGCTCTCGATCTAAGCGACATTAGGAGACTTGGGAAGTTTGCAAGTGCCACAATTCAGAGAAACCTGGAGATCATAAAGCCTTTAGGTTAGCCCAGAAGCCGTGCGTGGATGTTACAGCTGCAGGAGTCCCAAATGCTGGCTTAGCCATCTTTGCAGGAAGATAAAGCAATTTTATTTGGCCCTAAAATATTTTTACTGTACCTATCTATTAGAAGGCAGGCTGAATGTTGGTTCTAGATAGCTTAGAGGTTTTGTCTCTCCATTATCTTGACTGTTTGCACTGTCTCTTCTTGCTTGCCCTTCTTCCGCTTGTCCGCCTTCTCCTGTTTGTGAGAAGTGATGTAGAATCCTGTGGCACAGTATATAATCTGGAAACCAGAAAATCCCTGATTCAAATCCTACTCCAGCTCTGAACTGTTTAATAGCCTTAGGAAAGTATATCTTATGTATCAGCCCTATATTGCAAACGGGCTGTTCATAGCTGCTGGCACTGGATGCTCGGATATGTGCTCTCCAACATTTTAGCAATAGGCTGTTGAAGGTCTCAAGTCCCTGCAATATTCCGCTCACGTTTGGAACAGCTGTTCTGTGGGAGGCAGGAGGATGGGACTTGTTTGATTAAGTTGTAGTTAGTGTTGCAGAGGAAGGCGAGAGAGCAAAGATGTAGCTGGGTGAAACACATGAATGGAAGTGCTTTCTTTACCCCTTCCCAACATGCACAAGGAAATTTAATTTTCATAATTAAAAGTTGTGTTTTGGAGCTGCCCTTTTGCTTAAGCAACACCCTTAACAGTGTGAGTCCAATGTTATGAATGCTGAGCCAAAGCTTAGAATTCAAACTTTTTGAATTTGCTGTTGAATATTTTGGAGGCTGACATTTTGTGGTGGGCAATCAAGGAATCTTCTAGTTCTGGCAAAAAATCTATGTTCTGTAGTATCGGAACTTCACTCCAAGAATGGATGGAGTGGTTCCTTTAAGTTCTCGAAATTATTGAGACTGATGTACTGATGTACTATTGGAGTAATGACATATATGTCCCAACTTTTAGGGGGAAAGAACTTTGCTGGAGTAGGCCAAGGTCTGTTGCTCCCCAGCAACTGGTATTCAGAGGCATATTGATTCTAAACTTGGAGGACATGTGTGTATCTCTATCTATCATCTATCTATCTATCATCTATCTATCTATCTATCTATCTATCTATCTATCTATCTATCATCTATCTATCTATCATCTCTATCATTTATCTATCTATCTATCTAATCTATCTATGCCCCATGGATAGACCATGAATCTGTCTGATCCACTTTTGAAGCCATCTAAAAGAGTGGCCATCAGTCACTTCTTGTTACAGTTAATTCAATAAGTTAACAGCATGCTGAGCGCCTTTTTAATTTTAGTGGAACTCATGAATAATATTGGGAAGATGCTTGTTTAGCAAGTTGTATTTGTAAAACAATAAGAAATGTAACTAGTTTAAGCAGTAAGGAAAGCTTTAACAACATTTCTCCAAAAGTTTTAGTAGGCAATCTAGATCCAATGCCGTTTTTTTTCTAGGAGGATTGTGGGAAAGAGAACATCTAGCACAAGGGGGGGGGGGGAGAGGGAAGGAATGTACCCTCCTGATTTATGCAGGATTTCTGAAATTCTACACTTCAAGGATATTGGGGAGTTTTTATTCCACCATCCTCCATTCGCTGCCTAGAATAAAAGATATGGGAGAGCTATAAAAGTGTTGCTGTAGTAAATTATTAGAGGTTTTCTACTGATCCTGCAGCAGAGTTTTAAACAAGACCATATGCTGCTAGTTGCTTATTCCTTCTGCTCTCTCTGTGTTGCGGATTTCTGGTTCCACCTTATCAGACTGCACATCCAGTAATAAGGTCTTCTGGGTGATCTAAATTATTAAAGAGGTTCTTCTCCCTCTCTCTGAACTTCGAAAAATAATACATCTCTCTCTCTTCGTTCCTTCAGGCTCCAGACAAAAGGAAAGCATTAGAAGAGACCAAAGCATACACAACTCAGTCTTTGGCCAGTGTTGCTTATCAGATCAATGCACTGGCCAACAATGTGCTCCAACTACTGGATATCCAAGCGTCCCAGCTCCGGAGAATGGAGTCCTCAATCAATCATATTTCCCAGGTAATTTCCCCCCAGAGATGTTAAAGATATACTTTTCTTGGGTGTTCCAAAGATGTGAGAGATTTTTTGAGATGGTTCACGTGCAATGCCAACTCATGGTTTGATAGTAATGTAAATAAGCCTCAGGCTTGCATATGCTTTCGTTCTCTAGTGTGTTCGGATCACCTTTTGTAGATAGTCGTAGCACAGAAAGAAGAAATGTTGTGGTGCATCTACAGTAGCACGACTGGATGCCTTCATCTGCCCCAGCTGCAACAAAGCACATCTCTTCTGTATCTGTTTCTACAGCCCAGGGGCACTAGCTCTTGGGGGTCCGAGCCCTTTTGGGCCCTCCCAATATTTTTGGGTGGGGGCTGCAGCCCTCCCATGTCCAAAGAACATGGGGGTGGAGCTGAGCGCGGCACGCCTTCAGTGGCTAGCTTCTTCTCCTTCCGCAGAGGGGGAGGATGGCCGAAGCAGTGTGATGTTGCCCCCTCCCAATCGCCTTCACAAGCTGGCATCTCTGCTACCGACGCAGCAAGTGCTGCCATCTTCCAACAGTTTGATTTCACCCCCAAAGGCACACCCCTCCATTGCCAACTGAGACCGACGGATGCCAACAACAACAGTCACTACATTCACTTGCCCTTCGAACCAGTGTTTCAAATCACAATCAAACTACAGTCGTACCTTGGAAGTTGAACAGAATCCATTCCGGAAGTCCATTCGACTTCCAAAATGCGGTTTCTGATTGGCTGCAGGAAGCTCCTGCAGCCAATTGGAAGCCCCGTCGGACGTTCGGCTTCCAAAAACAGTTTGCAAACTGGAACACTCACTTCTGGATTTGCAGCTTTCTGGGGCCAAAACGTTTGAGAATTAAGCCGTTCGAAAACCAAGGTACGACTGTAATGTTAGATTTTCGTTTGGGGGGTAAGCGAGAGCCATAGTTTACTGAATGAATGGACTTCTTGTTACAGTTGCAGACTGTTAGCATTAGATACATAAAACAAACTGCTAAAGAGCAGATACATTTAAATATACATTTTTTGGTTTTATTTTTGAAATGGCAGGACATCAGCGGGTTTGTGGATGTTGGGTGATATCCAGCTAAGTCAAACTAAGAGCACTGAAATCAGTAGACATAAGTTATTGGCGTCACTGATCACCCCTCCCCTAGCCAGATTGTCTTTAATCTTATAAGCTTGTTTTATATCTTACTGGCTGCTTATTAATACTAATTGTGCCATAGTCTGAATTCTCTGCTGGTACAAAAGGTGCAGCCTCTTTTTTTGTTTAGCTCTTGGCTTGAGCTGAAGGCCTTGCTATGAAGAAAGCTTTTGAGTCACCTGATACATGAACTGTTTGCTAAAAGATTGTGAACAATTAATGCTTTGTAAAGCATTTTGAGAGTATTTAGCAAGGACACTTGTAGCTCTTTTGGTCGTTAGGCCTTTTGAAAATTAATCTCTGTTGTATAAGCCTCCCCAGACTTCTTTATAAAAGTTTAACTTATATCTAGCTCTAGCATTGTGAGGTTCTTTTAAAAAGTTAGCCAGTTGTTCTTCATTAACTTTATTTAAAAAACAAAATCCTATACCCAGCCTTTGCTTTCCACTTAGTTTACCTCTATGATTGTGTGTGTGTGTGTGTGTGTGTGTGTCGCGTGTGTCGCTGCTAGAAACAGATATGAAAGCCAGGAGCCAAATGGCACCTTAAACCTAGGTTATGGGCGCAACAACAGAATGTCTAGGTGCGTTTTTTTTTAATAGCAAGACTACAAAGCTGAAAATGAATGAACTGCAGCTAAAATATTTTGTTCATTTTTCACATGTTCATTTTTCAGTCCTTCCCCTAATATTCTTAAGAGGGTCTCTTCTCCAGTCTTCAGAGAGTAGCTGGAAGTGGGGAGGCAGAAAAAAGTCCTCCTTTCTTTCCACTCTGCAGTTTTTATCTGAAATGTTAGGTGTAGTACTGCTACCAGAGCTCAGAAACTGCTCACACTAATGAAATTCCCTGTTCCAAAATGCACTCAGAACAATGGGAGTTTCAAACACGTGTGTGTGTGTGTGCGTGCGCGCACTGTCTTTTGAGTTAAGCCACTTTGTCTACATGGATAGGAAGAACTATAATTATTTATTTGCCAGCACTTCGCAGTGCAATGTGCTGCAGTGGAAGTTGTAGAAGGCAGATCTGGTGCATTGCGTTCTGAGATTTTTTGAAGGCCTCTTTGGGTTGGGATTTACACAAAAAAAGCAAAAACGTCTGCATATTCTGCTCCATCCTCCATTTAGCAACTACTTTCCTCCTAATTTGTGGCTTGAGTGTGACAACTGTGGTTCCCTTTGAGCATGGCTTGCTCGTCTACAAGATGGAATCAACTGTTGCATTTCCAATAGCTGTTAACTCTTAAGCAACTTCCTTTCAGCAGTTTCTCCTGCTAGGCTACTATACTTATTGTTAGGTTTCCCTTGGGGTTCAAAACACTTGTCGGACTTTGCTGTTCTTCCACATTTCAGCATCTCTACCAGAAATGTCAGAGAAAGTTGGACTTTCTGAAAGAGCTGTTGAAAGGGAAATTGCTTGCCGCTACCAGGGCCTCCTAGGGTCTTCCCAGTAAGGGTTTTGCTAAGTTGGTTGCGAAATCATATGCACTACTGAAGTCCCAGATTTTCAGTAAGCCTTACCTGGGCAGTTACTGTTAGCAAAATAGGTCCCAGCTTGCCTGGTTAAGTGCCATCAATTTGGGATAATGGCATGTACTTCAAGTGTGGTTTTTAAGGCACAAGTTTTCAGACTGTTCTGGGGGCTCCCGGAATTCCTTAGAAACCTCTTAGGAGTTTCTGTATTGAGGGCAAGATTCACAGAAAGGCATGAATAGAGGACAAACTTCCACCACTATTGAACTGTGTAGCCACAGTGAAGCAGTGTGTGTGAATGTGTTCTGGGGCGCCCTCTCAGTTCGTTTGAGGTTACAATGACTGCAAGAGGTCTGTGCTATTCCGACATGAATAGTGTGCACCCTGGAATCATAGCTGTCAACCGTCCCTTATTTGGCGGGAAACTCCCTTATCCCAGCGCCGTGTCCCGCTGCTGTCCCAGATTGATGAAGTCCCTTAAATTTCCTGGGTTTCATGCTCACCTGGCTTGGGAGGGAAGCAGTGGCTTGGGGTCCTCCGCCTCCAGAGAGAGCACGCATGAGCTGCTGCGTCTCCGTCTCTCCCTTTTCCCCCTCAGGGGCGCGTTGTGAAAGACGGGTGGCAGCAGGCAGGCAGACAGACAGCCCCTCTCTTGCGAGGCTTCCGTCGTGCTGCCAGGGGAAGCCAGAGGTGGCAGCAGCGGCGGCAGCCTGAGGGAGGAGGAAGAGGAGGGGATGGGGAGGGACATAGAAGGGCGGCCCTTCAGCGGCTGCCACAGCGCTGCAGCGGCCGCTGCAGCGCCGCAACCACCTCATGCCGAGCTCGTGGGTGGCATGGGCGAGAGTCTCTCTCCCTCCCTCCCAGGTGAGGAAGGGCTGATGGAAATCATAAGCTAAGCAAAATCCCTTATTTTGGCTGCTGATCCCTTATTTTCAAGGCTGCTGGTCCCTTATTTTCAAATCTGTAAGTTGACAGCTATGCCTAGAATACATTCCCCAGAATACTCTGCAATGAGTAGGTTCTGTGGAAGATGGATGGAAGGGGTTTTTTTGGCAGATGTATCCATGTGAAATGAAGACCATGGTTTTGTATGCTTTTATATGTGAGGTGCGTGATACCGTATTTTTTGCTCTATTGGACGCACCGGACTACAGGACGCACCTAGTTTTTAGAGGGGGAAATCAAGGAAAAAAATATTATCCCCCCCCCAGCCCCAAAGAGCAACGGACAGGCTGCGCGCAGCCTGTCTGCTTCTCCCAGAGCTTCTCGGGGCTGCGGGGGAAGCCCGGGTTCCCCCACCAGCCCCAAAGAGCAAAGAAGCCAAGACAGCACGCGGGATCCATAGCCGTGCAACCTCTCCAGCCAGGAGCTAAACCTCTCCAGCGCGGCTAAAGAAGAAGACAAGGCAGTGAGCGCTATCCATCCCACTCGCTGCCCTGGCTTCCTCTTTAGCCTTGCGCAGCATCTTTAGTCTTGCGCAACGGGATGGATTGCGCCCGCTGTCCACCGGGGCTGGACTAGATGACTCTTGGGGTTCCCTTCCAACCCTGCAATTCTATGGCCTCGGAAGGTGTTTGGGGTCTCCACCACTGGAGGCTTTTAAGCAGTGGTTGGGGGACCATCTGCCTGGCGTTCTTTAGCTGTGATTCCTACATTGTGAGGGGGCTGGGCTAGATGACCCTCGGGTGGCCCTCCCAACTCTATACAGTCCTACAGTTCTGCAGCAGGAGATCCACAGCCACTTCACACAATGCCCACTCCCAATTTTCATCTGAGAGACATGTGGCTTCAGTGTCTAGGTAGGTACCCCCCTACCTGCCACACTTCCCCCACCCCACTTAAGCTGAGGGAATTCCTGCCCAGAGAAGCTCCCAGGTGAGGCAAGGGTTAAGATCTACCTCTGGTAGATCTCTTGCGGCTGGAGAGGCACGCAAGGCTAAAGAGGAAGCCAGGGCAGTGAACAGGATGGATCGCGCTCGCTGCCCTGGCTTCCTCTTTAGCCTTGCGAAGCCTCCCCCCCCCCCCCCCCGGCTGGAGAGGTTGTGCAAGGCTTTTCTAGAGGAGGGAGAAGGGACTGACTGGCGGTGTCAGTCCCTTCTCCCTCTTGGGGAAAAGCCCGCAAGAGCCACGCGAAGCTTGTGTGGGGCTCTTGGGGGCTTTTCCTGCCTGCTTCCCCCCTGCATTCGCTCCATAGGACGCACAGACTTTCCCCCTTAGTTTTTAAGACGGGAAAAGTGCGTCCTATGGTGCGAAAAGTACAGTACTTTATTGCAAAAACTGAGAGTTTAAAGAGTATCGGGGCATTTTTGTTTATTACTTAACCCAAATTCCCCACCACCACACACACCACTTGAAAATTGCCGAGGGTCTCGGTGGACCCCTTTATGACTTTATTCCCCTGTTCTAATGTGCTGCAATAGGCGCTGTATGGTTTTTCATTGTATTTTCATGGCTTCTTTTATTTCTTACGTATTGTATTTTATTGTGTTATAATTTGAATTAAAAATACAATATAAGAAATAAAAGAAGCAATAAAAATACAATTGAAAGTCAGTATAAATACTTAATGGTATGGCTGTGCCATCCGTCTCACATCTTCAACCACAAATCTCCACGCACACATAAGTGAAGTTCTTGTGGGCCACAGTTTGGGAACTTCTGACTAAACCCACATGCATGGAATCAAGCAGTTGTTTGAAATTCACAGCCTTAGTGGATGTTTGGATTGCTTGTAAAGAATTGCATGAAAACAGGAAGGTTATATTCTAAAATGGTCTTACCATTCTAAGCCTGGCAACTTCCAGCTACATAAGTGGGAAGCCCCTTTGACACTTCTGGAAAGATGTCTGAGCATCAGCAAGTATCAAGGAAGGAGTTCTGTAGCTAGAGCTATTTCTGGAGTATTCAGTGTCTTGCTTAATGCAAACTATTTAAAGCACAGATTCAGGAATAAAAACAATATCTTGTGCAGCCTTAATGCATTGTGGTGTTTGAAAGCTCCTGCTTATGATCTGTTGGTTTTTTTTAAAAAAAAAATAAATATGAATTTTTTTTTTCAAATGCCAGGGATTTGTAAAGCCGGAAGCTGTTGTGTTATAACTATGGAACAGACTTCAAGAGAGTTTTCTCTGCAGCGCTCTATTTTAGGATTATATTTTCAATATGTAATTTTTGATCCATAAAAAGTTACCAGAAAAGCATCAATTAGTGCTGAAATAGCGTAAATGCTGCTGCTATGATTAATGCACAATTAATACTTCTTTTCAAAAAGCTGCATAATATTCAGCACTAAAAACTCTGATACCCAAGGTTTTTCATGCATTTATAGCTCTGATTTGTATCAGTGGGTGGGGGTGGGTGGGTGTATAATTTATCACAAAATAAAAAGCTGCTTCTGAACAATGCTTTCCTTTTTATATGTAACCTGGTATTATCAAACCACCAAATGTTCTGAAATCACATCAGGCGTCAATTGTCTTCGGCATGAGATGTTCTTGATGTATGTGGTATTTGTCCTCTGGGTGAATTCCAGTTTCCCCGTGTCTCTTCCTGCCCCGTGATGATGAGAATCAACGTTCTAAAATTGGGCACTTGATGTCGATGATCATAATATTCTTTTGATTGTATTTGTCTTAAACCGATTTTAATATTGTATTTTTAAATTGCTGTAATCCAGTCTGGGAACTTGTGGTGAAGGGTGAGTAAGAAATTGAATGTAATAACAACAGGAGCAGGAGTTATGAACACATTTTACAGCGACCTTTGATAATTACCATCATGTAAATGGAACAATAGCATTTATATGGTGCTTTTAGAGTGTTCAAAACACTTTGCATTGTTGTGCTGTAAGCAAGGGTGGGGGAACTATGTTTCTCCAGGGGACCACCTGTCATTCTGGCTAGGACTGATGCAATTAGGTGTCCCAACATCTGCAGAGCGACACTTTCCCCCTCCTTGCTGTAAAGTGAGGAAGACATTGATAGCATTAAACATGCTATACATTCTTTCAGAGTATGAACAGTTATTCCCCGCTCACCTCACCTTGCCATGTTATAAATAAATAAAACAACTTGGAATGAAGCTACAGACAACCAGTCTCTTCTGAGTTGAGATTCCTTTAAAAGAATATAGCAGGTTTGCTGCAAAAGTTTTGTTGGACTTAAGGTCCTTTGCTTGTTGTAGAACAGTGTGGGGAACCATTGGCTCTCCAAATGCTGCTGAACTACAGTGCCCATCATCCCTATCCATTGGCCTTGTTTGCTGGGGCTGATGGGAGTTGTAGTTCAGCAGCATTGGAAAGCCTGAAGGGTTCCCACACCTGTTGTAGAATGTCTCCAAAGCGGATGGTGCATTACTGTTACTTCACTGTTGCAAGTAGTTCTGAATATACAGGCATCTCCCCACCCTTATCTGCTGGGAAATAGATAGATGATAGAATCATACGAGGAAATTGGGGGGGGGGTGGAGCTGGAGAATCCAGATACCCTCCCTGGAGCCTGAATAGGATGTCAGTAAGGGTGGAGGAAGCCCCAGAGAGACCTGAGGAGCAGTAGGGCTTTGTTTAGGCTACTCAGCCTCCCCGTCTAACAGCTGAGGTATGGGGTATCTCAGCCGCCACTGCATTCCCGTGCAGCCTCCAGCCAGCCCCAGAGCTTCAAAGCTCTAGCTGAAGAGAGAGTTTCGTGGAGAGATGGAGGAAGAGAGAGCTGGAGAGCAGGAAAAAGAGGCTTTTTAGAGGGTGCTCCCCAGTGCTCTAAAATTCTACACTGCAGCACAACTTCAGCACAAATGCATTGCATCGGTATTCTACCTCTGTACATACTTGGCTGTTTGTTGAGTTTAGGAATCCTGTCTTCCTCTTAGTTCTTTAAGAAGAAGTTAAGCAAAACTGAGCAAATTTGCAGGGGTGGGAGGTAAAGGAAAGGCTTATTCAGCAATTTTTATGAGGAAAAGTTTAGACGAAGTAGGTATGCTTTCAGCGTTTGAAAAATAGAAAATTAAGACAGGGACTTAATGGCAGCCTTAACATAACCTGATGGTGATGAAAGTGTGTGCTCTTGACTGTTATAACTGGAGGCGCAAGAAGTAGTGAGTTTAAATTACAAAAAGGTGTGTTGAGGCTTCCTAAAGGTTTAATTAATTGTTAAGACACAAACACAATGTAATGCCGTCCCGGCATGTGTCTCTTTGTTGTTGAGAGGGAGCAGTAGTGGAGCAAAGAAATGGAACAGGTGACATAGCCCTTTCTCTCTCCCCCCCCACTCCAAATTCTCTCCCCAGCTGCTCACCTTTCCCCATCCCTTCTTCCCAATGGTCACAAGAACACGTGTGGAAGGTGGGGTGGGGAAGAAAGAAAAGAAGGCTGCAAGCTGAGAGTGAAATTGTTTTGTTGCAACAGCGTTCATTTCCCAGGCATTATATAAAGGTGACTTCATTTTGCTTAATCCTAGGCTTCTGAACTTATTACATAGTGATTCAAACTTGAAAGATGGAATGCGCCTTCTCTGTTTTGTTGAAATTTCTATTGCAAAATAAAAAATCTGACTCAGATAGCTCAGTTGGATAGAGCATGTTGCTGATAATGCCAAGGTTGCGGCATATTCAGCGATCAAAGATGATTTGGGGGTTGGAGTCTTAACATCTTCTGGAGTGCCAAAAATCTCCTCTCCCTGCCCTAAAGACTGCATTAGACGAGTGTTTAGCCTACTTGAGAGAGCTGGTGTGCGTGCTTGGAGATGCTGTCAAAAATTATACTCGGAGGAGCTTTTCTTT
This sequence comes from Podarcis filfolensis, assembly GCF_964270895.1. Taxonomy (NCBI): domain Eukaryota; kingdom Metazoa; phylum Chordata; class Lepidosauria; order Squamata; family Lacertidae; genus Podarcis; species Podarcis filfolensis. Next base: position 38,213,322 of record NC_139614.1, on the reverse strand, counting down.
CATACTAGCATAACATTTTAAGAACACACTCTGCTGTGCAGTTATTCTGTGGCAAACCTGTGGAGAGTGTTTCACTACTCTGGTATAGCTTTTAAAAGGTCTTGCTGTGGGGATCATCTGTAGCACAGTGTGCTTGAGCACGCTGCATGTCTCCGGAGGCTACCAGGCTCTGTGTGTGTGTGTGTGTGTGTTACCATGCTGATTGTGAGGAGAAACAATGTGCAAAGGACTAAGAGCTTTGAAATACGCGTATTTGTGTGAGAGTTGTCAAGAGGAGCCTGTTTCAGAGCAGCTTCCCTTTGGCAAGCATGATGTTTACCACAGCTTGGAAGGACTGGGCTTGAAGTAGATGATGTCATGATTTTCTATTGCTCCGTTCTGGGACTTAGCTGGTCAGTGGCCGTCATCACATACCTGTGCCCCTTTCCTCCAAAGGGGAACATGTGAGGTGGGTCTTTTATATCACAGTCCGTGTACATGAAAACATAAGTCCCCCAACTTTTTTTGAAGGAAGAATCATACAGTTGCTTGTGTGGCCCTTTACACTGAGTGGCTGCAGAGCTCATCTTGTGTGTACTTTTGCCACATGAGAATTGTCACTTCCCATGTAAGCACCTACAGAGCTTATGGCAAATATGGGGAATTACCTTTGCCACAGGTCACTTGTCAATACATACATACACACACACATACATACATACATAATTTTATTTGCATGCTGCCTTTCCACAGTTCAGACCATGCTCAAGGTGACTTGCAACATGAAAAAATACATAACTACAACATAGTTTAAAAATACATATGTCGTAATTTGTTTTAATTTGTTGGAAACTTGCCCAGAGTGACTAGGGTAACCCAGTAAAATGGGTAGCATATAGAATAACAGCAGCAGCAACAACAATAGCGATAGTTATGAACGATAAATAAAACATTAAAAAATACACAACCAAACTGGGCAATTTCCACATATATCACAAGTTTTAAAACATACAAAAAACCAACAGCAACAATGCCCCCCACCCCAGAAACCTCTAACAACATCCCACCCCAAGAGTCTGTTCCGCTGCCTCAGCTTTTGCAGCTAGTGCTAGTCGGGGCCCTGCCCTCACAGGCCATGAGGGAAAAGGCCTGCAGGGCAGGGAACAGGTCTTCCAGGATTCACACTCACCTGACATCGTAATGGCGTCATGTGATGCCATTTTCTTTTGCCTGTGTGATTTGAAGTCCAACCATGCATGCAAAGGCACAGGGTTTTGCAGGCACTGCCGATCAGCTGCAGACCCCAACATCAAATGTAGTGCAGGTGGGGGTGGCTTGGCCAAAACAGCTTCACCTCTGGCTTAGGTTAAGTTATGCAAAGGCCTGCGCTTATAACTTGGAAACATGCCATAAACAGAAAAGCCAAGTATTCACTGCAGGTAAGCACATTCACTTATTCTTATTATGCTAAATAAGTCATGGTGACATTGTAGAAAGAGCTGCTTTCAAGGGAGGGAAAGAGTGAAGTATAAATCTTGGGAGTTTCCCCTTAGTCTAATGATATGGACCATTATTTATGTGTCATAAATATTACATGATGGGCCTTTGGCAAAACATCTCAATCTGAAAATCTACCCGTAGCATTGGAGGCAGATTTTGCAGTCACTCATTTCGGTACTGAGCGGAGGTGCTCTGTCTGGAATTAACTATACCCTCGTTTGTCAGGAGATGTTACTCTGTCAAGAGTTATGTTCCTCCTGGATCGTGCAAGTCCTAAGAGTTGTCTTTTATTCTAATCTAACATCTGACAATAACTAGAAAGGAAGAGATAAACAAATGGTTGGCTTTTATTATTTTGAATAGGTTTTTATTACATGCCATATTGGCTTTAGTATCCATATCTTCTTAAAACATGTTTTTGATGCTCCTTTATTTTGCATTGCAGTAAATTTTCCTCTTTTAAGACATAACCAGATTTGTGTGCAGTGTACAGTGTACAGTGTAGAATTGTACTGTAGATCTTGTTCTGCCTAATGGAGGTACATCTTTATTGCATCGCTACTTGAGGAATCATAGGCTGTGCACACGCTTTCTAAAAACTGGTTCTGTTATTTCAGAAAGTGGGTAAAAAATATTGTAAGCCATTTCAGGACGGTCTCAAGGATTGACTCCTCTCATTGTGAATCATACACCTAGAAGATCATTAGGGCTCCCAGTGACCACAGCAATTTTCAGGTGTTGCTGCTGGTAAGTATCCTTACTGCAAAAGGACATAGCCAAAAGTTGTGTGCTGGGAATCCATGAAGAAATTATGCAGTTTCAGGAAGTTCTGTTTCACTGGGTGCACCTAGTGTATACAGACATGCATATTGTCTTCTAGCACATCATTCTCTCTCTCCTGTTGTCCTCCACCTTCCTCCGTGTCCTGTCCCCTCCTGTCCTTTCCCCATTTTCCTTACTGCCCTTGGTTGCTCTTGCCCAGTGTTCGAAACTCCCATTGTTCTAGGCATTGTTTTGCGACATGGCATTCCATTAGTGCGAACAGTTTCTGAGCTCTAGGCACAGTACTACACCTAAGATTGCAGTTAAAAACTGCAGAGTGGAAGGAAAGGAGGACCCTTTTCTGCCTCCCCACTTCCAGCTACTCTCTGAAGACTGGAGAAGAGACCCTCTTAAGAATATTAGGGGGGTGGGCAGGGGAAGGACTACTAGACCATGTGAAAAATGAACGTAGTATTTTAGCTGCAGTTCATTCATTTTCAGCTTTGTATTCTTGTTATTAAAAAAGCGCACCTAAACTTTCTGTTGTTGTGCCCATAACCTATGTTTAAGGTGCCGTTTAGCTCCTAGCTGTCATATCGCAGTTTCTAACGCTGGGTCTTCCTTTTCCACAGTAAACTGTTCCGAAAGCATCTTAGAACAGACACCACTCATTATCAAATACAAAACATGTGTGTGTGTGTGTGTAGGTTGGTGAAGAAATCAGTTTATAAAACATTTCAATAACTTCAAAGAAGAAAAGCCAGTAATTTAGCAAAAATTCAGAAAAAAGTATTACAAAACAAGCACAAAGCAAAAAAAAGTTCACAGAGGATAAAATTCCAGCTGTTGGGGCAGGTCTTATTGTGCTCCAAGGAGCACCAGCAGCTTAGATATAGTTCAAAGTGAAAATTTGGAGGTTTAGGTGCCAGGGATAATCCTCAAGGGTGCATCCTCAGGTACCATATTGGTGACCTCTGGCACAGACCTAGGTGAAACCTGAGGCATTTTCCTAGTTTATTCCTAGTTCATAGTTTCATTCCTTTGAAAAATACAGGACTCTGTGCTCTACAGGCACAGCAATCTTGAAAGCATGTCATTGTCCTTTACTTTCTTCACGAATGTTCCAGAAGAAGCTTAAATTCATGGAGCTATTATGATCAAACTGGAAATCATTCAGATATCTCACACCTTTCTTTCTACACACCTCTAGCAAATTAGTTTTCCACTGGGGGCGGTTACTCATCCATTACTTAGTAGGACTGAAGTCCTTGGAAAACACACACAAATCAGCATCTGCCACCAACTGCTGCTCCAATTAATTTAATTAATTATTTCCAATTAATTAACCTCCAATTCCTCCTGCTATGAAGTAATAAATCAATCTCTGCACTGGGTATCTGTGCCAGAATTTGTATACACTACTTATTCAGAGACTGCACTCTGTTAACAATAATTTTAGCCAGATTTTCAAGTACTCCATGCTTCTAGTTGCCTCCAGAGTACTGTGGCTGCCGTTGAAGATGATTCAGAAACTTCAGCTGGTCCAAAATGCAGCGGTTAGTGGATCAGGTTAGTGGTCAGGGTTTCTTTTAGAAGTCACAGCTGTTTTGAAACAGCTGCATTGGTTGGCAGTTAGTTTCTGGGCCCAATTTATCACCTTCATATTGGAGTTTAAAGCTCGATGCAACTTAAGAAGAGCTGCCTCCTCCCATACAGACCTTCCTGCTTGCAGAGATCAGCAAAGGGTTCTATCTTGTTAGCTTCAGAAGATGGAATTCTCTGTGGCATTTCCCCAAATGTGGAACTCCTTCCCCATAGATCAACTCTACTCTCTGATATGCATTCTTTGGTTTGTTTCAAATTGTTCCATTGGTTTTTAGAAATTTTATGATTATGTGGTTGTAACCTACCCTGGGACCTTGTGGTAACCATTGGGTAAGAACTAGCTTTAAACAAGTAAAGAAGTTGGCATTTGACCAATAAAAAACAAATGCAAACCAAAACTATAAACTGAATGGTCAGATACTGTTAAAGGCATATAAAAAGCATTAATTTAAAAACCTGCCATATCCCATTGAGTCTCTTTCTCCCTATTGCATATCCAGCGTACTTGGTGGTAGTCCTAACGTCTGGGCACGATTGCTTACCCTATTTTGAAAACTGCGGCTTGTATTACTTCAGTGATAGGAGATGTCGAATGTCACGCTTCATTTCTTGAATTCACTTATTTCCCCTTTCTTTTGTAATAACTGGTGGGACCTGCCATTAATGGCTTTATGACATTTGGGTGCTGTATGAAGTAGGCTTTTGTATTGTGGCAATATTAAAATGTTCTGGATGCTGCTTCTTTTTATAGAGAGCAGCAGTAGAAGCCCTGAATGAGATGGTGTTCAGAGTACTTTGTGTTCTTCCAAAAAAACAAAAGTGGCATATGGTCTGCCTTCCTGCGTATGGAAAGCCGGCATGGAAATAAGGTTTCCACCACCTCTTTGGGTCGATGATGGAGTGTGGGTCTTGGACATGGAGAACACCCATTGACCTTGTGCTATTATTTTCTACTAAACACTTGGATGAAACTTGAAAATGGAGAAAAAACAGCCCTCTTGCTTTTGCCCTTCTGATTTTGAATATGCAAACTTAATCGCGGGGAGCTGTCTTCCGTGTGCCATTAACTGTGGAGACTAGTAGGCAAGTGGTCGTCGAAGCAAGCTCCCCTTTTTGGTTGTGCCCTGAAATCTGGAACTGTTTCCCAAAGGGGGCCCACCTGGTGCCGTCATTACTCTCTTTTATGCTCCAGGCAGTGAGTGGAATGTCTTTAGGTTATGGATAGTTCGCTCTCTGGGTGACTGATGTATTGTAGTTTTTGCCTTGTTTGTTCGGTTCTGTTTGTGTGTTGGTCTGTCAATGGTTTGGCTGCTGGATTTTAAAATTTTTTATTTTTGGTGGTAGTAGTAGTAGTGGGACGCGGGTGGTGCTGTGGGTTAAAGCACAGAGCCTAGGACTTGCCGATCAGAAGGTCGGCAGTTCGAATCCCCGCGACGGAGTGAGAGCTCCCTTTGCTCGGTCCCTGCTCCTGCCAACCTAGCAGTTCGAAAGCACATCAAAGTGCAAGTAGATAAATAGGTACCGCTCCAGCGGGAAGGTAAACGGCATTCCCGTGCGCTGCTCTGGTTTGCCAGAAGCGTCTTAGTCATGCTGGCCACATGACCCGGAAGCTGTATGCTGGCTCCCTCGGTCAATAAAGCGAGATGAGCGCCGCAACCCCAGAGTCGGTCACGACTGGACCTAATGGTCAGGGGTCCCTTTACCTTTTAGTAGCAGTAGTAGTAGTACAATGGTACCTTGGGTTAAGTACTTAATTCGTTCCGGAGGTCTGTTCTTAACCTGAAACTGTTCTTAACCTGAAGCACCACTTTAGCTAATGGGGCCTCCCGCTGCTGCCGCGCCACTGGAGCACGATTTCTGTTCTCATCCTGAAGCAAAGTTCTTAACCTGAAGCACTATTTCTGGGTTAGTGGAGTCTGTAACCTAAAGCTTATGTAACCTGAAGCGCATGTAACCCGAGGTACCACTGTAGTAGTAGTAGGGATGCATGGGCTCTCTTTTGTTGTAGCCTTGAATTCAGTTTTGATGGCAAGGCAGCATACAAATGTAGGGGTTCCTGATTTTAGACTTTCCATTTTAGGCTAGTCTGCTGTGCCTATTACTCCCTATTATAGCAAAAAGTTCTGAAGTCTCCTGGGTCCCTACAAAAGCTAAGGCTGCTGAACACTCACCCACTGTAGAAACTGCCCAAATAGGCTGCTTGGATCAGATATGCAAGGGAGACCACTCTGTCTCTGCATTTATGCGCAGCGTACAGCATCTGCTCAACCTACTTCAACACTTTAAAAAAACCCACATGCAAAGTCTTCAGCTGCATTTGCTTTATGGATTAAACGTCCTTGTGTTTTCCTGGCTGGCTCTACAGCGCTTGTAGTTTGAGAATAAACTTGACCTTGTTTATTGAGAACAGTAGTATTGGAACAATAAGCCAATAACTAAGGCGTTTGTACAGCTGTTTTTTGTTTGAAGCAATGTTGAAATGCATGAGCCCTTAGTCTTAGTTCCTTTTATGAACTCTTTTGTTTTGATTTGGTTCGCAGAAAGTGAAGCAGGCTACATCCGGACACCACCTAGGTGCTTTTCCTGTATCTTACATGGACTCACTAGTCCATGAAAGCTTATGCTATAAATGTATTGGTCTTTAAGGTGTGTGTGTGTGTGTGTGTGTGTGTGTGTGTGTGTGTGTGTGTATCACACCTGTTCTTCATGTGAGCCCCATGTACTGCCTGCTGCAGGACCATAATTTTGTCATCATACGCAGAAGCTGCTCCCATTTCTAAAATCCGTGTGAAATGATCTGCAACATGTTAACTTGACTGATCAGAAACAACTTGTTTTCTCTCTTTAAATCACCACCACCCTCTCAACCTGGCAGATGTATAGAGATGAGAATGTTTGCAGCCTAGGCCTTCTCATTTTATGTTGTTGTTTTTTTGGAAAATATAAGAGCAATGCCATCAGTGGAAACGTGGAATTAGGCAATTAACATGGTGGGTGTTTGCTTACCGGTACATTATATTTAATTGAAAGGGATTTGTGACTGCTGGTTGCTTAATATAATGGGAATTTCAGCAAAGAAAAAGAAGGTCAAATCTGTGCACTGTTTTCCTGTATGATCAGATGCAGAGAAAGCAGCTGCTCTATGGAGGCCAATTTCTAATGGCTGCTGGTGGTGTGTAAGGAAAGGCATGTTTGGTGCATTAATGTGGCACATGAGCAGGGTTGTACCTAGAGGGAGAGGGTAAAGCCTCTTTTCCTTGAGGGCATTCCAGGCCTCATCACTGAATCAGCTACTTCTACCTCCGTTGGAAAAAATAGCTGAAAAGTTTCCATAATAAGTAGTACAATTTTATATATAGGGTGAAATCCAACTAAGTCATACTTATGTCAGTGGGCTTACTCCCAAGCACAACACTGGTTTTTTTTTTAAAAAAGAACTTTATTAGTATTTTCCACACAACAACAACAACAACACGAAAGATATCAAAAGATAACAATACACAACACACAAAAAACAACATTCGAAAACTAAAAAAGACAAAAAACCAAACAAAAAAACCAAACAAACAAATCCATATCTTACAAGTTAATATTATAAACACTAAAACAACAAGACATTGACCTTCACCAATCCCACAGCACCTCCTTTATCTCTCATTCTGTCTTCCTGTTTTCCTGTTTTCTTTATCCTCTCTATCCTAACATCTAGATATAAATCCTTCTTTCATATCCTTTCACTTCACAAGGTTATTCCAGGCTCAGCCAGATTTCTGCCCTCGAACCGTGGCTTTTGAGGTATTCATTTAGGCACTCCCATTCTTTTTTTACTTCACTTTTTGGTTTTTGTCTTATTATATCTGTCAATTTGGCTAATTCTAAGTACAACACTGGTTATTGCCATAGGCTACATGAATGTATATCTCGCCGGGGCTTCAGTGCTACCCTGTCACTACAAAACATTTGGGTATAGGCCCCATTGGATCCTGCCCCAAATCTGCAAACGGCTTTCATGTTTAAAGTTAAAGTTAAGCTGGAATGCAGTGTGTTTTCAAAATCAAGTATTTCAACATGGAAATGTTCTCAGTTGGACTATGATATGCAGCATGTCGCTCTGTACACCCTGGTTAACCTCATTTTTTCATTATTTGCAATGACTGATGGTTGAATGCAAAAGTAAGATGTGACTGACAAAAAATGGGAAATCTCCATTACATTTCTTGCCCATCATTTCAGGTGCCCAGTTCTCGTTTCTTGGTCTGTAACTATCCTGAACCTATTTTTAGGAGGCCTTCCCCCCCTCACCCCCCCCAATCCTCAGAGTTGGTTTCTTCTACAGCCACCTGCTACTCTCTTTACAATTTGTGCATATGTTTCCGTACAGACGTTGCCTGTGGCTTTTTGGCATGCAAGCTACTATTCACAGAACATACACAAGGTGTTCTGTTCCCATTGTGAAGCACTGCAGTGAGGGGAAGAAAAGTCCCAACTGCTTGAGAAGCCTTTTGGTTACCTTTGTCTTTAATAGATTTGCAAAACATGTCCATCATGTTCAAGTATAACTTTAGTATTCTAGTCATGAATGCTGGAAAACTGTTAAAAACAGAAACCATTCTGCGGCTTCAGCTTCTTGTTCCTTGAAGAAAGCGAGGAGCTTGAAGCCGGAGTAGCAAAAAAAGTTTACCCGGTTGCAAAAAGGGGTAACCTATTAATTGACCATGGCTAAGCTTGCCATGAACTCAACTGTCCTTAAAAACCGACGTGTTGCAAATAGTCACCTTTACCTTTTTTGTAGGCTCCCCCCCCCCATGTAGGCTGGCTTGATCTACTGGGATAAAAGCCAAGTGGAAGAACTGTTCAGTGACTCATTCACACTTTTATAGCAGCCTTTTACCTAGCACTGACTTCATGAAAGAAAAAGAAAAACAACAGGGCCCACAGTTTCACTTGCAGTGCTTGCCACGGTGCCTCCTCTGGTGATCTTGGAACTGGGTAAGGGGTTGGAATAGACACTGTTCCACTGTGTGCTTAAGAGGTGCTCCAGTCACTTTGGGAAACACCACATACTGAAACACAACAGCAAGCGGCCTTCTTGGGATGGGATCTTCCCAGCACTGCATGGTACTTCTGAGGTGCTCAGAATAAGGTTACCAGATGTCCCCATTTCCCTGGGACAGTCCCCGGATTTACAAATCAGTCCCCATACAAAATCCATTGAAGTTGAAAAGTGTCCCTGGCTTCATTGGAAAAAAATCTGGTAACCTTAGCTCACAAGGACTAAAGAAAAATCCCAGCCCCGCACCAGCTCCAAACCTGTAGATCGGGACAAAGTTTGCACCCAAATTTAGTGGGCAAGTTGATATGATGCTGCTAAGATGCCCCTGTGTGGTGCCAACCCTTGTCCAGTGTCACTCCTGCCATCAGACCTCCACAGATGCAGTAGTGGCCGCTCTGACCAGTCAATCATATTCTCATTACCCCATGAAGCATTTATCTCAGCTACAGTGCTTAGTGTAGCTGTGTGGATGCTGCTTAGATCTGCATTGAGCAGGTGACTGCCATTCTAAATTCCGCAGTGCTGCACATTGCCCCTTGGGGAAAACTAACATAGCAGCTGTGTGTCTGCAGTGGAGCAGAGTGGCACCTCCACACCCAGAATAAGCCTCATCACCACATACCCAGGTGAGAGGCGAGGGACTACAGTGGTACCTCGGGTTACAGACGCTTCAGGTTACAGACTCCGCTAACCCAAAAATAATACCTTGGCTTAAGAACTTTGCTTCAGGATGAGAACAGAAATTGTGCGGCAGCGGCAGTGGGAGGCCCCATTAGCTAAAGTGGTGCTTCAGGTTAAGAACAGGTTAAGAACGGGCCTCCAGAACGAATTAAGTTCTTAACTCGAGGTACCACTGTAGTTTTTTATAGCTATTTTTTCCGGATATTTGCCAAAAATTCAACACTTCTGATATGGGCTGCCATACTGCCCGGGTTTACCTGGACATTTTTAACAAGTTTCAGAAAATTCTGCCAGGACGTCATTTTGGGAGGACAAATCTCAGCTATGTCCAGGAAATTTTGGGCGCAGGGCAGCCCTGTACTAATACTGCCTTTATACCTCAAGCAACTTCGTATACCTCAAGGTGTACTTAGTTCTCCCCCTCTTCATTTTATCTGCACCAGAACTGTGTGGGGTAGGTTATGCTGAGGTACTGTAATTGACCCATGGTCTCCTAGTGAGCTTCATAGTTGAATGAGAATTTGAACCCTGGCTTCCCATGTCCTAATCCAGGGGATGCAATTATGCATTCAGTTAAATGTTGTAATGTATGGTATGTTAGGAACTAAGATACATATTTATTCTCCTGAACGCTTGAAAAAAGCTTTTCAGAAAGCAATGGAGTGCCATTTTCAAAAATACTTTCTTTCTTAAACTGTTCTTTTAAACCGTTTTTCCGGCCTTGAGCTCTTCTATTAATGTGTACCCAGAGGAAATTAAACTTTTACCTGAACGTGTGATTGGATTTCAGTGCCAGATATACATGTTTAATACGCAGTTGTGAGTTTCCTGGTGCATGAGATCAGATTTTCTTTTCCTTTTTGTATATTTTCCAACTTTATTTTTAGAACCTTATTTAATTTTCCCCATACCTAATAAACAAAAGCAGTGGACCTAATGCATCATTGTAACTTGTCAAAAACTCAGAATTCAGTCTTAAGGGTTGAAGCAGAGTAAACCTAACTTCTTAAAAAAAAAAAAAAAAGTGTCTGAGATTTTAGGGTGCAGACTGTGAGACTATGCCAAAGTAATTATTCCAGAAAAGTTGTTTCTGTACTCAGTGTTAGAATATGTGAAAATGTTCTTTGGGGGAATTCTCTAGACATTTAGCTGAATTTCATTTCTGTGCACTTATAGTGTGATGCTCATGCTAGTTCATTGCAGAGAAAGCAACAGGAGTCTTGGGGCACATTGTGTGCATTTTGCCTCTGTATACTTAATGTAGTTAATACCAGGTAAGAAATCCTGGCCAGTGCAGTATTAGAAACATGGGCTTGGAATCGAGCTAAGTCACAGCAACTGAAATTCCATTGAAATTAATGGACCTAAGTTAGTTATGTTAGTTTTGAATGGATCTACTCTGAGTAGGAGTCACATCTGGAGTACACACAGCTGGTGAGCAATCTGATCACAGATGGAGATCCGTTCAGATAAATTTGAAACAAGAGGAAGCCCATTAGATACAGTGTCCTCCCTTATTTTTCTCTCTCCTGCACACATGCTTCTGTCGCAGGCAGAGGGGGTTTCCGTGTGTCTTGAATGGGCTGTGCATGCTCAGTATGCATATTCTTCTTTTCTTTTCATCCCAGAACCTGTCCCTCAATGTTCTTTAATGTTAAAGTCTGTCTCACTTCTGGAGAAGAAACTGGAGGCAGTTGGATTTCTTTAGAAGTTTGCATTTAATCTTTCTCTCAGAATGTGTATTTGTTCATTTATACACTGGCTTTGAAGAGAGGATCTTTCCATGATCACTTAAAAAGAGTAATGCTTTTTTTTGTAAAAAAATGAGGCGCTGGTGCTCATATCTTGATAAAAGAACTGTGGGTAGCAGCACAAAATGGCTGCCCTGGGCTGCAAAAAGAAAAAGTGGCAGTATTCCATGATGGTGAGTAGTCACCCCCAAAACACCACTGTTTTAAGAGTAGTAACATGATAGTAAACAACGATTAAAGGGTACATTTGTATTGGAAAGACTTCTGGAACAAAAGGGTCTTCACAGCACTTCAACAGAAGGCAAGGGGAATGAGAAGTTTCTCAGAGGAGGGAGTTCCCCCAACTACAGTGTCAGCACTGATGGTGGTTGCCATTCTGATCCTGATGATGTGCCAGAGAGGAGGGTCACTGAATTCCTTATTAACATTTAAATAGCTTTGGTTTTGAGTCTTGGAAGACCTTGCAGGCCTTTTTCCACCTGGCCTGGGAGGGCAGGGCCCTGACTGACTCCAGCTACAAAAGCTGAGGCTGTTGGGCTTGGGTGTTGTTTGCCGGGTTTCACTGAGGGAGATTGTTGCTGTTGGTTTTTTGCATATTTATTTTGGATTTTGTTGCAATTCATGTGGAAATAGTTCAGTTTGGTTGTGTAGGTTTTTTTATTTGTTGTTTACATCTATGTTGCAGTTACATATTTTTTCCCCCATGTTGTAAGATGCCTTACATGGTTTGAACTGTGGAAAGGTGGCATACAAATAAAATTATGTATGTATGTAATCTCACAAGGGTATATCAAAGGTGAAAATACATATCATTCGAATGGGAAATACAAAATTTTGCACACTGGGCATACAAGGATGTCTCTATATGTTTCCTGGACAACACGATTCTATGCTTGTATGCTGCTTAGAAGCCATTCTGGCATGTAAATGGTATATAAATCAATAAATAATATTCAACAATAACACTATGCTATCCTGTTCAGAAAAAATCTGGATGTGCTGCAGTTAATTCCAGTCAAAGGCAGTAGAGATGTTGAGCAGTTGTCTCTGTGTAGGATTTCAGAGCTAGAAATAAAGGACACATTTCCTGTTTTCCTGTCTTCGTGCTTCAGCCACACAACGTTGACAGATTATGACATGTTCATAGACGATACCACTCTTGCTTTCAAGAAAGCCATCTGTCTTTACAGCACTGTGTCTGACCTCCCCATTTCATATGTTTAAAGTTCCATTTTTTTGTACTCAGCTGAACTTTAGCAGAGCTCTCCCAGTATTTCAACAATGCGGCCAGGGAACAGCAGGAAGATATTCTTGGTATTTTATCTGCCGTAATATGTGTGCTTCCTGATGTAGCTTTTGTCACAGGCCAGTTAAATTCTTTCTGCACACATGCATTGAGTTTATTGCCCAGTGGAATAAATTTCACTTAGTATTCTAGTTCCTTTTTTTGGATCGCAAACAACAAAGAGCTTTGTGACCCCTTAAAGGCTAGCAGATGATGTTACATTTTAGCGTGAGTTGCTCTTCTTCTGCATACTGTCCACCTTGTTGGAATACAGTGGTACCTTGGTTCTTGAACATAATCCATCCCGGAAGTTCGTTCGACTTCTGAAACGTTTGAAAACCAAGGCGTGACTTCTGATTGGCGCAGGTGTCCTGGAAACAACAGCATCGGACGTTCCGCTTCCACAAAGTGTTCGGAAACCGGAACACTTACTTCTGGGTTTTTGGCGTTTGGGAGCTGAAATGTTCAAGTACCAAGGTGTTCGAGAACCAAGGTTCCACTGTATTTCAGTCAGTACTCAGTGCCTGAAGGGAAGAAGAATTCATGGAGTGGAAGGAAGGGCCCTTTCCCCAGAGCAAAGGTGGGAGCACCCACACTGCCATAGCCAGGGGGAAGGGAGGGGGTGGCAGGCAGGAACTGGTGAACAGCCATGTTGGGCATATTCAGGCTTCAAACTGAGGGGTGAACACTTTGATCTCCCCCATCTGCCACCTGCGGCGAGTGCCTCAATCCACCTCATGGAAGTGAAGCTCTCTACAAATCTTAAAGATTAAAGGCGCTAATCTAATCTTCTCTGCACAGGCAGACATAATTTAGAAATGTGGTTCTCAAAATGCTGAATTCTGTATCCAAAGTAAAATGTTGTACTGCACTCAGAACACCCGGAGAACTCTTGTGTAAACTCAATTTTAAGAAGATTTCTTTTGGCCATATCCATTCCCCACTGAATGTTTCTAATATTAGACGTTTTCTAAGTACGCTGTGAAAATTAAGTAGCACATTAACAGTTTGTTATTAACGTTCTGCAGAAATGTCAGCTTTTCAGACTTAGGGAAGTGTGCAAGCTGTTGGAGAGCTGGTGACCTGCTGAAGCAAAGCAGCTGTATTTATGCAAAGACTGATCTTAACGGATTTTGTAAGGCAGCTAAGAGAAGCTAGAGAGAAAGTTGCTGTGCAAAACTAAGCTGGCATTTCTTCTGTTCTCTGTAAACAGTTGCATTCTGATCTCAGGCCCCATCTATTCATAACACTTTTGGGTTGAGTGAGTGCGGGGAGTGTCTTTGGGAGAGATGATGTTATCATATTTCTTCATCCATTCCTTCCTAATTTAGGTTGTTGCAGCAATATATACTTCCATTTTACAGCTGTGCTGGTTACCCAGCAGATATGAAGCTCTGTGCAGTGACACTTCCCCTTCGCTTTATCCTGTGCATGTGTTTTCACTCAGAAGCAAGTCCTGTTGACTGAGTTCACTTCTCTGTATTGAGGATTGCAAGCTGTACATGCATTCCGTTTCTGTTTTGGTGCTTATAGCTAGCATAGCTGGAGTGCAATTAACAAAAGCTCAGCTTACATATTCTTAAAAAAAGAAGAAGCTTGAATTGAATGAAGAAATCAAACAGCTCTCTTTGATTTTCATAGAATCAGAGTTTGAAGGGAACCCAAGGGTCATCTAGTCCAACCCCCTGCTATGCATTTTTTTTTTGCATTCTGTTATGTGCTAATATTGCATTCTGTTATGTACTTACAAGTACTCAGTTTATTTTTTAATGTAAGTGATCAGAGTGCCTTGAATCCATTCGTTTAAAACCCTGGCAGACGGAAGTAGATTTGGCAGAATGCTGCCTGTGTTTGCTGCTGATATTGCTGCAGGTAAAAATATTAAACGGCTTAATTTTTTTAAAAAATGAGACGCCTGAAAATTCAGCAGAGGCCCAGTATCCCAGTCTCTAACTATTCCTAGAAGAATATGCACACATAGGAAGTGCAGTTAATGGCAGCGACTGTACAAAGTTGGTTGGATAGATTGTTTTACTTTCTCGCCGGCAAAAACTCTTAACCTGCTGACATCTCTCCTGAGTGGCATTTCCCTGCTCCATGGTAACAATCATGAAATCATTTTCTCTGAGGCTGGAAGAAAAGAGAGTGCTGTACTTCACAGGCACTGCAGTGTGCCAAACCAAAGAACCATTTGGGCACATGCAAAGTCCTATTGCCCTTTCTGAATGCTGAAGCTGAATTAACTCTGACAGCATGTGCTTAGCTCTTTTGGCTGTGTTTTTGTACCCTTTTCAACTGAAGAAAGGGAAATTGCAATCTTTAAGGACAAGTGGGTATGTTCGAGACTTCGGTTGAAAGTGCTGGCTGCGGCTTTTGGAACATAATTTTTAAACACTCCCCCCCCCACAAAAATAATAATACAAACATGTAAAGGGATATGAGAGTTAAGAGTCTTCCAGGTGTAGTCTTATGCTACAGAAGAGTCTTCTAGAGCAGTGGTTCCTGATCTTCCCTCTTGAGAGGGCTGAAGATGACTGAGGCCCAACAGTTGCAAAATGGTGGGGCATAGATAGTCACAAAATGGAGGGAGAGTTTGGCATAATGAGCCCATAATTACTGATATTGCTTGCTAGGGGGCAGGGCTTGCAAGGTAGAAGGCACCACTGGGAAGACTGTGACACTGAGGCCCACTGCCTCAGAAACACTGTTCTGGATTGAAAAAAATGGGATGCTCTCCCCCAGGAAATCTGTCTGCTGTTTCCTCATCTCTAAAATGGGAATCTCAAGGAATTGATTGTTGTAGTGAGGATAAGTGTTACAGTGGTACCTCAGATTACATACGCTTTAGGTTACATATGCTTCAGGTTACAGACTCCGCTAACCCAGAAATAGTGCTTCAGGTTAAGAACTTTGGTTCAGGATGAGAACAGAAATCGTGCTCTGGTGGCACGGCAGCAGCAGGCAGCCCCATTATCTAAAGTGATGCTTCAGGTTAAGTACAGTTTCAGGTTAAGAACGGACATCCGGAATGAATTAAGAACTTAACCTGAGGTACCACTGTACATGCATGGTGTGTGTGTGTGTGTGTGTGTGTGTGTGTGAGTGATATTGTATATCTCCTCCTCTTTGGCTTCACTTTTTAACCAGGGCTGGGGTACAAAGGTTGGAGTGCAGCTTTCTAGACCCATTTTCCTACCGCAACGCTTATGTGCCTCCCCAAAAGATTGCCCACATAGGTTGGCAGATTGCTGCTCCATTTGGCACAAGGGGCTGCTAGACCAGAAATTATATACACGCATATACACATGCACACTTTTGGATCCAAGACTAGGTTTTGAAACTAGGATTCAAAGTTGGTAACCATGGTTAAGACTAGCAAGGGGATACCAACCAGAGAAGAATGGCAGACTAAACTGATGTACACAGAGATGGCGAAACTGATGGGAAAGATCAGAAACCAGGAAGATCAAGTATTCCTAAACGACTGGTTTTTCAATATATTTAAAAGACCACAGTAAACAGTTAAAATCATTGGCAGGGATATAATGACACTTGTAATGTGGAATCACTTATGGTAACTATGGATATATAATACATGGATAAGGGTAAAAGATGCAGAATACTTTATTTTAAATATGGAACCCAGGGAGGGAGGGAGGGAGGGAGGTCCGAAGGTTTGAAAGAACCTTTTATTTTAATGGTTGAAATGGTTAAAGTTAACGTGTAAAATTATGTAAAACCAATAGAAAAAAATATTTTTTAAAAAAATACCAGCAAGGGGAGTATGCGTTGGTGAGGGAATGCAAGTTCTTTGTGGTTGGCTCCTGATACCTTTAAACAAATGTTATTGTTCTGTGCAGTCTGCTTAGATACTCCAGGTTGAATTGGCATGCAGAGTTGTAGTAGTTCAGGGATCAGGAGTAAATGAGTCCTGAATTTTTTGTGCCCTATAATTTTAAATTAAGTGATTGCTTGGGTTAGAAATTCAACAAAGTCCCCCAGTGAGTGGAGACTGTCCTCTCAACAGACATCCTTCGCATATCCCAGGGGTCTGCAACCTTTAAGACAAAAAGAGCCACTTGGACCCGTTTCCGAAGAAAAAAACAAACTGGGAGCCGCAAAACAAGCCAAATGTAAATAACCACACATTCTTCTCCTTCCCCCATTCTCTCTCTTTTCCCTGAGTCTATTTCAGATAGCAAAGAGGGGTATGGTACCTCTCATATCCATTTTTTGCAAAGCACCATGTGCATAGAGGGCATTATACAAATTAATACATAGAAAAGTGTCTGTCCCTCCCTGCAGTTCAACTCCCTTTCTTTTTACTAACAGCACATATCCATTCCTTCTGCTGGTGCAACTTTCTCATCATTTCTACATAGCAGCATTTATAAACCAGTGCCAGAGAAACTGGGTGAAAGGAAGGTGAGAGGGAAGAGATATGAATATTTATGTGTGTATATGTATACATACATACACCTACACAATTACAGGTTTGAAGCCAACTTAAAATAAAAAGAACTGGTAAGCAAAGGAATCTGTGGTGCTTTCCATGGGATCCGGGGACATGTCAGCTAATACTCTTCCCTTTCTTCTTCATTTGCTTGTCTCTGCAGCAAATCTCGAGGGGGAAGGGAGAAGGGCAGGAATTGCATAGGCACGAGAGAACGGGGGAAATCCCGCATGCAGGATTTTGGTGCCTAACAGCCCCCCCCTCTGCAATTGCTCTCGTGCTCCCCCGCCTCTCTCTGAGGCCGAGATGCTGCATTACGGCACCTGCTGGCTACCTCTGGATCCCCTCCTCGTCACTGACATAATTCACCCCTTCCTCCCTGACAGGGAGGGCGGGCCCATTTTGTGGTTCACCTCAGGTGCTCTCCCTCAACTCGGCGGCCACTCAGAAGCAAGGCACGGAAAAGGATCCCGAAGCACCACCGCCACCCCTCACACACACACACACACACAAACCCCACCCCGCCATTTCCCTTGAGCGTGTGCGCTCTCCCTCGCCTCAGGTGCCTCGCGCGCGGGGCTGAGGAGAGCGTGGCCTGGGTGGGCAGCTCTCGACGTCGCGGCGCGCGGCGCGCAGGGCCTGAGGGCGGGCGGGCTGCCACGACGGCGAAAGGGAGCGCGCCTGTGTGTGGCAGGTGCCGGCGGTGGCAGTGGCAGCCGCGTCCACCTGAGGGGAGAACCGCCGCTGCGCCCTGGCGCGCCTTCCTGCCACCGCCCTCCTCTTCTTCCTCGCTCCCTGCACCATGAGGGAAGAGGCGCCGCCGTGAGCTGCTTGGCCGCTTCCTCACCGTCCTCCAGGCGAGGCGTCCCCCTCGCCGCCGCCCGTCCTACCCTGGGGAAAGCTATGAGCCATGAAGCCGCCTGGCAGAACTTCCCTCCGGCGACAGAAGCAGCAGCAGCAGCAGCCCTTCTCCGGCCACCTCCTCCTCCATCCCAGCAGCCGCCGCCTTGCTTTGCCCGGCTCGGCTGCCCAGCTCCATCCCCCTCCTCTTTCTGGCGCTTCTGCTTTTCTGCTCAGGGTCCCCGAGGATCTGCGGAGCCGCGGCAAAGGTGTAAAAGAGCCGCATGCGGCTCCGGAGCCGCGGGTTGCCGACCCCTGGCATATCCAGACAAGGATGGGGCAGTGAGAGGCAATAGTGAGATGTAGATGGCAGTGACTGCACCTCTGATATCACAACTACCCCATCCTAATGAGAGCAGCCCCACTGCTGCAAGAATGCCACTGACTCCATGTGTTCCATGAGTCCCCCACCAAAAACTGGAAAATTTGTCATTTAATAAACAAACTACGCAGGTGGTGCTGTGGGTTAAATCACAGAGCCTAGGACTTGCTGATCAGAAGGTCGGTGGTTCGAATCCCCGCGACGGGGTGAGCTCCCGTTGCTCGGTCCCTGCTCCTGCCAACCTAGCAGTTCGAAAGCACGTCAAAGTGCAAAAGTAGATAAATTGGTACCGCTCTGGTGGGAAGGTAAACGGCGTTTCCGTGCGCTGCTCTGGTTCGCCAGAAGCGTCTTAGTCATGCTGGCCACATGACCCAGAAGCTGTACGCCTGCTCCCTCGGCCAGTAAAGCGAGATGAGCGCCGCAACCCCAGAGTGGGCCACGACTGGACCTAATGGTCAGGGGTCCCTTTACCTTTACCTTATCCTCCTGTTGGTTTGCATCAGTGTTACTCCTCATGTAAGCCTCTTCTCTCTCTTTTGCACACAAACAAATATTGTCTGTTTACGTCGGAACACATATTTATCAAAACCAAACATACTACAATTGTGCAGTTCTTTGACTGAAATGGCAGCCTGGAATAGTAAAGGTTGAGTAAGACTTGAGTAAGTCGCAGTGTGGTAGCATTCCCTCCCTAACGTGATTAAAGCAAAAACAAGCAAAAACACAACCTTCCGTGGGCCACATATTCCCATTATTAGAGGCAATAAAATAGCTGTTTATGGTAAAAACATTCCCAGTGCACCAAAAGTGGCCTATGAAATCTTGTTAACTCAACTTTTACTGGAAGAGGAGCTGTGGGGTCAGTTTTATGTGTGCCAATGATATGCAAAGTGATTGATGCACCAGATTTATAGGGGCACATTCATTGCAAAGAGCTATAGAGAGAGATGGTGAACGTGGAGGCCCAGTGAAGGGCAAGGAAGATTATTGTTACTTGCAGACAAGTTAGAGGGTGAGGAAGGCTTCCTTGCTGTGTTGCATTTCTTTATGAAATTCCTTTGCCCTATAGACTTGTTTCAGCTTCAGACTTGTTTTCCTTCCTATGGTCTGTTGTAAGCCACTTTGCACAGCGCTCCATCTCTCTGTTCTGGCTTCAAGGACAGCCTTTGAAGCCTCCGCAGAGCCCTGCGTAGGCTTTGCCAGCCATCCCCAAGCTAGAACAGCAAGATGGAGCGCTGCGCAGCACTCCGTCTCCCTGTTCTGGCTTTGGGCTTAGCCGCGCAGCCTGCATTTGCTCCATAAGACGCACACACACTTTCCCTTACTTATTAGAAGGGGGAAAGTGTGTCCTATAGAGCGAAAAATACGGTACATAGTTTGAATTATATTTTGAGATTAGTGTTTGGGTTTTCTGGTGTCAGGATTCGAGCCTTTCCAGGGTGATTCTTTGAATTCCTTGTGTGCTAGATTCTCTCTTCTTGCTTTTCCAATTCTGGAAATTTAGCATTTAGCTCCGTTAGTTGACTGTCTCGCAGTTCTGTGGCTCACTTCTTGGTTTGTGTCCTTATAACAAAGAATTTATTTCCTGTGATATATAGATTGTTGTTTGTTTTCCCCACTTTCCATGTGTATGCTTTACATAAGCTGAAAGGTATGATGCTGTAAGTATAAGTGTAACTGTACTATATAATCATGTAATTGCAAGGCAGCGTGGGGGGAAATGATATCTGAGCATGGAAATACTAGCTTCCTTGCAATTACGTGACCATTTCAGCAACTGATTTTTAGAACAATAGTGCATCTTATGACTGCTCACCATTCTACATCCAGTTTGTTTCCTTTACTCTATTATATTTGGAACCTACTCTGTCCATTGGGATCAACCCAGATTTTACCAACTGAATGCAGAAAAGCCCTGAATGGTTGAAGTCTCAGATCAAACAGGGTGTAAAGAAATGAAGGATGAAAACCCATTGCTTGATCTCAGGAACCATCAAGCAGAATTTGGTTATGATCAGAGGTGTCCAAAAACATTGCAAGCAACTTTCCAGAACATATAGAAGAATCTCGTAAATGTAGAAATAAAACTTGCTAGTCATCAAGAGTGCAAATATTACCATTTTTATTGGCTTTACATTTTTAATAAAATAAATGATGATGATGAGCGGGGAAAATTGTTTGGCTAAGTTTTATGTCACAGGCATGAATTTCTGACTTTTCCTCTTTGTAGACGGTGGACATACATAAAGAGAAGGTGGCCCGTAGAGAGATCGGCATTTTGACAACCAATAAGAATACATCCAGAACACACAAAATCATTGCGCCAGCAAACATGGAGCGTCCTGTAAGGTATATTCGAAAACCTATAGACTACACAGTGCTGGATGACGTGGGTCATGGTGTAAAGGTAAGAATTTAGTTCTTTTCCCTGCCCTCCTCAAGTATTTGGGGTACCAAATGATATTTTAAGTTGCTATTCTAGATTTTCTAAAATAGCTCTTAAGTAGTTACTGCATCTGTTTGGTAGTACACCATTCTGTTGATACAGTACTGCAATAAAACTAGGAAACAGTCTTCCCTTTCCTCCTGTTTCATTGATCGTAAGGAGGAAATTGGCACAGCTTCCGCTTCCAGTTCCAGTTAACCACAGTTTAGTGTTGTGTGAACCTTAAACTGTGGTTAATTTTAACTATGTTTAGTGGGAGCAGACATAGTTAAACTGTTCTTTACAGTTGGCTTTTTAGGGGCTAACTGCAGTTTTCCCCAGTTAGGGCATATCGCTTAACTAAGGTTAGACCAAAGCAACAAAAAGGGTTTGCAAACTCCTCCAACTGACTGAGGTGAAGTGGATTGGGAGGACTTGAGATTTGCTGCATCTCATTACATCTGAACAAGAAGGTCTACATATCACAAGGGTATAAATAAATTTATTAATCCAATTGTATTTTCAGCCAGAATGCTAGTCCTCATTTGAGTTCTGAGAATATCAGTTGCTTTCTCCTGTTTTGGTCCTTCCTGGAAGAATATATCATTAGATCTTTTCTCTAAAATAAAGGCAGTCCTTTCAGTCACATCTGTGCTGTGCCAGCCAAATGTTACTACCACTGCATTTTGAAGCTGTGATTGTTTGTGATAGTGCTATGTGTTTAGCATCTGTTTGTTAAAAGCTCTGGCAAGCTGAGAACAGATGCAGTGATGCAAAAATGGAGGAGGGAAACAAGGAAGCAGGCAGACTTCGATGGAGCTGCTCCTTTCCCTCGTGAAAGCAATTTATGAAATACGTTTTCCTTGAATGCACTTAAATGCCTCTTAAATCCTCTCAAAGGTGTGTTGAAAGCAAGCGGTTGTGCAATTGTATTTAGGAGTGACCGCAAAAGGAAAGCCCTGTGTGTTTAAATTCAAATTGAAGAGAACTGACAACATAACCAGTTCTCTTCCTCTAGTGTTCTTGACATGCCTTTCATTTGTAAGAAAAAGAAGAAATGTTGGAACAGTGCTGCTTTTTGTTTTGCAGGAAAGGTTTTGGCTCTTTATAAAGGTCACTGTATGTATATTATTGTGAGTCTTGTGAAAGGGTGATCAGAACTCAGTTCCACAGATTTCCAGTAGTGGGCTTCAGAGTGGAGACAACTCTGTCACTCCTTTCATGACACACCAAAGTGTAAAAATGCCCCCTGCCTTCCTTACTGTTTTCCATTTTCTGTGTCTACAGAATTTGTGCTTAATAATGGAGCATATTCTTTACACCAGTTTCTCTTGTTGCTGCTGCTTTGATTCCTGATCTGATTTTGCAAGCCAGCCCATACCAAATTTTGGAATTGGAAAATGTTTCAGGAGCTCATTGTTTGTCTGTCAAATATAAAAATTGGTATGGCTCTGTGTGTGTGTGTGTGTGTGTGTGTGTGTGTGTGTGTGTGTGTGTGTTGTCTGATGGTGATGATAACACAATCACACTACTAGCACATATTGAGAAGTAAAGTGAACTCAGCTTGAGCTAGAAGCTTCTTAGTCCAAATCTCACCTCCTGCCATGAACTCATGGGGTGGTTTTCTGCAAGCTACTCTTTCTCGCTTCCAGGTCCCTGATCTGCAATATAGGAGTAATACTGGGCTATCTTTTTATGGAATGCTTTAAGGATTTGTTATTTATGTATTGCCTTAATTTATATCTGACCCTTCATCACTTTCATGAGCCCAGGGTGGGTAACAGCAATCAAGAAAGCTGTAACAGTAATTAAGAATTACATACAACAGAATATCTATCATTCTTCCCAGGGAGAGGATGAATGTATAAGATGAACAGAGATTATTCCAGTTGTGTTTCAGGAGCTCAATAGCTAGGGCAGTAGTCAAGGAAAGACATGTCTTGGGTCACCACACAATGCAGCTTCCTCACCTGTGGAAAAATGAAAAAAGCCCCCTCCCCCTTGCAGATTTTAATACTCAGACAGGATCATATTGGAAGGGATGTTGTTGAGTTACCATTTTAAGTACTTTGAGGACTTGGGGAAAGTGCAGAGCTTAATTTTCCAGGCACCGTTAGAAGGAACCAACTTCCTATGCAGAAAGCACTTCCTTGTAGAAATTGCATGTCACCCACTGGGAAAACAACTCCTTAAATTATTTTATTGCAAACACACTGCACATCTTATGGAAAACTTGCCTACCTGTGCAGACAAGAGATTTCTTTAATCTGGCATTGCAATCCAGCACTAGTTTGTGATTAAAGAATTTCCCTCGGGTTCTCTTTCATGAGATATATTTATGCAAATGTGTACAAAGCTGTGTGCCTTTTTTAATATTAATCCTAATTTTTAAAAGCACACATTGCCTGAATAGAAGATTGCTTTTTGAGATAATACTTACACTAAAGTGTAATATACTTACACAAATCCACTTAGACAGAAAAAAGCCCTACACTTAGCCTGAGATCAGATGCGGGGAACTTTGTCCCCTATCCTTTCCCCTTCCACCCTCCACAAATCAACCTGTCAGGCACCTAGAGTCACAATAATATCAGACAACCTGCTTGAAATCAAACTCTGTGTTCAAAGGTACTTTGTAAGACCTGGTGAGCAGATAAATAAGACCAGCGCACCATGCTGGGCAAGCATCACTAAAGCGCTCTAAGCTAGTGGCCAGCGCTACAATTTGTGGAATCAAATTCCGTGGGCTAACTGTGCCCTGATTGAAATAGTACTTCTGTTTGCCAGTTCTGAATCTCCCACCAATCAGCTTCATTAGATTACACTGGATTCTGGTCATATGAGAGGAAGAGGAAGATGGAAGCTTTTTTCTCCACACCACATACTGTATTTTTCTGTGTATAACACGCCCACGTGTATAAGACTACCCCTATTTTTTCAGACCCCAAATTAAGGAAATGGGAGATTGCCCAGGGTTGTTCAGCTTTTTTTGGCTCGCCTGCCTGACCGCCGCTGCCAATCACTGCCACAGCAGCAGCCAATCACCAGCAGGCCTTGCTGCAGCCACCAATTACCCGCCCAATCGCCGCTGAGACGACCCCCAATTTCAACATTTTTTATAATAAAAAAACATGGTCTTACACACGGAATAATACGGCATATCTTTTTATACTCCTCTTTTCATGTTCTCTCTGTCCTGGGAATCCAAAACGCTGCACAGCCCTAATGCATCTTCCTAGCCTCCATCTGAGATAGGTCATAAATAATTTTCATTTTACAGAGGGGTAACGTGTGACTAAGAAATTACTTGACCACAGCTACCCAGTGAATTCATATCTGATCTGACTCTTCGGCTGTGCTGACATTCGCTTTCTTTTTTGCCATCCCATTTCTCCTAGCTGGGCTTTATTCCCCCCAAGGCTCTAGCGTCAGAAGCAAAAGGTCAAAAATGCAACATTGGGTGTGCAAAGCATATTGTGAAAGGGGCAGACGGTATAAAGGTGGAGCCATAACTCAGTGGTGCAGAGAACATGCTTTTCAGGTAGAAAGTCACAGGCCTGATCCTTAGAATTTCTAGTTAAATGTTGTGCAACAACAGGCCCAGCCAAGACCTCTTTCTGGGAATTGGAAAAGCCTCTCTTCCTGAGCTTCAGAACTACTACCAGTCAGAAGAGAGACTGCTGGTGTGGATAGTCTTGTGTGCATACAGCTGCAACAAGTCTATGATGCAGGCCAGCTGCACTACATGCATTTGGAAATTCTGACCCAAAAAAGTCCACATCCTCAAGCTTGTTGCATATTAATGTACATAACTGCATGCAGGGAGGTTGCTGTGAACTAGGCTAGCAGAGAGCTGCTGATTATCTCTTTGTGTGAATGGATGCTGGCGGTGATGCAACCAGAATGACTACCATTTCCCTGGGTATATAGAACTTGCAGTCCATTTGTCTTTCTTGAAGGGAATCAAAAGAGATGGAAGAGACCTAAAACATCATCTGGTCCACCCCATTGCCAATGCAGGAAATTCACAACTTCATATTGCTTTATGTGGAAGAATTAATCTTTGTGTGTGCTGGCTATGTCCGGGATGGGAAGATCAATTTTTTTCTCTTTTGTATGAGATCTCATGTAATCCACCTTCACAGGCTAGGGTTCCATTTTTTTAAGGCACCAAGCAGGCTTGGACCAAAATATTGGTCTTTTGGGGTGGGGTGGGCATTATTCACCAGCCCCATCTGCCTTCACCTGCTTCAGGTGTTTGCAGGCTGTTCTAAATGTATTGAATGGTTCTAAGTGTCAACCTGGAGAGCGTTTCACAATTGCTAGAGGGATGGAAACTTTTTTAAATTTAAAAAAATGCTGAATTGAGACGGACAAAACTTCCTCCTTTTGTGGAAACTTGGTTTGCTTTCTCAATGGTGGCAAACGAAAGCTATTCTCTGAACTGGCCTGCAGTTGTAGATTACAGTGAAGAAAACAAATGTTGCCAATAATTGTGCCATTAGTACTTAAACCTGCCATGTGAACAGTAAGAGATTTTGCCATTAATTTTTACTTTTCTTCCTCCTTTTCTTTTTGCCAACGTAAGTGGCTAAAAGCCAAGGTAAGAAGAGTTATTTCTCATTTGACCCACAATGTCCCATGACAATAGAGGCTGCTGAGCCGTTACACCTGAAAGCTAGTCCTTTCCCCTCTTCTCTTTCTCTCCTATACTCCTCTCTTCTCTTCCCCCAACTTCATAGGTTGTTTACATGTGCTGAACCTCAGCTCCAACTGACAGTTAATATATCACTGATATATTGACAAAGTGCATTTTATCCATAGATAACAATTTAATTTTTCTCTAACATACATAGTGCTTTGCTTTGATTAGGTAGATGCTTATCTCTTATTGACTTACACCTTAGATCAGGCTTCGCAGAAACACTTGCATGCCTATGTAAATCTTGAATACAAAATAAATTCAGTGGATCTGACACGTTCACTAAAATGAGATTTGGTTCATGAGCCGTTATTTATGCTTAGCGCAGCTTAGGTTTCATTCACTGTGGGTGCAAATGTGCAAAAGGAGTGGGGTGGGGGGCTTAGAATTAAAAAGCTTAGGCATGGATTTCTCTTCTTGTGTTTAATCCCGTATGCAGCAAAAGAAGCTGTGGTTTAAAAGCTGTCTGGGAATCCTCACTTCATATATTAGTGTATTCAAGCATTGCATCGACATAACAGTTGGGGCTATTTCTGTCCAAAGAAATTAAAGCATTATTCTGGTTTTCAGCATGGAAATAACCAGCCTGCGAGAACTGGCACTCTGTCAAGAACAAATCCGCCCACACAAAAACCACCAAGTCCTCCTATGTCGGGCCGGGGAACTCTGGGGTAAGAATAAGACTTTCATTCTCCTTTTTGGTTGACAAAGAACATAGTTTTAATTGCTTGGGTCAACAGTTTTCTAGCATTTGAGGTCTCTGTCTCCTAGTGTTTGTTTAACTTGTGCAGTTGCACTTCTGTTATAAAAATACCACGGTGGTATCCAACTGAAATCATGTTCAGAGTAGACCCATGGAATCAATGCACTCAGAAGTTTCCCTGATTAGAGTGGTATGATTTAATTGGATATCACCTTTAATATTTTGGACTGAGAATCATTCCATGCGACTACCGCCTACACTGAATAACTGACTCAATCCGAAAAGCGCATTTTCTTATAGTAGGTTCAACAGGTTTCAATACAGCCATCTCCTTAGCGCGTGACCTTTAGGATTGCAACCTGGGCAGGGAGGCTGGGGCCAGTGAATGATATTTGTCTGAGGCGAAGGGGGGGGGGGAAATGGCACACCCACCCACCCAGTTGCACATACAGAAGCTTAGCAGACTTCAGTATCTGGTCTTACTTCAGCTCTGGTATTTTACAGGAGTGCAGAAGGCTAGTTTAGAGAGTGCATGTAACTCCAACATGTTGCTACCACCTCTGCTCCCAGCACCTGCTGCCTAAGGCAGCTGCCTCACTTTGCCTCATAGTAGAGCTGGTCCAGGGCGGCAGGGATGACTGCTATTTCATTCCTGTTACAGCCAAAGAGGATTTTAAAAAATAAATAAGTTTCCAATGCGTGAACAGAACACCCACTCTGAAATATGTTCTGTTTATGCAGTCTGACACCTTAAGTGGATTGAATTGGTACATCGGCATTATATCAGTCCATCTGTTTTTGCCTGGTGGGTATTTTCTGTTTACAGGACTGGCTCCTCCAGAGCCCTGCTAAGATCTGTAATAGCCTTGAGGCTGTGGGAAGAGGGTGAGAAACTGAAGTCCTGTTACAAGCAAGCACATTCTACTGCAAGGGCCAGAATGAGGTCTATAGCATACCAGAGCATCCTTTTTTTTACACTATAAGTTGCTATATTGGTCCAGTCTTAGACCATTCATTCCTAGGTCTTCAAACTATAGGTTGGGGTGCTCTGGGAAGGTAAAAAACCCTAGGGAATGGTGTGGGGATGTGTTGTGATTTCTCAGACACACTAAGAAATAAACTTCAAGGAGATTAGCAGCGTCTGCTTGAAAGCCCTCTCTTGGATAGGGTTGCCATATTTCAAAAAATGAAAATCCAGACACAAACGTTGTTGAGCTCTCTTTCTTTCTTTTTTGGGCAAAGTTGATGAGATTTTTTTTTTTTTTTTGCAAAATCTCCCCAAAAATTGAAGTTTTTGAGCTATTTTTAAGGGGGGAAAACACAAAAACTTATTTGCCAAACCTTTTACTAGGTGTTACAAATATAGGTTATCATAAAACATCCATATATAAAAATTTTAAAATACAGAAGGTAAAGGATTCAGATTCAAAAAGTCTGAGGAAGACTGACTTGGGTAGAAGTCAAATGTTGAACCTGGAAAAATGAGCAACACTCCAGCTTTGGAATGAGGTGTATGCGTGTGGAGGAGGCATAGGTTTATTGCTAGGAGTATAGAATGTTGTTAGAATAATGCACAATGCCGCCATCTTTGGGAAACATGGAAAGCCAGACTAGAGAATTTATGCTCCAGTAACCTGGCATGGAATCAGTAGTAGTTTAACAGTGTTGGTGCTGACCTTAAAAGTCCTAAATGGCTTCAGTCCTGTATACCTGAAGGAGCATCTCCACCCCCCATTGTTCAGCCCGGACACTGAGATCCAGCTCTGAGGGTCTTCTGGTGGTTTCCTCACTGCGAGAAGTGAAGCTACAGGGAACCAGGCAGAGGGCCTTCTCAGTAGTGGCACCCACCCTGTGGAATGCCCTCCCATCAGATGTCAAGGAAATAAGCAACTATCTAACTTTTAGAAGACATCTGAAGGTAGCACTATATGGGGAAGTTTTTAATGTTTGATGTCTTACTGTGGTTTTATAATTTGCTGGTAGTCATCCAGAGTGGTTGGGGTAACTCAGTCAGATTGGTGGCATATAAAAAACAACAACCACCTGAATTATTGAACAGTAGTATCCAAATATATTTAATATCTAACAGTCACCTGTGGTTTAGAGCTGGCTCTGTGGTTTTCCCACTGCATAGTTGACTTGTTGATTTGGGGTGGAAGTGGTTTTTAATACAGAAAAAGGAGAAATTTTCATTCGTGAGCTTGCTTAATTTTCCTTAGATTAAAAAAAAATCTAGGAAGTGAAATTACTCATAAAGTAGAGAAACTATTTTTAACAGAATTTTAAACAAATTATTTAATGAAGCATGTAGCTTTTTCTTTTTTAAAAAGGTAGAAGTTGGACACCCAGCAGAGCAGAAACTTCCTGCTTTAGGTTCTAGGTGGAAGTTTAAGAAAAGGCAATCCCTTACAGAAACTAGCCATTGGTATTAAAGGCATTATGTGCTGCAGATGACACAAGAAAGGATTAGATGAGTATATAAATCCTACGCAGAGCAGCAAGCAGTTGCTGGGAACTCGAAAAAGGAGCGCGAGGGTTATAAATCTAAGGAAATACCAATAAGTGCTGTTTAGCGCCGACAGGGTTGGAAGGAACTCTTTATTTTATTGAACTCTAATGCTAGGAAGGGAGAATTCCGTGATGCCTTTGAAGGCAATGAATTGCTTGGGGGTGGAAAGTTAGGTTCAGTTGCACTGAAGGGTAAGAAATGTGGGTAGGCACATATAAAACGTTGCAATAATCAGACGTAGAGATTGCCGGAGCATAGGCAACAGACGTTAGGCTATACCTGTCCAGACAGGGGTGCGGCTAGGCCACCAGCCGAAGCCGATGGAAGGCACTCTATGCCACCTGAGCCTCAAGTGACAGCAAAGGAGCCAGAAGTTCCCCCAAGCCATATCCCTGCTCCTTCAAAGAGACTGTAACTCCATTAAGCAGCCTCTCCCAGCTATCTGGTCTAGGGAGACGCCCACTAACAGTGCTTTAGTCTTACCTAGACTGAACTTCAGTTTGTTGGCCATAGGTCCTGCTAGCTAGGGATGATGGGAGTTGTAGTCCAACCACAGCTGGGGGACCCCCGAGCTTGAGAAACACTGTTAACGTGATGTACACTGAACTGTGCTGTAGGTACTTGTTTCCTTAGTCAATTAATAAGCCTCCCTCCCTCTCTCTCTCCCCACCCGCTTTTGTTCTGTGTCTTGTTTCATCTCGCCAGACGGAACACACCTTATAAGACCTTGGAGCCTGTTAAGCCGCCAACAGTCCCTAATGATTACATGACCAGTCCTGCAAGGCTCGGAAGCCAGCACAGTCCTGGGAGAACGGCATCCTTGAACCAGAGGCCCAGAACACACAGGTACAGTTCAAGACTCTGCAGGAGGCTTGTTCTGAAACTTGATCTCAACCAAGCATGATAACAGACGTCGGAGGATAAGAGATACGGAACAAAGACTTTTTAGTTCAAAGCACTTCCTGTTTCTAAAGTTTGCTTGGTTTGCAACAAAAGGGTATTCAGTTGTGGTTCCAGCACAGCCCGTGGAACTCATTGATATGTGAGCCTGGTTTTTAGAATTCACTCGTGGTCTCTTCCGGCCCACAATTAAGGAGCAGCTGCTTGGGAGAAAACTGAAACAGGACTTATATCCTGACTATCACCAGGATCCAAATAAATATTGAAGTGTTTCTGTGAGCCTAAGGAATCTTGAGCTTTCCCCTGCCCCACCTGTTGATAACAATATCACCCGTCCTCCTATGTGCTATGTAGCAAACTATTGATAATAATTCCTAACAAGGTTTTGACAATGAAAATACAAGGACATAATCCAGACAGCAGCTAAAATAGGACATCTCCAAAACTAAATCTTGATCCTGCCCCTAATCAATACACTGATGATCCCTTAACAGCAGAAGCAACCTTTGCAGCTGGAGTCAGTTAGGAGACAGTCAGGGCCCTGTCTTACTGGACCAGTTATAAATGGGCTAGACAGAGAGCAGGTCTTGCAGGACTTGCAGCAAGGAGGGGGAAGAGTTGACTGAATTCAATGAAGGAAAGTAGAAGTCAGTTTAGTTGAACTCAGTGGAGCTTATGCATGCACAGATTCCACTTAAACCCCTGAGTGTGGAAGCAGATGCGACTTGACTAGTAAATCACGTAAACTTCTCTTAAATTAGCTAAAAATACAATAAATATATTATATGGAAGTTTATTTAATATTTTTATTAAATCTGCTACTTCCTTACATTTTAAAGCCCTCTACCGCCGCAGGGAGCCTCGTTAATGCCCTCTGCTGCAGGGCAGAGTGGTGTACCCTCCACCACCACCGGGTGGCGCAGCAAGGCCCTCTGCCACTGCAGGGAGATATGGCGGGACCTTCTGCCACCGCAGATATGCATTGTAATATATCGAGATATTGTGATGTTTAGCTGGTGATATCGTGTGATGTTGAAAACCAGATATCACCCAGCCCTAGAACCAACATGTCTGTTGCCTCATCTGGAAGGATGGCAGGGTAAAAATGTAAAACAAATGTAACACTGCTGAATAACCACCATCACTTCATACCCTAAAATGTAAAGACAAGATCAAGAGCAAATCTTCTTAGAGTGCTTGATCTTCAGGACCTTTTGTTTTTATACCTTAACCATTCCTCTATTTCCTAAATAAAAATTCATATTTGCTAACCATTTTAACAAATGCACCAATAGCAATTTCATTCTCCCCCCCTTTTTTTTTTACTTTGAGAGGGAGAATTCTTGATGATAGATGGTTTAAGGAGTAGAAAATGGTTGTGCTGTCATACTTATAACTCTGAAATTAACGGTATAATGTGAGATCACACTTAGTAAGTTAGTGTGTGTGGCTCACACATACCAGATTTCTGTCAAGCTTCTGTGAAGCAACGAGTTTAATGTGTTTTGCTGTTTCTAGGTAGAGAAAGTGTTAATTCTAGGACAACCGCAGAAACAGATAATTATATAGTCTCGTGGTTACGAGTAGTCAATTGAAATATGAGAAATCCCACTTCAGACTTGGGGTGTGTGGGTGTGGTAGGCAGATTACATGCTTAAATATTTCACTGTGTTATAAAAAACAACAACCCTGTTTCTGGAAATCTAGCAGTCCATCTTGGGGGATTTTAGGTCAGCCCCTTCCCAGATTCCACTGCAGGGAATATCCATTTCCTGGCAAGGGCATTAAGATCAACAAATGGAACCCGTTTAGTCTTGACACAGTCTGATAATTATTGACTTGTGGCTGATAGCTATCAGCCATAGAAGCCAGCTTTTTCACTGCTGGCGCTGGAACGCACTCTCTGCAGAAATAGGAGAGACCGTATCTGTACTTGTATTGGCATTCTGCTGGTCTTTGAAGACACACCTGTGTACACAGGCATTCCCTTCATCCTGTGACCTGAGTCTCCTGTTTTAATCACTGCTGTGTTTTGATGCACATTTTAATGTTTGTTTAACTGGTCAGAACCACTTAGAAGTCTATTCTGGCATGATGCAGTGTGTCGATTAATTATTGAATTATTATTTTTTTATACTCCACCTTTTTCCCTGATGGGACTCAAAACGGCTTACAGATAAAAACAAGAATCGTTAAAAACGCAGGGGGAAAACCAATCATTAAAAAGCAATTTAACATGAATAGAATTAAAACCATAGACATATATAAAATCTGTTTAAAACATGCAAATAATTGCATATTACTAAATATAAATTACTAATAAATAATGATAGTTTGATTGGGGAGGGTTCAGACATGCCGAGCTTCTCACACCTGTAGTTTGATGTAGTAAAATTCCATGTGATTCTTCTGGACATATAATTTGGCCACTATCTACAAATGGCATGTAAAATTTCTTCCCTCATTCTTCAGTCTACATTCCCAGACTTTTATTAGAGGTTTCTTCTGAATGAACAGAACCACCTTCTTTTTCCAAATTGGCTTCCTGTGAGTGTCAATAAAACTTTGGAGAAGAATAGATCACAGCTGCTGGCTGTAGTGGAATAGAGGTTAGAATTTTCAGCACTGTGGCTTATGCTGCATTAATGGTTAAAGACATACCAATGGTCATTGTAATGAGCGGGGTGTGATTTGATTTTTTTTTTGGGGGGAGCAGCGTAATGGTAGCTTATAAACCCAGCACTTGCTGCCGAGCTTGAAAAATGACAATAGTTCTATTTTGAGAGAGGCTGCAGTCACTTAAAACACTGTCTTATTTAAAGCGGTTGCATAAATGTCTTTTTGTACATTCATTATTTGAGGCAGCGGAAATGGACTCTTCAGTGTCATGTAAGTGGTTTGTGGTACGGGATTCAGCTGCAGCCATGGCAACAGGTTCAAGATCCTTGGCATGCAGAGCACTAATTTTTCTGGGAATAATCTCTGATCATGGTAGCAATCTTTATTTCTTCTCTTTCATGTAGCTCTGTGTGTGTGTGTGTGTGTGTGTGTGTGTGTGTGTGTGTGAGAGAGAGAGAGAGAGAGAGAGAGAGAGAGAGAGAGACTGATTTTTTATGCTTGTTGCTTGCCGCTTTGTCTTGTGATGTTTGTGGATAATTGGAAGCAGTGGGTAGTATATTTTTAATTTGTTCTTTTGTACTGTTGTCTCAATGGCTCTCAAGTTAGCCGGCAGCATGCTTAACTTCCTTCTTTTTGTATCTGACTGGTCTGCATCCATGTGGGTCATTTTCTCCAGCTTCTGACTCACCCAAAAGCACACTTCAGCACTACTCCAATACGTAGCAAAGCTGGAGGGCCAGACTGAGACCATGTTCACCCAGATAGCATCATCACTGTCACTTTATTTGCACGCTGCCTTTGCGCAAACAAAACATTTTCTCAAAGCTGCTACAACAGTGAGAGCAGTGACACATCACAAAATCAACCATTGCAAGAACAATTTGATAACAGTAGCCATAATGAAACAGGAAAGTGATAGCAAATGTAACGGCATGCAGCAAAAACAACATTTCAGTACTATAAATGGAGTAATGTTACACCCTTTGGCAGCAGCAAACTTAACAAGGGCATCTCAACAGTCTCCGCTCGGTCCTAGATGTTCTCTACCCACTGCTTCTTTGCCAACTACAAATTGGACAAGGACCAAGTTACTCTGATCAAATATCAAGGTCTCAGCTTCTCCAAAGGGTCTCTGTCCCTTTCGCATCCCTATTCAGACAACATTGGGGTCATAAATTGGGGTCATGGATAGGTTGATGAATGCACATTATATCACTACCAGTATAGTTTCACCCAGAGAAACCTGTCCTTAGGTGTGAATTGCTGTTGGGTTAAACATCTATAAATAAGCCCGGTTCTCCACTGTCCCCACCAGATGTGTTTAGGAGATATGTTTTCTTTCTCATTAGGTTGGCTGACAGCTTAATGAACAGAGTGTTAAACAAAATTCACCGACACTCCTAACACTTCACCTTCTTCCAGTGCTTTTTCACAACAGTCCTAATGTGTAGTGCCACTCTGATATTTTGGGAACAAGGAAACCTTTTCCAGAGTACATGGCATCAGAGTTGCAAATTGCTGATGTTTTGACACCTTTAACATGCAATTTATCACCCTTAATTACTTTAGGGTGCCTGTAACCATTTAGGAACATTATATTAGGCTAACAGTTCTTTAGTTCTCAGAACGGTTGCTTACACTTTTTAATTAAATACTCTGATAGCTGAAACGGGGGATGTGTGTGAGTACGTAATGACTTAGCTAATTACATCTGTATCTGTTAGAATTTCGTGCATTCTGCTCTGCTGATATGATAATAAGAGGCAAGGATCTCTCCCTCCTTCCTTTTTTGGGGGGGGGGGGGCGGATTTAATTTATAGCTCTTGGCTTTGTCGTGAAACGGAGGTAATTTGTCACACTATTGACCTGGATTCGTTTTCAGGTATAACATGTATTAGAATAATTGTCCTTGAAAGACATCTATTTATCTGCTTGGACCTTTTGTTATTTTATTTTTCGAACAGTGGCAGTAGCGGCGGAAGCGGCAGTCGAGAAAATAGCGGAAGCAGCAGTATTGGCATTCCCATTGCCGTGCCTACACCTTCACCTCCGACTATTGGCCAAGGTATTTCCCAAGAAGCTCCTTAAACAATATCCGATGTAATAGACGGGATTAATTCAGGTGGTGGATGAAGTTAGTAGTTTTCAATTGTGCAAGTAAGTGAAGGGACCACCAGGACCCACTGGCTTGCTAGACAGGCACAACATAGGACTCCAGTCTTCAGTAGCACAATAAAGGGCATTCTCAGGTGTTGATTTCAGTAGGCTGCTACTGAAATGTGTCTTCAAATAAAGGCAAAATAAATATTCAGTGCTAGTTATCCAGGCACTACTCATACAGTTATATCACAGCCTCCCCCAACCTGGTACCCTCCAGATGCTGTTGCTGGACTCCCAACTCCCATCGGCCCCTGCTGGCATGACCAATAGTCAGGGATGATGGGAGTTGTGGTCCGACAGCATCTGGAGGGCCACAAGTTCTCCAGCCCTGAGTTGAATACCAAAAAAATTACATTGCATTAATATAGTAAAATGCAGTTTTGTCCACAATAGGGAACTCGGCTCATAAAAATTGTGGATTTATGCAATAAACCACCTTCCTTCACAATTTAGATTAGCTTCCTCAACTATTATTCTTTCTCACGCTATCTCAGTTTGCCTAATTCAAGTGGGTTGAGGTGGAGAATACTTTGTTCCACGTAGATTGTCCTGTCATTCAATTGGATTTCTAGGAAGGGCTGAGAACGTGGACTATGTTAGGACCGGAAAACACAGAAAGATTATAATCAAAGAAAAGCTTTCAGATTTCCTCAGAGAAGCAGATAGAATTCAGTCGTCTATTCAGTGGGTGTAGTTTATTTTTAAAAGAGGCCTTGAGGAAATGCTGCAGGTTTTCTTCAATTTTCAAAGGGTAGCTGAGTCATCATGTTGAATTTTTTTTTACGTAGGGGTACCATGATGATCCAAGCACAAGCTGGAGGGGATTGAAATGTATTAGGATGGCATTCAACTAAGTTTTGCTTGGAGTAAGCCAAGTCAGGTCCATGAATTTCAGTGGGTCTACTCTTAGTAAAACTCAGCTGACTACCACTCGTGCTCTGGTCCATGGGGTCACGAAGAGTTGGACACGACTAAAGGACTAAACAACAACAACCACTCTTACTTCTCAATGGAAACTACTTCCTTGTGGTGGGGAAACCATTCATCTGAGCAGAATCAGACAAATGTGGAACTAAAGCTAAGCTGGAATTTCGTGACTTCTGCTACTGAATTGTTCTTGGTCTTGCCATCTTGATTTACAGTATGCTTCCTCCTTTTTGGGTGTACAAACAATTTTTGAATACCTCTTTTGCATGTGCATAAGCCCTTTCCATGCAAATGTCAGATGAAATGTTAATTCAGCCTGGGGGTAAGGAATTGCAAGTCTACACGGACATGGGACCATTATCTGGGCCAAGGGTCATATTTTGTGCCCCCCATTGACTAATGACTCTCTTATTGAGTATTGTGAGATGGATTTAAATGGCTGTATAGCCTTCTCAAAGTTGTAGGCCATTTAGTGTTGTGGAATGGATGCAGGCAGCTGTATTCCCTTCCCCAACCTGGTGTCTTCCATATGTTTGGGACTGCAGCTCCCATCATCCTTGACCATTGGCCATGCCGTTTTGGGATGGTGGGAATTATAGTCCAGAAATATCCACAGGGCACCCGGTTGGGGGAAAGCTAGATGTCATGGCGTCCACTTGGGAACTCAACCACAGAGTGCATGTAACCATGCAGAGAGATATGATGCCATATGCTGGAGGGGGCGCTTTATCCTGCCCTTCCTCCTCTCTTGGTTTTTGATGAGTTCTGTCTGATGGGCATGGTAAAATATGCTTCGCCACGTGATGGAGTGGAAATGGACCTCCACTTGGCTGAATCGGCCTCCCAGTGACTTCACAAGCAGCCAACACAGCATTGTAAATGGGGCACCTTCATCTGCCCAGCATTTTCACCATAAGTCAAAAGGTTAAGCTCTGGATCAAGGCCTGACTTGGCAATCTATTTTAATAGCACACATATCTGCTCCTCCTCCTCCTGAAGCTCCACCAGCACCACCAATGCCCCCACCTCTGGTCATGGGCAGTGTGATAGGTGAGACCTCTTGAAAGAGCTGGCATTATTGCAGTTCTTTAACAAAAATACTTAATCAACTCTCCCTTTGTTAACTAATGAATGTATACATCCTGGGTTGTGTTGTGTGCATTTGTCCTGCTACAATAATAGAAGCTTGGGGGTTTAACCAATCTAACCCCAACTAATTTTTTTCTGTGGTGAAAGCCTCTGAAAGTTTAAATATAGACACAGGAGCTTGCCTTTATAGTTAGTGACATCTATTCCAAATAGCCTAGTATTGCCTATTACAGGCATGGGCAACCTCTGGCCCTCCAGATGTTTGGGACTGCAATTCACATCATCCCTGACCACTGGTCCTGTTAGCTAGGGATGATGGGAATTGTAGTCCCAAACATCTGGAGGGCCAGAGTTTGCCTATGCCTGGCCTATTATGCTATTAGGCAGTACTTTCCCAAGGTAATTGTACATTGGTACTGTGGTATTCAGAATAATTAAATATAACCAGTTCAGTGGGGTACAGATCATACTTCAGTCTTGTGTTCAAAAGTAACTCATGTGTAGACCATGTGTCAATTTCACACATTATTATGTCCTTGGATATATCACATAAATGTGATATATGTGCATAAAGCACATTGGGGTGACCCTGCCTTTTTTTGATGGCTTGCCCTGAAGTGGTGAGCAGTGCTTTTTACTACATTTAGCATGCATTATAAATTAACTCAAAATTGGACCACCAGAGTGGGGCTTAGCCATAGGTAGTCTTGTGCTTTCTTGAAACCACACAGCATTTGACTCTCAAAGTGCAACTTTTAAAACTTGTTAACTTGAAATGTTTAATTTAATCCAAGGAGGGGAAGATGTGGCCCCCTGGAAGCTTTTGGATCCAAGACCCCATCAGTTCCCACCAACAGGGCCATTGGCCAGGGATGATGGGAGTTGTAGTTTGACAACATCTGGAGGGCCACAGATTGAGCCTCCTTGATTTAACCAGGTGTACCTAATAAACAAGGGACGCGGGTGGCGCTGTGGGTTAAACTACAAAGCCTAGGACTTGCTGGTCAGAAGGTCAGCGGTTCGAATCCCCGCGACGGGGTGAGCTCCCATTGCTCGGTCCCTGCTGCTGCCAACCTAGCAGTTCGAAAGCACGTCAAAGTGCAAGTAGATAAATAGGTACCACTGTGGCGGGAAGGTAAACGGCGTTTCCGTGCGCTGCTCTGATTCACCAGAAGCGGCTTACTCATGCTGGCTACATGACCCGGAAGCTGTACGCCAGCTCCCTCGGCCAATAAAGCAAGATGAGCGCCGCAACCCCAGAGTCGGTCACGACTGGACCTAATGGTCAGGGGTCCCTTTACCTTTTACCTAATAAACAGAATAATGGTTTTGGTTGGGACTCGACATTAAATAGCACAATACAAGGCATTGATGATTTGTGTTGCATTAGCATTGCTCTTTAGCATGCCTTTGATTTCACAAATGTTAAAAGCTGAAACAACTACTAGTTATGCAGGCACTACTCACACAGTTATTCTGATTGCTTTACTGCAGCCTTTCCCACCCTTTTGCCCTCCAAATGCGATTGAACTCCAGCTCTTAGTAGCCCCAGCAAGCATGGTTGATGGTAGCAATGGGCAAAGACCATTTGGAGAGCGTCGGGTTGGGGGAGGCTCCTCTGTAACAGGCAGGCAGCAGGAGGATGCTTTTTGCTTTGTCATGAACTTGAGAGGCTTTGACCCAGATAACATTGGTAAATGTTCTAATACTAGGTGAAATAGAGTTTGTATAACCTAATGGTATGCTTTACGGCACACATACACCTGTTCAAAGTAATGGTGTGTTTGACTGTCTTAACTAAGACAGCTTTAGCAAACAAGAGTTACAAGTTTCACTAGTGAATGTGGACTTTTACCTTACCAAAGAGAGAAAACTTGCATAGCTAAGTAGATAACAACTGATAATCATTGTTTATAGCACTTCCCTTGGGCAAAGTTTTTATCTTGTTTATTGATCTGAAACCTGGGAGATATCAAACACATTTTGGATTTGTACTGAGGGCTCCAATGTGTTAATGATGTAAACTCTATGTGGGACCTCATGCCTTCTGTTTTATGCCGAGAAGAGTTCAAGGGCTAGTCCATTGAAGACTGTTTTTCAGAACACTAGTCATACTTGTAACAGCATGGAAGAAATAATGTCCACTATTGTCCAGATAATATAAAAAACAATACATTTATACTTGTTGAATTCAGTGTAGGTAACAGGATTCTATCTGCAGCACATCCTGCATATTAAATGGTTCCAGTAGCTCTGGAAGCCATAAGGATCAAGTTTAATGAAGTTTCAGAGTTTAATAGCATTGTGCATTTTCA
Organism: Podarcis filfolensis; assembly: GCF_964270895.1. Lineage (NCBI taxonomy): Eukaryota > Metazoa > Chordata > Lepidosauria > Squamata > Lacertidae > Podarcis > Podarcis filfolensis. The sequence continues at coordinate 38,174,682 of NC_139614.1, read as the reverse complement.
GAAGTTAAAACTATAAATAAAGAAGAGTAAATTTCAGCCCTGCCCCTTCAACATTAAGTAGCCTCCTTCCAAATCTTCTGCTCCATCAATTTTCATCACTGGGGTCTTGGGGTTCCATATGTTTGCTGTACTGTGGGCTTTGTACGTGCTCCCTCCTGGTTTTCTGCACTCTCTCCCCAAGTGTTATTATTTTTGCTTACCTCTTTTTGTTGGTTCCTTTTGGTGCCTGCTTTTCAGCTGCTCCTGGGTCAGCTCCTGGTTCCCAGTATGGCACTATGACCAGGCAGATATCCCGACACAACTCTACCACTTCTTCGGCCTCTTCTGGTGGATTTAGGCGGAATCCTTCTGTGACTGCCTCGTTTTCTGCTCAGCCTCATGTTAATGGCGGTCCTCTCTATTCTCAAAACTCAAGTAAGCTGCTGGGTTACTACAGAGCCCAGAACTCCTGGGGTCGCTTTTGTGATTTGATAGCTTTGCATTTCTCTTGATTTATCTATAATTTGGTGACCAAGGTCTGGTTCAGATGAAACAAGTCTGCACGCTCCATCATAGTCTCTCTGTTCTCTTTCATCTGTTCTGTGTTTGGCTTTGACACTTCTGTTGTGGTTTAGTAAATCACTGTTTCCTGTTCCATCTGAACCAGAAAACTGTGGTTTAATCTCTTATGATTACATCTCAGGATCCAGCCATGGTTTTATTAGACCAAGATTGTTACACCTGAACTGGGCCTAGAAAATACACACCGAATATTTTGCTAGATAATAATTTGTTTGAAAGAAATATGTTTTTAAACTAGGAGTGAATGTGACTTGTGTTTTTTTCTTCAGCACTGAATAACCGTCCATGGTATTAGAAGGACTTTCCCAAAAACTTGTTTAGTTTCTCTCCCTTTTAACCTTTTCCTTGTCCCCAGCTTCAGCTATAGTGTTTTTGTTCCTATTATGATCAACTAGAAACTATCAGGGAGCCAGGTTAGAAATCTGACCCATAACCTGGAAGAGTAAGCCTCCTTTCCCCATTTAGACAGCCACCTTTAGTGTTCCTCCCTGTTTATATGAAGATGTTACATTTGAATATGGTATAGACACATGCAATCTAGCACATATAGTTCATGATTCAGACTCCTGATTACCATATTTTGTAGAGGAGATCAGCTTTGCAATTTGGGTCTCTGCATATTGGATTGTATGTGCTGTAGCTGAACGCAGTGTCCCCATGTACGTGTGGTTCACATCAGATGTTCAGGAACACTTTTGTTCCCTTCTACCCATTGTACTGCAACATGCGGTGAGGGACCTATTGTCTGATCCAGCCCATTGTGTTGAAATGGTGAATTAAATTTGCACTACTAGTTAGTTGGCTGCCTGTCCATGTTCAGAGGTAAAGTATGTGAAAATACAGAGAAACGGTCCTGTCACGTTCAGCGGGCGGCTTTCAGTAGGACAGAAATATCCTCGTGAAATGTCCTAATCATTTTAGCATTCTTGTTTTTGTATGTGTTTTTTTGTATTGCAAGCTTTTGTTCAAATACAGGCGCAAGGCCGATATATGAGTAGTGTGCCGTGCTTTAAACAATAGCCTCTAGCCACTAATTTTAACTTGTCAGTTGTTTTCATCCTTTTCTGAAACTTAATGATTTAACATCCCAGTCTTGACAGTATAGCTTCCAGGTTTCCCAGTTCCCTTGGACTGCATTTTTCATGCCAGGCACAGACCTAATTTCTAGCATTTGTGGGGAGAGGAGAAAGAATTCAGGAGGTGGGGGGGGACAGGACTGGAAGTGAGATCTCTTCAAAACAGTCCATCATGGTGTCTTTCAGTTACAATGGCACATAGGGGAGGCTAGCTTGTTTCAAAGTTAACTCGGTGCTCAGATTTAATTGTCGAAAGAGGAATGCTGAATTCCAGCATTGTTTAAAATTACTGCGTACTTGGCAGTCTAGAACCTGTTTCAAAATTGCAATCCCGGTCCTACTACCGTGCTGAATATGGGGCCTTTGAGATGCTTTGAATCTAGATTGGATGAAATGCTAAAATAAAAATGTTCCCACCCCCTAAAAATTCTGGCCCTGTCCTGCTGTCCCATCTAACTCCTCTTGAGACCAACATCTTGATACACAGCTTGCTCTGGTGGGTGTGTATTCAAAGCTCATTTCAAAGATGAAATGGTCCCTTAATTCTGCGTGCAGCTCAGGCCCTGGCGAAGTGGACTTTGAAGGACTGGTGGCATGGCTGTCAATGAGATAGAACTTCTGTCTCCATCTGATGTAGATGCAACAGACTTTGTGGAGGCTTGCGGTCATGCACATGCAAGACTGGCAACCAGCACACACAGTCAAACCTTGTTGGCTATCCTCACAAGTCCTTTAAATTACCTCTTTTCTCCTTCCCATGAGCCTAAGGAAGGAAGGAAATTTGAAGGTCCCTCTGCAGAAGACTCAAAACACAGATTCAGCGCTATCGGCTTGCTTAACATGCCATTGTCGTATTTTAAACATGGGCCTTTGCTTGGCCTTCAGGATTCTCTGTGCTTTTTGACTGCCTTGTCAGCCGCAAGTGACTGGTGATTCAGCCTGTTGATGCTGAACAGATGAGCACAGAATCCTTGCTGTAAGAAGCTGAAAACCAGGTAGCTTCATCCTGCACCATTCTGATACCTCTGGAATGCAATAATAAATGAAGCTCTTTACAAATATGTCCCATGAAGCTTGACTGAAAGGCAGAGACAAAGTCATTTTATTTTTAGGGATATGCTGACATGTTTATTTGCTAGTTCACTTGAATTGTGGATTTTCTTGAATTGCAGTTCAGCAGAAAAAAGCCATCTCTTCTGAAAACAAATTGCTTTCCTAAAAGCCTTCCTGAAGAGAAGCGCAAAACTGCTTCAAAATATAAAATTATAAAACAACGTAATATATTCAGCCTTACACAAATCACCTGCGTAACCATTGCCGTTTTCGGGCTTGTTTATTTCAGTGCTTGCTGCGAAGCAGAGCTCCTATTGAGCTCTTTCCCATGGTATTTTACTGTGAAAAGTGTCCTCTTGCTAAAACACAAATTGCACTTTCCCCTCATGCTCTGCCAGTTCCTGCAAGATTTTGCTGCAGGATGTCAGGACTTTTGGGTTTAAAGCAGGAAGAAGAAGAGTTTTGTTCAAATCAACAAGTGAAAGCTCCCAAACGGGAAGTGTGGCTTTTAGCCTCATCCCTAGTAGGCCCCCCACCGCCCCTTAATGGAGTTGCAAATTGGCTAAAAATGCCGTTCAGCAGTTGTATTGCTGGGAAAGCAAACTTTGAAGGAGGTCCTGCTGTGTGCATTCCTGTTGTTCATTGCATACCTTGTTTTGTGGTCCATTGTTAATGACAGCTGCTTTTTGTTTTTGTTTTCCTTTTCCTGTATCTGTGTTTACTTCCCCCGTTTATGGCGTGTGTGTCGCTTCCAGTTTCTATTGCTCCACCCCCTCCCCCTATGCCTCAGTTGACTCCACAGATACCTCTCACAGGCTTCGTGGCCAGGGTGCAGGAAAACAGTAAGTTTGGCAGCTCAGCTTCTCCAAAGAGTAGAGCCGGTTCTCTTTCTCTCTCCTAGCATGCATGGTTGGCCAGTCAGGCTCTTTCCTTTGGTCTTTATTGGGTGTTTTTTTTGGGGGGGGGGCGGGAGTCGTTTCATTTGTTTTCTTTCCTCTGTGAGATGCTAACTCCATCTTTCATTTTAGTGCCAACATGGAACTGAAGGGGAGTGCCTTCTCTTCTGGTGTTTTTATTTATTTATTTTGGCATGATGATTACTAACGACATTTTTGGAACTGTGGCTTTTCTCAAAGGGATATGTGTGTGTGCACCTGGTTACCCTTGCCCCAGAAGAAACTGCTTTCTTTTTAAAGAGTTCAAAATGCAGTCTGGAGAGTTGGTATGAGATTAGCTACAAGGGAAACACCACCAGGGAAGGCTGCAAAGTCGTCAAGGTAGTTCCCCCTGCAAACTGGTGAAATCCCCAAACTTATATTTTTGACTTGGGAGACTCTCACAAAAAGGCATCAATGTAAGATGCGTTGGACCCACAACAACTCTGGGCAATCCTCTGCAATAAAAAGCTCAACAACTCTGAGCCATCTCCCCCCATTTTCTTAAATTTGAGTCCCCAAAAAGGGGGCGTCTTATAAATGGGGGCATCTTGTACACAGAAAAATACGGTATATCTCAGATGTGTCATCCTATGGTGGCATTAGGCAAGTGAAAACACTTCTGCTCACTGAAGGGTGGGCCTCTCCAGTTTTCACCAATCCCTTCAACATATTGCAGCCCTCTGAACCATATCCCTCTCTTCCCCCTCACCCCAGGCTTTTCTATACTGTCAACGCTTTCTGGAAATGATAAACGAAAGGTTCCACCCTGGTTGAAGGAAGTACTGATAATCCCCCAGGGGGTTTTTGGTGTGTTTTTTTTAAGAAGCGGGTTGTGATAGTGAGATGCTTTGTGCATTTTTTAAAATTACTTTATACTCCAGTTTTTAAAATAAATATAAGAAGTGATCACCATATCCTACCCCACAAGAAACATTCCATAAATATACAATGCTAATAATACAGTCAAACATTAAGCAAGCTGGTAAATAGTTTAGAATTAATTACATCAGCTGACACTTTGTGCATCTTGAGACATCCCTGCCCTAGTTTTGCCAATAATGCAACTGCTGGGTTGAGATTGGATGGATTACAATTTTCCTGGGCATTCCAAAGCTGAAACCAGCACGTGAAGCCGCAAAGGGAGCCTGTATTGGCTTATATGAAATACAGATGTGACGAGTGCACTTCATGAAGCTTAAATTAACTGTGGCTAATGAGTTCTGCTCAGTGACATTCTAGAGATATGGAATATCAGGGCATGCATTTCATATTTCAGATCAATCCAAGCAATTAGTTTTGCATTTCCCCCGCTACAACATTTTAAAAGAATGAATGAACGGAAAACGATTTGGCATTAGTGCCATTTTAAAAATTGACCACTTAAAATCTCAGTAATTAAATGAAAGGGGCATTGAGACTTCAGTTTATTATATGCCTTATTTGGTTTCTCTTCATTATATGCTAGCTTGAATTTGGGGTGTTTCGTAAAACACACAGAGGTATCATTAGTGATATCACTGTATCTGCTGAAAAGGTGTTTTTTTTCAGGGAAAGGGAGGTTCTGATTTAAAAGCACATGTCAATACTGAGGCTCTTTTGTGTAATGAAGATTTTCATTAGCTGGACAAAACCAAGAATGCTCTATTCTGAATTAGCATTATATTTTGTTCTTAAGCTAAAGAAAATTGTGGAATGGGCATCGTTTCTCTTTAAACCCCCTGTGCCAGTTCCATATGAAAGGGATCCAGTCCGGAAAATGTTACAGTTTCATGTGCATGTCTGTCTCTCGTGCTAAACGGATTGGACCAATAAATTATGGGGTGTAAGCCGTTGGGAACGTTGTCTAGTCTTGCATTGGAAAAGCTGTTGTATTGCAGCAAACACATCCATTTCAGTGTGGCTTTTGCGGCAGACGTTCCCAGAGGAACGATGGGCCTATTGTCAACAACAACAACAGCTTATACTACTGCTTACCTACTGAAGTCAGATTCTGAACGGGGTTTAGATTTTGGAGCCCTGCAGTTCCAGCACCTGTTGCCCATCCAGATGCCTTCAGGATGCTCGCAAGCAAGGCATGGAAGCGGTGACCCTCTAGCAGCTGGTATTCTGAAGTATTTGGCACAACAGCAGTTGGGCCAGGAAAAAAAAATTATTATTATTATTATTATTAATTATTTATACCCCACAATCTTCTCACCCAGAGCCCCAATCTTTGTGCGCTCATGCTAAGCCATGATTAAGCTTAGTGTTACGTGAGAACTGAGCCGCAGCCACTTTGTTGTGAAATTCTCTTACTCAGAATGGCATCTGTTTGTGCATGGTGGGGTACATGATTGAGAATATGCAGGATTCTCTCCCTGCAGGGTTAGTCTGCAGCACTGCAATGAGGCTCCATAGAGAGTAGGTAGCCATTCACCTTCTTATTAGAGGATGAAAGTGCAGGAGCTCATCTTGCACGTTTACTGAGACAGGCCTCTCTTCTGGAGACTGGAGTGGGTCCAGAAGAGGGTGACGGGTCTGGAAACCCAAGTCCTATGAGGACGTTGAAAGAGCTGTGTACGTCTAGCCTGGAGAAGAGGGAAATTAGGGAGCAGATGTGATGGCAGTCTTCAAATACCCGAAGGGCTGGAGCACAGAAGATGATCAGACTTGTTCTCTGGTGCGCTATAGGGCAGGCAGGACTAGAACAAATGGGTGGGAACTGTAGGGTAGCAGATTTCAGCTAAAGTGTAGGAGAAACCTCCTATAAAGAAGATACTTGCTCAGCAGTGGAACACCCTGTCTTGGGAGATGGGTGCTTCACTGGAGGTATTTAAGCAGATGCTGGACAACATCTGGTAGGCATGGAATGATGCCTTGCAGATGCTGCACAAATGACCGCCAAGGTCATTTGCAGATGCTGCACAAATGACCGCCAATCCATCAGGCTCTTGATTCTAACTCCGTCCTTGATTCTGTTCTTCTTATCGACATCAGTGAATGCTAAAGGGGGATATAACCAAGCCAGGACTCTTAGCGATGGCTCTTTCTCTGTTTTTCAGGTACTTTGCTAACCCAGAGCAAAAATAACAAAATTGTCTTGAGCCCACACACGATATGCTTGATAATGGGCTGCAATATTCAGCAGCCCTTGAGTGAATACCCTTCCTGTTCTCCGTTAGCGTGCTGCTTATGATGCCTTGGAGTGTCTGTATGGAAAACGGCACCTGTTGTTACCTGGCTGCTAGTAACCTGCAAAGCCCATCTATCATAGCATTTTAACACGCAGAGCTTTTGTTTCTAATCTGTGCATGGTACGGGTAGTGCATGCTGTTAGCATCTGATAGAAGATGTGGTTCCCTGATCATGTGTTTACTTCCATTTGCACAAAACCTAACAGAGGTCTTCTTTTCCACTGACTTTCTAGTTGCTGACAGTCCAACTCCACCTCCGCCGCCGCCTCCCGATGAGATGCCCATGTTTGATGACTCCCCGCCGCCGCCACCTCCGCCACCTGTGGATTATGAAGATGAGGAGGCTGCAGTCGTGCAGTACAATGACCCGTATGCAGACGGCGATCCGGCTTGGGCACCTAAAAGCTATATTGAGAAAGGTAATGGACGAACACTCTTGTGCCTGCAGCAGATCAGCCCCTTAACAGCAAGGCTAAAAACAAGAGGCTTAACCTCCAAATCCCAATTTCGCTGCAAACATGCCGTGCATCCCTGTATGAAGCCTTATTCTCACAGCCTCAATATATCCCCCTTCTCCGCCCCATCTGCAAATCTGCAGTATGGGGGACAATAATATTGACCTATCTTATAGGGTTGTTTATACAAATTACTGAGATGATGTTATACCAAGGGAAGCACTGCGTAGAGCGCATTGCAGCAATCCATTTTTTAAGTCACCTGAACTACTGTGGTCATGCTCTCCCAGTCCACAAACGGCATTTCTAGCTAGCTGCTGAGGCTACCTGGGCACCCAGTGACAAAGCGGGTTCCAGAAGCACCCCCAAACTGTGTACCTGCTCCTTCAGATGAACTTCAGTCTTGTCTTGGGCAGACAACGGATAAGTTTCTTGGGTGGGGGAACCAATCACCCACAGTGTCTCCTATCTGGGGATAAAATAGTGCCCTGTGGCACCCCATAGCATAAATGTCAGGGATCTGAAAAGCACTCCCCCAGTGCTGCCCTCTGGATTTGGTCATGAACTCTTGCAGCACAGTGTCCCCAATATCTTTTCCACAGAGCAGGTCCAGGAAGTTATCATGGTCAGTGGTACTGAAAGCTGCAGTGAGCTCAAGAAGCTCTGCTCTCTGCAGATGTCATCCATCAGGGTGACTTAAGGGTGGCTCAGTCCCATGGCCAGGCTGGAACCCAGATTGGAATAGATCTAAATAATCTGTTCTGTTTGAAATGTGTCACCATAGCTGTGCTTAGGTGCTTGTCTGAACACATTAAGGGTTAAGTGGAGAAGGGGGCAGAGGCACCCACTCTTTAGATCTTTGTCTGATTAGTGCAAAGGTTTGAAGATGTTTTCAAAGCATGTTTATCTCCACATGCTTAGAAACTGACTTCATGATCAGAAGCCTTTGTCTATTATCTCTGACAATTCTTGGAGAACAGGTGAGAGGAGAACAGACTGGAGGCGGGCAAATGTTGTCTCCATCTTCAAGGGGGGGGGGAGGAAGACCCAGGTAACTACCAACCAGTGAGCTTGACATCAATACCAGGAAAGGTGCTAGAACAGAGAATTCAACAGTTGGCCTGTGAGCATTTAGAAAAGGATGCTGTGATTCCTAAGACCCAGCATGGGTTTTTTTCAAGAATTAGTCATGCCAGACCAATCTGATTTCTTCTTTTGATGGAATTACAAACTTGGTGGATCAGGGAAATTTCAGTAAGGCTTTTGACAAAGTCCATTTTACCAGCGGGGAAGCTGGTAAAATGTGGGTTGAACGAGGTAACTGTTAAGTGGATTTGACTGGCTGAACCCAAAGAGTACTCATTAATGGTTCCTTGTCATCCTGGAAAAAAGTGACAAGTGGGGTGCTGCAGGGTTGTCCTGGGCCCATTGTTGTTTAACGTCTTTATAAATGACTTGGTTGAAGGAATTGAGGGGATGCTCATTAAATTTGCAGATGACACCAAACTGGGAGGGTTAGCTCATGCTGCAGAAGACAGAATCAGAATTCAAAATGACCTTAACAGATTGGAGAACTGGGCGCAAGCTAACAAAATGAAACTGTCTTGCATCATGTTTGCCAATGTAGCTCGGTAGATAGTTCAGTTGGTAAAGGTAAAGGGACCCCTGACTATTAGGTCCATTCGTGGCCGACTCTAGGGTTGCGGTGCTCATCTCGCTTTATTGGCCGAGGGAGCAGGCGTACAGCTTCCGGGTCATGCGACCAGCATGACTAAGCCGCTTCTGGCGAACCAGAGCAGCGCACAGAAATGCCGTTTACCTTCCCGGCGGAGCGGTACCTATTTATCTACTTGCACTTTGACGTGCTTTCGAACTGCTAGGTTGGCAGGAGCAGGGACCGAGCAACGGGAGCTCACCCCGTTGCAGGGATTTGAACCACCCACCTTCTGCTCAGCAAGTCCTAGGCTCTGTGGTTTAACCCACAGCGCCACCCGCGTCCCTAGTTCAGTTGGTAGGAGACTCTTAATCTCAGGGTCATGGGTTTGAGCCCCATGTTGGGCAAAAGGTTCCTGCATTGCAGGGGGTTGGACTAGATGACCCTTGTGGTACCTTTCCATTTCTACAATTCTATGTCCTTTGACTTGCCACCACTTCCCAAGGCATCAGACAGGTTTTCAGTACCGGGGATTGAATTTGGGACTTTGTATTAGAGAGATTGCATTATGATTAGAATACAGGAGATTCAATTTAAATGTCAGGTTAGTCTTTTTCATGTTGCCATTATCATACGCCTGCCCTTTTTGTAATTTTGGTTTGCAAGTTAGATTTGGAAGTGGCTGAATTAGCAATATAGCCCCTACCCCAACCTCACGTGCCTTTGTGACTCACTTACAGGAAAGTAATTTTGTCTCTCTCCCCAATTCCCAGTTGTTGCCATATATGACTACACAAAGGACAAGGATGATGAGCTGTCATTCATGGAGGGTGCAATCATTTATGTTATAAAGAAGAATGATGACGGCTGGTATGAAGGAGTTTGCAACAGAGTGACTGGCCTGTTTCCTGGAAACTATGTTGAGTCAATCATGCACTATGCGGATTAAGTTCTCTCTTCAGGTCAGGTCTTATTCAATCATGCCATAATTATTTACAAAGGGTAACTAAAAGGTTAACAATTGTCTTAATGCTCTTTAAAATGTGCCCATCCTTTCAGGCCATACTATTTAAATGGTATGATTGAATGTTCATCTGTAAGCATTTGTCTCTGCAGAGTTTGTAAAACGAGCAACTGTTTATTACTGATTACGCTTATTTACTTATGCATTGTTGATTTTTATGACCAGCCTAAATATTCTGGGGAAGTAGGGTATATAATATTTAATGACTCATGATTCAAATTGTGCCATTATTTTCTTTTTTCAGTGCAGCATGGTATACTAACAACTATGTTAGACTAACATTAAATCTGATTGAAAAGTCTGATAGTGCTGGTCATTTACCTTTGTTTAGACTCTTGCTCATCCTCAAACTATAGTATTTGTTTAAAAGCATGCATACAAACTTATGTATTGAATTATACTTTTTTCTCTCCAAAAAATCCAAGATGCTTCCAATTTGTTGTAATCTTTTGCCTGGAGTACTCTTTCACAAAACCTATTCCAATTAGTCCATTTGAGTCTCTAAGGTGTCCATATGAATCAAAGATGGGTGGTCTTATGATGTATGTGTAATTTGTACCTGAGTTTTTTATGAGTAAATTTGCATTGAATTTTTCCATTCATAAATACATAAGTGAACCAAAGGTCTTGTCCATTAATTTGTTGGCTTTCCTTGCAAAGCAATACTAAAACATTGACTTGGCAAAAATCCCCCCGCCCCTTATAAGCAGGGACAATTTTGATGCAAGTGCAAAACTTAACATCCTCCAAGATAGGAAACCAAGTTTCTGCAAGCTCATGATGCGTAAAATTACACAAAACTATTTGACTTCATTCATTGCAACAGTGAGTGATAACTGCTAGACACTTGCAACTAATGTCTCTTGTTACTCTTTTAAACAGAGGATCACAGTGCTAAAAGGCTTATAGGGGAGTTTGCAGAGTAAAGGAGTCCTGGGCCTGGGAAATTGCATTAACATCTCTTCCGATAGTTCTTGGATGCTAGACTTAGCTGGGGACTGACACGCAACAGAAATCTGTGCCTATTCCCAGCTATCCACATATGACCAGAGCTGTCCAGGCTGATAGTGCTGATTTAGCATTAGATGGGCAACGTCATGCCATCTAATTGCATCTTTGGCACTACAGCTGCAACACCAGGAATCAACAATGCATTCTTCCCTCCACCCAGTAGTCTTTTACTCTGGCAGTGGAGCTTCCTTAGGGGTGATTGCCTTTACCAGCTTGGGTGACTGTGGTTATTAAATGAAGCCACTTGGCCCTGGTTATGAGGCTACCAAGTTTTGTTCTCCGATCTTAACACATTCCACAACATGCAGAGTTGTGAGGAAACTTATCACAAGTCACTGTCCTATCGGCCACCTCACTTAAAACGTGGAAGGTTGCATGTCCTGCTAAGATGACGTTGTAGCACTGAAGGGATTTGCTACTGACTTGTCCACATCACTGTATTTAAAGACGGTTGCTGCCACAGCCATCCACAAAATACAAGCAGCATGTGAGCCCAGGTGGAGGCAGATACTACAGGAGAGATGATCCTGGTCCAGGTGTCCTACTGAAAGGAGCTAATCATATCCGCTCACGTAGGGAAGGACATGAGCAGTCACAGCCTACTTTGCTCTTCTAAGAAAGCAACACATGCACTTTGACACCTCCATTTTGAGCACAATGTCAGGTGACTTTTTTTGGTCTCTTTGTACAAAACTTGTATTACTTAGATAATCTAAGGCAGATTATGATTTAGTAAGGGATTTTTTTTTACTGTATGTAGTAAAGATTTATTTGGACTGAACTGTCTTAATGGGTATTAAAATTAAATGATGAAAGAGCAGGTTTACTGGCTGTTCGAGTGGTTACAGTTGTTTTCTAGTGTGGCATAAAATACTGAAGCATCCCTTGCCGCCTTACCTTAAACAAACCTAACTATATTAAATGCTTTCTTGCCTTTTCCTAATTGTTAATCTGTTATTTCTGAGATCAGTTAGCAATCCGTAAAACCTATCTGTATTCCCTTTATAAATTGGAACATCTTAAAATTGTATATAACCTGTTTATTTACAAAAAATATGTGCAGCCTTTTTATAATAAACCATACTCCTTTAATATTCTTGGTACTCTGAAACTAATAGGCAATTAGATCATTCTTAAGGTATCTTTCTTATACTCCCAGCACACACCAAGGCGTTTTGCAAAAGTGATTTTCAACACGTTGATTGTATTTATTCATTGTGGCCTTGGGTGTCAATATTGAACAATGTAAACAGTGCCCATGACAAAAACAGGAACCCCCACCCATTAAAAATACAGGCACAAGGCATTGCTACCAGTTTAACAGACTGATCTTGTTTCATCATTTTTGTATGGCTTCCTTCAATAAAACATTTTTACTTCATAAACCTAGTTATATTTATTTCAGTGAGGATAACTTAAATTTTGGTAACTGCACTGGAAGCAAGCCAAGATGTTTCACCATGTAGATTTAGGCACAGTCTGGTAAATATCTCCTTCATTGCAACTCATTCTGGCAGCTGTGTCATTTGTCTCGGGCGATGACTATTTCTGCTAGTTGAATGAGGGCATCTCTTTCAGGGGATGGTCTGAGCTTGCTGATCTCTGTCATTGCTTTATGGCAGTAGCGCTGGGCGAGGTAGGTTGTTTGCTGCACGCCATGACTCTAAAAAAGAAAAAGTAAAACACCCAAAGACTTTTAAGTGGAGAAGTTAGGAGGCCATGGGATCTTTCTTGCTCCCTCTTTTCTGTCAGATTTTGAAATTGATTCTAGAACATAAATTTTAGCAAAGGTGTTTTTAGAATTGTCCAAAACCACCATTCTGCAGAGCTCAAGGGCTCTGTAGGTTCGATGCTAGGGATTGAATCTGGGACCTTTTGCATCTCCAGAACCAACTGGGATAAACCTGCTGCCAGCAAGCCTGGAGAGCCACTGCCAGTGTAGACAATGTTAAGTTAGATGGACCAATGGTCAGATTTGCCATAAGGCAGCTTTTCTATGCTGCAAGCAGTTTAAAAGCTGAGGGACAAGCAAATATGCTGTCTGAATGTGCTTGACTACCTCTACACTCCTCCAAGGTGGTTATCTGTACTTAACGCTTCAAGTAAATACATCTAGATTACAACAGAGCTGAATGCACCGGAAAGGAGAAGCACAAAAACTAATTTACACCAATGCTTACTGGACAGAACGTATCATGCTCACATTTTCTGCATTAAGTGTTCAGACTTAAGTGAACAGGTCGTGTTCTCCATAGGAGGTTAATGGTGAAAATCTTGCAGACAGTCACCTTATTGAAATATTTATACCCTGCTCAAGATAGCTCACAACGAATATTAAAACACGGGGCTTACTAAAACTTCTGAAGTTCGTGTTTAAGTTGTTGGAGAAAACCACACATATCATTGATTGGTGATACCCAATATAAATGTGCTTTGTAAAATGAAGTGTTAAGAGTAAAGGCTAGAATCCTACATCAGGGCTTCAAAAATAACCATAAAACTTAATTCCAGATGAATTCCTATTAACTAAATCTATTGTACTGAACGTTATTGTCTAACAGTATTAGATACATGTATGAGCTAGTGTTTATTTTAGTCTAGTCTTACCTGTAATACATACTCCCGGGCACGTTCAATGTCTCCTGGCAAACTGAATCGCCTCATTATCATGGCATTAATTTCTGGAAACTGAGAAGGAGAAAAACATGTAACTTCCCCCAAAATGCAAGAGCTTAGCAAGCAATAGGAGAGACGAACTACCTATTACCTTTTCTCACCTATAAACATCTCACAAGCATTTTTATGAAAAGGCAGGCATATGGCTTGAACAAGGTAACATGAAACGCTTCCACCCCTACTCGTCCTTAAATTTCAATATACAGTGGTACCTCGGGTTAAGAACTTAATTCATTCTGGAGGTCCATTCTTAACCTGAGGTACCACTTTAGCTAATGGGGCCTGCCGCTGTGCTGCTGCCACGCAATTTCTATTCTCATCCTGAAGCAAAGTTCTTAACCCGAGGTACTATTTCTGGGTTAGCGGAGTCTGGAACCTGAAGCGTCTGTAACCCGAGGTACCACTGTAGATGTCTCTCAAGTAGCCAGCAGTACAAGTTTAACTTGGGGTGAAGACAGTATATTTATTAATCCTACCTGCTGACAAGCAAATAAGACAGGACCAGTGGCTATACCAAGCTTAAGGTCTGCTGACGTTGGCTTTCCCAGCTGATCAGAACAGGATGTAAAATCCAGCACGTCATCTATCAACTGCAAAGAAACAGACACACGTTGAGACCAGTTAACAAGGATCTTAGAATTAGTTCATAACAATTATAATAATGGTATCCAGCTTTCAATTCTTTTCTGCCTGCTGAACAGGGGACAGTCTAAGCTTGCTGATCTTACTACTTTATGGCACTGGCCCCAGTCATTTGTTGTCTCACAAGTCTAAAAGCTAGTTTCTTAGCCTATTTCCTTAGTATCTCTATATACCAGGGATGTAAAACTGGTCAACCGGTCGATCCCCGGATGATCTTGTTGGATCACGGGGTCCCTATTGATCTGCAGCAGCGATAAGCAATGGAGTGGAAGTCCCTCCCCCTCCCCACTGCTATTGCTCTTTTCTTCTGGTGTTTGAAATTGGTATTTAGCTGACGAGTTAGAAAATGAAAGTAGTCTTCACCGCTGCGTCGTCGTTCTAGGTGAGTGATGCCCCCCCCCAATAAAGCTAAGCTTTCCCCCTCCCTAAAAAAGCTCAACCGCTTTGGCTCCTCCCCCCCCCATGGGTAGATCACTTCCAGAATTTTTATACTGGGAGTAGATCGCAGTCTCTTGGGAGTTGGACGTGCCTGCTATATAGTACCTGAAATGCTATCCCGAGGTTTCTTCCATATTGGTATGCAATCTCATGCACCTCTGGATCAGGGCAGCCTAGAATGGAAACCTGAAAGGGAAACACAAAAGAATTATCTCATTAGTATCCACTGTTTGTATATGCAGCATATTAACAGTAAACAACTGAAGAGAGAAGACAGGCTGCACTGTTGACCACCCCCAGTCCCTGTTTATACACCCAGGCACGTACAAACTAGACCTCTTTAAAAGAACACAAGGCCCATCTGAACTACAGCATTAAATATATATATATATCTGAATTTAGATTGGATATATCAAATATTCATCATGGCCAAACTTCATTCCATGCACAGGGCTTGGAGTCTCCGAGATACAGAATGATGGGCTGCAAACTGATTGTTTGCCAATTACTAATGCAATGGCAGCCATGTCATTTGAGGCAACTCTGGTCCCAGCAATTGCCAGCAACTCAAGAGCAATTTCTTCTCCACAAAAAGGGCAGAGTTAAATTCACAAAACACCATGTAAAAAGTGGACACGACTGTCAAATAGGTGATTGTTTCATGTGAAGTCTGCCTGAGGCAGCCATTATCTGCACTGAAGTTGCTACAAGCTGGTCTTCACGTGTGTGTGTGTGTGTGTGTGTGTGTGTGTGTGGAGAGGGAAAGAGAGAGGAGAGAGAGAGAGAGAGAGAGAGAGAGAGAGAGAGAGAGAGAGAGAGAGATCATGTAGTGATCATGTCTGATGTCCCTTGGGAAGCAACATATTCAGAAGACAGGTACATCATGTTAAATCCCACCCCCAATGCAAACAGTTGCATTAATTAACACATCTAGGACATAGAACTAGACTATACATTTAAAGCAATATTGGACCACTTTGAACAGAATCCTGGGAACAAGGTTTCACTGTTACATCATTGGGAACTGCTCTTGTGATGGGGCCAGAGTATAGGGGCACTGTGACAACTCGCAGCATCATTTTCAATCAATCCCTTTCTTAATAGTTCCCAATACTTGACTTTTTTTCACAGCTGCTGCACAAGAGCTGATGTTTTCAATGAACTATCCACCACTCAATATCACTATCATGGTTAGTCACTCCTTTATGTACAGACCTCATCGATGCATATAGGTGAAGTCAGGCATTTTTGTTCCAATGTGCATCACTCTATACACTTAAACAACCCTAGAGGTCTGCTAATAGCAGTAAGAACGAACAATACTAGGGAACTCTGCATCCTAGCTCAAGTGTCTCTAGTACAATTTAAGCAACAGCACAAATGAGTATCTGAAAGCAATATGGAAATCAGCCATTGTGACAAAGGAAGAGCCAAACCAGGATTTAAAATGCAGCTTTATACCCATTGAAGTTTTGGCAATATATTATTTGGACGTTTTAGGCTGCAGTCCTAACTCCACCCACTTGGGAATAAGCCCCACTGAATTCAACAGGACTCATGTCTGCTCAGAACTGCACTTTAAGTTAGGAAGTCTTCCAAAATAGATGCATAGAAAGAAAGAAAGATGACATTACAACAAGGAATGGCAAAGTACAGCAGCCACCAATGACCAATGGCACTAGCCATCAAGACATCGGTTTTTTTAGTGTCCTCCTTTGACTCATTTCCTAATATTGTGAGACTGAGATAAGCAAAGTGTGCTAAGTTACTGATGTGCTTCACTCCTTTCAGCATGAGACACACTGGAGAGGCTTCCAGCACTTTGGGCCCCTTAAGCCTGAAGAGCTAGTAAGAGAAAGCTGTGAAAAGGCTGCACCCCCCCCCCAAGTTTCCCACTGGTGCATCATGGTATATGAACAACAAGAAAGACGGAACGTACATACTGCTTTACAGCTGTTTGCTATAAGACTCGCAGTCTTCTTAAAGGTCTTTTCGAGGTAGTGAGCAAATCTCTCGTTTTCGTTTTCTTTGGAACCCATCTGAAGAAATTCGCCTAAAAAAAGATGAAGAGCCCAACACTGTCATTCAACTGCTGCCTAGACAAAAATGTCTTAGTTGCTTCTAGAGATTTTGCTAAAATGCCTTACCGTGCACCAGATCCTCAATCACACATGTTATCACAGAAACAATGGTTGCGCTTCCAATACGTGCTAATGCTAAAGAGGCTGCAGAAAGGATGAAATCCCCAGCTAGGACTGCCTGGAAAGGAAGAATTTGCTTTTAAGAGAGAAGCAGCATACATACAATACTGAAACTGTTTTCTCTTTAATGCAGCGGGGGGGGGGGGGGAGAGAGGCGTTTTCAATTTACAGTCATTTTTGTGTGATTTATTTTTTTCTCCGGATTTATTCAAAGGTATTCCCTTTACAGATACCTTTACAGATACCTGAATGAGAGTGAAGTCTTACCCTGGCACCAAAAAGATGTCGGTGTCAGTGCCAAGCAGGCCTGAATAGCGAGAGCATTTCACAGGTGTGGGGGCCACCACTGAAAAGCCTCTCCACGTTGCTGCGCCTCTGAGCCTCTCTTGGCACTAGACAACTCTTGTAATATCCAGCTATATTCTTGATGGGAGAAGCAGTCAGTCTCAAGCCATATAAGG
This sequence comes from Podarcis filfolensis, assembly GCF_964270895.1. Taxonomy (NCBI): domain Eukaryota; kingdom Metazoa; phylum Chordata; class Lepidosauria; order Squamata; family Lacertidae; genus Podarcis; species Podarcis filfolensis. The sequence goes on along the minus strand of NC_139614.1, from coordinate 38,157,319 downwards.
CTATATAAAAGGGGTAGGGAACCTTTTCTGGGTAGTGGGCCAGATTGTTATCCCTGGCAGGGCTGCCCCTGTCAGTCACTATGATGGCAAGTGATGTGCTTTGAAGTCCCAATTGCTGGGACCTTCAATGCTGTTTGAAAGACTTTTGCTATTGGAAAGGGCTTTCAGACTACACTCCTGTTTGATCCTCTGGAAGCTCAAATGGGAGCAGGTGCGGGGAGGGAAACTGTCCTGACAATACTTTGAAAAGGCAGGTGTTTTTCCTCAGGTGATCAGGAGGGCAGAGAAAGAAACCCGCCTTCTGGAAGGACCGGCTACTCGCAGGGAATCCCCTGCATAGCTGATCCTTTTAAAAGGTAGCTGCTTCCCAAAGGGATGCTTGCTTTGGCTGCCCATGCCTGTTCCCAGGACAGGCACACACAGTGAAACTGAGTTCCTTGGAGGCTGCTGCACACTGCTTTTTCAACTTCCAATTTCAAAAGCAGTGCTAGGCAAAGGAAGTGGTTTCGACACACTCTTGCCACCCACCAGCACAGAAACAATCAGGAGCCTACTTGAAGCTTCTGAGAGTTCATTTTAAACCCTGCCCTTATCTGTCCTAATAAGGTGGGTGTGCTGTTCCTCTAACAGTCTGGCAGGCTAAAGAAGCCTGGGGGGAAGCCTGATGTGCCAAGATTGGCCAGCGGGCAAGAGGTGCTCCACTGCTGCTTCACAGCTTAAAACTAGCACTTTGAATTGGGTCCAAAAAGGTGTAAGCAGCAGCTGCAGTTGTGCTAATACTGGTGTGATATGGTCCACATCATCAGCAGCCTGGCGACTGCCCTCTGCACCAACTGTGGTTTCCAAACAGCCTTCCAGGGCAACCTGCGGGTGCCTTGCGGTAATTAACCTAGAGATTACCACAGTATAGGTCACTGGAGCCAAGCTATCCCTGTCCAGATATGGGTATAGCTGGGCCACCAGTTCAAGATGGTAGAAGGCACTACACACAATGGCTGCTCAAGGGACAGAATAGAACCTCCAAGTCAGGAGTCTGCTATTATGCTCGCTAGCAGTGTAAAGAGAGGTCAGCTCAGCGGCTGCATATGATGATTTTATTATTTATCTGAAAAGTCATCCTGCCCTTTCTGCCAAAGGAGCCCAGAGCAGCAGACAAAAAAACCAATACAAGCATTTAATCAAAAAGAAACAATAAAATATCCCCAACAGCTAAATAATTTCAAGGCTGCCACGAACAATAACTTTCAGCCATCATATTTATTACTTGAAATGCCAAGTACAGCTTTTAATTGTTCAGACAAAGATAATTTTCCATGGCTGCTTTCGCTTACAGAAGTTGAAGGACAGGGCTAAGTCCACGTCATTCTCATGCCTCCAAACCAGCTGTGAGTTGCATGCAGATGAGGAGGCCCAGCCCAGCCAGATCAACAGGTGTGCTTACCAAGTCAATGGGGCCTGAAAGAGCATCGGTGTCAGTTACGCACATGAAGCACCATTGCTGGATTAGATTAAATTGGAACCAGCAGGTGCACCATTAAGATGTGCTCCTTTCTTTCCCGCTGGATATCAGGGAAGATTGTGACACAAACACAGCAAGATCTCGGCTCAAAGAACCCCTTTTATTAACCTAAACACATAAATATCTGAACTGTCCTTCCTGCTCTGTTATCTTGTCTCATCTCCCCACTACTACTGCAATTCCCACCCATAATTCTAGCTCACGTGTTTCAAGAATTCAAGGAAAGTGGAAGAGGTGAGTGGCAAGCAGGGCTGTAACAAACTGGGGCCAAAAGACAAAGGGTGGGGAGGACATTCTGCAGAAGGAGGTGCTGGATCGGGCATGGTGTCAATGTGGTGCCCTCCAGATGTTGGTGGACCACAGTTTCCATCACCCTTGATCACTGGCCATATTTTCTGGCCACTGGGAGTTGCAGTCCAACAACATCTGGAGGGAACTGTGTTGCCCACTCCTGGATAAATTGGTTTCCCCCTCTCATCACTCCACCCACAAGATAAGGAAAGGGGAAGCAACACTCCAAGAATTCAAGGTATTTGCCCAGACGGGTTATTTTATCAGCTTCTCTTCAGATAATTTCCTGTTTTTCCAGCCTTCTGCTAAACCTGCTTCTCAGGACTAATTCAAAGATTCCATTTTCAGGAAAGTACGATGGGGCACCTCTTGCACACACACCCGACTTAAGTGTCAAAAGGTCCTGGGAGAATATCTCAAACTATGCTGCAAAATATTTAAGCTTGGTTAGAACTACTGCTGTGTTTGTCCCAGAGAATGATCATATCTACATTATTGCTTGGGCTCTACCCAGTAAAAGTTAAGCATTTTGACGTCCCACTGATCTCTATGGGATAGTGAGAGACATGTGCTTAAATATCTCCTATTGGAATGAATGGGAGCTTAAAGTGCTTAACTATGTGGAAAGTTAAAAGCTCTGAATGTGACCTTTTATATGATCAGCTTTTGTTGGCAAATTAGGAGGCAGGCCTCAGGGTGCACAGAACACTTTTGCCACTTCATTTCAGGAAGTGCTCAACTTTGGCTAGACTATGCCGTATGCAGAACAAACGTATTTAATTTTGCATGCCAAGTGTTCTGTGCAATTCAAAAGCATGCAAGCAATTGACATAAACTGTTGCAAATAAAAAACACCCGTAATTATTTAATCTTAAAAGCAATAGATAAAACCTGCCTCGTTTGCTTTAGTCATTCTCACAGCCTGTGTACTTTCCCTACAACTTCCCATGTAAACATCCCTCCAAATACAAAAAAATAAAAATCACTGCATCGCTACAAACACACTCACCTTCCTTTCCCCCCAAATGTGATTGACTGTTTGTTTTCCTCTCCGTGAATTTGCATCATCAATAACGTCATCGTGAAGGAGAGTAGCTGTATGGATCATTTCTGTAATTACTGCTATAGAACGCTGGCTTGCCTGTACTTCCCTAAAATCGGAGTGAAAGAGACAGCGGAAGCTGAGCAAACTAAACACGCTAGGGACACGTTCACCAGTTCAGGAAAATGCAGTTTTGGATAGCAATGACTTGTTCTGCATTTGTGACAAATTGTTTGAAATTCAGTGTCTCTGTAGTTCACTTCCTCATCCAAACTTAATCCAATTCTTCTCCAGTGGCATCAGGCGGTTGGTTTTTATGAGCAGGTATGGGGAAGTCAGAAGTTATTATGATCATCATCATCATCAGACCACCTTCCTTACAGGCTGTCTTGGGTGTTAAGATCAGCAGAGGGGCCCCTGCCCTAAGAATTTTTTTGGGGGGGGTGGGGTGGCTCAGGAGAGCATTCCTTCCCTATAGAAGGGCATCTGGGTAATAAATTGAATAATAATTTACAGAAATACACAGCGGTGCAGGAAAAACGCATGAAGATAAATTATTCCCTCTTATATGGAACATAAGAACTTGGTTAGCTAATGAAGCAAACTTGAAATTATTTATTCATAAAACACAGGAAATCAGTTTTTTACAGAAGGTTGGGCTGGCAACTAAACTAGCTTTTAAAAGGGATTATATATACCAGCTTTCCTCAACCTGGTACCCTCCAGATATTTTTAATGACCACTTCCATTAGCCCCAGCTTGCATGGCCATTTGGGCTGGGGCTGATGGGAGTTGCAGTCCAAAACTTTGGAGAGCACCAGGCTGGGGAAGACTGAGACAGCATATATTGTTGAATATTAGCGATGGAAGCAAAAAATGAAGCTCTCATGTTCCATGGCAATATGCCTCCAGGTGACAGGAGCAAAGAGACAGCTATCTCCACCAACCTCTGCTAAAAGTTTCCCTGCAGAATCCAGCAGACCACAACAGAAACAGAACCCAGTGCTAGATTATCTAAAGACCCACTTTGAACATTTTGTCAGTGAAATTTAAAACTCTTGGCCAGTGAATTTCCCAGAGCACCAACGGCAGCACTAAGGGGACAAGATATTAACTTGTCCTACTGAAACCCACGCAAAAAAACCCCAAAAAAACAAACAAAGCAAAAACCTTTCTATAGCCAAAAGCTATAAAGTGGGCATCAAGTCAGCCTGTGGCTGCGATCCTTACCCCACTTACTTGGGAGTAAGCCCTGCTGAATTCTATGGGACTTACTCCCAAATTGACATGGTTAGGACAGCACTGTAAGGGCTAAGTTTTATTCAGAGAAGACCCATTGAAACTAATGAACATGATTAAAGGTAAAGGGACCCCTGACCATTAGGTCCAGCCACGGATGACTCTGGGGTTGCGCGCTCATCTTGTTCTGTAGGTCGAGGGAGCAGACGTTTGTCCGCAGACAGTTTTTCCGGGTCATGTGGCCAGCAGTGCATGGAAACATCGTTTACATTCCCACCGGAGCCTATTTATCTACTTGCACTTGACGTGCTTTCGAACTGCTAGGTTGGCAGGAGCAGGGACCGAGCAATGGGAGCTCACCCCATTGTGGGGATTCGAACTGCCGACCTTCCAATCAGCAAGCCCTAGGCTCTGTGGTTTAGACCACAGCGCCTAAGTTGGGTCTATTACTTACAGTAGGTCCACTCCCAGCAATACCACTGTAAATCCCACACTTCCTTTCCTTGCCATATGGCCACTTTAGACTCACCTGGAGCTGTGCCTGCTGCTCCTTCCCTCGCTTTTTATACCAGTTTCCTAATGTGTCACATATGAGTGTGCCAAAAAACAATGGGAGCAACTCCTCTGCCACACTACAATTTGGGGCAAAGGTTTGCCCATACTATGCTCAATGCTGCGGACACTTTGTGCCAACAACTCTAGATATTTATATATTGGGCTAATGGAATTCTGGCCTTTTCCTTTCTTGTTTTTAGAAAGAAATTGAGGGGAAGAAGGGGGACAGTGGCAGCCTTTGCAATGCTGTGTACAGTTCGGGAAAGATATTGAAAAATGCATAAATTGTGCAGTTGCAAACGTGCTGCTTAACTCCTGCTGTTATTGCTAGGGGGTGACTTTTTTTTTTTTTGAGCCAAGGAAAGTGGATTTGAAATTGTAAGAACTTTAAAAATAAAGGTTAGGTATTTACCCGGAGTTATTATGATGAAAATTGCACGCTCTAGCCATTAGCACCACAATCATTGGTCGAAAAGCCTTCCCTTTGCCATCAAAGTAATATTCACACATTTCCTTCAGTTCTGTAGTAGATACCCATAATTCCTGTAAACAAACAAAAATGCAGCTTTAAAGCTGAGCAGTAAGTCTGGAAATAGGCTGATGCAATGTTATGCCTCTTTGGAAGAGAGATTACAGCCCTTCACACCAGACACCAAAGAGCCCTTACCTTTTTAATATCTTCATAGAGATTATTCAAGTCTTTGCTTCCCAGTTTAAAAGGATCCTTATATTTTTCATCACTAACCGCTGTACCACAGCTGTACAATCGCAGCGTTGTGTGGTGAAACCTGGGGATAGTATTATTTGAAAGAATTTAGAGAGGTAAAATACAGGTTGGATTTGTGTTTCATTTTACAGAGCATACAAAATACTGGCCTGATTTGCATGTCATGCTAAGCCAAAGCTAAAGCATAGTTTATTAAACAAACCATGATTAAAATCACAAGTTGCCCCAGATGATTTGTTTTCTAAAAGTTTGGTGTCTTTCTCTCCCCTCCTCCGCCCACTTCTCACCTACTTTGTACTTGCCACCCTATATCCCAAAAGCCTTTGCAGCACCTTGTACTGGTGTTCATGTCTCTATGCCCATTCCTACTGGGCAGCTGCAAGAGCAGAGGTAGGGAAATTGTCCCCGAGTTCTGTGCCTGCTCTCATCCATAACAGAGTCCCACCCAAATTTCACAGTGGTTTTTTTTAAACCTTTCCTTTCTTAAACTTTTATCCCTGCACCTGCCACCTCAACATCACTCTGTTACATTACCCCATCACTCCTCTCCTTTGATGGTTCTCAAAGTAGCCACTGAACTTAATGGGTTTCACTTCTGAGTAGACAAACGCTGTAATGTGGATATAGGAGAGGGCAGGAAAGAAAATAGTGTTTTAAAAGGGGTGGGGGGTGGGAGATAATCCCCTAATTGGCTGCTGGTAGGGGGAGAGCGTAAGATAAATTTGTTGAGGGCAGATTGTAGTTTAACAAGCTGAGGTTTTGGCTGAAATATTTTTTCTTACTTTCAGAACATTTCTACAAGCTCCTTTAGACAGCTGTAACCTGTAAAATGCTATCAACAGGCTTTCAAACAGTAAAAATTTGAGATTGCAGCAAAGGTGGGGCAGGACAAAACAGAGGTCTCATTTAAGATTTCATCTGCACTATGTGCTAGAGCTATGGCGTGATAGTTTTTCTTTTCTTTTTTGGTGTGTACACATAAATAATTACAATAAAAATAGCACAGCACCAGCCCTTTCATTAAAAGCAGTCAGTTTCCAGACATCTAGTTTGGTGGTCAAAAGATATGGATTTATTGTCTTGCTTTATTATACCCTACACCATAAATGGTAATTATAGACTAATGAATATTTGCTGCAATCAAGGCACTCAATATGTAATTGAGTATCTGGTACCACTCTAGTTCATTTTGTTTACGTGGAACTTGTGCATGCAAGCCAGCCTATTTAAGCTTATAGTGCAGGAGCAGTGGACCCATATTGTACCCACACTAATCTTGTGGCAAATGTGGAAGAATTCTTGCATCAGCTTGTTCCCAATAACTCAAACAGTATTCAGAAGAGGACAGCTGGGCAATAAATCTCAGGAACACGGATACAGCTTGTACTCTGTCACCCAGAAGTGAAGACATGTTTGGAACACGCAGCTAGGTATGCAGAAAGACTCGCTGTGCACTTAAGAAATGTGGACTCTTCAGCAAGATATGCTTCAGAATGAGGTGAATACTGCAACTGGTGCACTTGATGGGGGCCTTCCCTTCAATATGTAACACTGGGATAAGAATCCCTACCAATCGGTAGCTGAGCCAGGGAAACTTCCTTCTCTTGATTCTGAAGTGACACATTTTACCTCAATCTAAGTATTGTTTCAGCTTAAGGAGCATGTTATTGGCCTGACATTCCTACTGCACTTATTTACTATACCTTGCCACTGGTTCTTCAGCTTCCACTTAAAAACAGGAGTAAAGTCGCTTGGTGAAGCTTTTACATGTTCAAAGGCAAAGCAGGTTGCTGTCCTAGCAGGCTTGTGCAGGAGGACCTTTTAATAGGATATGCTCCAAATATGGTAGCTAACCAGCTCAAAGATGTTACAATATGCAAGGAGGAATTTGAAATCAAATCAGTGTTATGAAATAGAAGATGAACACTTATATTGTATAAAACAAAGAGGAATGTTTATTGAATGTATAAATTGCTTCCCTGAACCTGCTTTGGTTATATTTTATCAACTTACAGCATTATATAGATCATGATAGCACCCATAACTGTAGGACTTCTAAAAATATTCACCCAGGTTACCTAAAACCCACTCCAATATATGGTGCAATACAATGGCAAGGTCTTCAACTTACCGCCAAAATATACTACGAATTTTTAAAATGGATAGAGCCGAACTTCTCCCAAGAAAATCAGGTCTCTGTCCAGAGGAAAAAAGAAATGAAACATTAGTGAGCATATATTTACAAACCACATTTCACCTAACTTTTATTTTATTTTAGTTGAGTATTTATATTCTGCCTTCTACACTACTTAGGACATCTTACAGCATTCTAAATTATAATTTCATTAAAACAATGCAGAACGATTGCAAAAAGACAGTGCCAACAGTTAAAAGAATTGTAAGAATATTGTCTAACTTGCAAGAGCCTCTTGGAAGAAAATGGTTTTCAATAACTACAGGGGTGGAGGTGTGTGAGAGGGGACCAACCACACTTCACAGGGCAAGGTGTTCCATAGTCTGGGTGCAACCACTGAGAAGGCCCTTTCTCTTGTCCCGCTCAGCTATGCTTCCACCCTTGTGGTTGCAGACCCAGAAAAGATCCTCTACTTCTGATCTTAGGATTGAGATTGTTTCAGCCCCAAGACCTCTAATCATTTGGTTTACCAGATAAAATTGTGTGCCTGGCTCCACACCAGTGAGCTTCTTACCCATTTAAAGTCTGAGAAAAGGTTGAGACAATATTGGGGAGAATCCAGGACAGTATGGGAGGAAACAATCCCCAATCTATATAGGACTTAAGTCATTTAGGGTTTTAAAGATAATGACCAAACACTTTGAATTATGCCTGAAAGCAAGCAGGTAACCACTGCAACAGTCTCAGGATAGGTGCAATGTGATCCTGTGGGTGAGAACCCGCCAACATGTTTGTAGCTACATTTTGGGTGAACAGAAGCTTCTGAAGCAAGGATTGTTGAAAGTTAGCACCATGTAGAGTGAGTTGCATTAATTCAACCTACATGCAACCAAGGCAAGTGATAATGTTGTCTTGTTTCCAAGGCTGCATTAATATGTGCCTTGCAATTAAGACAGCAATAGTTACTAGCCTGTCTGCCCATACATCTGTGAGACCTCAAAACCTAAAACAGAAAACCACACACAAACTAACCTTATCGAACTCTATTACACATGAATTCTTGCAGCATTTCCTTCTATAAGGAAAGTGTTATACCATAAAGTTTTGCAATTCCTTCCCTTAAACTAGTTTAAGTCCACACCTCTTTTTTCTGATGCAAAGTGGTTTCTATTACGAGACTAATCCAAAAGCTGTTACACAAGCTCTGAGGTGGCCCAAGCCTTCTCCAGACAAGTATTCAATAGCACAAAAGGCTCACAGCACAGAACTCTACTATGGGTCCCTCATCATATGAGGTGCATGGGATCATCCAGAGCAGGGTAGTTCAATGTGTGGCCCTCGTGGCCTTTTTTGGCGGCCCTCAGCAACATTTGATGCCCACCCCAGCTCTCATGCTGCCTTCCTAAAGCCAGATAAGTGAGGCCCAAGGCTTTGGGAAGGAGGTGTGAGGGCTCTGATAGGGTCCTAGAGTCCTTCTTCCACCTTCCCAAAGCCTAGTTAGTACTTTCCCATCTTTGGGAAGCAGGTAGGAAGGCTATAGGACCCTGACAGAGCCTCACCCTACCAAGGCAGCATACGGCCTGCAGGTTCTGTGTCAAAGGACCCACTTGGTATGAACAGTTGGGCCGCCCTGATCTAGAGCAGGCCTTTTTCCACACTGAGGTGCTAGAACATCCTTCCAGCTTTGCTGTCAGCCTTTGGTAGCAAGCAGCTTCATTTCAGAGGGCACTTGGGATTCTGAGCTGCTGTATTGGGGGTGGCTTTTTCTTCTGTATTATTATTTGTTAATTTGCTGTTTGTGGCTTGTTTAGATTTATACCTTTAATTATTATATTTAGCTCTTTTATGTTACTAGCTGCTGCCAAGTGCCTTTGCAGAATAGGCAGGATATTCATGTTTTTTTGTTTTTTTTTAAGTAGAGGCATGTTCTTGTGTACTTAAGGTTAAGTTAAAAAAATTATTTAAAGCAGCCCTTACAACCGGCATTGGGAACCTCATGGCCTCCAAATACTGAAGACTACAACCCCATCATTCCTGACATGTTGTCTGGGGGCTGAAGATAGTTGGAGGCCAAACACATCTGGAGGGCCACAGGTTCCCCATACCTGCTTTAGAACCATGGGCTCCCCAAAGATTCTTTTAAGATAGATGCTTGGAGATCTTGGGAACAATCACTTAGAACCATTCTGCACAATCCTAAAAGCCTAAAAGCCTATTCATAACATCAGCATGTCATAACTGACATTCAACAAGGGTTCATCAGTTTGAATCAAACAGGAAACTATGCCTGAATGCAAATGAAGTGCCAAAGTGGTGTAAGGTAAAGGTAAAGGACCCCTGGATGGTTAAGTCCAGTCAAAGGCGATTATGGGGTGCAGCGCTCATCTCACTTTTCAAGCCGTGGGAGCCAGCGTTTGTCCTCAGACAGCTTTTCAGGCCATGTGGGCAGCATGACTAAACGCTTCTGGCGCAAAGTGGTGTATAAGGAGAGGAGAAGAAATGCTTGGCCCGAACATTCATTTCCATGGTTTATGAAGATACAATCATCTGAACAGAGCCAATGAATTGTACTTTCCCCCAAGCTCCAAGCCCATTCAACGGATGAGTATTGACTTGTTCACTGTTGTTCCTTCTCACAACTCAAAATCTATCACTCACACACTGCTACCAATATTCTGAAGGGCTTTATAATGCATCTTGCATAAAAGCACAGCAAATTGTGGGGCAATAATTTCACTCCCTGTCCCCACTGAACAACTTCTTGAATATTGCACAGGCAGCCAACTATTGCACAGATAAAAGGCTTCTATTCCAAGACCGCCATCTGAAAGGGACTTTACATTGGTGATGAATGGCCCAGCTGTTCTATGTATCCATGTTATCTGCACTGAGCATAGCCTACTGGCTCTTACTTATCCCACTGCTGGATCAGACACCCCACTGAAACACTGGTATTTGGGGAAACAGATTACCTGCGTGCCATCAGTTTACTGATGACACCAAGCTCTAAATCCTCATAGATTCCTACCTAGAAATTTCATACGGACAATTATCAAGCATGAGCTTTGAGCTCACACACTCTTCCTTCCCTCTCCCATTTGACCAAGAACAGTTCAGAAGCTTTAAACACTACTTTTGATTAACTTCTGTTTGTAGCTTTAATCACTACTTTTGATTAACTTCTGGAATTGCAAATTATGGTTAACATAACTATGGTTTAACTATGGTTGGTTTTGAAAAGCCTACTTCAATCCATAGTTACTGAAGCTAGCTTGTTTACAGTTAAGATTAACCACAGTTCTGGGTCAAAATGACACGGCACCCTGGGAAACTGTTGAAGGTCATGGTAAAATCAGTATTTATTTATTTTTAAAAAATCAACAAGGTTACTAATTTTGCTATCATGTCTTTGAAGTCTCACCTGAAAGTGTGGAACGTCATGATCACAAGGAAGGCTAATTACAGCCTTACAAAGAAAACCAAGAGTTGCCTTCCCAAATCTGGTGCCTGGCAAGTATCATGAACATCCCAGTCAGCTATGCTGCTTCTCTCTAAACAAAATTAAGAACAAAAGAAGAGCTTGCTGGATCAGGCCAAAGGCCAATCTAGTCCTGCATCCTGTTCTGACGGTGGCCAAGCAGACACCTATGGGAAGCTAGCAAGAAGGACCCGAGGACAACACTCTCCTCGCTTGTGTTTCTCAACAAGTGGCATTCAGAGGCATACTGCTTTCAACAGCGGAGGAAACAGTAATCAAGCTAGTAGTCAGTGATAGCCTTAGCCTCTGTTATTTTGTCTAATCACTGAATTGTAGAGTTGGAAGGGACCCTGAGAGTTATCTAGTTCAACCCTTTGCAATGCAGGAATCTCAACTAAAGCATCCATGGCAGATGGCCATCCAACTTCTTTTAAATCTTTTAAAGCCATCCAAGCTGGTGGCTATCTCAATAAATGAATGAAATAAAAACATCCCTCAGAATTGCAGAACCATAGACTTGGAAAGGGCCACGAGGATCATTGTGGTCTAGATTCATCTCTAGACCAACCCCTTGCAATCCAGGAGATTAAGAGTCTCACGCTCTGCAGACTGAGCTATCCCCTCAGGTTTGTGCTTTTTAAAACTCCCTACCCCTACCTTTTCTTTTAAAAAACCAGCCCCTTATCTTTCCCAAGTTTTGTGTACATGAAAATCCCATGCTGCCTCAACCCAAAATGTCAATCTGGTCAAGCATCAGTGACCAAAGCAGCCCAGAGCATGGAGGGCAAGAGACCTACCCCATTGCCTTAAATGTCTAGAGCCATGGTTGGGGGCAGTTTGATTTTTAAGGGGGGCAACTCGAGAATGAGTTATTTACAGTGAATGGCCTTTTAGGCTTCCTCCATGTGAACAGGATTTCACTTTTTGAATAATAAGAATTATATGTCGGGGGGGGGGGTGGAATCAGGAAATTAGAGATGCTTAGGTGGGGTATGGACAAAAAAGGGTTTGTAACCACTGCTCTGGAGAGAGGGGGATACCCCTGAAGTTGCAAGTGCAGTTTATCTCGCGTGGACAGTAGCCACGGACAGATGCATCCTCCGCGGATTTGCCAAATCCCCTTGCAAAGCCCTCCAAGCCTGTGGCCATCATCCCTGCACCTCCTGGCAGCAAACGCAGCAGGAAGTCCTTTTTCTCAGTCCTGAATTTACTGCCCATCATTTTATGGAGGGTGAGGAGGGGTGAAAACACCACCAAAACCTCCCCAATATTCTCCCTTTATTCCCTCGTCATTTTACGGACCCTTAAGCATCTTCTCTCCCCTTCCTGAACCTGAAAACGAAACAGCCCGGAGATCCCGCTAGCATTTCCTCACATTCATTCCGACGTGACCTCCATTCGCCCCGGCGCGCCGCCGACTTACCTCCGCCTTCCACGCGGGCGCCGCCGGCCCCACAGCCCGCCGCTGCCTTCCGGCGCCGTTACCGGAGGAGCCCAAGGCCCGCCCGGAACCGGCGAGCCACGCCGCCCGGGAAGAGCCGGCGCAGCGACAGCAGCAGCGGTGCCACCAGCCCAAGGCCATGGCCGCGTCGTCCTCGGCGCCAGGCCTGCTTCTCCCGCCGCTGCTCAAGGGCCGCCTCCCCTCGCCGAGCAGCTGAGGCGACCCGGACGCGGAAATACCCGGCCTAGGCAGCGCGGCGGGAGATGGGCGAGAGAGGAAGGCTGCCCACGCCGCCCTCAGGCGCCGCCCCGGCCTGCAGCCCCGGAGCGAGGAGTGGGACTCTCCTGAGGGAGTGGCCGGCGGGGCGGGGGGCGGAGGGCCGCGCCTGCTGTGTGAGAAGGAGCCCGGCTTAGAGAGAGAAGGGGAGGAGGAAGGCCGCCTTGCTTCCCGCGTGTCTCTCCAGAAGAGCCGCCTCTGATTTTGCCGCGTTTCCTCCTGCGCCTTTAAGCAGGTGCGGCCCAGGCAGAGGTCCCACAGGTGAAGTTGATGCCCCCTACATCCCTCTGGCATTTAAAGGTCCTTCCTTTGTGGCCATTGCCTTGTTCTTTATATCTGAGGACAAGTAGGGACTTATTCCATATTTATTTCCCACAGGTGAAGTGGTCCTCTGGCTCCAGTGCTTTGGTGGCAGGAGGTGCTGATTCGCTCACTGAGTTTCCCCTGCCTTGTTGTGCAAAGAGCATCACAGAGCCTAGGATCAGAAGGTCGTAGTTCGAATCCCCGCAGCGGGGTGAGCTCCCGTTGCTCGGTCCCTGCTCCTGCCAACCTAGCAGTTTGAAAGCACATCAAAGTGCAAGTAGATAAATAGGTACCACTCCGGCGGGAAGGTAAACGGCGTTTCCGTGCACTGCTCTGGTTCGCCAGAAGCGGCTTAGTCATGCTGGCCACATGACCCGGAAGCTGTCTGCCGCCTCCCTTGGCCAGTAAAGCGAGATGAGTGCCGCAACCCCAGAGTCGGCCACGACTGGACTTAATGGTCAGGGGTCCCTTTACCTTTACCCGAGCCATATGGCTGGGTTTCCCCAGTCACTCTGGGCAGCTTCCAACAGGATATTAAAAACAAAAAAAATTAAACATTGAAAACTTCCCTAAACAGGGCTGCCTTCAGATGTCTTCTAAAAGTCAGATAGCTGTTTATTTCCTTTACATCTGGTGGGAGGGCATCCACAGGGCAGGTGCCACCACTGAGAAGGCCTTCTGCCTGGTTCCCTGTAACCTCACTTCTTGCAATGAGGGAACCACCAGAAGGCCCTCGGAGCTGGACCTCAGGCTGAATGATGGGGGTGGAGATGCTCCTTCAGGTATACCGGGCCGAGGCTGTTTAGGGCTTTAAAGGTCAGCATCAGCACTTTGAATTGTGTTTTGAATTGAGGAGGGTTACAGGCATCCTTACTTTAAAGGTTCTTTCTTTGTGGCCCATTGTCTTGTTCTTATATTTGAGGACAAGTTGGACTTTTATTCCATATTTATTTCCTCCTTTGACCTTCTGCCTTTCCTCCAAAGGCAGCATGCATATATGGCTCTCTTCCTACTTCATTTTGTTCTCACAACGACTCTTGTGAGTTGAGTTAGGCTGAGAGAAAATGGATTACCTCAAGGTCACCCAGTGAAGCTTCATGGAGGAATGGGGATTTGAACTCGGGCCTTCCCACTCCCAAGTCCAGCAAAAGTTGCTGGTGGATAGTTGCCTCTATGATCTTGAGAACAAAGAAAGATTTTAAAAAAGAAAATTCCCAGGATCATCCTTTGCCGAATAATGTGAAATAATTTTCAATGGCTTTTTAAATATATATATAAAGGGAAGCATTGAAGGGCTATTTTCCTGAATGTGAAAGGTTTTGTGCTAGAACCGTGGCTTCACTGTAATTGTATCT